>NC_139972.1:42633594-43356094 GCF_963993115.1 Abramis brama
TAGGAAGAATTAGATACTGAGTTAAAGATGAATCCATCCCTTGTGCCTGAAGAACAGAGGTGTGGATTTTAAAATCCTATCGTGAAATTCCAGGGGTGGTGGTGAAATGTGTTGATCTAAGCAAAGGTTGAAAAGTGGGAAGCCATGGAATGTTACTCGGGGAGAGGAAAACCTGGAGAGCCTTTAGTTTACACCAGAGTTTGGGCTTCATTCCTGCTCTTGGAATCATTCTCCTTCTGTGTGTGTGTGTGTGTGTGTGTGTGTGTGTGTGTGTGTGTGAATATGCGTATGTGTATGCACGCATCCATCTGTTTTACATAACTGAACCTTTTTGTGAGAACACAAACTTTATAAATGTTTCTATAGCAAGAGAGGAAAACTCAGTCATTAAGTTTCAACTCAACACTACTTGGCAGAACAACTTAATCTACAGAAATGAAGAAATAATATTAGTCAAAAGGAAAGCAGTTCAAGCTAACCCAAGAGGGCCATCATACACATTTTTCTGTGACGAGCCTGGCTGTTTGACCCCAGGACTCTTCTCAAAAGGGTAATCGGATCATTGCATGTTGAGGTCCCATTGTAAATAAACCTCAAAGCTGTGAACAGAAGCTTGTAATTTTCACAAATATGTTCCACATCCACAGTAAGGCATGCTTGATAATCCTGCCAACAATAACACTAAAACTACATAGAAAAAGAAAAACATTATTATATTGGTACACTTATTGGCATATGAATAAACATCCCAATACAATTGTACTAAATGGCATAGAACTTTCAATAAAAAGCGTAGTCATTTACTTATTACTTTTATACACTTTTATTTTAGTTTAGTTTTAGTTAGTTAAAAAACATGTCAATTAGGCAAAACATAATAATTTGATAACATTCACTCTGATATATTCTTCTACATGTTCATGACATATAAAATTACACTTTAATAATTCAATATGGATGTAATGTGTATATATATATATATATATATATATATATATATAGAATGGAATCCTCAGAGTTCTTTGTTTTCCTCCCATACAGCATAATTACCCATGTTTTGTCAACCTTCACACAACCTATTCACACGGCTATGCCTTGAATAGTCACAGTGGTAAAGTCATGAAGTCATGACCCTCTACTTATCTTATTGTTATGTATGTTGTTCTGGTGTGTCTGCCCAGGTAATTAAAGGCTATACACTTGTAATTACCAGAATGTGCTCTTGTGGGATTTCGAATTATAAGAGTCCCTTGTGCATGGAGAAGCTCACTGCCTACAGGTCGCTCCTTTCCAGTCGTAGAAAGAACAGACCCATCTGGCAGCTCCCAGGTTATCTCTGGTGTAGGTATTCCATTAGCAATGCATTTAAGATGAACAGGAACTCCAGCCACTCCTCTCATAGTTGGTGGTGGCCCATTAGTGATCCGGGGTGGATATGCAATAATTATGACAGGCACAGCAAGAACTGCCTCACCAGCATCATTCTTTGCTCGGCACACATAATTTCCACGATCATTCATGGTTGTATCATGTACAACAAGTGTCCCATTGTCCATTAAATGGTAGCGTCCACTCACCTGTGGACGTGCAAGAACAAAACCTCCTGGTGTGGTCCAAGAAACACTAGGCTGGATTTCATCTGTCAGGCAATGTAGGAAGAGGGTCTCTCCAGAAATACCTTGAATAACCCCCTTTGGCCGTGTTAGGATATAAGGCTGCTGAATCACCTCAAAAACAACCAGCTTCTCAATATAGCCTACTTTGTTTTTTGCAGCACAACGGTATTTACCAGTGTCCTCTATGCTGGAGTTATAAATAACAAACGTGCCATCCTTACCCAGATGATACCGTGAGCCCTCAAACCCAGGTCCTCCACTGAACCGAGTTCTATTGGGTAGTGTCCATATGATCTCAGGTGTGGGTTGCCCATCAGCAGAACAGTTTAGCATTGCAGTTCTCCCTACCCGAGTCACCACTCTCTCATTAAATGGGTTCTTAAAAATGGGCCTCCTGAGTTTGTCGGTCACTTCCAGTTGAACCACCATGACTGCTTCACCTCCATTATTCTGAGCCATACAAATAAATTCTGCTGTATCCGACGGCCGAACATTACGGATCTCTAGTGTACCATTGTGATGGACATTAATCCTGCTCCCATAATATGGAGCAGTAAGAAATATATTGTCAGGCATGATCCATGTGATCTTTGGTGCTGGAATCCCTTCAGCCTTGCAGTCTATTAGCTTTCTAGTATGTTTGATCGCTGTATCTTTCATCACAGTTTTATTTTGTTTGAAGCCATTGATGATGGGTGGGTTACCATCAATATCCAGCTTGTATACTTTATTCTCCTCACCTGCAGCATTCCGAGCCCTGCAGATATACTCCCCAGAATCAACTAATTTAACATTTCGTATATCAAGGGACCCATTAGCATGAACTAAGTAACGCTCATTTGATGCAGCAATCATGTCTTTGGAAGGCAGCATCCAAAGGACCTTTGGCTTGGGCTCACCTATAGCCTTACAGTCAAACAGAACGTTTCCACCTGGCTTCACTTTGGCATAGGAGAGCTTAGGGTGTTCAATGCGAGGCTCTGCAGTTACCACACTTATGTGAACATGCATTTTGTCCTTACCCAGTTTGTTTTCAGCATAACAGGTATAGTCACCTTCCTCATCAGTACCCACTTTATTCAGATAAAGTGTTCCATTATTAAACAAGATGTAGCGTTTGAACTGATCCCCTTCTGTTCCATCTGCTTGCAGGGCACTATTCACCAAGGTACCATCAGGAAGTCCCCAAGATATCTCTGGCATGGGGACACCAGCAGCCATACAGTCCACTTTTAGGTCATTGCCATAAAGCACTTGCTTCCTACTAAAGATGTTTGGATCGATCCGAGCTGGCTTCATAGAAACTGACACCCCCATTAGCTGTGCATCATCCCCAACTTTGTTGCGTGCAACACAAAGGAAGTCCCCAGCATCTTTTTCATTGACTGATTCAATAATGAGGGTCCCATTTTCCAGGACTTTGATACGACTGCCCATTCTGAAATGAGAATGTGATATTTTTAAATGCATGTTTACATCATGAATTTGGTTTGAGAACATTTACAGAATTGTTGATATAGGATATGCATTTATATGCTCATATTTCATTATTTTATCCTAATTGAGATGCAGTCTAATAGTTAATTCCAGGGTTAAATTAGTTATGCTAAACATAAAATAAAATGAATAATTGTCATTGCATTAAAAAAAAATCATTGTCCAGTACTCACAAATAAGTCAAACTCAAAAGTTGTGGGGAATCTCTTTCAGTGGCTATGTTTACATGCACAACTTTTTTCAATCGGAATTAAATAATTCTGATTGATTCATTTTTTTGACATGTTTGCGCATACTATTCTCCTACATTGCCTCTTTTACTTGTTTTAAAAAGCACACTTAATATGGATCTATTTCGGGTCCTGATTAGAAGACGACAAGCACATGAACCATTGTGCTGTGCTGCTTATATTTATCAGTCAATAAAAACACCCCTACACCCCTTTCCGCGCCCAAAATAAAGTGTCTGTGGATGAGAGTATGTGTCACGATCAGGTTCAGATGAAGATGATGAAAAAGGTTCAAACAGGTTTCTACAAACAAAAGGTTCTTTAATAAAAAAAAAACTCGGAGAACAAATGCGAGAAGGCAACACCATCAAGTGCAGGTGAAGGAACAACTTAGGGAACACAAATGAGGATAATTAATCACATACACATATGAACAAATGATAATGGTAACCAAGGAGACAAATGAGTGGCGGGAACACGTGACACATAAAAAAACCCCCTGAAAGTTCATAAAAACAAAACTAAACAATGGTGACAGTATGAAGTGAGGACTGATGGGACTGATGGGTTCTGCTCCACTTCACAGGTGATGAGTGGTAGGAGAATTTTAGAATAACACGACAGTCATTTATGACATTTTATTTAACAACAACTGCAGCGCGTTCCGTGTGTCATACGTCATTAAGCCATTTCTACGTCATTGCACAAGCGCAGTCCTTTCCAGTTTCGGTTTTCAATTCGATCAAGTGTTTACATGTCCCGTCGATTGGATTAGAAAAGGAATAAACCACCCCTTCCAATCCGATCGAAATTTCATTTGGATCAAGCTCGAATTGATTAAGGTGTCTACATGTAAGCTTTTCAGTCCGATTGAGCCGTCAATCCAATTACTAACGGATTATTTGGTTGCATGTAAACTTAGCCATTCAGAGATAGGAAAGAGTATTTTGCAATTACAACATTACAAACTTCAGCTTTGTTTTTGCATTCAAACAATTGTTTTTAATGATAAGAGTCTGTTATAGTCTACCTGTGACTGGATTGATCCACAAGAGCCTTGGAAGGAAGCCTCCAAATGATTTGAGGTTTTGGGTTCCCAACTGCAGAGCAGTTCAGATGAAGAAGATCACCATATATCACATCATTTCGCCTTTGTGATGTCTCAATGATCTGAGGGGCAGTTTCTGTTGTCTTCACAGAAAGTGTGACAACACGCCGTTCTGATCCTGTAGAGCTTGTTGCAATACACTCATATTTTCCACTTTCAGTTATTTCTACGTTCCTGAGGTAAAGTGTTCCATTTACAAAAACTGAAACTTTGCTGAGTGAGTAAGTTAGAGGCCATACTATCCTGCCATCATGTAAGACCCAGTGTGTTGTGGGTTGCGGGTCACCATAAGTGGTACATGGAATAAGGAGATTCTGCCCAGTATCAGCTTTCACCAGCTGTCGCTTCTCTTCCAGTATTACTGGCGGTGCTGCTACCACCTGTAGATGCACAGTGGCAGTGGCAGTACCAGCTGGATTACTTGCAATACACTTATAATGTCCACGATCTAAAACCGACACCTTTTGAATGGTTAGTGTCCCCATTGTGGTTACTGTTATTCTGTCATGCTCAGTGTTCAGACCTTTAACTTCAGTGTGGTTAGGTAGAATCCATGACACAGTAGGCACTGGTCTGCCTTCTGTCCTGCAATCCATGTGTACAGTTTTCCCAGCAAGAATCTTGATTTCTCTCATTTTTTTCTCCAATATCCGGGTGGGATAGGCCACAACTGACAATGTAACTACAAGCTTGTCAGAACCATACTCGTTCTGGGCAAAACATATGTACTGTCCATGGTCTTTAATGTTTGTTCTTTGGATGAGCAATGTTCCATTCTTCAAAACTTCAAATTTACCCATTTTCCCCTTGATGGTCAACATATTACCTGATGATATAAAGGAGACAAAAAATGATCACCAAACATAAAGAGCCTTTTTTTATTTTATGTTGTGACTTAAGACATACCAAAATGTAAAATAAAATAAATATGAAAATGAACATGGTATAACAATAGAATCCTTTAAAAAAAAACTCTTGTCAGGGTAGGCTTTGTGGTTTTAATTTTGTACCTGTGGTAGATAAGAATCGGTTCCAGCTGATGATGGGCTCAGGGTTGCCAGTGGCCTTGCAGGGGAGAAACGCATCAGAGTTTGACAGAACAGTAAAACTGGCAGCATTTCCACCATTAATCCTTGGCTTGGAGGTAATATCCCTAATAGATGAGGTGTCATACCTTGTGTTATCATGTGCATTTACAGTACTACTGCTGTATGGAAATGGAGTGAACATGTTGGCTGTTGAATCAGTCATTGTGTCTGAAGTAACTGTTCTGCTCAGAGGAATACCAGAGGCATTTGGCTGAGGACATTCTAAACAATCCTTGTATTTCTGTTCATGTATGGTTGGCTGAACTCTGATCGTGGGGCTCTGTGTGGTATATCTCCAACCTCTTTCTGGGGCATTCCTCATATTTGTGTTTACTCTGGTTGTGGCCAATTTGTCAGCGGTTTTAGTCACTTTGATAATTGGGGGTTTTGTGGTTTCTTTTTTTATGGGCTTTCTCCCTCTGGAGCCTCGTCTGTGATAACCAGGCTTTTGGTTTCCCCACAATCCAGTTTGAGAACCTGAGAAGTTATTCTGACCAGTGTTTTGCTTTAGTGCAGTCCTCATTGTTGGTGGGACTGCTAGAGTGTGAGAAACCTGTATTGACTCTGTGGTTGTGGACAGGTCATGGAAGGCTGGAAAACTGAAAAACTCAGGTGTTTTAGATGGTGTTACGATATTGTCAGGGAAATGTGTTTCTGTAAAAGAGGAAGAACCTGATGAGTCATCAAATGATGTCTCTGGAGTATTGATATTGTATCTTGTCGCTGGAGGAGAGGCTATAATATGTGTAGGATGCACTTCTGTAGTAGGTGCTGCAGTTATTGCCTTGTAAGGTTCTGCTTTGGATGCTGAGGTCATCTGCTCCACATTAGTGGACAACGTAAATGGGTTTTGATGCTTTTCCCCCTTGTGTCCAAATTGTGTATGCCATGGAATCTTCCCATGTGTAATTTTAGAAGACATCATGGATGGGGATGTGGTTGTAGTTGTGAAAATTAGTTCTTTCTCTATTGAACTGAAATAACTTTTATAATCACTGGATTCTTCAGAAATGGTGTGCATTTGTGAATCAGTAACAGTGTAAGTCTTTCCAGAGACTGACAAATCAGTTGCCATGGCAGGTTTTTCTGTCACACTCAAACAGGAAGTTGGCATGTGATGCCTAGATGTAGGGTTGACAAGGCTTTGATCCACTGATGTTTTGCATTTATCTGTTGACACTCCAGATGTAACTCTTCTCCCATAGCCACAATTTGTGATTTTGTCCACAGCGTGTGAAAATGTGAGATTGTGTTCCTTGTTTATAGAAAGATGTTTAAATTTATCAAGTAAAGACTGTATGTCTGTAATTTTGCTGGGCCGAATGATCCTACGTCTTCCATGAAATTTACGTCTCTTTCCTGATTGCATCTTTTTGGATGGAACAATTTGGATCTGGTGTTTGGAAATGATGGTGGATCCAGGAAGGAGCTCTGACTTGATTCTTTGAGTGGTCTGAAATGTGATCTTTTCTCTGTCTTCCTCGGTTGTGGTGACTGCTGTTAATATGGCATGACTCTTTGGATCAAAATAGGTGACATTTGGGCCCTGGAAGTTGTAAAGTGGTGTAGCTTTAGTGGTAACATCTTCTGAGTCCCCAGAGAACAGAAGCTCTGTAACTTCTGTCAGAAAAGGTTTGAGAGTAATGAGTTTCCCTAAGGGTCTATTTGTTACTCTCTCATATATGAGGGTTTTACCATCAATATTACTTAACATATAATCTGACTTGGTTGTATTCAGGGTTGTCTCATCTTTTTGAGTCCCATAATTACTCAAAGTGTAACTTGCTGTAATCGGGGTGGCAGGTGTCTGAGTCTGAGTGTGTGATGTTGCTGCGACCAAATTAGTTTTTTCTTTTGCTCTTAAGATGTTTCTAGTTGTATTAGATATTACTTCAATGAAAGTACTGCTGACAGTTTTGTAAGTTTCTGGGATTTTAACATCTGTTGTTGTAATGGCGCTAACTGGTTTATGCTCAAGTGTTTGAGTAGTTGTCATTACAATAAATTCATCTTCAGATATACCATCCCCTGAGGTTGTATCATCATCATCAGAGGATTCTTTTAGTGTTTTAGACCCATCTAAACTGGCTGTCTTTATAATTCCTCCTTTAATTTGAGAATTATCGATGAAAGTGGCACCTTCTTTCTTGTACTTTTTATTAAAGACTCTTCTAGAGTTCCCTCTGTTCCCTATTCTAACAGTGGGAACCTTATGAAATCTGGACTGTAGCCAAGTGTATGGTCTCCCTGAGGTAATGCTCCTTGACTCCTCACCAACTCTTTGTGAGAGATACCTACTTCCAAGTTTCTGGCTATCATCAATTTGTACAACATGATTACCAGATTCCTTTACATAAGTTGGCCTCGTGTTATTTGACAAATCATCAAGAATAGTTACTTGAGAAACTATCATATCTGCTCCTAGAAAATTTCCAGCTAAACATCTGTAAAACCCTGTGTCTCTGGATGTCAGTCCATGTATTACCAAAGTCCCATTTTTGTGGAGCTCTCTGTTGCCATAGGATTTGTCTAAAACTGTGTGGTCGGGAAGTATCCACTGAATGGAAGCCTGTGGATTACTGGCTGATGTACAATCAAGAAGTAGGTTCTGACCAAGGGTATGTGAGACTCTGATACCATTAATCTCTTCTTCTTCAGGATCCAGGGGCAGCACAGTTACCCTGAAGGCAAGAACATCTGCTTCCTGGTAGTTAGTTGTAATGCACTGATAGACACCTGTATCTGAGATTTCAACCGATTTTAAAGTAAGCCTTCCTTCATAAGTTACTACGATCCTTTGATCCTCACTGTTGTATGGTGCACGTAATTTACTTCCATCTGGTAGAATCCATTCAACAATGGGTTTAGGATCCCCAACAGTCTGGCAATTCAATTCAGTCATCCCACCAGCAAGGACTGTGTGTTCAGTTCTGGTCTGGTTGTCCCTTCTTATCATTGCCCAGCTAGACTGGACTCTACTATCCTTGCTGCTGTCAACATCTATTTGAACATTGGATAAATACTTCATAGTAAGGGTCGGGAATGTTGTTTTAACACGGTCCAGCTGTAGCAGGACTGTACCTTGCATTAACCATTCAGGATTGGCTGTGATTTTTGCTTCAATTTCTGTAAAAATATCATCTGCAGTGGGTAGTACTTGTTTGTATGTGTAAACTGTATCTGGTTTAAAAGAAAGTAATAATCCTCGCTCAAGTCTCATCGGGGAGTCGCTATAGGTAGCCAAAATGTTCCAAATCTGGCGTATATTGTCATAATCAATGTTGCAGATCAGCGATGTAGAAACAATTGCACTCAGGGCAGTTAAATCTTTGCCATTCTGTCGAAAGGTTGCAGTTAAGTTTTCCATTCCTGTAGGTCTCTGCACAACACATGCTATCCTAGCATCATTGTGGAATTGATCTGTGATGTTCATTTCCAACATCCCAATGGGTGCAACAAAATCCTTAGGAGAGACTAAGGTATAGTCACCATCACCCAAGGTAAAATTCCTCTGTTTTAAGTGTGGATGAATCCATGGTCTGGTGCATGTGTAGCTATCACTTTGCAAATGCACAATGCTGCTTCCTCTGGAGGAAATTGGGAATTCACAGACGGGACACTGTTCTTTTATAAACTTCCTGTCTCTTTTGCATTTTAGAACACCTGCAAAAGCAAAATTAATTATCAGAATAACTATATGCATATGTATATATATCAATAAATAAATGCCATTTTATTTATTGGAAAAAGTCCAGTACCTGATTTTTTACACTTATATTTGTCCTGCTTTTTAAAGTGCCCCTATTATGCAATTTTAAAGGCTCCTAACTTGTTTTGGGGGTCTCCTACAACAGGTTTACAAACAAACAGTTTTTTTTTTTTTTTATCATAAAATACATTGCACTTCACCACATTTTTCAATGATTCTCAAACGACTCGACGGATGAATCAGCTGCTGATTGGTCAAATGGCCCAGTCTGTTGTCATCAGTCTACCGCGTACAGCTCATGTTTCGGAAGCTAAACGCCCATTACCATAACTGTACTTCAGCTCCGTCTGGAGGCGTCCTAAAGCTCAGCGATTGTACACACTGTAAAGACTGTAATGATGACGTTGATTTTACCATATCAATCCAAGCACGAGTCTGACGATGAAACATTGGAAGAACTAGTTATTCAACCCGATCCTCCATCGCAAGGACGACTCAAGCAGGACGTTTCTAAGTGATGCGCTATTCATTTTGAGATACATTATGAGATGTTTCAACTGTAATTCCTCACCATCAGCATTAACAGGAGTATGTCCATTAACAAACCAATGTTTATATTTCTAATTTATTGTAGTGCAAATGCGGGAACTGTATCAATAACGGTGCATTCGTTTGCCCAGCACTAATGTGAATGACTAATGACACAAACGTTTGTAAAACAAATCTTGCTCCATCCTTTATCTTTACTCATAGTAGTAAGAACAACAGACAAACTGACAAGTATTTCAGTTAGACAGTAATAACTTGAGTTAGCTGTAAACTTACACAATATAAAACACATCTCTATGTATTTTGAACACCCGGTAGAAAATATATATGCATCAATAATTATTCATACTTACAGTTGTGATTCTGAGGAGCAAGCTGGTCCAAAAAAAAACTGGGTACTGACCCATCTTTCAAGGGCAAGTGTTTTGCGAATCCCGTGTTGAACTGAGATTTGAGAATCTCATTTGATTTGAGAAGCAGTCATCAGTAAAATGACGTTTGAGGGCTGGTCAGGTTGTGTGCGGGCGGTTATTTTTCGTGCACTTTCGACTTTACAACTTTGCAGAATGTTTACATTCACATACAGCTATATTACACACTGCATGAAAGGGAATATTCGGAAAAAAACACATAATAGGGCACTTAAAAAAAGTTCAGTATAGACCAATCTCACCTGGGTGTTTCTCTATCCACTGGACAAGCCAACCCATCCGACAATCACATGACCAGGGGTTTCCACTAAGGAAGAGATTCTCAATATTGTAGCAGCCAGCAAATATAGTTGCAGGCAATGTGGTTAAAGCATTGTCTGACAAGTAAATGGTCTTGAGAGATGACCATTTCAAAATCTGGCTGAACTCCAGTGATATAAATGTATCTGGATGAAGCTGTTGGAGTTGGTTTCCCTCAAGGTTGATCAACTGCAGCATTTTCAATCCATAAAAACTTTCTGGGTGTATGAAGGTAATGTGATTATGGTCCATATGAAGACGTAAAAGATTGTTCAGGCCTCTAAATGTGTTCTTGTCAAGCTTCTCAACTCTGTTATAACTCATTTTCAGAACCTAGACATGCAAATAAAAACAAATCGTTAAGACATGAAAATAAAGTGACAGTATATTATTATTTAAATTGACTCCATTTCAGAGAAGCTTCAGACCATTTCAATGGCCACAGCTAAAAACACAAATTATAGAAACAAAACAACTTCAGTTATATCACAATTCCTATAAAATACACATTTTTTAATAAGTATCAAGTCCAGCACACAATTATAACAAATCTAATGTTAAAGTTATGGTCTTAAATTTGGAAAAGTGCTCTTGAAAATCATAAAACAATATATGTGACCCTGGACCACAAATATAGTTACTGATCTAGAGAGATTGGATAAAAAGCTGTGTCCAGACCTGGAAAGACAGAGCGTGACCATTCTCAACCCCGATCTTCTGAATTATTGGAGTTATTTAATTATGCAGAGCACATTTATGAGTTTTGAATAAAAGTCTATTACATTGATTCACCAACCCTGTCCTTCCCTCGAACTTGAACCTTCTAACAAAGGCAATGTAGATATTAAGTGGCTCTAACATTTAACATTTAATCATTTAGCAGACACTTTTATCTAAGGCTACTTACAAATTGAGGAGAACAATAGAACCAATCAAACCAACAATAGGGCAATAATCAGAGATGGGGGACTCGAGTCACATGGCTTGACTCGAGTCGCTAATTTAAAGGTATAGTGGAGGATCTTTCCGAATTTTAGATAAGACCTGCCCTCTCCACTTTTTGAATAAGTTTGACTGATTCACCAGAATGATTGACAATTAGGAGGACCAATAGTATAGGTGATCCACCCGGAAGTAAAAAATCCTCCGCTATACCTTTAAGTACTTGAGACTTGCTTGACTAAATTAAGCAAATGACTTCGACTTGAGATCCAATGACTCTAGACTTGACTTGAACTGTATGACTCGAGAATGACTTTATAACAACTAAAGTAATTTTATTATTTATAAATAAATCATCGCAACATCAATTGATGAACCAAATGAAAGCAACGGAACCATTGTCACCAGTCATCAGATTCTGCGCGATTGCGTGACGCTGCTCAAGCACAGAAAAAAATATACAGTGCGGTGAGCGCGCTAAATACAAAAACATCTCCCAGCATCATTACTTTTTGGATATAAACAGTTCGAAATTGACCATATTCATAAAAGGAGATTTGCTGTACGCATAATAACTGGCAAGGGATATTGGACATGACCATCACAACCTCGAACTTCATCCACCACCTCTAAAAGTAAGCTAATGGCTTGTTTAACCTGTTTGTTATAGTTAATTTGACTAACGTTAAATCTATAGAGAATAGTGGTCAAAACAGCATGCCTCTTTATACAAAATTATGTTTTCAAATGTAGCTTAAGGCTGTCAACAGATTAAAATGATAATTAGCCTAATGATGGCATATGTTTTGTAACATTTATGTATGTTGCATAAATTCGCAGACATTTGCCACAGTTTCTTTCAAATCATAGTGCTTTACTGACAAATATGTCGATCTTTCAAATGGCGAAAAATAACATACAAAACTGTTAATGTTTTGTTGTGTTTTATGCTTCTCTTAATGCAGGGTCAGACGTTATCAGGGGGTTGGGGGGCAAAATGGCAGCAGAATTAATACAATGCACCCAAAATTCAAGATATGGTGGAAAAAATGGCCCTAATATGAGTTATTTTTTATTTTTAGAACATATGATATTAATCAATATTTCCAGAATATTGGAGCGATAGCAAATGTGATGATTTTATACAACTGTTCAGTAAACAAAGAGTGAATATTGTGATAATTGACATTTTAGACATGATATTGTCAATATTCTGTTTTTGCTTTATTTCTCCAACAACAATTGGTGAATACAAGTCACAGAAAAAGAGTTAAGAGTTACATGTCTCTGAACGAATCCGGAGCTTTGTGATTCAGTGACTTAGTTGCTTAGTTCCAAAATGAATCTGCCGTTTCGAACGAATCAGTTGAATGAATACTTCTATGACTTGTTTATTAAGACGGTGATTTGTCGCCACCTACTGGCTGTTTTAATTTCATAATTAAAAATATAATTTATAATTTTTTAGCATCTATTTTTTTCTATATTCAAATTATTATATTTAAATCATTCATCTCATAACATTATGCTGTTTTAATTGCAGTGTAAATGCATGGTTAGAAAAAAATGGTTAGAACAATAGTTAGAAAAAGAAATGCCCCTGGAAATCAATTTAAGGGGTCAATGTCATGGAGCCACCAGATCAGCACGCTCTGCCCACTCGTTCACTCTCCCCGAACCTGCACTTCATCATCAACACACACTAAAAAGATACACTTCTCCTTCACTTCCCTGTCTGGTCTCGTCCTTACATGAACATACAGACTATTTGCATACTTACCGATTCCTACCTACCTCGAAGATTCCTCACCTGAACTTCGTCTCCGATCATCCGCTTCCCATCTTCTGTCATCTGTCTCCTGCCATCAGCCCGCCGAATCCTCTTCCATCACCTGCAAACTAGACATCAAGATTCTCATTCAGCTAAGTTCCTCATCCAGATCTGATTCTCCAATACATACTCACCAGTCTCCTCTGCTGTTCCACTCCGTGCCTCTGTTCAATAAAACTCTGTTTTGAACTATTTACCTGTCTGCTTCTATCTGTATCATGACAGTCAAACATTGACCCTTAATGGGAAAGTTTATTTCTGCCAGTGATATTCCATTAAAAAAATATATAAGCAAAGTTAAACATATAACATTTACTATAACACCAATATAATTAATGCATCACACTTGTGATTTACCTACATTTAAAACATTTACCTACAAATGTTTTATCTTCAACATTTTTCGTATAATTGTTATTATAATAATAATTCAATGATTATTATTAATATTACGATATAGATGTATAAGAAAGGTAATCATTTCTAAGGGGAAAATAAGGTTGAGGCCAATATAATCTTTACTTTTTTTCTGTTTGGTATTATAACTTGACTTCACTTGACCCTTAGCTTGAACTTGCTTGAAGTGAGCCACTGACTTGACTTGCTTGATTTGTGTGTACTGCGACTTGTGACTTGAACATGTGTGACTTGCTCCCACCTCTGACAATAATATGTAAGAATAGAATAGAAGTGAAGTGAGTTAAGCCAGTCATTCCATAAGCAGAGAACAGTCAAGGTAATTGTCTGTGAAAGTGATTTTGTGCCCGGATTTTGTTCACTTGCAGAACACTTCTGGAGGGCACATAAGTCTGAGTATATAGTGAGTAATAGTGAGTTTATGTATACTGTAGGGGTGCAGAGCCAGTGTTTGTTCTGTAGGCAAATATCAGTGTCTTGAATTTGATGCGAGCTGCAATAGGCAACCAGTGCAAATAGTTGAAGAGAGGTGTGATGAGCGCTCTTTTCTGGCACATGAAAGACAACTCTCGCTGCCACATTCTGGATCAGTTGCAGAGGTTTAACAGTACATGCTGGAAGGCCTGCTAAGAGAGCATTACAATAGTCCAGTCTGGATAGAACAAGAGCTTGGACAAGACGTTGTGTAGCATGCTCAGATAGGAAGGGCCTGATCTTCTGTATGTTGTATAAGACAAATCTGCAGGACTGGGCATTTCTAACAATGTGGTTTTTGAAGTTTAACTGATCATCAATCACAACTTTTTAGTTATGGTTGACGAACTGAATGGAGAAGTTGTGACAAAGTGTTGGGTTGGCTGAAAACACAAGCAGTTCTATCTTTGAAAGGTTGAGTTGAAGGTGGTGCACCTTCATTTAGCAAAAAATGTCTGTCAGGCAGGCTGGGATGTGAGCAGCTTCAGTCAGATCACCTGGCTGGAATGAGGGGTAGAGTTGTGTGTCATCAGCATAACAGTAATAGGAAAAGCCATGTTTTTGAATGACAGATCCCAGTGAGGATGTGTAGATAAGAGGTCCAAGCACTGAGCCCTGAGGCACTCCAGTAGCTAGATGTTGCGACTTAGACACCTCTCTCCTCCAAGACACCCTGAAGGACCTACCTGAGATGTAAGACTTGAGGGGGGTTCCTCAAGCAGTGGGGTTATCTGAAACAAGCTTAAATGCTGTGAGAAAGGTACCAGTGATAAGAGAGGTGTTGATGATGTGAGTGAGTGCAGGTAAAACTGAATAAGAAATGGCTTGAAATAAATGATTGGGGATACGATCAAGCATACAGGAGGGTGACTGGAAAGAATGAGTCTGGAAACGTCTGCCTCTGAGAGCAGAGAGAAGGATGGGAATGTGTGTGTGTGTGTGTGTGTGTGTGTGTGTTTGCTGTTAAGATGTGTTTGTCAGGTTTTGGTGTGGATAATTGCCTGTTGGTGGTTGTTGTTTTATTTCATGAAGAATGTGGCAAAGTCGTCAGCTGTTAAGAGTTGATGAAGGAGGAGGAGGACAAAGAAGTGTAATGGTGTTCCCTTCCAAGGGAACTCAACGCTATGTCATGGTGTTGACGCTATGGGAACAATTTCAGTGCTGGTGTCTAAAGCACATATGAATCATGTCAATTCTATTGACTGATGGAGGTCAGATTACGAAGTGTAGCATGTCATCAAGAAAAAGTGCCTGCATTAAAAGTCATCAGCTTCTTTGATATGAGAAAGCCACATATCTGTTTTTATTTGTGTGAATTATTTTTAAGATTGTTTTTCATAGTATTTGTCTCACTCTGTTGTAGATAGTATGGCTGGCAAGCTTTTTTGGAGTTGCGCCCTCACTTTTTTATGGGGGATGACATGCACGATATTTGTGTAATGTGTTTGGAAGCAGAGCATGCTCAGTCAGACTTAGAGAGGGCCGACTGTCCTCATTGTGAGCATTTCACAATGAGAAAGCTCCATTTCTGCCTGGCTCTCTTCTCAAAGGATGGGAGTCTGACATTAAGCCTGCATTTAAGAGTGCAAAGTCAAATTATTCAGCCATTGTGGGGCTGGATGAGGATGGTTACAGGGCAATGACAAGGGTTGAAGAGATGCTTGCTAGCTGGATCCCTGTAAAGATGATTTGAAACAATCTGTATTGTATAAAGTGCTATATAACATAAAAGTGACTTGACTTGACTATCTATCTCCCCCTGTCTTCAGCATCATCCTGGATGCTTCTAAAATGTCTGCCAGATGGCAGTGGAACAAAAAGGTAGTGAGAAGGAAGCTTAGAGGATCATCAAGGACTGCAGCCACCCATGCAGTCCTTGATGATCCTCTAAGCTTGCTTCCTTACAACGTGAATGGTAAATGTCCTGGTGATGCAGCCCATCATGATGCTCTATATGGTGCAGCGGTAGAAGTTTGGGGTCAACGCCAACATTCTTTTGCCTTCACAGGAAATAAAGAGGTTGTCAAGCTGCTCTTACTACTGTACAAAAATCACTACATACACTATCTGTATAGGGGGACCAGGAAAGTTAATCAGAGTTAATCTATGCCAGGGACAATTAATGTGCTGATTGTATTTAGGAAGAACTCCTCATTTTGGCTCTATTAAAATCCCCTACAACAATAAAAGGGAAGGGAATGAGATGCTGCATCTAGTGGCCATACTTCAATATATATTTGCATCTTCCTTCAGACAATTAGAATCTGATTAAATTGAATGCAGGCAGGGGTTTAGTATTTTTGAGGGGGCACCAGTTAAGGGGTTGAATGGTTTGTTTTTCATGGGGGAAGAAACAACCCCAAAATAAAAATGACAATTATTATTTATAAAAAAAAACTTTACTTAAGCTTTCACTGCAATAGACAGTCTTCCAAGTATTCTGTAGCTTATTGAAAAAATGAATTTGAAGCATATAAGCAGACACCACAAGGCAAACTGCACCATATCTCGCCATTTGACTCAAGTATTTTGTGAATCAGAGGCTGCAGCTTTATTTTAAACAACTTAATGACAATGTGAGATGAATGTTCCGGGATGAATGTTGTTTCGAGACATTTTGCATCCAGTTTCCAATGCTCTGAAATATAATGGACTGTCACAGACATGTAGGGTGTCATATTTATGCGACAAAGTCAACCACTTTCAAATCTTTATCGATGATCTCCCTTGTTTTATTGTACAGATCAGGGATAGCCATTTCTGTGAAGTACTTGCGCCCCGGCAGCTAGTACTGTTTGTCATATGTCAAGTGCGTTTTGCAAAAGCTCTGATGATGGATGGATGACTTAGATCTTTGCCGACCGTCACAGCTTGTTTTGGTGCTAGTTTAGCAGTCTCAGCGGGGTGGTGAGTGCGCAAATGTAGGAATGGGTTTGTCGTTTGAGACTCTCTTACAGACACAACTCTTGCAAAGTTTGCAGATTGCTTGAGTTATGTACTGGGGCTCCCCTTTCGCATCTGGTTTAAAACCAAAAAATTGCCAAATAGGCTTGCAGAATTATGGACAACAATTCAATTCAATTTTTTTTAAAGTATAGAGATAAAAAGTAATGTATATTAAGTAGATAATGAATTAAGTTTGATAGATAGACAAGTAAATAAATAAGTAGATAAATTGTTGAATAAATGAGCAAATAAGCAAACTATTGCCACACCCCCATGTGATAATATGTTGTATCGTGATCTCACAGGCTGATCATATGGCAATCTGACTATGAAGCATATCGCCCAACACTTGGGTAGTCCCCCTCCAGCACAGTCAGTCTGGACGTGAAGTTGCAGCATCAGCACGCTTCCTTGCTGGAACCAAGATCAGAATAAGCTCTCATTAAGCCAAGGTATGGATTACTATGCTGTTGTGTCCCACTCTCTCAGTTGCCCCCTCCAGTCTAGATAGATTGGAGGTAATAGCTTGACATGGTGAAATATGTTTATTAGGGGAGTAACCATTCTCGGTAAAAAATCAAACCGTACCGTTCTCGACCCACGATTCGGCAGGCACTTGCACAGCTGTTCATCTTAAATCTGACGGTGCATCTATAATATGGTTTGTTGGAAATGACGCGTAAAACAGACAGACAGAATTAGGCTAATGTAAGTTAGTCAATGGATATGCATTCTGGATTCCCCTAACTGTGTTCAATAGGAGTGCTGTATGTTCTAATATGACCAGTCATTTACGCCGTCATCACCTGGGTGTTGACAGTGTTCATGCGCCGGGAAGACCTGAACAGCACACGTTGCTATCTGTTTAAACTTAACTCATTTAAGCTTTACCAATTTAAACATTCAAGCGCAAGAAAATGTAAAAGATAACTTGCACAGACATCCTAGCTTTAAGTTTTACCACAGACATTTGAAGCTCAGACACAAGTCCATCTAGCATGCTTAGTTTAACTGTGCAGTGGAAAGATGCTGATTTTAAATTGCAAAACATTTTGCTTCACATGCACGAGTTTGCTGAAACTTTGTATTTTGAGCATTTCCTGTTTATTTGCCTCTTCATGATGAATCACTTGCTGTATTCCTAATTTGTGAGTCGCTTTGGATAAAAGTGTCTGCAAAATGAATAAATGTAAATTTACTGGATCTGTTCATAATGTCTTAAAGTGACAGCAGCCTAATATTCCTACTGTCTGTGTTTTTAATGTTAGTCAAACAACAAAAGACAAGGAAATTACTCACTGTTCTTGACTGAATAGCTTTTGTAACTTTAATAATGATTAATCTTATTTAATTTATACAGTGAAGATTATATGCAATTTTATTTTACATTTGATTACTTTATTAATTTTCTGTACCAGAAAACCTGAAGCTAAAATAGGTGTTTTTCACATTTTTGACTCTTAATGTGCAAGGTGTCATCTTTTTCAGAAAAAGATTAGCTTTCAACAAATTAGAGTTATTGACCATTATTGTGTGTGGTGAGTTTGTAAATAGAATTTAAATAGACAAAAAAAAAAAAGAAAAAAAAAAAAGAATAAATTTACTGATTTTTATTTAGAAAAGAAAACTGAAAAAATCATGAACGAAAGAAACTAACACTTTAAAGTTGAAAAATGAACTATAATACATATATACAAGTCTTTTTTGTGACATTGGGTTGCACAGTTTTCATTTAGGACACTTTTTTTCAGACACGCACACACATAAACAAATGCATTCATTCATAGGCACGCACACATATACATGCACATATACACCACATGCTAAGATATGTGAAAGACTAACGGCCAACCGCTTCCAAAGATTCATTAAAAATCATCCCAATCCCCTCTTCTGCTGTCTAACACTTCTTTCGCCATGTATTTGTTCGTTTCTTTTATTATTTTATGCAATCCAAAACACTCTAACCTGCCACGCTTTGTATCTCTCTGTTCAAATCCTTCCTTCCCGCGCTGCTGTCATTTGGAGACGGAAAGCATGAAATTACCGCAATAAGCCGTATATTGCCGAAAAGTTGACGCATGTTGTCTACTGTCAGGGGCAATTTGAATGGTTTGAATTTTGATAGTGCAAACGGTTGAAGAGTTACGGTAAGCTTGCTGGTATGTGTCGGCGACGACACAGCCGGTTCTAAAGGGTTAACCCTCTGAGGTCTGAGCTGTTTTCTGGGCCCTGGAGGTGTTCTGACATGCTCTGACATTTCTGGTTATTTCTGTTACTTGTGACATTTTCATGGCTAAAGTCTAATTACACTGTATTCAGCACAAACTCTGCTACAATAATATATCAGCAGCATGTATGTAAAAGTTTGTAGTTTTGAGATAATGACATTTATGCGTGGTTTGTGAAAATACAAAAAAAAATTCTCACTGAAATAAGGCCATGAAACCCATACTGATTATTTCTTCACAAGACTTTTGAAAATTGTATGACGTAGCCTAGAATATTTGCTCTAAAACTATGTGAAAATCACCCTGACTGCTCATTCAGATAAGACAATATATTGATTTACAATTTTTACGACGGGTTTTGTGTGAGAAAGCTCTATGCGGAAGGTCATTAATATGTAAGCTTTTCACACCTGAGAAAGACAAAGACCCTCCCCTAACGGCCCTATTAGGAGCTATCAGGCCCTGTCATTCTGAGCAACCTTGCACAATACTGTAAATGAGGAGATTTAAAAAAGAATGGCTTTTAAATTGTTTGGATTTATTTACAACACAACATAACCCAAAGACACACAACAAATGCCAAAAAAGCACTTATTGAAAACAATGATCCAAAGAGAGAGACCTTTGTGCCATTCCTAAAAACATTGTACATACCTTTCATTTCCAAGGTGTTTGATTTTCACTTCACCATGTTCATGTACAGAGACTCATGTGAATGTTGAAGTCAGCTGGACTCAGTGGCATCTGGGCCCTGAAAGAAAAAAGTGAACATACTGATATCAAGAGAAAGGCCTGCACGATTTTGGAAATAAATATTAGATTTTTCTGGTTAAAATTGCTTTTTAAAATTCACAGAATACACACACACACACACACACACACACAAATGTTTCCAACAATATATAATATAATGAACACCAGGTTTGTTGTGCCTTGTAGACATAAGCTATGCGCAGTGCTGGATAAAATAATAATAACAATAACCTATAGCAGTATAAATCTTCCAAAAGATTTCAATAACAACTAAGCTAGAGAAAAATATATTGATTATCATGTTACTTCAAATGTTTCCATTCGTTATGATGATATGAAATGAGATAATAGTAAAAACATGAAGCCGGTTGGTGCGTTTTGCTTTTCAAATGCGATCGCGATCCAAAATATGATACATTCAAACGCGATCGCGCTGCAAAATATGATACATTCAAACGCGATCGCTCTGCAAAATATGATACATTCAAACGCGATCGCGATCCAAAATATGATACATTCAAACGCGGTCGCGCTCAAATATAAAACATTATGGTTACCATATACATATCTACGTTTGAGCAGATATCCACAAACACAGTAACAGTAAACACGGGTCTAAATATTATAATATTCCCCATATATCTAGCAACAGTTCAACTGCAATGTGACATTTATGCAACAATAACAAACTAATATGTAAGAATGTCTTACCTTACATCTTTCTTGTCTTCAAATCGCGTTCTTCTTCTTCTGAGGTAAATCCAATGTAAGCTCAGGCGCGTCTTTCAAACTCGACGAAAAGTGAAGTGAAGTGTTTTGTTGTTGAGGTAATGAGCGAGTTCGCGTTCCATGTGGAGATTTGCATGTGAATCTCTTTTGCGCGAGTGGGCGTGGCCAAATTAAATATAATGAGCAAGCGTTTGAGAAGCTGGACATCTTGTTGGTTTTATACAAATTACTTAAACAGAGAATACTTGTTTTCGTTTTGAATCCGATCATTTAAAAGTACACACTTAAATGTTTATAAAGGTATATGGCTCATAAATGTGTGACAAGTATTCGCTGAGTTTTGTTTCAGTTTATAGACGTGCTCAAGAAAAAAAAGTTCACCGCGACGGAGAGGCAGAACGCACACCCTGTTTATTTTCTTTATTTTACAAAAGCACAATGTTTTGATTTGATTGTAAGTGGACACATACAAAAGTAGAAATATCACAGATTCTTTTTTTTATATTTCTTTTTTCTGTATGACCATAAATGATGGAGTAATTTAAGTTTATAGTGCTACAATGTGGAGAAAATCCAGCAAAACGCGCCCGCGCGTTTGCCGACCTCAGAGGGTTAAGGGACCTGCTAAAACGACAGAGCTAAAACAATCCCTGGCGGATCGGCGGTAGAGGTTTTTCAGTTTGTGATGCCCAGGGAAGGGCAGTTTACAGTAAAGTAGCAGGTTTAGCAGTGGAAGTGTAGACAAGATACGTCTGCATGCTTCCCCAATGGTCCCCTAGAAGGTTTTTCCTTAAAGTACTTCTGCTATTCTCCTTCTTAAGGGTAGAGCAGACAGTTGTTAGAGCAGATGGTTGAGCGCTAGATGCCATCCCTCACTCTCTTCTGCAGTCTTCCCATTTTTTTCACTGGAAAAGTTTACATGCTCTCCTTGGTTGGGTTGCTTTTAAGGAGCTGTGCAATTGCTGAGGCCTGGGGATGGCTAATGTGGTGGAACAATAAACCGCCCTCTTCCAGAGTGGAAGTTGTCGGCGGACACAGCTGTAGCTTTGGTCTCCCTGCTCTGCCCCGGTGCTGTTTCCAGGGGCATCGGAGCTGCAGTACGTTCTGGGCCTCTAGGTGTTAAGCTCTTGGTCACTTGTCATGCATCTACATATGGCAACCCAAGGCAGTCTCAGGCTGAACTATGCTTGGTTTGCCACTGTTTATTCAAAGTCACAGCTGGCAAGAAGGTATTTGTTCAGTATGGTGTAGCGTTGAGTTCCCTATGAAAGGGAATGTCTATGGCAGTGGTTCCCAAACTTTTTAGATTGGCGTAGGCCCTGAGACATTTAAAATCCTTCTGCATTCTCCCGCTTTTCTACTTAGACTGCAATTGCACCTTTTCAATTAAGGGGAAATATTTGCCCCCTTAAATTGATATTCAGGTGCATTTTTTACCCTTATAAAGGCAAAGTTTTCCTAACCCTATTAAAAGTATGTCATGTTGTCTGTCAAATTTTATTTTAATTCTTAATATAATAAATTAAGCAATAAATTAAACTAAATCAATAGAAATCTGTATCAACAAAGGCCATCTTTGCACTGCAGTGGTACGATCAAAAATGTATTGTATTTACTAGGGCTGGGTATTGACACAAATTTCACAATTCGATTTTATTTAGATTTGATTCGATTCAATATTGATTATTTTGGATATCTGGTACAATACATGGCACATTTTCTCAAGGAAAACAAATCTCTTAACTAATGCTGTAAACTATGGGAGTCAGTTGTAGCCTATAGGCTTCATTAGCCTACTATAATATTGAAGGTAAAAATTAACTGATTTGTATACAAACACTTAAATTACATTTTATTTATTTTTATAATAATAAAGTTATATGAAATATAAACATTTAAATGGTGGCTGTCATAAAAACATGCCAGATTTATTCAAACATGCATTAAAAATTGAAGAACATTACAAATTATAATGAACATTTAATATGGTGCGTATATTTAGCAAAATGCTAAATGAGTTAATTTTTCTAGCTGACTAACGAGTTTATGGTCACTGGATATGTTTTTTGAGGTAAATGTGACGTTACATGACATTGTTTACAAGCTGATTTACTGACGTCTTTCCACAGTTGAAACACAGATTGAGCGATTCCATGTCACATAATACGGATTTCGATAAGTTGTACTCTACCTTTTAACACACTCTCAGATGCTCATTCATGTTTATTTCACGCTGTAACTGGCATTATCAAGGCGTAAGAGAAGATCATGTGCACGGTATATGTTTTTGAATTTCGTAAGAAAATGGACGTAAATTGAAATCTGAGACTTTGTTTCATATCAATAGTAACAAAGCACTAAGATTACTGCGATTCATTGGATGGGATGCGCGCTACATGTTACATTCATTCATCAACTGAAAACAGGATAACTAATCGATTCTTGGGATTTAAGAATCGATATCGGTTCGTAAAAATGAGAATCGATTAAAATCGAGAAATCAATATTTTTTACCCAGCCCTAGTATTTACCAATGTATTTGTAATGTATTGCTGATGTATTTACACAGTTTAATGCTGCTCAAAGGTGGCATGAATGTAGCATACTGTTATGAAATAATGTTCCATATAAAAAAATGTTCAATTGAGAAATATAAAATGATGGTAAAACAAAATGATACTTTTAAATATTTAACTGGTGGAAAGTGACTGTCTTAATGAGTGAGTCATCAAGTCATTCATTCATTCGGTAACTAAGAAAGTGGCTGTATTTATAAATGGATCATTGAATCATTGACTCTCCCGATTCATTCAAAGCCGCAGATTTGTTAACTAACGAATCACCGCTGTGTGTTGTAGACGCAAAACAGTTCTGTTGTGGCTTGTGTTGCAACTATTATTTTGTTGCAAAATACAGCAAACAATATTGTCAATACTGTTCTTAAAATGTATGTCACTTAATATTATCTTTTTGTTTGTTTAAATGTAGCATAAAATCAATGTTACATTTCCAATCGTGTGGATATTCACAGGGTTCGTACACTTTTTCCAAGGTCAAATTCAAGCACTTTTCAAGCACTTTCCAGGTCCATTTTAAAGCTTTTTCCAGCACCTTACACTACCGTAAATTACATACCAATACATAGTTAAAATTATTATTTAGTGTTTTTATCACATCAAAAGAGATAAACAGCCAAATGTTTAATAAGCAGAGGGCTGCACGATATTGAAGAAAAATTAGATATGCGATAACTCATTAAATAATGCAATATTCAATATGCAATACAATAATGCTTAAAGTGTGTCTGTCAAATTAACTTAAATTATCTTTAAAATATCTTTAAAATTATATAACCTACACATACATGTTTCACATTCTTTTTGTGATAAGAAAATATCCCTACAATTTCAAGACAGTGAACATCAGTGTTTTACTGTAGCATAAGAAGTGTTATTTTAACATCACTGGGGTTTAGGGGTTCAGGTTATCCTACATTAGGTTTATTTAACAACAGAAACTAATTAATCAAATAAATGTAAAAATAAACACTGCTTAGTTATAAATATACTGATTCTTATTAAAGCTACAAAAGTCAGCCAAAACCAGTGAGTGATTTTTTGTATTTTGTTCATGATCCCAGTTATTGCAAGCCGTTGCGATATGCAAGCATATTGTAATATATACAGTTGCAATATTTTGATATATTGTGCAGCCCTAATATTTAAGCCAATCACAAGTTTTATTCTTCAACATGTATCACTAAGTATATAGCCTAAAGCATATGATTAATATACTTTTCATTATATTAATGTCCAAACATTGCTTACCAGATAATGTGATTTATAGTCTGTAAAACTGAAATAATTTCAAATATGAAGACTTAGGATTTGAACAGAAATATTTGACAGGCCTTCCCGTTTTGGGACACATTCTTGATATAGACAAGGTTTGAACAATATCTGAGTGCACAGGAACCTGCCTGATAAATGTATTTCATTGCCAAGACATAACGTTAGCTAATACATTTACTGTAATAGAGCAGTGTAAATATTGCATAGGGCCATCCTGAACCTTACAGTAACAGTATACTACTTATGACACTGACTGATTTCAGTTCAGCAATCAACGACTGTTGTTATGCACTGGGCTAACGTTTGCAGGTTGCACGTTACACTTCTGTAATTTTGGCAATGTTCACTGCATATGCAAACTGCAAATGAATGTGACATAACGGACATGTAATACTTACATTACATTATCGGACCAAGTACTCTGTCACTAACGGCCCTTTCAGATAGGACGCGGACCGCGCTGCGCTATGAAATGAAACCGATATATTTCAATGGCTTGCGCCGCGCGACTCGGACCAAAACGGAGCTCAGCGAGCTCGCGCGCACGCCGCGGTCAAAGTTTAAAATAGTTCAACTGTTGCCGCTGCGTGGCCAATAAAAACGGTGCATCCAAACAACCGCGGAAATCAAAATGAAAACTCCGCCTACTTTTGCTCTGGCCAGCGTAACGCAAATCAATCTGTATCTGATTCTGAAGGGCTACATTTTTTTCTCCGTTTAATAAAGAACTATTTCGTCAGAAAGATATTTCTTGTGAAAGAAATACAGTTACAAATTCAAGCATTTTCAAGCATTTAATCCAAAATTCAAGCACTTTTCAAACCTTGAAAACACATCATCAAAATTCAAGCACTTTCAAGGATTTCAAGCACCCGTACGAACCCTGTATTCAAGAAAAATTGCAGTTATATGAAATTATGATTATGCACCTTCCCTGACCCTGTAGGTGCATTCACAAGTAGCATTTAGTGCTTTTATAAACATCAAAGTGCATACAGCACCAAGTTTGACAGTTAGGGCAAATTCTGCAAACACTGGTCTGAAAAATAATAGGGTTTTCTGTTTATTTTGGGGCATAGAAGTACAGATTTCAAGACATTTCAAGACATCATGCCTATGTGTCTTCCCCTGTGGCCCAGTGGCAGATTCTCAGGCTTTCGCACGAGAGACCCGTGTTCGATCCCGGGTCTACCGGCAGATAAAATTATGCCGTCAATGCTCGCTCTGTCAGTTCCCTGAAAAGGCGACTGCAGATGTGTGACTCCACCGCAGAGGAGTCGAGCGCGGGCAATCTGCCCGCTGTAATCAGCGCGCCCTCTGCCTCGAATGTCATAAGGGCGACGCTTATGTTGCAGCACACCGAAGCCCCTCTGTCGCTGAGTGACCAGAGCGCGCTTCGCATTCAACCCCTAGCCATTCGTGCAGATGCATGGGCAAGGCTACCCGGGGTTTCGAAGTGGGTGCTAGACATTATAGAAAGAGGCTATTTGCTACAGTTTCGCCGACGCCCTCGCCGCCATGCGACGCGCATCGAGACCACGGTAAAAACAGAAGTAGCACACCTACTTGGAGCAGAAATTTTTAAACTGTTGAGCAAAGGGGCCATAGAGCCTTTATCTCAAGCTCAGAGCGAAGGAGGGCTATACAGCAGATACTTCCTGGTACCGAAAAAAGACGGGGGTCTCAGACCCATACTAGATCTAAGGCAACTGAACAGAGTGCTTGTAAAGCGACAGTTCAGAATGCTCACGACCAGAAAAATCCTCGCGCAGATTCGCCGAGGAGATTGGTTTGTGTCAATAGATCTGAAAGACGCGTATTTTCAAATACAGATTGCGTCACGTCACAGGCGATATATGAGATTCGCCTTCGAGGGCCAGGCATACCAGTACACAGTCCTGCCGTTCGGCTTGTCCCTAGCACCCTGTACATTTACGATGTGCATGGACGCAGCGCTCGCACCCCTCAGACTACAGGGCATGCGAGTATTGAACTACTTGGACGATTGGCTGATTCTAGCTCAATCTCACTCGGAGCTCATAGAGCACAGGACCATTTTACTCGATCACCTCGAGAATCTGGGTCTCAGAGTCAATTGGGCGAAGAGTTCTCTGTCCTTCAGACAGATAATATCTTTTCTGGGCACAGAACTGGACTCGCTGTCTATGGTAGCGCGACTGTCACAACAGCGCGTTCTGGACATTCAGCGCGCAACGAGCTCTTTCCGCTGCGGCGCATCTGTCCCGCTCAAGAAGTTTCAGAGGATGCTAGGTCTCATGGCCTCAGCATCATCAGTACTTCAGCTGGGCTTGCTTTGCATGCGCCCGCTACAGTTCTGGCTGAAAGCACGAGTACCGCGCCGAGCGTGGGCTTCCGGTCTGCTTCGTCTCAAGGTCAATCAGAAATGCATCGCAGCTCTGAAACCTTGGAAAGCAAACGACTGGTACCGATCAGGTGTAAGCCTGGGGACTTCCTCGAGTGTGAAGGTGGTGTCTACGGACGCATCCACCTCGGGACGGGGAGCGCTGCTTGAGGGCAGACCATTCTTCGGCCAATGGTCAGAATGGGAGAAGCTTCTACACATAAACTGCCTTGAAATGTTGGCAGTAGACAACGCGCTGACGCGTTTTTGTCCCCAAATAAGAGGACACCACGTCCTGGTCCGCTCGGACAACATGTCAGTGGTGTCCTACATAAATCGCCAGGGCGGCCTCAGGTCCCGAAACCTGCACAGGCTGACAGAACGCCTCCTGGTGTGGGCTCAGCGCAACCTGCTCTCGCTGAGAGCAGCGCATGTGCCAGGGCTCCTAAACGTAGGACCGGACAGACTGTCCAGGAACAATGTTCCGACAGGCAAGTGGTCTCTACACCCACAGACAGTCCAGCTGCTGTGGAAGAAATTCGGCAGAGCGGAAGTAGACCTGTTTGCGTCTCAAGAAAACGCTCACTGTCTGGAATTTTTCTCCAAGAGCAGGGACGCGCTGGCTCATGTATGGCCCCGCCGCCCGCTCTATGCCTTTCCTCCCGTCTCTCTCCTGCCTCAGGTGATAGAACGGATCAGGGAAGAAGGATGCTCAGTGCTACTCGTAGCGCCGTTCTGGAAAAACCAACCCTGGTTCCCAGTTCTGATGCAGCTAGCGAGCACTGCCCCGTTGCCAGTGCCAGTGAGGAGGGACCAAGGCCAAGGGCTCGATTTGGCATCCACGCCCAGAGCTGTGGTCCCTTCATGTTTGGGCCATCAACGGGTACCCGCTGACCTCCCAACCGGAGTGTTAAACACGATCACGCAGGCTAGAGCTCCGTCTACGCGACGTCTCTATTCCTCAAAATGGTCAGTGTTCTCCGGCTGGTGCACAGCTTGTGGCCTGTCGCCCCCAGACTGTGGGGTGACGGAGGTTCTCTCCTTCCTACTAGAGCTGTTGGACAAGGGCAAGGACCCCTTCCACGCTCAAAGTTTATGTGGCAGCCATAGCAGCGTTCTCAAAAACAACGCTTGGTCAGTCAATAGGAAGGAACGATTTAGTCATCCGCTTCCTTAGAGGAGCTAAGAGACTGAATCCTCCCAGATCTCCCTCAGTCCCTGTATGGGACCTTTCTACGGTGCTGGAAGCCATGAAAGGTGACCCATTCGAGCCTTTACAGACGATTGATCTTAAACACCTGTCTTTCAAGACAGTGTTTCTTCTGGCTCTCGCTTCAGTGAAGCGCATAGGGGACTTACACGCGCTCTCAGTAAGCGCAACGTGCATGGAGTTTGGGCCTAATGACTCAAGAGTTATACTCAAACCTAAGCACGGTTATGTTCCAAAATCCCTCAACACACCGTTTAGGGCGCAGGTAATTTCCCTGTCAGCCCTACCGGTCTCTGACGAGGAAGGAGACGCGAGCTTCCTTTGTCCAGTCAGGGCATTAAGAGCTTATGTGTCTCGCTCATCTGTCTTCAGACAGACGGAGCAGCTCTTTGTTTACTTTGTTTTGCTCTTTGTTTCGACGTTCCAAGGGACTAGCCGCGTCGAAACAGAGCCTATCCAGATGGATAGTTGATGCCATTGCGCTGGCGTACACTTCCAAGGGTATGCAGTGCCCGTTGGGTGTCAGAGCGCACTCCACGAGAAGCATGGCTTCATCGTGGGCCTGGTCAAGTGGGATTGCCTTGCAAGATATATGTATGGCGGCAGGCTGGGCCTCACCGTCTACATTTATAATGTTTTTATAACCTAGAGGTTCCCGCCTTACAGGCCAGGCTGTTGTCGGTCTAAATATACCAGTACTGTCTGTTCTGATGCTATCGGTTCAGAATACTGTGTCTGCTGAGCACTGCTCGATGAGCACCGCTCGCTGATCGACCATAAAATGCTTATGGGCAAATGAGTAAGACCCGCAATTTTTCCATCAGTTCAGGCCGTACTCCGCCCTGTCTGTATGATGTAATTTGCGTCTGAGGGACGCTACTATATGTGGAAGAGCGCGGCTCCGCCCCTCCCTCTTCCCGGACTCCCTGTGAGTTCCCCTGGTGATTGTGCACTATATGAACCCCGGGCTTTCGCCCTTGGGTCTTTGGTGTCAGATCCCAGCACGCACGGCGTTTTACATTGGGTCCCCTAGCGTAAGATACTTACGCAGTACGAGAGACCTCTCGTAAGAGAACGTACTCGGCTACTAACGTAACCTCGGTTCTCTCTAGAAGAGGGAACGAGTACTGCGTATCTTGCCGTGCATGCACACGCTCTGGTTCGCTTCGGCGATGAAAAACCAGATATCAGGATATAACGCCGGATGGCGCGGCCAGCGGCTTCAGAGTGTCGACTCGTCCCGCTGAAAGGCTTCTTCAGACGGCGCGGCTTCTCTCCGGATCCAGCGATGCGAGAGCTTTGCTGAAGAGATGAAAAATCAGATATCAGCTGCCTGCGAGCCGGATTTATAGGCCTAAGCCACGCCCGTTTCGGGGGGACGTGACGCAGCAGGCGCGAAGCACCCTTATTGGGTCTGACGTCACGCTAGGCCTCGCTCGATAGGCTGCTGCAGTTGCCGCAGAACAGCCAATAGGCACACGAGCCGTCTTGCCTATGTCTGTATGCTGCCGCAACGCGTTTTACATTAATACAAAATTAAGGATAATTTTCTTGGCTTCAATATCTCGCGGAAAAGGGATTTTCCCCCAGCGTAAGATACTTACGCAGTACTCGTTCACTCGTTTTTAGTCCCTCTTTTGACTGGGATTGTTTCAATTTTTTTATTTTTTTTCAATCTTACATTTGTCATTCAGATGACCAAGAACATACACATTTTGGAGGGTGATCACATGTCATTTAAGACAAATATATATTTTTACAAGAGACATATTAAAAGAAGGGCTTGTCAAAAATACAATATAGATAGGGTTACAATGGAAAAACTTGGAAGGCCATTACAAATATATTTTTTATACTTTTTATGAAATTAATGACAGTAACAGGACTGACAAGAGTAACAGGGATGACAGGACACATTCTTCAGTATACACTGCACATATTTCTTTACATAATATTGTAAAATTTTACCTTTTTAAATTGCATTATATTGTTTTGCACTCTTATAGTTGTATTAGTGAAGCACATTACATTTCTAAGAGATCTAAAGTCCGGTTTCACAGAAAGGGTTTAGACTAAGCCAGGATTAGGCCTTAGTTCAATTAGGACATTTAAGTAGCTTTTATAAACGTGCCTTAGAAAAATACATTACTGGTGTGCATCTTGAGATAAAACAATGACACTGACATATTTTAAGATATGTCAGTGCAAGTTGCTTTCAGTTAAAACAGCTCAAGACATGCATTTTAGTCTGGGACTAGACTTAAGCCTTGTCTGTGAAACCGGGAGCTAATGTTTTAGGGTATTGAAATTAGACCCTTGTGTCCATCTGTCTGTCTGTGTATGTCCCCTCACAGAACTTAAAATATATTGATATACTGACAGCAGGGAAATGTTATGGGAATGTTATGAAAGCATAGAACTCAATTGAAACTGTTTGAATATCGATGGTATTAGTGAGATGAAAAGTAGTTGTGTTGTTGTTTACATTTTTGTTCTTAATTTTCTCAGCAAATTCTGTCATGCCACGGAGAACTACTTCCCTTCAGGATGCCACTAATCACATCCTTGCAGGAAGAGACAAGAATTCAATGTTAGAAATCAAATATATTAATCCAGTTAAAGGTGAGTGACTGACACACTGTAGGCTAGACTGAGGGGTTACACGTCACTGGTTCTAGAATTGATATTATGACCAGTGGTTTTCAGTCTATGACTATTAATTGTACAAACATCAATATAAATTAAAGTTGTAAATAGTATCTTAATAATATTTTAGTTAACAGTGGGCCTGTCTGTTGCTGTATTCTACACTTGGACATGAAGCACTGTGCCTTCATGTCCTGTTTTCTCTTCAACAGACACCGCATTGAGAGCAGAGAGTCAGTCATCCAGTCCCACACCAGACAGCCCTGAGCATGAGGTTAGTTTCAATTCAGCTGTTTATTTCGGGATGTATGAATGTTTAGAAATGATGTAGTTTCGTAAGGGACATATTTATCAATTAATTACAATTATACTGCAGATACAGTCTGAAAATCTTTGTCGGAACAGATAGTCATCATTTAACATTTTGTTCCCGTCTACATCATTTTGAGTGTCATAAACTTAAAGGTTTGAGTGAGGGTGTCCCTTTTAGGTGAAATGGACAAGAATATTCCTGTCACACACAGATGTAGAAACTACAGCACGTGCTTGTAAAGTGGCTAGTTAAGGAATAGCATTTTCTCTCTTTAATACACATTCTTCGTTGTGGCAGCTATGTGTACCTATATGGTGCATTGTCAGCTGTTTCCTGCGGCTTGATGCTGAAATTTTGTATGCAGTGACATGCCTCCCTTATACAAAATGGTTGCTAAATCTTGTTAAATATTCTGTCTTTGCACACATGTAGTATTATCATCTGTACCAGTTGATGCCTGTTCATCTTTGCATATTGCTGTTCTTTTTTTTAAGGTGCACTGTGTCAGAGGTCAATGTGGCACTTCTTCTGCGAAAGAGGGGATTGGAGAGGTTGGTGTCCAGCACCAGGAGGTGTCACCCCGTGTTCTCAGGTATAGTTTTGAGTAAATATTGTTAACTTCTGGCAATGCATGTCATGCCTGCTAAGGGTTTGCAGCATGAAAAACATGTGGCAATATCAGGCCATTTTTAGATGAATATTTTATGTCTTGATGGATATTTTGAGTAGAATTTTGTCTGTCAGGGATGTATGTTATGCCTATATGTGGCTTTATGACTTGAGGAAAGCCAAGCACTGAATCTCCCTGTGTTCCCTTGTACAGAGACCGAATCGAGATCAGGGTGTCAATCATCCAGAGCCGCGCCAAACGACTCTGCTTGTGAGGTGAGTTTGAATTTACCTGTGTTTTGAAATTGACCAATGGTTAGAAGTATTGTGATGTTCCATGGAACACAGTTTTCAGTGTGTTAGTACACATCTTGCAGCTACGGTGGAAATGTCCTCTATTCAGTATGGATGGTCGTTTCTAACCACGGTGTCCCCCCAACACTGGTGTTTTTCTGAGTGTGCTATACACTGGGAGTTCAATAGTGGAAGACTTTGAGCATGGATGTCATTAAAAGTCCAAAGGACAGTGTCCTTGCATACCTTGAGTTTGTCTGTGTTACAAACACGTGCACAGATTTTTACCTTTTTTTCCCCACAAAATTACTTTAGTTTCTTAGAATTGTTTTTACTTTTCTTGCTTTACTAAAATAGATAGTCCAGGGTTAATCAACCTATTTCCTTGCAGTTTGAGGTTATGTAGTGCTGTGGCTAGGAAGAAGAGAATAATCAGTTTCCTTGCCCCTATCAGTTAGTTACCCGCTGTTTCGCTAGTGGTCTGTATTGTAAAAAAATGTCTCATTCTTCTTCATACTTACAGCACGCGCTGTCTTCAAAGAACGGGGCTATAGGTTGATTTACCCTGGACCTGATTTTTATTTTTTACAGATAATAGAAGTTAAGTAGGGTAAATCTAAATTTGGCTTTGGACACAGGTTCAGAAACTAGATGTGCAATGCAAAAACTAAAAATCTTGCCAAGTATATTTTTCTAATTTCTAGTCAAAATATCTCATCACACTCATCTCATCACACAAGACAAAATCACCTAAAGACCAAGATTTAAGTGAGATAAAGGAGCTTGTTTTTAGACAGTGCATCTTGAATATCTTGTTAAGTGAATCTGTCTTGAAAATATCTTGTTTTGAGTCATATCTCAGATGAAACTAGCTTTTTTGACGTCATAAGGTTTTTAAGCTGCTGTGTTATTTGTGAAAGATGAATCGTCTTGTTTCAAGAAATAGACTTGACTTGAATTGAGACAACAAATCTGCTTTATTGAAAACTGCATGTCAACATGCCCAACTCACAACAACTCACAATGCAGAGTACAGTGAGTGCGTATAATATTTACGTATTGACAGCAAAAAAACGTAATTTATTTACGTATAAACAACTTTACCGACGTACAAATTTGTATGTATTCCTATTTAACTTATGCATATTAAAATCGTGGTTTTGACTCTATTGCATTCAATTGTCTTATCAATTAAATTTTCAGTCGCATTTATTAATACAGTTTAACGTTACTCATAAATAATAACATTTCGCTCTGTTCGTGCCTTCTGCTGCAAACTCGTTTCAGAGGATTAGCCTACATGGTGTTAAACAAGAATACACTTTCAAACCTTAAAAATACCTTCTTTAATCGTTTAACCATTTTGTAATATTTGGTTTATTTACCGTGAGACACAAAAGGCGTTTTCTCCTATAGACCCATAATACACTAAAACACAACATAAATTCACAAAAGACATCAATTTTATTAGATTGGTGTAATCCAAATCTTTAGAATCCATGTGTTGTTTGCAAGAAACAGATCCAAATTCAGCCCTTTATCCAGTAATCTTCATCATTTCTCAGCAGCAACCGTAAACGTCAAATCCCGGCATCCCGCGCTCGTGGTGAATTCAAATGCAAAAATTGCGCCCGGAGCGTTACGACATGTTTTACGGCAGTGATATCAAACGCTCATTGGCTCTCGCATGCTTCGTCACAGATTGCGACATGCCGTGTTTAAGTTGGTGTACTACATTTGAAATGGAGAAGCGCGCGCGCCTTCACAGAGCAAACAGCGAACCGAAACCGGATTAACATTTTCATGGATTAATAACTTAAATTCTGCTCTGTAACGTTACCTCATACAAAATTATTATACTGCCAGAGAGGACTGCGACACATTGTCATGTGAACGACTTTTGGTACCGGTTTTGACATTTTCTCACTAACTAAATTATTGTGATTAAACGTGTATGTCTGTTGTTTTTCTTTATAATTGTAACGTTAGTTAAGTAGCTTTAAGAAATGTTTAGGTTTAGGGGTAGGGGTAGGATTAGTGGCTCAAACTATCTTTTAATGCTATATTGTTAATAAAACTGCCATTTCCCTACACACATGTCCATTACGTTTTATTGTCTATAAAATGGGTATGTTTACGTGTAGGAGTAAGGTTAAGGGATCTTACATTTATAATCTATAAAATGTTCTACTATGTTTTCATATTGCAGTTCCATAAATACTGTGAGCCAAAACGTTGAGAAAAATGAAGCTGTTTCCCTTTTATGCAGTCCTCTGGGACTTTTTGCTGTTTAAAAAAAAAAAAAAAAAAGGTTAAATGCAAGTCTATTTTTTTTTCTGTCTAGTAAACAGTAGTTAAAGTCTTGACTCTAGTAACGTTAGGTAAAATGTCTTGAATCTAGAACAGTATTACTTTTTTTGAGCTTACAATAAGGTAAATACACTTGAGATGATGACAGGATGGTAAATTATGGCTTATTATGGCAAAAGAGCACTGCCTAATACGAGTCAGGAATGCTAATTTCAAGACATTTTGTCTAAAAAATGCCCGTTTCCAATCTTATTTCAAGTTGGTAGTGACTTAAATCTAGAACAGTGTAACAATTATAGAACTAAAAATTAGTTAAATACACTTGAAACAAACAGGATGACAAAAAAAATGCTACTTTTGAGGGGAAAATACTATTTTTGTGCATGACAAGCTTATTATGAGACACAAAACATCACAATACTAGTAAAATATAGCTAAAAATGAGTTTTCCCAGCTAATTTCAAGATCACTCATATCTTGTAAGGCTTAAATATAATGTCTTATTTCAAGAAATCTTACCAAGAGAATTTTTACTTGTTCCATTGGCAGATTTTTTTTGCTTATTACAAGCAAAAATATCTTGTATTATTATTTTTTTGCTTATTTTTGGAGTGGCCTTTTTTCCAGTGTGTAGTGTTTTTTAAATGCCAGATGAAGGTTTACTTCATTATTTAAAGGAATTGTCTTCTTTGCCATTCTCACAAGAGTTCCAAGTAGAAGCATATCTTTCTCTTGTGTGTGTGATGAGTGACGCCCCAACAGTTAGCCAAGCTAAACACAAGTCACAGGAATTTAATAGATATGCTTCGCTATTATATCTCAAAAATAACCTATTTCCCCTTTTTCATCTCTCCTGATGGATTTGTAGAAAAGGTTGTGTGAAGGTAAAGTTTTTTGAAAGTTTTTTTTTTTTTTTTTTTCATGATATAATTTGTGTGTGTAAAGGTTTTAAATTTATTTCTTGTTTAGAATTTTTTTTTTTTTTTTTACATTGTACAATCCATAAGCTGGTTTTTGAATTGGTGAGAATTGACAAATGCTGGATATACCATTCACCTTTGACATCTATCAGATGGCATGGTGTAAGATACAAACGTAAGTGTGTTATTCATCTTCTCTTAATTAATGCATTTCTCAGTATACCATAAGTAGTTTAATTTCATGCCATGGGTCAGTTCCAGACTCACACCTATACAGCATAAAAACATGTTGATTGAATGTTTTATCAGTTCAAACCATTGCGGTGGAAAACACTGGAGTGGCAGATACTTTGACGTACCAGGCAAGTCGGAGAAGCCTCATCACAAATCTATCACGCAGGGTGTCCCTATCCCTGGAGACTTTCGCCTTTGGATGTTGAACAAGTCCTTAATTCCTTTGCTATTATCATATTATTGGGCTATCTATATTGTCATATTGCTCTTTGTTGATTAGACTTAGGCCTAAGTTAGGCAAATGTTTCGCTCTTTCATCCGGTTCTCTGCAGCTCGGCTAAATGCGTCTTTCATGGACTTTATTAATTTGCGTGACTTTAAAATAAAATTACAACTTATAGATGAGTTGTTTGCAATGTTAACCCAATCGCACAATAACCAAAACACCACTGTTTGAACTGTTGTATAGACGAATTTCAACAAGACTGCCGTTCTACCGCAGTGAAGTCACCAGTGTGCCCAGGTTGTGTAATGACGTTCACTCTATTAAACAAAACCTTCCTTAACACATTAAATTGAGCTCTGACAGAAATGGTGGCCATCTTGAAAATGGTCGCCATCTTGAATTTTTAAGTGGCACACACCTTTTTCCATGATAATGTTCCTTGAAAAATATTTACCAAATATTTATAAAAATATTTACCAAATTTCATGATAGCATCACCATTTAAAAAAAGATGTAAGGATTCAAGAGAAATGGTGGCCATCTTGAAAAATGTTTGCCATCTTGAATTTTTGAGGGACAAGCACCGTTTTTCAAAAAAACATTCTTAAGAGAGTATTTTCACAAAATGTTATGCCTACATTAGGCCTGTCGCGATAATTAAATAACCGTCTGATCGCGATTATTTGATCTAACCGCGATTGTTTCAGACAACCGCGATTATTGCGCTCTTTTATAGGCCTACGGCACAAGGGGGAGTCATGGACCAAAATAAATAGACAAGCACTAATTACGTTTTCCAGCAATATATTCAAAGTCATCTGAAGCCATTCCATAGCTTAATGTGAGGGACAGATGATCAATGAACTGTTCAGGGCTCTAGAGTGCGACCAATTTTTGTAAGGGTGCGACTAAAATTTTTCCTAGGTCGCACCGGTGTATCTAACGTCCTCGCATCCGCTGCCTCTCCACGAACTAAGCATATGTTATCTTTTGACGAAACTCACACTTTTCTCTCACGCGGCGCCACAGCTCGCACAAAACGACAGCCCTGCTTAATGAGTGACGACGGAGGAAAGAATTAAACATTCAAACGTAGCCTGGTTACACTTAAGGTCTGTTATATTAGTCTGATTTTATTTTAAATTTCGGCTTCCAAAGATTATTAAAAAATAATATATTGAGGTAAAACCATTAAAAACTATCTAACTAAGCGCAACTTCTTCCCTTCGCAGCATTACGCTGTCATTTCTCCCTAAAACAAACTTAACGACAGAATCAGCACGATCGGTGAATGTTGTAAAATGCAGTCTAACTACTGCGTTTAATAATTAAAAGAGCTATTAAAAACACAAAAATCAGCGCAAGAGATGCTGTTCGCAAGACGGCGCGCGCTCCGAAACAGACCGAGACAAGCAAATTATACTTTCGGTTTCATGTGCGCGTCTAAACGATCAATTGTACACAAAAGTGTGTCAAAATTACCGGCTTGGAGATTAACTAAAAACAGTTTATGTCTTAAATGGACGTAGTTATGGAAATAGTTGGGAGAATATGGTGCATCAGTCGCCTATTAGATCTGCACTCGGTCTTAAAGGGGCCGCAGTCTAATACAATAATAAACATGCGGACGATTGCGCCATTACTGCCAATCAAACAACAAGAGAAAAATCACTCACAGCTCTTGAAAGAATAACTTCAGCTTTAATAAGCATTAATAGCCTATATTTATGATAAGTTGTACAGTGTTATTTTACATTTTATTACTTTATTAGATTTCTTTTTAGACCATGCCTGAACGGTAATGTTAGTAGGCCTTCCTGAAATTAAAGCACTGTGTAGGCCTATATAATGTGTATCTTTGTTTAATGGTTTATCTTTTGTTTATCTATTGTTTATCTTTGTTTATTATATATATAAAACAAAAAGTACCATAAGAATACAGTTAAAGTACCGGATCGATAAGCAGTATTGGTAAGAATAGGAATACCGTTAATAATTATGCTTCAAATAAAAATAAAAAAAGTATTTACCTACACCTTCTTGCTTAAAATCATTTACATAATATATATGAATATGTATAGAGCGTGATAAAAAAGTGACCTTGAAATTGTGGCGTTAAAGGTGATGCGAGCCGAGGAAAAATTTGGGTGCACCCAAATTTTGTGCTGGTGCACCTAAATAAAAAAGTTAGGCACACCAGTGCAACCAAGGCAAAAAGTTAGTATGGAGCCCTGCTGTTGGACTGATATACACTAGGATTTGTGCCCTCGACATTTCTTCGCTTTGTGCCGTGAACTTTTAAATGCGCAATTGTGCAGCGCTGCGCACTGTGACTCCATGTTGCATTAAGCACATCATTCTGCACCCGCGATGCGCATACGCGCTTTGTTCCGCTCTGTTTTGAAGCGTATCATATTATCATGGTTTGTGCACATTTGTTTTTATTAACATGTTTAGATTTTATTAAATTACTGTGCAGATGTTTTCAAAAATTACTTTTTGCTGCTGATTTATACACTCACTAAGTTTAATAAACAAATTGTCATAGCTATTGAATATATTTATTTAATATTTAAAGGTGTTAACTGTAATCTTACACTGCAAAATGATAACTTACAAAGGATTAAATTCATCACAATTATTTAATGAATGAAGCACAAAGCCCTAAAACAGACAATTAATCGGCATAATCGCCAAAGCCCTAACACAGACAATTAATCGTCAAAGCCCTAAAACTGACAATTAATCGGCATAACCGCAATTATTTTTTAGACAATTAATCGTCAGCCAAATTTCATAATCGTGACAGGCCTAGCCTACATCACTGTTTGAACGATTGAGATAATGAGCATTTGACAGAAATAGTGGCCATCTTGAAAAAATGGCCGCCATGTTGAATTTTTGGATGGCCAACGCCTTTTTCCCAAAAAGTGACCCTTAGAGAGTATCTGTGCCAAATTTCATGCTTGTATACCTATTTGAACGATTCTCTTGAAATATGCCATTAATCTGCTGCACTATTCTTGGTTTGACGCACTACGTAAACATAGGGCAATGTTTGTGCTTCTTCGTCAGCATTTTTAAGGATAAGCTTGGCTGAAAAGCATAATGCACAAACGTTTCATTATGTCTAAGTGAGTATCAACACAAGCAAAATGCCCTCAAGTCCGTGGTGCACTCAGGTCATTGCTGAAGTCATTCTGTAATTACGCATACGCTCACAAACTTCGAAGATGATGTTAAACCCTTCAAGCAGAAACTATCAAACTTGCAAATTTCTTAGAATGTCTATGTACTCAAAGTGTCTGTCCAATAAGCATTTCCAAGTGTTTTTTAAGTCACTGGGCCTATCTTTACACATCTGAGTTGATAATATATCGAGTGGGCTTTTCGAGTGGACTTCGAATTTAGTTTGGCAAATTGAGATGATAAATATACTGTATATAAAAGGTCATGATGAACAAAAACTTTAGGCCTAATAAATCCAGACCTAATTCAATAGATCCACCAAGCAATTGGCAATCCAAATGCTTGTAGGTGTCTCCACACCTTTCCAGTTACTTTCCTTTTATTCTCACAAGCCTTATTAATTAATGTAGGATAAACATTTCAGCATTTCTGTTCCACATTAGACCATTCTGCCAGAAGTCTTTGGGCCAAGGATGCATTCTGAAACATAGCCTATATGGCCTCACACCTTGCACATTACACATTAAAAAAAGAATAAGTGTTTGGTCAGGTCAGGCTACTAATGTGTCTGTTTTTACAATAACAATGTTTTATAATCAGAATCTCAAATCTCTTGATTGTTAGGATGATGCCATATATCATATTTGTAAGTTTAATTATGTTTGTATCTGTCTGGAAATCCCATCAGAATGCACCATATGAACAGTCATTTTTCAAAAAATTCTGCTTTTCATTCTGAACTCACTTTATAGTTTTCAGTTCACTTTATGCTTATGTTTAGTGGCGTTAGTGAATTTAATGTGTGATGTGTGGGATCACTACATACTTTTTTTAACTTTGACTTTGAAAGGGTAATGTAAATGCTCTGCCACTCCAGTGAATTCTACCTTAATGGTCGAAACCTGTGTACTTTGTCTAATGGAAAATTTTAGCCATCACTCAAACTGTGCATTTGTACTGAACAGTTCATGTTGTTAGCATTTCTTGATTTTGTATGTTTCATAAGTGTGAAGCTGTTTGCATTTAATAAGAAAATGAGTATGTCAGCATGGGAAACTGATCAATTGTTGTCTAACGCTGTGGTTTGCCTAATTTTGTCTGTGAAGAATGCTGTGGTTTGTGGAGATTACTTGTGACTTTGTGCCACACAACTAGAATCCATAACATGGAAGAGGCAATAAAACCAGGCAACTTCTTTATTCTTACTAGTGCTGTCAAGAGAGTTTCAGGTTTTGATCACGAATACAACACATTCAAAGCCCCAAGTTTGGCCCTGAAAATTGGGCATTCTCTCTGAAAGATCTGAAAAGTGACCTCATCCGGTGTCGTGCCCTCATGGAAGAGGACCAAGAGGGGATCGATTCCATCAGGAGGTTTCATACACTTCATAAAACAAAGTGGTCTGAATTAGTTTCCCATTCTGCCTTATCAAACCTGAGTGAGGCAAAATACAACAAGAGCACCAGGCTTCCACTGGTCAAAGACGTTCAGAAGCTACAGTTATATCTTGGTCAGCAAGTGGAATTGGCTAAGGAGGAACTAGCCGATAACCCAACAGCAGACACTTATGCAGCACTAGCAAAGGTGACCCTCTGTCAAGTCATTTTGTTTAATAGGAGGAGGGAAGGTGAAGTGGCACGGATGACTGTAAAAAATGTTGAAGATCGTGACGTCACAACTAAACGATGACATAAACACTGGGCTTAGGACAGAAGTTAAGTAAAGACTTTGCAAACAATTCGCCAGAGTGGAATTGAGGGTGAAAAAAGGATGAAAGGTTGCTGTGATCCTGACTCCTGATATGACTGCTAACCTGTCACTCCTCATTAGTAAGAGGAAAGAGTGTGGAGTAACTGTAAACAACAATTACCTCTTTGGTATTCCTTGTAGTGATGGTCACTACAGAGGGCAGTTTGGTCAATTTGCTTGTGGAGCCGAAGATCCTCAAAACCTCAGATCAACTAACCTTCGCAAACAGATCACCACAATAAGCCAAGTCATGAACTTGAAAGATAATAAACTGGACCAGCTGGCCGATTTTCTCGGCCATGACATTAGGGTGCATAGGGAGTACTATCGACTGCCCCTATCAACAATTCAGCTGGCTAAGATCTAAAAGCTGCTTATGGCTATGGAGAAGGGAAGTGTGCAAAACGTCTGGGTACATTAATTAGACCCCTGGTTGCAGCTTATTTTAAATTAGCTGCCAACTATTGATGTCTTTTTTTGTGTATTTGGCATCCTTTATCTATAAGATTTTATTTATTTTTATGTTAAAATGTTTTTTCTGTATTTTGCAGGACGTGGTCTATTTGCAAAGGGGGCCTTTTGCAAAGGTGATTTTGTTGTTGAGTACAGGGGAGATATGATAAATGATGCAGAACTGCAGAGAAGAAAACGTTACCACACATCCTGTGCTGCATTTATGTTTGATTTCAAGTAGCGAGGGAAAACATGGTGGTAAGAAGTCAAGTTGCACCAAAGCTATATTCCTTATGCTAAACTATAGTAAAACAGACACTAATTTGTGGTGGTATATTGTAATACTTGTATTCATCCTTTTCTCATAATTTCATATTTAAGTATTGATGCCTCAAGAGAAGATGGATAGTTTGGGCGGATAGTTAATGATGACCACAAACATCCAAATTGTAAGATGAAGAAAATTGATGTCAATGGAAAGCCTCACCTTTGTCTGTTTGCCCTGGATGACATTAAAGAAGGAGAAGAAATTGCCTATGATTATGGAGGAGAAGACTACCCATGGAGAACACAAGTATGTTGCAAAAGCACACCGTGTACAGAATAGCTCATATTGTTGGTTGAATAGATTATAATTTGAACCTATAAGAAATCTATGAATCTAATTTATGTCTATTCCAATAAATGATATCCAAATCTCAGAAAGCTACAAGTTAAGTTACTTTTTAGGTCAGTGTTTCACTGAACTTTTTAGGTTTTACATTCACATTCATCACTAAAGATTTAGGTCTACTGTCTCTCTTTGTGATGATTTAGTGATTTTTAAAGGGACAATGTGTAGTTTTTTTAGGTATTTTATTATCTAAAATCAATATTTTTATTCATAAATATGTCCTCAATGGTGTACAAATACCTATGCCAATGATCTGACTTATCCTCGTAAACGAAGAATTTATTATCTTTATATACATGGGACGGGTAGGTCCACGGAGGCTTCCATGTAGTTCCGCCATCTTGAAGAGAGGCAAAGAAAAACTCGAGGCTCGAGGTCATGGTGCAAAGGACCCTAGGTTGATTTTACTCTGAACCATCCCTTTAAAGTGAGCAAACTCTTAAAAGCTCAGGGATTAATCTCAAATGACAAAAAGCTTGTTAAGAATGCCAGTGAGTTTCTAGAAGTCCATGAGAACAAGTGGAACGAGATGATCTCAGCTACAGCATTTAGGAACATCAGTGAAGCAAAGTGGAATGTGCCCACTATCATGCCCTTTACTGAAGACATCCAGAAAATGCATACATATCTCAGTCAAGTGCAAGACAAGTGGTTCAAAAGACTCTCTGAAAGTCCCTCTACCAAAGCCTGGATGGAGCTGGCAAAGGTGTGTCTAGCCCAGATGATTATCTTTAACCGGCACAGGGAAGGAGAGGTTTCGAACATGCCTTTGTCTGCATTTCTATCAAGAGACACTTCTGATCCACATAAGGACTGGGCACTCTCTAAAGTAAAAAAAAAAAAAAAAAAAAAACAACTCTGCAGACCCTTCACAAGGGGAAAGCGTGGTCGACCAGTTCCAATTCTTCTGACTCCAAAAATGCTATGTGCCTTAGAACTCCTTGTTAAGCAGAGAGAGGCTTATGGGGTTCTGAAAGACAGTCCCTATATGTTTGCGAGACCAGAAGCCATAACACATTTTCGAGGGTCAGACTGCCTCCATGGCTTTGCAAAGGCGTGTGACGCAAAGTGTCCCAAGTCACTGACATCTACAAGACTGCGAAAGCATGCCGCAACCCTTTCAACAGTGCTGAATATGACTGACACAGAGATGGACCAGCTGGCAAACTTTCATGGACACGACATAAGAATCCATCGTGAGTTCAATCGACTCCCTGAGAAGACCCTGCAACTTGCCAAGATCAGCAAAGTTAATATGGCTCTTAAGCAAGGAAGATTAGCTGAGTTCCATGGCAATAACTTGGATGAAATTGGGATAGATCCTGATGGTGTGGTATTTTATTTGACTTTTGTTTGATTTTCTGTTTACCATCTATTCATATACCATGTGTTTATGATCCTTTATATACCATTGTTAAGCTGTACTTTGAACTTCCACAGAAAAAGTTATTGACTGTGATGAGGAAGACGGGAACATACAAGAGGGACACTGTTCATCTACTGTTGACGGTTTGTATTACTGTCAAAATGCACTACTACATTTTGCAGTTATTCATTGTTTTCAGACACGTAACTTGTGAAGACCTGACAGACAAAAACATTGTTCTAACATCATAGCCAACATTAAAGAAGATGCTTCAGTATGCTGAACAAACGGCTCATTGTGTAATGAATCAAATGCCTCCAAGCTATTCTTCAACATGTCTTACACTAAACATTCATTCTGGAGTGAATATTTTTTGTGGAGTTTACTACCATAAAAATGATATTTCATAAGAGAAACATTGTTGTAACAAACAAATTTGTCATAAAATACTAGCTGATCCGCTCTCTTCTGGCACAAAACGAATCATGTCACTTGATTAAGACATGAAATAAAATGGTTAAATACTCAGTTTACTTGAGCTTATGTTTGATTAAATGTCTGCTGGAAAGATGTAGTTCAATTATACTTGCAATAATGAACAAATGCACAGGTTTAGGGTTTATTGTACTTTATTGATTTTAAATAATTAGTGCATAAGTGTGACAAATAACACATTAATTGTGTATTATCAGCATTCTATAGTACATTTAAAGTGTATATCTTTCTGAAAATGTTGAACTTTGATTATTTTCCATAGAACCATTGGCAGAGGTGGCACTTCCTCCTACCGAGAGGAATGACATGCCGCCACCACCCAAGAGACGCAGACCACCATCAGATGAAGAGATGCCTACAGGAGCCAGTGCTGTGAGGCCTTCTTCCAAAGGTGAACTCTTTACACATTTCTAAGACTAAATTAGACCCTTTAGGAGCACTTGATTTTGAATCGCGAGTGATTTTTGTTTCGTGATATAATAATTTAACTTTATTATATTATTTAAGTTTACAATATTTACTGATATTTATTCTAATACTTTACAGGCTTTAGTGTGTTGTTTCTTTGACGGAATAGCTCAAATAAGCACTTTTATGCTCAAAACATACCCCCAAACACCGCAGTTAGTTGGTCCATTATCACCGCGGTGGTAAAAAACTCCCACTATCACAGCCCTATAACCCGAAAGTAAAACAGATACTTTTACAGCCTAATTAAATATTGCAATACTTTGCGCTACTGTATCGATATAATTGGATGCGCAAAATATCGCGATACTGAACAGAATCGATTTTTTCCCCCACGACTAGTGTGTGTGTGTGTGTGAACTTGCAGGTTCATTCCGAGATTCATCCCTGATGGCACCAAATGTCAATTAAAGGCACAGATCAGAAAGAATTTAGAAGAAAAAGCATCAACCTGGCTAACCCGCATTGACCCCGGAGGCCGACTCATCTCAGCAAACATTACATTACTAAGTCCCTTATTTTAATTTCAGCAAGGCAAAGGGACATTATTCAGGCACTAGTGGACATGATCATGAAGGTTTCACAGCTATATTAGCTTCAGGGTGTTTGTGAAGAAGCTTAACCCAGTATTTTTGCTTCCTACAAGGAATGGACTGAAGGACATGGTTGCTTCAAGGTACAAAGTGATGAGAAGGTGTTGGAGGTAGGCAGTGTTGTGCCTGAACGCGTTCATTGAATGATAGTTCATGAACTCGTTCATATTTTGGGCAAATGTGAACTGAACGTACCGTATTACTGCCTGATGAACGTTACTGTGAACTCGTTCATTCTGGTGTCTGTGAACGCCACGCTCTCTCAGTTTAACTTCGTTCAATAGGATGCCAGATTTCTATAGACTAGAGCCTTCCAGGCGAAAACCCACCTAAAACACACCGTAAACCGGCCTTAATATGTAGCGGAAAAAACACCCAATCCTGCAATACCAGCCACCAGTGTCCACTGACTCTCTTGTTCAAACTCGTTCATCAAAATGAACAAATCTTTTTTCGAGTCATTTCGTTCATTTAAGGGGCTTTAAATGTTATACTATTAACTGGCAAATTCCACGAACACATCAACCTACGCAATCTTGATCATGTTCTGAATTAAGAAATCATTATAATGCAGTCAAAAATCGTTTACGGGGAAAATAAATAATTACTTTACCTTCCGAGTCTTTCGTTCATTTGTCACGTGACAGACGCAATGAGTGGGTCTCAAAACAAAACAAAAAGTAGCAAGGAGGCGTTGTATGATCATTTAAACGAGTTTTATGACAAGGTCGGTGAGGATGGGAAAATCTGACGCATAGCTTCAGTGTTAAAACTGATAAAATAATTGATAAAATATGGGCTGTGGTAATCATTTTGAAAAATAATATCTTGCAACAACATGGAAAAAAAGAACTATGAACTAGTTCATTTTTGGAACTGTGAACTTAGTTCAAAATTTTCAGTATATGAACTATGAACTGAACTAGTTCATTTTAAAATTTGTGAACTGAACTTTGAACTAGTTCATGTAGAAAGTGAACTTTCCCAACACTGGAGGTAGGGATGTCATGAGAACCAATACTTCGGTACCAAGTCAGTATCAACATTTTAAAATCCTGACTTTACTTGTTTTTCTACAACACTGAACATTGATGGTACTGAACATTTATGCACTATATAGCATGTAGGTTGCACCCAGACAGATTATCAGTGCAAATCAGTAAGTTTAAAACTTTCTGTAAGACGTTATTTCACAAACAGTAGTGATTCAGCGTTACCATGTCTTCTCTCTCTCTCTCAAAATGCGCAAATGGCTTCATAGTATCCACATTGATTTTTCTCTGCAAGCAAACTGGACTGACCAGCCCAATCCCGCCTTCCCCGAAGAGGACATCTTCGGGGACAACCTCGCTCTCGCCCACGAACCGGCCGGTTCTGGCGAAGAGGAGGATGCGGCCATTCTTGGGGTTTCAGAGGACGTGGAGGCCATCCCGCCCTCTGGTGTTCCCCAGGCTACCGCCCACGCAGCTTTGCCTCAAGCCATCCTCCTGGAAGTGTGTGAGCGAGCGGCCGCTCGTCTCAACATTGAATGGCCGGCACCACAGAGCGCCACCGACCAGGAGAGGGATGTATATGATGGGAAAGTTCTGGGACCCCCTCCCGGCCCGAGGAAACAACTCTTCCCCATCCTCCCGGCGTGCGCGAAGCACATGAAAAATTATTGGAGCGACTCGAGGTTAAGGACATGGCAGCGCACGGTATGGGCGAACCTCCCGCCGTTGAGCCTTCCATCGCCAGGCACCTTAACCCCGCTCAGGGCGGGCTGCTCGCCCCCTAAGCCGGTCTTGCCTAACAAGATGGACCGTTTTGCTGCCTCCGTTCACCAGGCAGCTTATAAGTCCTCGGCCGTGGCTGTCAGGGCCCTTAATGTTTCTTCGCTTCTCTCCGCCTACCAGGCGGAGATCCTCGAGGAATTAGGGCAACAGTTGGAAAAGGGAAATCCTTCTGAGACCCTCTGGAAGGAGATCCTTACGGTGAACGACCTCGTCCTCCGTAACGCTCAGCAGGCTGTCCAAGCTTGTGGGCGATCCATGGCGCTTTCCGTGGTGGGAGAGCGCGTGCTCTGGCTGAACCTGTCGGGACTCCCTGACAGCGAGAAGCGGCGCATCGCGGGCGCGCCGGTGGAGCCCGGCCGGGCTCTCTTCGGCCCCGCCGTCGCACTGATGCAACAACGGTGTGACGATAAGAAGAAGGAGGATGAGGCTTTCAAGCTTTGCCTTCCCAGGAAGGCGGTCCCACGCCAGGCGCCCCCTGTGAGTTTGCCTAACCCACCGGCCACGGGACGACAGTTTCATCAGGGCAAGGAAAAGCCCCGCAACAAACCACCGCCACGGGAACATAACCCAGCACCTACAAACAAGCACTGGGGTAAGCCCGCGAATCCCAACCCCACCGACTCGAAACGCAAGCGGCCTGCCTGTTGTTCAGCCGATGGGGGCATCGAGTCCATGTTTATGGGCCGCGAGCCCTTCGGACTCCCCTCCTCTTCTAGGACCCCCGTCCAAAAGACCCAGGGGGTCCCGCGGATGGGTCAGCTCACCACCTGTCGAGACTGCCCAGCTCGTGTGTTCAGGAAATGTGTGTTTTCCCCCCACGTTCAGGGGGCCCTTTGTGAGGGAAAGTTTAAGTACAGTGACACCACACTGCCCACATTCTGTTCCCCTCACTGTCTCAATAAAGGCTTCGGCCCCAGTGTTTGCCCAACACAAAACACACAAAACACAAAAAAATACGAATTGAATGAATTTGTTTCGGAGAGAAAACCTGATCTCACCGCAGAGAGAGGAAATCCCTCCGAACCCCTGCATGTCGCCTCCAGTGTGCCCACTAAATGGCGCCATTGCATCACAAATAAACCTGTTGGTCTCACACAGCTCCGCTCTGGCCCGAGCAGGAGCACTCGCGAGTCACGAAGCGGCTTGGCGAACCGTTTCGGCTCCCGAGTGGGTGATGCGTACAGTAATGCAGGGTTACAGATTGCAATTCGCAGTAAAACCCCCGCATTTCAACGGCATTCTATTTTCTCACACGGAAGAGAAAGCCTCACACATTCTGAAAGGGGAGATTTCATCTCTCCTGAACAAGGGAGCGATTCAGGTGGTACCCCCCAATCTGATGAACCAGGGTTTTTATTCCCGTTATTTTCTGGTCCCGAAAAAAGGCGGCTCTCTCCGCCCTATCTTTGACCTTCGAGTGTTGAACAAACATTTGAGGAAATACAATTTCAGAATGCTGACACAAGGCGCACTCGCCCGTGCCATAAAACAGAACGACTGGTTCACATCAGTCGATCTGAAAGATGCTTTCTTTCACATAAGCATCTATCCTCCGCACAGGAAGTTTCTTTGTTTCGCCTACCAGGGCATATGTTACGAATTCACAGTTCTTCCGTTTGGACTCAGTTTGAGTCCCCGGTCTTTCTGTCTGTGCGCGGAGGCGGGCTTAGCACCTCTGAGAATATCAGGTCTGAGAATCCTGAATTACATAGACGATTGGCTCATCATAGCCGAATCAAAGGAGAAGGTGTTGCAGGACACCGGCCGTGTGCTCGCACACATCACATCACTCGGGTTCCAAGTGAATGTGAGCAAGAGCAATTTCACGCCCAGTCAGAATGTCATTTTTCTGGGCTTGGAGTTGAACTCGGTCTCCATGCGAGCGCGTCTCTCTCAAGAGCGCGTTCGCTCTCTGATGAACTGTCTGTCGCAGTTCAGAGAAGGGGCGAAAGTACAATATCGCACGTGTCTCAGGCTGCAGGGTCTCATGGCTTCATCCACCCAGGTTGTGCCGTTGGGACTCCTGAGGATGAGGGCGTTCATGAAATGGGTTTTGTCACTACATTTCAGCCCGATTCGCGACCTTTGCTGCTCGGTAACAGTGACACGTGCCTGTTTGGCAGCCTTGCGCCACTGGGAGAGCGAGGACTTTTACACACGGGGAACCCCACGTTCTAGTACGGTGCGACAATACCACGGCTGTGGCTTATATCAACCGTCAGGGCGGCATGCGCTCGTCGAAACTTTACGCCCTAGCTTACAAGCTTTTGGTGTGGAGCAGACGGGTTTTCCTGTCGTTACGCGCAACTCATGTTCCGGGCATTCTGAACAGAGGCGCGGATCTGCTATCAAGGGGAAACCCAATCTACGGGGATTGGCGTCTTCACCCGCAGATAGTGGAAATGCTATGGATGAGATTCGGACGGGCGAGCGTAGATCTATTCGCCTCGCGCGAAAACTACCATTGTCCTATGTTCTTCTCTCTAAGGGACATGGACGCGCCCCTCGGGGTAGACGCACTGGCCCACCCATGGCCCAGAGTGCTCCTGTATGCTTTTCCTCCCCTGTGCCTGATAATTCCCACATTGGCCAGGGTGAGAGAGCAGGGCCTGTCTCTCATTCTGATAGAACCCAGGTGGCCCAAAGCACCATGGCTGGCGGAGATAATTCCTCTGTTATAACGCCGAGCCGTGGCGCCTTCCCGTTCGCACGGACCTATTGTCCCAAGCCAACGGGGAGATTTACCACCCCCACCCGGACAGGGTGGCTCTCTGGGCCTGGCCCGTGAGAGGATGAACCTGAACGCACTTGGGCTTTCGCCGCGTGTGGTCGCCACTATTCAGACTGCCAGGGCCGTTTCTACGCGGCCCTTATATGGCTGTAAGTGGCAAGTGTTCGAAGGGTGGTGCGATGGGCGCGGTCTCACATCTTATCAGTGCTCAGTTCCTGATATTTTGTGTTTCCTTCAAGACCTCATGGAAAAAGGGAGGTCTTTTTCCACCATTAAGGTCTACTTGGCTGCGATTTCAGCCTGTCATGTGGGTTTTGAGGGCTCTACTGTCGGGCAGCACCCTCTAATCTGCAGATTTATGAAGGGTGCACGCCGCTCTTTGCCAGTCATCAGGAGAACTGTTCCGGAGTGGGACCTCTCCATGGTGCTGGAAGCGCTGTCTCAACATCCTTTTGAGCCTCTGGGGAGTATTTCCCTTAAGCTGCTGTCCTTCAAGATGGCTTTGCTCTTGGCCTTGGCATCTGCTAAACGTGTCAGTGAGCTACATGCACTCTCGGTTCACCCCTCGTGCACTAAGTTCTCCCTCAGTGGAGATAAGGTTTCCCTTAAGCCTAACCCGGCCTTCATGCCGAAGTGCTTCCCCGCGTTCACTTCGGAGGTGTTGGAGCTGTCCGCTTTTCACCCTCCACCTTTTACCTCTCTAGAGGATCAGAGGCTGAATGCTCTGTGTCCAGTCCGTGCTTTACAGGCATATATGACCAGGACCAGCGCTTTCCGGAAGAGCGACCAGCTCTTTGTTTCATGGGCCCCCCTGCACAGAGGGAGTCCCATATCGAAGCTGCGCCTCTGACATTAGGTTGTGGACGCTATAACTATGGCTTATGAAGCAAAGGGAGTGCAGCCCCCAAGGGGCATCAGAGCTCATTCCACAAGGGGCTTAGCCGCCTCTTGGGCTTTGTTTAGGGGAGTGTCACTGCAGGACATCTGCTCCGCTGCCAGTTGGGCTTCTCCTCATACCTTTGTGCGTTACTACCGGCTGGATGTCACCAGAACCTCGGTAGCACATTCGGGTTTTAGGAGTGGGGTCTTCTTAGCTCTTCCCTGTAACCCTGTTGGGTAAAGACCAATAAGAGTGAATGGGCCGGCTGGCCATGTTCATTCCTGTCACCAAACATTTACTTCCCTTCTTGGGTATAGTTTGTGTCTTGGTGGGTTGGGGTTACTATCATGTATGTGTCTCATGCATGTTTCATGTCCTGCTTGTCCACAGCAGTTAGGTGTGGCGTCACCTTTGCAGGTTCATGATTAATGGACGCGTCAGGCACCGCCTCCCCGAGGTGACCGTCCTTCTCTGGCTTTCAGAACCTCACTGTGAGTGTATTGGGCAATCGGGGAGCTGTCTATGTCTCTCCCATAGGTGGATCTCGAACACGAGATGATGAAAGAGAACAATAGGTTACTATCGTAACCCCGGTTCTCTGAAACATCGAGTGGAGAGATCCACCAGCTTTGCCCCGCTTGCCGCACAAGAAGCGAATATACTTACTGAGGAATAGCAGCGCGCCCAGCTGTTATATGCCCGTAGGTGAGGGGGGGTGGCCTCACCTGGCATTGGCTGCGCGCTTCTGTCTGTCTAGCCAGACTTGGTGCAATTGGATGCTTCTGCAGAGGTCAGGTACGGATGCCCTTCCCATAGGTGGATCTCTCCACTCGATGTTTCAGAGAACCGTGGTTACGATAGTAACCTATTGTTTTATTAACAAAGTTCGGGAGAAGCAAGTTCAGATAATTAACTTGATTAACACGAGAGGAGCGCATTCAGGTAATCAACTCATTAACGATAAGAGGCATATATACAGCAGACTTGCCCATCTCCTCACTTTTAGTCCTAACTATTCTTATCACAACAGGGGAAGTATTCTGGGTTCGGGCCAAATTCCAAGCTCGGAGCCTCAGCACGCCAAATACGCATAACCCTTACTCTACTTAATTATATGCAAGTGTGAACTCGTGAAAGCACACTGACAGCAATTGAACTTACAAATAACTTTATCACAAACATAAAACAATGCTTGGGAGATGTAGAATCCTTAAGGATGTTGGCCAAGGCCACACTTTTAGATCCCAGATTTAAGGCTTAGGCAGAGCACTAAACGCTAATGCTGCAGTCAAGGACTGAATGCAGTGCAGTCATACGTGAAACATTAACACTGATTCCATCACCCGAGTCTCCCCAGTCATCGACTTCAGCAGGAGGACAGGGAGATGGAGAGGAGATTTGTGGGAGCTTTTCTCTTTTCAACAGGTCAGGGCTGCGTTCCAGTCCACTTTTAGACACGCACTTGCGAACTTCCCTAAGCACTTCCCCTCGGGGGAATCCCTGCCGCCATTTTAAAGTGCGTTTCACTTCGTGAAGTGGACGAGGGAAGTTTATATGGACAGACCCTCGTTCCCTCGATTTTGACAGAGGAAGCAAGTCTACTGCAAATGTACACTTCAGGCACCTATATGTCCCACAATGCAGTACGATTGTGACGTCACCACATATCTTGTCTAATCACCACCACAACAAACAACTCTATGATATATTAATTATATATTTTTTTAATTTAAAACAACCCAAACACACCTATATACATTTGGATGCTGCATTAAACAAATTCTTAAAGGGGAAAAAATGTAAATAATAAATAAACTCCATAGCTGATTCCAAGTGATCAAGGGCTTAGGACGTTCCAATTCATCCCATTGCAGTTTCCGCCAGTAGTGGGCACTCGTGCATCGTAAGCAATGACGTACATCCGAGAGAACGAGACGGAGGGCAGGTCTGCCCCAAAAACTTTTCCAATTGTCTATGAATTCTATATTATTTTGCAGACACCACTTAGACAGCCAGCCTATATAATGACTGGATAGCTCATGACGTTCTAAATTGCCAGCAGGCAGTGAAACCACCAGAAGTGTTCAAGCGGCCTTACCAGCTGATTTGATTCCCTACCAGCAGAGGGCTCCAACGGCCGTTATACAGAGATTGGTAGCTTGGCACTTTTAAGATGACCTGCTGTGCAGCAACCAAGTGTAAAATGATGTTCACAAAAGGATGTAGAAAAACTGCCCACAGGTTGTAATTCAAGCCCTGTAAGTAGTAATTTATATGCACAATTGTCACTATTCACGTGTTGTTTTCTCCGAGGCAAGAGTAATGCATCTTCAAAAAAAAAAAAAAAAAAATTATAAAGCCGTCAACAGTAGCCTATAAGAAACCTCAGAGCAGCAATAATCACAATTAAGTGTCCAATAGCGACACCATTTGACAGCTTCAAAAGAGCTTTGTGCAGAGTCGTTTAAAGTTACTTACATTAACCCATACAATTTGTATTATGCATTTCCTGAACATGTACTTGCTAACTAATCAAACACTTTATTTGAACAAACTACTGATCTATAAAACACAATCGGTCTTCCAACCTTTTACTATCGTGTCAATTGCTTTGATATGCGCGAGGGAGAGAGAGCAATACAGCGCTGGTGTTGTTTGAAGACGGTGCGGTGAGAGTGCGCGCATGGCCGAGGCTCGCTCTCTCTCTGCTCGTTCTTATATGCGCCCTGTCCACTGATCTAAATAATGTGTTGTTACAACGACTTATTTGTTCCCTCATTTTAATAAATCATGGACACGTTTAACTAATTCCATACCGCATTTTGATTTAACGAATTACAACGTTGCCAGAATATAGTAAAACGAAGGAACAAATTAGTAAAACGTGCTGAGGTAGCCTATTATTAATTTGTGGCCACGAAACAATATTCACCTGAATATTTACCAATTCACAAAAATATAGGTCTTTAGCATTCACTATTTAATTAATAGTATCAAACAGTTTTTCTTTTAAAGCCAGCACTTTTAAATTTGCTTTGATGTCAGGCGCTCTGGCTCCTGGCAAACATGTGACTATGGTGGCTGGTGTCTCTATTTTCACGTTCCGTGTTAATAGAATCGCCAATAACTAGGGCACATTCAACAGGATTCTCAGCGATTCTCAATTTCACTGAGTGGGGAGAATCTGTTTGAAGTTGTAATCGAAACGGAAGAGCGGTGTTTTGTCCCATGACTACAGCGCCTCATCGTCACCCAGTTGCCCTGCTGCACGGGCTCTACTTCAGCCGGAACTGAACAATGTACAGAGTTCACTAAGCTAGTTGCATCCAAAGCAGTATCTAAAGCCCTTGCACTCTTACAATTAACCACGATTAAAGCTTGGATGTGTGTCTCTAGTTCTGAAATCTTCTCCGTCAGCTTTACTATCTCCCTGCATTTATCACATGTAAATCCTATGCTGACAGAGAAGGATATGCTAAACATGTTACATGAGGTGCAAGTGACAATAAGAGGAGAAGATGACATGACTCACCATGTTTGTTGACTGATCCTACTCACCTAAGTTGTTTGATGGACTCGTAAAAGGCGCGAGAGAAAACTAAATGAAGGATGGCATGCTAACAGGCTAGCGAATTACTAGCGTGTTGTGCCAGCATAAACAATTTAAATTGAAGCTAGCGATGTCAGGTTAATGTGTGATGTTGAGTAAGCTATATTTAGCAGTATAAACAACAAGGAATGAAAGTAAATAGTGATTCAAAACAGAAAGATTTACAAAGCTTACAGACGCAAACCAACTCAGCAGCAGCAGCAGCAACGAGGCAGACAGGAGCAATCGATCCTATTCCTATTAAGCACCAAAACTTTGGAACTGTCTTCCTAACATTGTCCGGGAAACAGACACACTATGTCAGTTCAAAGCTAGACTAAAAAAACATCTCTTTGACTTAGCATACACATAACACATTATAGACTTCTATAATTCAATGTTAGGCTGCATAGATTAGGTCAGCTGGAACTGGGAACACTTCCCATAAATCCTGATGTACTCGTTACATCATAAGAAGAATGGCGTCTACGCTAATATTAGTCTCTCTGTTTATCCCGAGGTTTACCGCAGTCCGCTGGATCCAGGCTGTATCCAGATCTGATGAAGGACCTGCGCCTGGACGCGACGACAACGCAGTCCTAAAGTGTCAACTAGTCTCTCTCCTGTGAAGGACTCCCTCCCCCTCCCTTTACCTCTCTACAGATAAAGCGTTGTCGGGATAATTCCGGTTATATAATCAAACACGCATACCTATAACTGAACTTGTAATACGCATGTGCACACCATCGGCGTTCTCACAGGTTTGCGTTTTTAAAGCTTGCGCAGAAAGAACTTAAGAGTTTTCTGTTAAAACGGTGTTGTGTTAGCGGCCCCTAAGTTAATAACTAATGATCGTTGCGACGGAAGTGAATCAATCAAAAAAACTTTAGCTGGAAAATAACTTTATTCTAGAGCTGCTATAAAGCCAAAACAATCTCTGTTACTTTAATTTCCTATTATCAATGTAAAGCCGCTTTGGAACAATCTACATTGTTAAAAGCGCTATATAAATGAAGATGACTTGACTTGATCTGTTAACCCTTAAAGACTGATACAGCCGTCCACGGCTAAAAATAACTATTGTTCTTAAATGTTTAATAACTTTTGACCGCTAATCCAATTTGTATGCTTTAAAAAGTCTGATAAAGAGGAGATTCACGGCTGAATCTGGTATTGAGTTTTTCGCGTTTGGACATTCAGAGGCTCTGTAGTGAATGTGATTGCGTCATCAAGTTTTGATCAGCATTGATTCGTCAAAGAAACCCATGCGGTTTGTTCCTCTGAGCCAAACTGGAACTATTGTTGATGCTTAGTCCCACCCGTGTGTCCAGATCGGTTGAAACTATCATCTACTCAACCAATAAACATAGGTTTTGTTTTTTTGCACCACCAATTAGCATCTTTCTTTGGAAATTTGAACTGAGGCAAAGTGAAAGCAGTTGCGTGAGCGCATGCATGAAAACAAACACAATAACAGATACATTTATAAATTTGTAAATATTACTTATAGTTTGTGAAAAATGAAAATCATTTGCACTGTTTGTATTTTCACAAGAAAATTCACAAGACGAAAAAAAAGTCACTTTTGCTTCAGTGTTCTATTATTATATAACAATGTTTTCTATTTACTTTACTTCCTGAACTTTTTTGGACACATCTACATTATCAGTAAATAAAAAACACCAGATTTTCACTGAAAATCATAAACCTAAAATAATGTTGTAATAAATGGCTATAACTTGCTTAGGGATTGTTACATGCAGACAAAATTCCATCTGGAAATCTTGAATATCCAAGTATAACTTTCTTGGTTAACAAAACTTGTTTGCTGCCGTCTTTCTTAAATCTGGTAAATTAACCATTCTAATACAAAATAACTGTACAATTTCTAATTTAAATGAACTGACACTTGTTTAAAATGATATATGGCACCTGATGCTGACTGCTATAATGGTTTAGAAAAACAAAGAAAAGAACAGGTGAGTCAGGTTCCCCAAAACAGGGTTCCCACTCTAAACCAAATGTCAAATTCCCTGACTTTCACTGACTAAAAAGATGAATTTCCATGACCTATAATGAACGGCAAAACAGGCTGCTGTTTTGCGGAGCACCGAGCTGTTTTGTTTTGTAGAAAGCCTTTCTTTAAAGTGAATTTCGTTTTGTATAAATTGTATCTTATTATTTTTTTGCAAAGGTCCCCTCAGGGGCTCCGTAGAAAGATGTGTGAAACAGCGCGATAAAAAAAATCGGTATCCACCTTATTCTGCTCTAAACAATGAGCGCTGCCATAACAGGTGAGTCAGGTTCCCCAACTGTTCTAGGTCTTTAAGGGTTAAGTATTTTCATAAAAGTGCACTAAGTAATATTTTACTCATGCTGCTGGTATAGTAGCCGTGACATACTGCCATCTGTTGTTGTGGATGCAGCATCACACACAGCAAATGTTTTCAGTTTCCAGATGCCTCCGTACACATGCCCTGTCCACAGTGTGTGATCATTTATTCCACAATGGAAAATTGGGGTGTTACAGAGATAAAGTGATTAGAATTTGCCTGGTCATGTGATCTCAACATGACATACATGATATGGATGAATAGCCCTTGTGTTTAATAAAACAGCTTTTTTTAGACCAGTGATATGACTGAAGTTGTTATCTCTTAATCATTTTTTTAATATGGAGAAAAAAATAGCATACCTTAAATACAGAAACTTTTAATAATGTTGCTTCCAAAGTAGAGAGTTCAATATTTTACCTGCAGAGATGTGAGGTCATGGAACGTGTTGTCCTCAACAATCTTGATAATGTTACTATGCAGCATTAATAGTTCCAGGTTTTTTAGTCCAGAGAGGTCGTTCACTTTAAGAGTTGATAAACTGTTGTACCTGAAACACAAAATTACATATGTCGGAATCGGCCTTAAATAAGCTGTGACCTTCAATGACATTTATAGAAAGTTTCATGCTAGTTTGACTGTGGTATGTTTTACCCCAGGTTAATCCGTTCCACAGCTGGCTGAATGTCCCTGGGTATTCGACTCAGGTATCTGAATGTGCAGTGCACTTCTGATGGAGCGTAACAGGCACAGGATTCGGGACAGCCGCTGCTTCTGTGTGTTATATCGGCCAAAACACACAACAGCACCAGGAATCTCCACAGCAAACATGACTCTGGTGCTGTTGGGCCACGCATTCTGGAGAAGAGCTGTGTTTCTTCCCTATTTATGACCAGCTCAAGCTGCCATTAATCAGCTTTCTGTAAGAAGAAAACAATTAATCATTTCTACGGTACTATTCACTGCCGTTAACAAAGTTCTACATGCAAAATACCTTTTAGATATTTCAAGCATACCTTTTTTTAAATTATAATAGTATAGTGCGTAAGAAACATTAAACAAGTTTGTTTATTAAACATTAAAAATGTAATATTCATAATATATCAAAATATTATTTATTTCATGTTTATTAATTCAGTTCACATTTATTCACAATACACCATTTCAAAGCAGTTTATGTTTCTACGAAATCTGTTATCTGAGGTGTCTGTCGCAGTAATGTCCAGATGGCAGAAATGTACATTTATAAGACAATACAGTTCAGCCGAAACAATGAGCACGTTGAAGCAATGATATGTGATCATAATGATAACAATACAGGGAAAATTTTACAGTTTTGAATGCTGATATTGTAGCTAAATATTATAGAAGATGTTCTTGCGAATATTATTATAAGCCTTATTATATGAATTGGGCTATATGTCATGACCACATCAAAACTTCTAGGAAAACAGAAATTGTATTTGACGCGTTCTGAAAATAGGTGTCATAAGCAACATCTCGATTTAACTGCGGAGATTCCGACGAATTAGCAATAAATTAATTAATACCACAGAAAGAGTACATGAAGCACACTTACCTAATACGCAGACTATTTAGATAAATATTCGCATGAAACACTGTCCACATGGCATGCTGAAATTAATAATCCATCAGTCGTATCCTTCACTTTGTCCCCTCAGGTTTAGAACATCGAGTGTGATCAGGTCAGCTTTCGTTGAGAGAGAAACTGAGATAAACTGAGAGGTTGAAACCTCCTCCTCTCGGTCTGTAGTGCGAGAGGTTCACACGGAGTAAAAGGAAAACATCCTCATGGACAGATATTAACTGCCATAGGCCTATCACAGCAATGATTTGTGAACAGATGCATCACTTCATGTCTTCACTTGAAGAAAAGTGCGTAAAAATACCGCCCTATGTTCCGTGTTAATATGACTGAACTTTCCGTATGCATTTTTTTTACAGGTGTTTTAGCTACAACGGGGCTAAATAAGGCACACCTTAAGAATTTTTTTTTTTATATATATTGTCTTAATTAATACTTGTTCAAAACAATCACTTTAGCAAAGTTTGCACTAATTTCTGTTTATTTTGATAAAATAATTTTTTGTTCAATAAATATAGGCTACTGTCATTAAAATATATTTTATAAATAAAATTAAATGTATTAAATACAGAAACAAAATTATTTAAAAAAGTAAATATAATAAAAAGCATTGAATGAGATCCCATAATAATTTAATATAGATTTACAGTAGTAACAATAAATGCTATTTTATGATATGATTAATGTCATATTCTTAAATATGATGGTTTCATTATAAATCATTGTGTTTGGAAACAAAGATGAAGTTCTCAAGGTGAACGCATACCTTCACTCTAAAGGTCAAACAACTAAAAATCAGGTCAAGAATCTTGGTGTGTCTTTAGAGTCAGACCTTAGTTTCAATAGTCATGTCAAAGCAATAACTAAATCAGCATACTATCATCTGAAAAATATTGCAAGAATTAGATGCTTTGTTTCCAATCAAGACTTAGAAAAACTAGTGCATGCTTTCATCACCAGCAGGGTGGATTATTGTAATGGACTCCTCACTGGCCTTCCCAAAAAGACCATAAGACATTTGCAGCTCATACAGAACGCTGCAGCCAGGATTCTTAGCAGAACCAGAAAATATGATCATATCACACCAGTCCTCAGGTCATTACACTGGCTGCCAGTTACTTATAGGATTGATTTTAAAGTATTATTACTAGTATATAAATCATTCAATGGCCTAGGACCTCAATACATTGCAGATATGCTCACGGAATACAAACCCAACAGATTACTCAGATCATTAGGATCACATCAGCTAGAAGTTCCAAGAGTTTACTCTAAGCAAGGAGAGTCTGCTTTTAGCTATTATGCCAGCCGCAGCTGGAACCAGCTTCCAGAGGAGATCAGATGTGCTCCTACATTAGTCACATTCAAATCCAGACTCAAAACACATCTGTTTAACTTTGCATTTAATGAATGAGCACTGTGTCACTGTTTGTCCGACTGTTTATACTGTGTCTTATTTTAGTCTTTATTCTAAACTGTTTTAATTATTTTTAGTTCTTTCTCGTTTCTTTATTTTAAACTGTTCTTTATTCTAAACTGTTCTTTCTTGTTTCTTTATTTTAAACTGTTTTGTATATTCTTATTTCTTCTGATTATTTTTAATAGTATGTAAAGCACTTTGAATTACCATTGTGTATGAAATGTGCTATATAAATAAACTTGCCTTGCCTTGCCTTGCCTAAATATGGTGATTATCTCTAAGATGGACACCCAACGTAATATATGATATTTACTATCTGAATCTGACCATGTCATGTCAACAAATGGAAAAGTCAGTCAGGTATTTATTATCATGTTAATTATTGTGTCTTTTACCTCAGATACCATACTTTTACATATTCTTCCGTTATTGAAAAACTGTTACTTTAATTGCACCTTAAACAAAACTGAAAATCATTAACAAGACCTTTGTCTAATAATTTTATCGATTCTCATTTGCTACTTAAATCTACAACATTTCATCAAATATTAGATCAAATTAACACAGAATCAACTTTGCGCTGCTGCTCATTATCACGTCACGGATCAGACAAATTTCCATGTGCATCTTGAAAAGTTTTGAAAAGTGTTGTGGCAAGTTTGTGTGCATCAAATTGTTTAGAGGAAAATAAAATCAAAGGCGTGTGTTTTCCCCGTGGAGCCTTTAGCCCCGTTGTACCCTCATTATCCGTTTTTCTATGGATTTTTTGTTACAGCACGTTTAAGCAAACAACTAAATACATTTTTATGAAATTTCATATCAAATTATGTCTTGTTTATATACATAACAAAACATGACTCTAAATAGGTTAGCCTATTACATAATTGTTTGCACAAAGCCAATAAATGTACAGTTTTTAAACGAACCAGATCAAAGCCATTTTCAATTTCTTAATAACTGATGTAGCCTATTTCTGTTTTAATTGTCATATTTTCATCAGTGGCCAAGATTATTGGAACAATCTACTTGCAAACTACAGCACACTGTCAAAAGTTTTAAGAAAAATGCTGTCATCCATGTATCCACTTATCCTCTGTAGTCCCAGGTCTGCTGGAGTAAAGAGCAAGGAGAACATGGATGCCATGATGTAAAGTAAAACAAATGCCATGAAGACTGTTTATTTATTTAATTTATTTATGACAACTTCTATGACTATCCTTTGGCTTTAAAGCAATCTGCAGGTCATTTTGAGCATCATGAAGTTGCCATAGTTCGATGAATTTAGTGTTTTTAGTGTCTTCATGTACTGCCAGATGCGACTGATGATGTTCAGAAATCTGTGAGTATCTGTGTGGGTCATGCCATCTGTTGCAGGGCTCATGGTTGACAATAATCTAGGGTGACCATATTTTAGTTTTCAGAAAAGAGGACGGGGGTGTGATTGATGGGCGGGGGCGTGGTTTGGGGAGGTGTGGTTAAGGGGTGGGGGCGTGGTTGGGGGTGAATGCATCAAAAAATACTTGACAAATGCATTCACAACCTTGCAACTATGTTATTGTACTTTAATAAATAAAGTAATACATCCTTTTCATTCAATGTTTGGCCCGCAACAATGGAATACTATAAAAAAAAAAAGTTTAGCTTTTAACACCTTTTACATGACAGAGAGTGATTTGTTCATTTTGTGTTGACCATGTATGCGCAACATCCTATAGGTTCTATGCTGTTAACAGAAATGATTAGTTCATCTCTCGAGTCTTCGGGTCCGAGTCTTTCGTTCTTTCCGTCAGTCCCATAGAGGCTGTGCTGTCTGTACTGGAAAGAGAAATTATTAGTTCATCTCTCGAGTCTTCGGGTCTGATTCTTCTGAGTCTTTCGTTATTTTGTCACGTGATGAACAAATGACTCAAACCCGAAGACTCAAAAGATGAACTAATCAATTCTTTATCCAGTTCCGACTGCATAGCTCAGCCTATAAGGGGCTGTCACGTGATGACCGAATGACTCAGATCGGGAGGTGAGGTAAACTAACAGACTGCATGGCCTGAAGATCCAGATAAATGAATTAATAATTTCTGTTTCTCATAATTTGGCCTTTTCCTTGCATTGCATTTTTTTTCTTATTTTAAATGCGATCAACATTTGATGTGTTTGGGGAGTTTGGCTAACATGTAACATTTTAAATACATTCTGCTGAAATTAACGAAATGACTCGAAAAAAGATTTGTTTATTTTGATAAACGAGATTCAAAGCTCAGAGTCAGTAAAATGATCCGAACTTCTCACTACTAGTAAACTTCCTCCTTCACAGCTCTGTGAAAAACAAATCAAAATAAACATTTCTACACATTAAAAATGGAGAATAAATACGATTACGATAGTATATGATTTGTGTCCGATATTCATGCGATTTGGGCTTACTTCCTACATTTCCCATGAACACTGTGCCATATTGCTACGTGATGACGTTTCATACGCCCATTGGCTGCATGACAAGGCAAAGAATGAGCTAATCGATTCACTCCTGTTATGAGTTTGCCGGTGCATCACTGCTAGATTTAGTGACGTGAACAGTGGTGTCCTGCAGGCTATGCGGCTGACCAGTTTCCAGTGCTGGCCAGAGGCAGACACGAGTTCAGGTTAGCAATTCAAATGTAATGAACAAATCTTTACGCATTTTATGTTTTAAGACAACTGCTTAACTTTATATTAATGTTTTCCCTTTTGTTCTCAGATTTTGGTGATGAAACAAACTCATCAGTCACTTCCAACCTCTTCTACTGTCTGCTTGAGTGGATGTGGAGTTGATCCCTGATCAATGGACAATTCTCAAGACTGAACTGTAGCAGGATTCAGCCAATGTGCTTGGAGAATGATGTTTGAGAAAACAAATCTCATACTGATGTACCTTATCAGTAGCATTTGTAAACAAGTGCTTGAAAAGTTCCCAAGCTCTATTGAAATGTCTAATATAGTGAGACAGTTTTATTTTGTTTATCAGGAATCAGAGTAAATGTCATTTGTTAAAGGCAAAATCCAAATTTGATGCCATCTTTTAATAATTAAAGTTGTATTTGAAAATGTATAATTGTTTGCAAGTGAATGATGCATATTGTCTGTCTCACTCTGCTACAGGAACCTTTGAGAAGACTCTCTGACCCTCTCTGACCATCTCAGGTGAGACCCTCTCTGAACATCTCAGGTGAGACCCTCTCTGACCATCTCAGGTGAGACCCTCTCTGACTCTTCTCAGGTGAGACCCTCTCTGTCTCTTCTCAGGTGAGACCCTCTCTGACTCTTCTCAGGTGAGACCCTCTCTGACTCTTCTCAGTGAGACCCTATCTGACCATCTCAGGTGAGACCCTCTCTGACTCTTCTCAGGTGAGACCCTCTCTGACTCTTCTCAGGTGAGTCCCTCTCTGACCATCTCAGGTGAGACCCTCTCTGACTCTTCTCAGGTGAGACCCTCTCTGACTCTTCTCAGGTGAGACCCTCTCTGACTCTTCTCAGGTGAGACCCTCTCTGACTCTTCTCAGGTGAGACCCTCTCTGACTCTTCTCAGGTGAGTCCCTCTCTGACCATCTCAGGTGAGACCCTCTCTGACTCTTCTCAGGTGAGACCCTCTCTGACCATCTCAGGTGAGACCCTCTCTGACTCTTCTCAGGTGAGACCCTCTCTGACCATCTCAGGTGAGACCCTCTCTGACTCTTCTCAGTGAGACCCTATCTGACCATCTCAGGTGAGACCCTCTCTGACTCTTCTCAGTGAGACCCTATCTGACCATCTCAGGTGAGACCCTCTCTGACTCTTCTCAGGTGAGACCCTCTCTGACCATCTCAGGTGAGACCCTCTCTGACTCTTCTCAGGTGAGACCCTCTCTGACTCTTCTCAGGTGAGAGCCTCTCTGACCATCTCAGGTGAGACCCTCTCTGTCCATCTCAGGTGAGACCCTCTCTGACCATCTCAGGTGAGACCCTCTCTGACTCTTCTCAGGTGAGACCCTCTCTGACCATCTCAGGTGAGACCCTCTCTGACCATCTCAGGTGGGACCCTCTCTGACTCTTCTCAGGTGAGGCCCTCTCTGTCTCTTCTCAGGTGAGACCCTCTCTGACCATCTCAGGTGAGACCCTCTCTGACTCTTCTCAGGTGAGACCCTCTCTGACCATCTCAGGTGAGACCCTCTCTGACTCTTCTCAGGTGAGGCCCTCTCTGACCATCTCAGGTGAGACCCTCTCTGACCATCTCAGGTGAGACCCTCTCTGTCCATCTCAGGTGAGACCCTCTCTGACCATCTCAGGTGAGACCCTCTCTGACCATCTCAGGTGAGACCCTCTCTGTCCATCTCAGGTGAGACCCTCTCTGACCATCTCAGGTGAGACCCTCTCTGACTATCTCAGGTGAGACCCTCTCTGACTCTTCTCAGGTGAGACCCTCTCTGACCATCTCAGGTGAGACCCTCTCTGACTCTTCTCAGGTGAGACCCTCTCTGACTCTTCTCAGGTGAGGCCCTCTCTGACCATCTCAGGTGAGACCCTCTCTGACTCTTCTCAGGTGAGACCCTCTCTGACCATCAAGGTGAGACCCTCTCTGACTCTTCTCAGGTGAGACCCTCTCTGACCATCTCAGACCAGATTCTGATGGCACCTCTGAAGAAGAAGAACTCTGAAGACATGTGATTCAAATGATAGATTGCTAAGATCGCTAATTGGCGTGGTTGTGTGCCCTGTGTTTTTGTTGGCTTGCTGTCTCTTCTTCTTCTTGCTATTTTATGGCGGTTGGCATCCAGCTTATTGGTGCATTTCCACCACCTTCTGCTCCAGAGTGTGAATCAGAAAATAGGTTTACAGACTAAATCCCCTAAATATTTAATAAACAATGTCCCAATCTTAACCTAGATATCACAATTTCTTCTCTCCTATTTGCTTGCTGTCTCTCTTTCTCTCTCTCTCTCTACTTGCTCTCAGTCCTAATCATCAGCACCTGTATCTGGTTTGTGAGTGTGCCTGAGATGGAGAGTATAATGGGGCAGTCCAGTGTTTGCAGCAGTGAGACGCACTTCTCCCCTGCTCCAGATTGAACTGTGTTGTGAAATATGTTTGCTTCTGACATTCAGAGACAGTAGTTGTGAGTTAGTGGTGGCTAACTGAGATTAGCAGTGACCTGTGTTAAGTGATCTTGATATCACTTCAACTAAAAATTAAGCAGAAGGTATGTTGTTCTTGTTAACCTGTTTAGTAGTTACTGTTGTGAGGGAAGCTGTAGGGGGTGAGTGCCTTTTTCTTTTAATACTGTTTTTGTCCCTGTTTTTGTATAGCAAGGGAGTTGAGGGAAGTTTATGTTGTGTATGTCTTTTGTTTAACCGTTCTTAGGTTAATTAGGACTCCTCCCAAAATTAGTTAGTGGGCTATTTTGTTTGTTATTTTAGGCCTTACTCCCTAGTAACCCATGTTCTGGCCTTTTTTATTTTATTTTATTTTTTTATAAAATCCTTTCTTTGGTGTATATCATCTGGTGTAGTCTTCACTCTGGGACAGAGGATTGAAGTGTGTTCTCGCCCTCCTCCTCTTGTGCAAAATGTGCATGTAGTTGTGCTTATAGTTACAGCTGTTGCTCCTAACTCCCTTTTTTAGATTCAATATATCAAAAGAAAGAACAGACCCTCTGATTTAAAACTCATATCCCATTTTATTCTAGCTTCATGAGTTATTTTTTTTTATCAACATTTGAATGTGGGTACGTTTCATAAAAAAAAACAAAAAAACATTTAACAACATTTTGTCAAAGACTACATCCAGATCAGATTCAGAGTGATGATGAAAAAACAGATGGAGTAGATCAAGTCCATCAACACCCTCAAAGCTTATCAGTCCTGTAGCTCGTCCTGGGTCAACATTTAATTCAGTTACGTTAGTTTTGCTTTATATGCTGTTTAATGTTTTATGATCACGTTATTGCATCTGCTTACATATGTGTGTTTTGATGAGGAGATTCAGTACTCTCAGAAGATGTTTAATAGCGCCCCCTACCATATAACAGTGAAAACACAGAAATGATATTAGCATAAATGGCGGAATTAAACAATTACATCAGTGGCAACTCTCTTTTGCTGCCTTTGTAAACCTGTCTTTTTTCTATGCACCACATATTGAGTTCAAGTTCTAATCTCTAGAGGCAGGGTGTAGAGGCAGTCGTGGCCCTACCACCGCAAATGCACACTCCCCTCTACGCTTGAGTCTAACGCGAGGGACTACCAGCAGAGCCTGGTTGTAGGATCTTAGGCTTCTGGATGGAGTGTAAGGATGAACAAGTTCAGAGAGATAGGCATGAGCTAAGTTATGTAGAGATTTAAACACAAAAAGTAGAATTTTAAAATCTATTCTCTGTCAAACTGGCAGCCAGTGTAGAGATTTGAGAATCGGAGAGATGTGGACTAACTGAAGACATCTTGGACACCGCAGCATTTTGGACTAACTGAAGACGAGCAATTTGAAACTTGATATACCGCAATATAAGGACTTGCAAATCAGGGCTTATACACTGAGAATTTTCATTTGGGCAGAAAACAATGACCTCAGTCTTGTCTTCATTTAGAAAGAGGAAATTTTGGGCTAGCCATGCTTTAACCTCTGAGCATAGCAGAAGAGAATTAGTCATTACAGGGTTGTTTCTCTTGATTGGAATATAAATTTGGGTGTCGTCTGTGGAAAAATGAAATGATACACTATGTTTCCTTAGAATAGCGCCCAGAGGTAGCATGTAGAGAAAAAAGAGAAGGAGCCAAAATAGAGCCCTGTGTAAGACGACAGGTCAGAGGTGCCATGGAGCTGGAGAAATTACCCATCTTTACTAAATACTTTCTGTCAGACAGGTATGACTGAAACCATGTCAGAACAGAAGCTTTTAGACCCACCCAAGTCTTAAATTAGTGATTTTGTTAATAAAAAATCTTTGGAAGTCTTCACATAGAGCATCTGAGGCAACAGGAAATGTGTTATAACAGATGGATTTACAACAGACTGAACAACTGAAAACAGAACTTTTGGGTTAGAGTGATTGGATTCAATTAAGTAAGAAAAATAAGCAGCTTCCGCAGACTTAGCAGCATTCTGGTATGACGTTAGAGAGTCTTTGAACATTTGGAATAAGACAAGTAGCCTGTCCCGTTTCCATCTGCGTTCAGCCTTTCTACAAATTTGTCTTTGGTGACGAGTGTCAGAGTTTTGCCACAGTTCAGATTTTGGTTTGCACTTGTGAGGCTAAAGAGGAGAAGTCACATTTGCTACCTTAAACCAGGCAGAATTTAAAAGGCTAAGATGTTGATCCCCATCCAGGTCAGATAATGGTTGATCCAAGTGCAAGTGTGAGCATAGTTCAGCAAAGTACAGATCAAAGTTTGTGCTAAACTGTGGAGAGTAGAACCGCAACAGTGTTACAGGTGCAATATTGAGTTGAGAGAGCTCCGGAAGAGACAGTGAGAATAAAATATGCTTTTGATCAGAGAGCACAATATCAGCGACATCGAGCCCATAGGAGAGAACAAGATCCAACGTGTGGCCCTGAATATGAGTAGAGTTTTTGATCCACTGCGATAATTTAAAAGCATCTATTAGATTAAGAAACTCAAGGAATTTGACAAACAGCAAACATGAATATTAAAATCGCCCACCAGTAGAAAGCGATCATAATTTGTGGCAATATTGATGATAAGCTCAGAAAATTGCTGTATAAAATCCTTAGTAGAATGTGGAGGGCGGTATATCACCCCTAGACAGACAGGACCATTTTCAGTCTAGGTGGAGAAGCTGAACATTCAAAACTGGGTAAGGCCGTTACAGGAACAAGCCGGCAGCGTGAGGAGAGAGAGTTATTTAAAATTGTTATTATCCCACCATTCCGACAAGGCGAGTTAAAAAATGTACAGTCAGCTGGAACCAGTTCTGAGAAGGGTGTTAAATCACCAACCTTCAGGATTCTGTGATGAACATAAAATCTTGGTTATGAGATGAGTAGAAGTCATTTAATAAAAAGGTCTTTTTCACCAGTTTCTTTTTCACGTCGTTTATTAACCCTCTGGGGACCACAAACGCGCCCGCGCGTTTTGCTCGTTTTTTTTTTTTAGCAATGAAAATAAACACTAAATGCTCTGTTCATTTTTATCTTTCATTTTCGTGTAATACATCAATCGATCCTGTTCAGTTTCTATTTTTTTTCTGTATACTCACAATAAAAATAAAGTGTTTTGCTTTTTGACAAATAAAGAAAAATTAACATGATGCGATTTCTGCCTTCTCTCTGTCAGTAAACTCCCATTTGAAACGCGTTCGAAAATGATCTATAACTCCGCGAAAATTCAGTCAAACAGGCAAACAGACCCACGGGCATAAAGCTTGAGATCGCATCTTTTAAATGAAGTCATTTATATAAAAAACAAATATTCTCAGCTTCTGTAATCTGTATAAAAAGAGAGCGACTCCTGTCGAGCTCATTACGAGCTCATTCACAGTAATGTGACCACTCCCCGGAGAGCGCGTGCTATTCAAACGCAAATTCTGAGAACTATTTCAGAGCTGTGAAACGCCCACATCAGCTGTAAACAAAGCGCGTCGCGACTCCTCGCGAGTGAGACATTATAGCCTACCTTATGGAGAAAATATTCCTCAGAACAGTGCTGATGAGGAGCAATATCTCCTGAAATGAGGAGCAGATTCCGCTGAGGAGTGAGGTAGGCTGTTTTCTTTTCTCACGTGTGGAATAACGTTATGGAATAACGTTAGTGTAGGCCTATGTAAACCGCAAAAAGATGAATCGCATTTCTATAATATGACTCGCCTTTCTGTGAGATGAATGAAGGGGACATATTTGTAAAGACTGTTTAGCCTAAATATGAATCGCGCGTCTGTGTGTGAAAGAATAAACTGCTTTGCTATAGCCTACTGAGATGAGTAAAAATCGACTGGAATATGTTGAAATAAAATGTATTTGTATAAGCAACGTATTAAACTGCAAAAAAAATACTATTTTTGTCAAAAATAAATTCATAGACTAAGATGTTAGATGTTCCAATGTTGGCTATATTCAAACTAATGAATACATATGATAAAATGTAGGCCTATAATCTTTTTTTTTTTTTTTTTACAAAGAAAGAGTACACTTGAAATATTGTTGAAATTGTAATTATTGTTGTAATTGTAACATTTTTAATAAAATAGCAAAACATATTTACAAGAGAGATGTAAGCGAAATCTTAAATGGTCAATATAAGTCTTCTTCTAAATACATCTTTTGTCCTTGCATTGTGGCTCAGTCAGTTTCACACCTGAGTGAATGGCTCATTATGCAGAGTGGGTGGGACATTCATAATCTAAGGTGTAAACTACTCCTCCCCCTCGCATATTGGCTTTCCAAGCAAAACCTGTTTTACACCATTTAAATCAATGTATTTTTTTTTTGTGAACGATAAAGCAAGACTATTTTCACATCATTTTGAAGCTAGAACTCAAAGGGACAACATCCATTAGTCAAAAGTCTTGTGGACACATATTTAATATGTGTTTTGTGGTCTTAATTCAGCAACTTTCATTTTAATTTTTTCCAATAACCACGCATAAACATTATTCTCTTAAAAATACAAACATCTACATACACGTTGCTCGCATATTATGGTAGCCCTGTTTGTGCTATATAGAGTGAATTTACACCTTTGCCATTAACATGTTTATAAATAACTGAAAAAAGCACAAATGTCAAGGCATGTCAGAACATCTCAAGGACCCCAAAAACAGCTTGGTCCCCAGAGGGTTAATGCCATTTTAGGCAAAGGAATAGTGACAGGAGATGAAGACGCTCTTCTCAATGTGCCCAGCTCTGTGGAGATCAGGACTCAGGTGTAGGGGAAAAACAGGACGGAGCCACCGGTAAACCGCATCCAGCGGGCGTCAGGCAGCAGAGCTGCACCGAGCGAGTCTCAGTTTCCTCAGTTTCGCAATGTATCCTCCGCTGATTCCTTGTTTCCTCCTTCGCTTTCTCCACGAGATGTTGAACGGCCACCGGCGGATACCGTGCGGGATGATCGTTCTGAGCGACTCGTACGATTTTTAGAAAGGGCAGTCCACGTCCAAGGTGTGAGTGTTTGTGAATGAGTCTACAACAGAGACGCCGATGTCTCGGAGAGCTTGACAGTCATATACTAGATGCGTACAGCAGGTTAAAGACACAGCAGACAACCAGAGAAGAAAACATGAGAGCAACAGACGGCAAGCCAAACACACAGGCGCCGTCTTGCCTTCCAATAAAAAGTCCAATTGAGAATATATCACCTAAATCTGGTCTCCAAGCAGCAAGCTTTACTCAAAAACCTGCATAATACAAGTCCACAAAACAACTGATTTGTGATGCAGCCTGAAATCATAAATTCATTTATAGCCAGAGAAACTGGCTCTCTGACTGAGCCTGGTCTTTCCCAAGGTTTTATTCTCCACTACTGTCAACTGATGGAGTCTGATTATACTGACACTGGTGACACTGTTGGATGGGATCACAAAAGTTTGTTTCATAATTACAGTTTTTCTCAATTGCTAAAACACAATTTCTGAAACCTTGCTCCATTTTCTGAAAACATTAAACACAAAACCTCATCTTCAAGCACATTTACAAAACCTCTAACTCCTCTTGTAAAATGAAACTTTCACCTCAAAACAGTTTTACCTGTGTTCAAAATCAAACACTGCTCTCAAATCATAAACAAAGTGATCAAAATTATATACACTATCAAGCAGTCAGTAAACAGTACACCAAAAAATAGAAAACACATTGTTCAAAACATATAGTTCTCAGAGAGAACTACATTTTTAATCTCAAAACAAATTTCATATTTTTTCATTGTACAGTCATTGTTTCAATTTGTTCATTGTACAGTCTATAGCAATGCACTGTACTACAGTATACAATACTAAAAGGGACCCAAATGAAAGGAGTAAACGTGATCAATGTGCTTCTTGTCTTTGGCCTGGGTCAGGCCAGAGCACTTCGTCGACATCACAAGCAATATTGTCCCTCCTGAAGCAACGGGGGAAGAAGCCTCTTGTGTGCCGTATCCAGCCCTGACATGATTCCTCACCAATATCACCACAGGCTAAATCCATGGCTTGCAGCAGATTTACTCTGGTGTTGGGTTGTCTATCATAAACTTTCCATCTCCAAGAGGAGAAAAACTCCTCAATCGGATTCAGGAAAGGTGAGTATGGAGGGAGGTACAAGTTCATAAACTGCCCATTGATGTTAAACCATTCCCTTACCTGAGCAGCTCGGTGGAAACTGACATTGTCCCACACTATCACATAGGTGGGAATGGGATTCTCATTTAGCTCTTGACCCTGCTGCTCTTGAACCTGCTGCTCAAATAAAATATCTCTTAGATTGGCCATAAATCTTAGAAGGTGCTGGGTGTTATATGGCCCGAGTGTAACATGGTGATGTAGAACACCATGGTTGCTGATAGCAGCACAGATTGTGACATTGCCACCTCGATGACCAGGGACTTCAACAATGGCCCGCTGTCCAATCATGTTTCGGCCTCTCCTTCTCCTCTTTGTTAGATTGAAGCCTGCTTCATCAACAAAGATGAACTCATGGGGTCTGTCCAAGGATTCCAAGTCAAATATTGTCTGTGTAGAAATACAATATACTGTATTTAGAATTTTGTAAGTCGTACAGAGACGGTGATATACTGTAGAGTACAATTAGGCCTACTGTATGCACATCTGATTCACATACATTGTATGTACTGAAGAGTAATGTCATTCACATAGTATGTGTTAGTACTGTAGACAGTCTGGATTACAGTAAATGTTTCTGAATGTACACTTACTTGCACATACTGAGCTCGCAGTTCTTTCACCCTTGGTGAGTTGCGCTCAAAAGGTACTCTGTATACTTGTTTCATTCGCATCCTGTTACAATGGAAGACACAGTCAATTGTGGAAATGCTCACACTGTCGATTCCCTGGAAGTGTGTGTTGTCTTGTATCACTCGTTCCTGGATTTCTCGTCGTATTAAATTATCTTGAAGGACCATGCCCACTATAACGGCCTCTTGCTCCCGAGTGAATATAGCTGTCCTTCCACCTGCATGTGGCAGCCTTGCAATTCTAAAAAAAGTAGATTTGCAGTTACAAAAAAATTCATGCAGTACTATACATACAGTGATGTACTTTACAAATGTCTATTGAAAGAGTTGCATATAGTGTAGTCCAGTAAATTTGCAATTACAAAAATACAGTAGTATACTGTACCTGTTCTCTTCTCTGAATGTCCTTACTATGGTGGACACAGAAAATCGGCTCAAATTGGGTTGCACTCTAAGTCCTGCTTCCCTCATTGTCAGTCCATGGACAAGAACATGGTCTATGACTGTTGCTCGAATTTCATCAGAAATATACACTCTTTGTCTTCCTCTTCCTCCTCCTCTTTCTCTTTCTTGCCCTCCTCCTCTTCTTCTTCTTCTTCTTCTTCTTCTTTCTTGCCTTCCTCTTCTTCTTCCTCTTCCTCTTTCTTGCCCTCCTCCTCCTCCTCCTCCTCCTCCTCCTCCTCCTCCTCCTCCTCCTCCTCCTCCTCCTCCTCTTCTTCCTCTTTCTTGCCCTCCTCCTCCTCCTCTTCCTCCTCATTGCCCACCTCGCATACGTACTCGTCCTCGTCCTCTCACATTGTTTCTTCTATCCATTCTCAGACTTTCTCCTTCCCACCTTCAACAACCTGTTTGCTCTCTGAACTGGCTTATATTGGTTGTCACATCATTTGAAACAGGTTAAATCAGTTTTGAGTGGTTGTGTTCAATCAAATGACATGTGTTCTCTATTTGTATTTGATTGTTGCCACTTGTGTTTACCAGTATGGATGACATGTGCATTAGAGTGTAGAATGTGTTTTAAGAATGATAATGTGTTTAGAGTTTTGCTGAAAAGTCTAAGTGAGATTTGCAAATTGTGTTTTACCATGTGAAATGGTTTAAGGTATTGACAACAGACTGCACAATTAGCTAAATGAGTTCAGGCAACTGAGAACTTTGTTCAGCCAATGGGTTTTAGTGTTTTAGCAATTGAGAAAAACTGTAATGAACTTTGCAAAATGGATACTCATTAAACTGAACTGAGTCACCATTGAGTCAGAATTGAGCTGATCAATGGCACTATTGTCTTCTTTAGAACTGCTTTACAGCTGAAATTAAATTTGGCAAATTTTCCAGCATTTGTTTTTTTCTTGTTTATTACTGTGAAGCTGCTTTGAAACAATCTGCCAAGTTATGCCAAAGAGAACAAACTAGGTGACAAAGCATTCTCCTCGACCAGATGATTCTGTGTAATGCTAGCTGGGTCAGACTGGATCAGGAAAAAGGGTTGATGCAGTCTTTTTGAACATGTTTTATTTGAATCAAAGTGCGTCATAATGCCATGTCTGGCCAACTGACTCTTCTCAAATATGAAGATTTATCCGGTGTTGGGCAAGAAAGCATTTTTTTAAAACAATGAAACATGTGTTTTGGATTGTTGAATATGACTGTAATGGCCCAGAACTGGGGGGAGAAAACAGCTCTCTGGTGGTCTCTCCGTTTGTTCCCAAATCATCTCCTGTTGACTATTGACCAGTAAAAAACAGAAAGATTGGCACACTAGGATGATGTTTCATACTTTACTAATTTATGGCACTAAGACCTCTCCAGGTGTACACCTGTGCCTTTCTTTCTATAAGGCAGCAAGACAGCAGTGCTAAATAAAACATTTCACAGCTTATGTCTGGGGGCTCATCTGCACAATCTGAGTAATGCTTTCCACTATCCTATCCTCTCATTCTGCAAAAGTAGTCACTGGAGTAAACTAGAACCTTTCGTAAGAGCAATGTAAAAGGCTTAACTTCAGATTTCCCATGATGTAGTGTCAACTAATATTTCTTTGTTAGTCAACTTTTTTTTCTTTTTTTCAGAGACCTCTTTCCACACACATTAAAGCTTCTCTCTGTATAAAATGCTTATTTGGAATTGCCTTCACATTTGGTTTGTTATGGTTTTTATAGATGCTGTCTTGAAAAATATTGAAGCATTTGTGTGTGTGTGTGTGTGTGTGTGTGAGAGAGAGAGACATTAAAGCCAACCAACAAAAGAAACCTTGACAATACAAAATCCTCTCCATAACCAAATCAGTGGCTTATATACTGTAGGGTTAGGGTTAGGAGCAAATGTCTCAACAGATGCCTGCACCACGGGCTGGGGTGCCATGTGCAATGGACATGCTGCCACGGGCTCCTGAAGAGGACCCCAGCGCCTTTGGCATGTCAATTGCCTCGAGTTGCTGGCGATACGCTTGGCTCTGCACCACTTCTGGGCGTTGCTCAAGGACCAACACGTACTAGTCCATTCAGACAACGCGGCGACAGTAGCGTACATCAACCGACAAGGTGGTCAACATTCTCGCCATATGTTGCAACTCGCCTGCCATCTCCTCCTATGGAGTCAGAAGCATCTGAGGTCACTTCGAGCCATTCACATCCCAGGAGAGCTGAACCGTGCAGCCGACGAGCTCTCATGGTTTCAGCCACTTCCTGGAGAATGGAGACTCCATTTCGTCAGTCACTGACGTAACTCGGAGTGACTGAACGAAAGGGAATGTCTCGGTTATGTCCCTCTGCCACAACCGCTGTACCGCTGGAACCGCCTGGAGTTAAGTTTTGGCTCCTCAGCAGGAAAACATAATGCGAAATTGCCAGCGTCCCTCCTTTTATACCTACGTGGTGGGGCGGAGTTGCTCTATGCAAATTCCGCAGACCCATGGCATCCTTGCCATTGGCTTGTTTTGTAGAACTCGAAGGTGATAGGCTTCTAAGCAAAATCCCCATTTCGTCAGTCACTGACGTAACGTCTCTGTTCCCTCCTCAGGGAACGAGGGTTACAAACGTAACCAAGATATTTATTGTGTTGTTTTAAGTTCCTTGTGAATATTGTAAATACACTTTATTTATTCATCTTATTTATGTTGTCTGTCACATCTTTCTTAAACATTCTCATCCTCACACAGTTTGATATGACCCCATTTTAATTCAAGTAACATCTGGCCGATCATTACACACTTACAATCAAAACATAACATTGTGCTTTTTTTTTTAAATAAAGAAAACAAACAGAGTGTGCTTTCTGCGTCTCCATGTACTTTCTTCTGGAGTGCATCACAAAAAAAACAGAGAATACTTGTCACACATGAGCAATATATCTTTGGAAACATTTAACTGTGTATTTTGAAATAATCAAATTAAGAACGAAAACAAATATTCTCTGTTTATGTAATCTAAATGAAAAGACAGAGATGTACCATTGTTTGCTAGTGACCTCATTACCACAAATGTGAACACGCCTACAGAGGTAATGATCTGAGGCGATCCATGCAAACAGAGTCAACACAATAAAACACATCAACAAATCACATCAACTAAAAAAAATGCATCCAGTTATATAAGATTCATTTACTTCACATGGTTTTGGGATTCGGTGAGGAATAATCCTGGAAGAATTTATCTCAGAAGAAGAGCGTCATTTTGATGAGCGACTTCATCCAGCCGAGGATAAAATTTCTGATGAGTAAGTTATTTATTTTTACTTACAGTATAAAACATGGTATTTTTTTACATAAACATGAACATATTTACTAGTTTGAATTTAACTAAACTTTATTGCTATGCTGAAATGGACCACTTGCACTGAGCTTCGTGACGCACTTCCGTTTGGAAATAGTACGTCTCACTTATTTCCGGTTATGTTTACTTTCAATGTACTGTGGTCAATGAGTTGAACAAGACCAAGGAAGAAGTTGCAACTTTAGACTGCACCTGGACTGCATGGTTAGTGGATATATTTACAGGGCTCTCAAGTCTCACGCATTCACTGTGAGACACCCATTTCAACCAGTTCACACTCTCACACGTCACACCTTGTATTTCTCACGCTGAGGAGTAAGGGATAACTTGTCCCGCTATACAATTAATGGACGAGGCGCAGGCAAAAGGAGGGAAGTTCTCTGCCGAGTTCATAGCTGCTGTCTCGAGTTATACAGAGTTAAATGCCACCTACCAGCCAATCAGAAATTAGAATTAGTTGTTTCCGGGTAAAATATGTGTTCCCGCTGCAAGCACGTTTGTTACTAGGCAACACGGAGTAGAAGTTGGAAGAGCAAGATCTGATGAATGCGGTTTGCTTCATTATTTTTTTTTTTAGCATTTTGATTTTACGATTCCTGGACGAAATCTCTGGCCGTGATCAAAGACAGTGAGAGCTGATGTTCACCATGTGACAGCAGCAAGCAGGCTCCTGATTGGTTAACGCGGTGCGAACAGACACCAAAGTTCAGATTTTTCAACTCGGGTGTCAGAGGCGAATTTGTTTCAAACGCGTGAATGCACAAAAAGCACCAAATAAAATAATTTGCGCCAGACGCTCAATTCGCCTCTTTCGCACGAATGAGGTGAAATCGCGTCCTTTGCGCTGCGCTGAACGCATCTATCGCGCCACAGGACCTCCATTTACATTGACTTAACATAGAAATCACTCGCTCCAGATGCTCAATTGAGCATGTCAGCTTGAGCGTGGCAGCTGTGTGGTGTTTTCTATATCTTTGCACACCAGAAACGTGTCTGACGCGGTGCTGCTGCTGCTAGGTGACATATGATAAGCCTCATTGGTGATATATTTGACACATTGTGAGAGAGTTGTGGAAGGCCTATACTTCATGTTAAACATAAATATATAGCAGCAAAGACAACGTCGGCAATATTGACAAAAAAATAGGCTACAGAATATTTTGTTCTGTATTGACAGGTGCAATATTTGAAAATCAATAATTATTATTATTATTATTTTTTTAAATTACATGTACAGTATATCTGCATTTATGTCAAAACCTAGAGACTTTCAAACATCAAAATGTCATTTATTAATATGTATTTGTGTGAAAATGACATATAAACATCTTTTCCTATTCTATTTTGCCCGGAAACGCTTCCAACACGCTTGCAAAATAGGTGTCGGTTCTATTTCTAGCATGCACGCGTTTTCCACGCAGCTCATGCAGGCAGTGTGCAAGCTCTAGCCCTGGATTTCCACCAACTGCGGAACGGCTGTGGATCGGCTCCGCTGGGTGTCGGCTCCATTTCGCCCCCTAGTGTCAGTCGCACAGCACTTTGAAATTGGTCGTGAAGCAACCGTTACCCTAGGCTATTCACAATGGTAAAATTAATGATTTTAATGAATGTAATGCATGCGTGAATATATCCACACAAAACAAATGACCCTTCAATACATCTAAAATTAAAACATAGTCGATTTTATAGAGCTAATCAATATAAATATTGATTTAATAATTATAAAATATTTTTTTCTGCCATAATTATTAATAACAGCCATTTTGCAGAAATAGCGTTAACAGAATGACGTTAAAGTGTTAAAATATTGATAATTCTATCTTCACGCTCATAGTTTTGATTAGAATACATCACATCTGGTCAACCGGTCACATATGGTCTAGCCGGAGAAGTTCAGATATTTCAATGCATCCGAAGCTCAAATCGGATCCGAAATTTCCGCATACGCATATGATCAGAACTCCCCGCAGCTCCCATACGACTCTCCATTGGAAATGAAGGACTTCCGGTTCGATGGCTGTCGTTTGTCGTGTGCAGTGGAAAGGCGGCTTTAGAACTGGTCACTGTTGTCGCTTGCGAAACCAAATGGCGTCACCGTGGGTGTAAACGTGCAGATTAAGGGGCGGTAATATTATAATACATTTTAATTCACACATTAATTACTTGAAACAAAAATTAAAGAAGAAGCTAGGATTTTATTTTAGAAATAAGTATTGCTTTTCATTTAATGCGTGTCTTGTGTCTGCAAACTTCTTACCGATTCTTGACAATGGGGATGTTAGTGTATCAGCATGCTCCTTATCTTCTTGCCTCCCTGGATGCTGTGTATCATGGTGCCTTAAGATTTATTACGGATTGTACATTTTCTACACATCATTGTGCATTATATAATAGAGTTGCTTGGTCTTCTCTTGCTGTTCGAAGGAAAATGCATTGGTACTTATTGATTATACAAAGCAATTTTCGTTTTTTTACCACCTTATCTCTGTTGTATGATTCAACAAAAAGCAGTTGGTAACTATTCATTGCGTTCACAGTCTTATTACAATCTCCATGTACCTCCAGCTAAAACTAATCTAGGTAAAACAGCTTTTAATTATGCTGCACCTTCAGACTGGAACTCTCTCCAAATGAAATTGAGGATAAATCATTTGGTGTCTTTCAGCAATTTTAAAACACTTATGTATGTACTAGAAAAAGATTTAGTGATTTGCAAATGCTTCTAAGATTGTACTTTTAATGATATTGTGTGTTGTATTGTTTTATTGTTATATGTGTATTTGTACAACTGGGCTGCCTATCTTGGCCAGGACACTCCTGTAAATAGATGTTAATCTCAGTGAGGTTCTCTCCTGGTTAAAAAAATGTTAAATAAAATAAAAAATAAAATAAATAAGATTCTCTTCCTACGTCAGAAGGAGAGCAAAATCTGATCGGCTTATTTTTTGACATGCTTGTAGAGAAAGGCTTACATGTACCTAAACAAAGTTACTTTTCATGTTTTCTTGGTTGGTAGAAGCACCGGGGACTCGATTATAGCACTTAAACACGGAAAAACTCAGATTTTCATGATATGTCCCCTTTAACCTGTTAGCCAGCACGAGGACGCCGACACACTGAATTGTTCTTTGTTTAAATAGTTCAAAGTTACTATCAGATTTAATTTTATTACCTTGACAAACTATACATCATTAAAAATATATAAGACTCAAGTTTCAGTATTTGACCACTATTTTATTCTGAGAAACTTATAGTGACAGTTATGTATTAATTTGTGTCAGGAGTTATGTAATGAAAAAATGAATCGATATGAATTATGAGCGTCAGGCGCTCCTTTTTTTTATGCTCAATAACATAAGAACATTGTCAAGGAATTACATACAGATACATATACATAAAAAAGGAAAAAACATAATTATACAAAAACAATGGAAGACAAAGGATGACATGGCAAAGAGATATAACAAGAAGGCATACCGTATAATTGTATTGACACAATAACATGCATATACAAGGAAAGCTTTTAAGTGCATGTATTTTCTTTAAATATTTCTTCATAATATTTCATAAATCTTAGTGATTGTTTTATTATTTATATAACGAAGATATTTAAGAAGTGAGATTAATTCAGTGTAAAAATAAGGATAGGAGAGAATGCCATTTGCAAACTTTTGTTTATGAATGAAGAATTTGCCATTTAAAATAAAGCCATTAACAATGTACTCTAGGGGTTTATTTTTATCGTCATTATAATAGAAAAATAATGTCTTTCAAACTGAAAGAATGTGTCACACTGGCTAATAGGCCTATGTAAGAACCAAGGTCAGACCAAAATTGTTTGGATATTGGGCAATCATAAAATAAATGTTCAAAAAAGAACATGAGCTGTCGATGTCCAAATATTTAGAAATATTAGAGTTGACAGGATATATTTTATGTAAAATTTTGAAATGTATTTCCTTAGCTTTATTGGACATACAGTATTTCCCAAGTAAGAGCCAGGCCCTTTTCCAGTCTATATCTTCTACCAAAGATCTCCAATAGAATTTTCCTCTAGGAGAAATTTTTTTCTTAAATTGAAAGATTTGGCGTATATGTCTATTAGTACATTTCTTGTCCAAAAGATCAATTCCATCTAAGAGCAAAGTAGATTGTATTGTGACTGTTCTCCTTGGATTATACATGGAGTGGCTTTTAACCAGATGAATGAACCCAGGTGAGATTGCTTTAACCATTGTATTAAAATCTTTAGGAGGAATCAGGAAATTGTGGTAAATCATAAATTGCTCATAAGTAAAGAGGTTACCCGAGTCATCAAATAAGGAGAGGATACACTTACAGTTTTTCTCGATTGCTTAAACACTATAACCAGGCTTTTGAACTTAAATTTCAAAACCATAATGCCATTTATCAAAAAGCACACCATTTCTCTAAACTATAAACAGTATTCCCTGTTTGGACACATGAGTCAGACTTGTTGAACTGTTACTACAAAACTCTACACACAAATTCTCATGTTGTCATTTAGAAAGCACTAGCATTCAATATTGTTCACTCAAGTCAGCACAGCTTCAGCTCAGTTAGCACACAATTATCCAGGTGGAAACACTAAGAGTCGAAATTGATCACACACCAATCAGAACCTTCAATAGATAGATAGAAGGGCCAGAGTCAGTTCATTCAGTTTTGGAACAATGGATCCAGAAAGACATGAAGGAAGAGATCGAGGAGGGATAAGAAGAAGGAGGAGGAGGAGGAGGAGGAGGAGGAGGAGGAGGAGGAGGAGGAGGAGGAGGAGGAGGAGGAGGAGGAGGAGGAGGAGGAGGAAGGACAAGAAGACAAGCAGTCTCAGATGAAATTCAAGCCACTCTAGTTGCCCATGTCTTTGTCAATGGTTTGACTATGAGGGAGGCTGGGCTATGAGTAAGGCACATTTGAGTCACTTTACCGTCGCCTCGAGAACCTTCAGGGAGGTGTGGTGGCAAACAAAATTCTATCACTGAATACAGTTTTTCTCAATTGCTAAAACACAATTTCTGAAACCTTGCTTCTTTTTCTGAAAACATTAAACACAAAACCTCATCTTCAAGCACTATTTACAAAACCTCTGACTCCTCTTGCAAAATGAAACTTTCTCCTCAAAACAGTTTTGCCTGTGTTCAAAATCAAACACTGCTCTCAAATCATAAACAAAGTGATCAAAATGATATACACTATCAAGCAGTCAGTAAACAATACACCAAAAAATAGAAAACGCATTGTTCAAAACATATAGTTCTCGAAAGATATCTACGGACTGTTATTCTGTTTGTAGACTTACCCGTGACAACTTACTGTACCATCAAAAAGTTTATTTGTGACATACTGTATGACTGCACTCGATAAAAGGAAATAAAAAGAAAAGTAAAAAAAAAAAAAAAAAAATATATATATATATATATATATATATATATATATATATATACATACACTCACCTAAAGGATTATTAGGAACACCTGTTCAATTTCTCATTAATGCAATTATCTAATCAACTAATGACATGGCAGTTGCTTCAATGCATTTAGGGGTGTGGTCCTGGTCAAGACAATCTCCTGAACTCCAAACTGAATGTCAGAATGGGAAAGAAAGGTCATTTACAGTTTTTTTCAATTGCTTACACACAAAATTAAAAATTTGGCTCATTGTGTCAAAACTCAACACACAAGATTTCTTGACACAGCACTTGGAGATCAACATCTAACTGCCAATGCAAAATAACATTCTGCAATCAAAACGTAACACTCTAACTTGAAAAGGCCCTCTTCGGATCGATAGGAAACACACATGCACATGCAATATAAACAGTCAAAGCAAACACAACACACAGGTCAACTGTACTCAAGACACTGCCTACATTTGTAGTCTGTAAACCGTGTTTATTTCCACAACCAAAACTCAGTGTACAGGTGCAGAACTACTATAAGTATTGAACATCTGGTGTAGGTGTTTCTATTGCAGGTCCATGTCAGGTATCTCGTCGTCGATTGGGGTCGGGCCACAGCACCTCGTCCACATCACAGGCAATGTCTTCCCTTGCCAGGCAACGGGGAAAATATCTCCGTGTGTGGCGTATCCACCCATGGATCGACCCCACCTCGATGTCCCCACATGCCTCCTCCATCGTTCGCAGGAGCGGCACGCGTACATGTGGTAGGCGGTCATAGACCTTCCACCGCCATGCCGAAAAGAATTCCTCGATCGGATTTAGGAACGGGGAATAAGGGGGCAGGTGCAACACTATGAAATGGTCGTGGTTGGCAAACCAGTCCCGGACCAGAGCAGCCCGGTGGAAACTGACATTATCCCAGATGACAACAAACATGGGCTGCCCTGGTCTGTCCTGTGTGACCACAGCATGTAGTGCATCGAGAAATGCCAGTAGGTGTGCAGTGTTGTAGGGTCCTAGGGTGGCATGGTGATGGAGGACCCCTTGACCACTAATGGCGGCACACATGGTGATGTTGCCCCTGCGCTGCCCGGGGATGTTCACGATGGCCCTTTGGCCGATGATGTTCCGGCCCCGACGTCTGGTTTTTGCCAGATTGAACCCAGCTTCATCTATGTAGATGTACTCATGTTGCTGCGCTGCCGCATCGAAGGCCAGGACAGTCTGTAACAGAACATGCATATACCAAAATGTCACTATTGTGTTCCTGAATACAGCGGTACTGCCTCTACAATGTCGCACAATGACTGTGGATTGGGTTGGACACATTCGGATATCACCAAAATGTTGGCAGTGTCCCTCCAGCAATGGAAGGGGGGCGACTGCAAGGTATATATCCATGTAAACACACAACTGCCATTGTAGTGGTACTGTGGCACTCACCTGCACATAGTCATAGCGAAGGTTCTTGACTGCAACACTGTTCCTCTCAAATGGAACCTTGTAAAGTTGTTTCATGCTGACGTGGTGTTCCCGCAGGACCCGGGCGAGTGTCGTCGTACTGACACTGTGCACATTGTGGAAAATTGCCTGGTCTTCGAGGATGCGCTCACGCAATTGGCGCAGGGTGATGGTGTTGTTTGCCACCACAAGGTTGACAACGGCCAGTTCCTGGGCATGGGTGAACACTCGTTGCCTCCCTCCCACGGCAGGTCGCCTGGCAGTTCTGCAAACAATGCATGATTAGTGTCGATGGTTAGGTTCTGTTCCCCATCCCGTACTGTCATACTGTACGTGGTGAAATACTGTATAACCAGATTCAGCCAGAACGCTGATGCACAGCAAATTTGAAAACGCAAATTTAACACTCTCAGAGTTACAGTCAAATTATGTAACACTCCCCCAGGGTTTATATGTAAACCACTGTAAAAGTGTTAAATTACTGTAACACTGGAAAATCTACACTAACACTAGACAATTTGCTGTGTGGGTACTGTGCAGTCCTTTGGCGTTAATTCAGGACATACCTGTTTTCTTGTCGGTATGTCCGAATGATGCTGGCTACCGTGAAGCGGCTGAGGTTGGGCCGGACCCTCTGCCCGGCCTCCCTCATAGTCAGGCCATGGTTGATGACATGGTCCACCACAGTGGCCCTGATGTCGTCAGTGATAGTTGTGCGTCTGCCTGGTTCCCGTTCAGGTTGGTGCCATTCTCCTCTCCCTCTTCCCACGTCTCTTCCTCGTTCTCCTCTCCCTCTTCCCACGTCTCTTCCTCGTTCTCCTCTCCCTCTTCCCCCGTCTCTTCCTCGTCTTCTCCTTCCCCTTGGTCCTTCGGCCTCCATATTCGCAATTGTATCACGACAGGTGCGCATACCTGAGTTCTATTTATAGTGCTACAGCTGTGACTGATTGGTGTTCAATTACCGGTTAAGTGTTTTACTGTGTGTGCGGGGGTGTTGCTATTGTCGCATGTGTTTTTATTATTGAATGGATGTGCTGTATGCAAAGTGTTTCCTCATTTTCCAACGTGTGTAACATACAACACTGTGTGTGTAGTGTTTTGCACCGTGTGTTGCACAATTGTTTGCAGTGCAATGCCTACAATGTGTTTATTCATTTGGTGCCTGTGTGTAAGACATGCATGCAAACGGTACGGTTTTGACGCTTTGATCTGGGCATTCACTTTTTGTGTTTTAGCAATTGGGAAAAACTGTAAGCAATTTTGAGCGTGGCATGGTTGTTGGTGCCAGACGGGCCGGTCTGAGTATTTCAGTATTTGCTCAGTTACTGTGATTTTCACGCACAACCATTTCTAGGGTTTACAAAGAATGGTGTGAAAAGGGAAAAACATCCAGTATGCGGCAGTCCTGTGGGCGAAAATGCCTTGTTGATGCTAGAGGTCAGAGGAGAATGGGCCGACTGATTCAAGCTGATAGAAGAGCAACTTTGACTGAAATAACCACTCGTTACAACCGAGGTATGCAGCAAAGCATTTGTGAAGCCACAACACGCACAACCTTGAGGCGGATGGGCTACAACAGCAGAAGACCCCACCGGGTACCACTCATCTCCACTACAAATAGGAAAAAGAGGCTACAATTTGCATGAGCTCACCAAAATTGGACAGTTGAAGACTGGAAAAATGTTGCCTGGTCTGATGAGTCTCGATTTCTGTTGAGACATTCAGATGGTAGAGATAGAATTTGGCGTAAACAGAATGAGAACATGGGTCCATCATGCCTTGTTACCACTGTGCAGGCTGGCGGTGGTGGTGTAATGGTGTGGGGGATGTTTTCTTGGCACACTTTAGGCCCCTTAGTGCCAATTGGGCATCGTTTAAATGCCACGGCCTACCTGAGCATTGTTTCTGACCATGTCCATCCCTTTATGACCACCATGTACCCATCCTCTGATGGCTACTTCCAGCAGGATAATGCACCATGTCACAAAGCTCGAATCATTTCAAATTGGTTTCTTGAACATGACAATGAGTTCACTGTACTAAAATGGCCCCCACAGTCACCAGATCTCAATCCAATAGAGCATCTTTGGGATGTGGTGGAACGGGAGCTTCGTGCCCTGGATGTGCATCCCACAAATCTCCATCAACTGCAAGATGCTATCCTATCAATATGGGCCAACATTTCTAAAGAATGCTTTCAGCACCTTGTTGAATCAATGCCACGTAGAATTAAGGCAGTTCTGAAGGCGAAAGGGGGTCAAACACAGTATTAGTATGGTGTTCCTAATAATCCTTTAGGTGAGTGTATATATATATATATATATAGTTCTCACGGAGAAGTAAATTTTTAATCTCAAAACAAATTTCATATTTTTCCATCATTGTCTTTTGATGAACGAAAACATGTTAGTAGTATGCTACTATCATAGTAGCTCAAAATGTATCAGAAATTACTACTCTGCTTTGCTCTTTTGAAATTTGCAATTTTTTTGTTCTTCCTCCTCCTTGTACCCCTATTTATACAGTACTGTACCCTGCATCTCACAAACTTGTCCTTTGTCTCTGTGATACTGTAATTCTTGTTCTTTGTTGATATGAACCTGCAACCAGTCAAAATCTATTGAGCAGTCAGTACTGTTAACAAATGGAAAGCACAATGTTCAGGGCCATACAATTTGTTCATTGTACAGTATACAGCCTACAATACACTGTACTACAGTATACAGTACTGAAAGGGACAAACATCAAAGGAGTAAACATGTGATCAGTGTGCTTCTTGTCTTTGGGCTGGGTCAGGCCAGGCCAGAGCACTTCGTCGACATCACAAGCAATATTGTCGCTCCTCCTTTTTTGCCCTCCTCCCCCTCTTCCTCTCCTCCCCTCCCCTCTTCCTCTCCTTGTGTTTACTAGTATGGATGACATGTGCATTAGAGTGCAGAATGTGTTTTGAGAATGACGATGTGTTTAGAGTTTTGCTAAGTGAGATCTGCAAATTGTGTTTTACCATGTGAAATAGTTTAAGGTATTGACAACAGACTGCACAATTAGCTCAATGAGTTCAGGCAACTGAGAACTTTGTTCAGCCAATGGGTTTTAGTGTTTTAGCAATTGAGAAAAACTGTAAGAGACAAACACTTCCAATAGTCTTTGATGAGGTTTATTTTCTTGCAAGAAAAGGCCAGCAGTCGTACAGTCACACAGAGTGGCACAGAGTGTGACAGTGAAGCATCCTTTCTCCTTTATAGTCTTGACTCCCAGAATGTTTTCTTTCTAGGCCAATGATGGTATTTCAGTCATATGTGGAACATTCTTAGACGTGTTCATCATATTGTCTCCTTGAGTGGAGGCTCTCCTGTCACGTCCAACACTCTTTACCATTCCAATACAATTCCATATTAGAATAAGGTTTGTGTGTGCTCTTTTACTGTCATATGATGGTCACACACATCTTAAGTAAATATAAAAAAATTTTTAGAGAGAGTGTAAAAAAAAGAAGAAGAGTAAAACAGAAATTCTATTGTTTCTGTTGTAAAACAAAAATTGTTTTTGTTTTGTTGTGTGTGTGTGTTGTACTGTGTAGTACATGAATGAATACAAATGTGCCAATGTATCCATTGGTTGTGTGTTTTGTGTTCATCATGTGAAAAGGTTTGTGAGGGGGGACCACAAGCAACATAACTTACCAGTTTTGGAAATGTTGTCTTGAATTTATTGCACCAGTGTGTTAGACTATGTTGTAGTGTGTGTGTGTTTGTGAGGGCTTGTGTGTGATGTCTGAGGACAAAGTTTGGTTTTTCAGCAAGAGTGAATGGTTTTGAGTGTAGAGCTTCATTTTGACCTGAAAATAGGATGTTTGGGGAATTGGGTGAGACGTTATGGATTTGTGTTTATAGTTTTGAGAATACGAGGCATAGTTTCAAGAAATGTGTTTAAGCAATCGAGAAAAACTGTAATATCATTTTGGAACCACCTGGGGGAAAATAAAGATTTATTTCTGACAGTGATATCACTGTTATTCCATAGCACTTCTTTTTCCAAATGAAATCTAAAAAAAAATTGTATTGACTTCTTTTGCAATTTTGTTCTCCACAAATAAAGATAAAGATGGATATACAAAATGAGAAAGACCTTCCGCCTTTGACAGGAGGACTCCATATAACGACATGTCCTGCTGGAGCCAGATATTAAGAATATTTTTAGATTTAATGATCCTAGATGAAAAGTTTAAATGTTGTCTTGCCAAAAGATTTTTAGTAATATAAATACACTCTTAAAAATAAAGGTGCCATTGTGGTCATTATTCCACAATAAACTATAAATCAGCAGAAACCAGACTCTACAATAAACCAGACTCTACAATAAACAGTCCACTCCAAATGAAAACAGTGCAAATGAAAGTATTAAAGAGATAGTTGGATGGATGGAGAGAACAGGGTTAACCACACTGGTTACATGTGGAGGACAAAATTAGGAAGAGTGTATTTAAATGGGCTGCGCTATAGTGTGATGCGATCGGTTGGCGTCATTTTGGCTTGACGGGCTGCAAAGGAAAGATTGGAAGGCAGCATCAGGGGCGTCGGACTGGGGGTAAAACCAGTACTGATTACCAGGGCCCCAAGGGGAGAGAGGGCCCTGGAAAAGTCTGGAATATATTTTATTTTACCTGGATATTTTCATTTCCTAATTAAATTTCATAATGAATGTCAGATGAAATGTAAAGTTAGTGTACTGCCTGAATAACTTGGTTGATTGACTGACAATCATTGATTTTGTATACAAAAAAGTAAAGACTATCTAAGGTCTCACGGTCCCTCCCCTTGCTAATGCGCCAAATGGTTTAGTCTATCTGCACGCATTTTGTTTATGTTAGGCCCTGTCCCAAATGGCACACTTCATATGCACTTTCGGTCTTGTGGACTTACAATGGTTGCCGCATGCGCGTGTCCGTTAAGTCATTTTGTCATTTTAGGCCTCAGAAGGGTGCTCGTGGTCGATATGCGCCCTCGATGCGCACTTTGGCGGAGCCTGCAGCAGACTTCTTCCCGACAGTCAAAGCGGCATTACGTCACGAAAGTGCGGACTCGTAGGAAGACCACGAGTGCTTAGGGTGTCATTTGGGACAGGGCCTTAGTTAGTTCAGCATCTGGTGGAGCGCAAAATTCTGCTGTAGAAATGTCTTTCTCAAAGAAAGCCAAATCAGGCCACATAAATTACACTTTTACATTTACAGATTGTGCTTTTTCAAAAGCAAAACGAGAAGGATGGATGTGGATACACATCTGCACTCTGCACAATGAGGTCTGAAATCCAAAATGGCTGAGGTATCACTTAAAGTGACCACAAGGTGTCAGTACTGACAAAGTTAAGCACTGTTTGCACAAAGGTAGGTAATCACCACTCTCCACTCACACAGACCTTTCTGTCTCCTCTCTAAACGTCTTTTTCCAGGGGCATCACTGCAGCATATTTTGTTTTGACAGTTTGTCTTTCACTCAAGGCAGATTTTGGTTAAGGTGCTTACTTTGCTAAGTGTGCTTTATAGACAAAACCTTGTTGCACTGCACTGTTTTAAAGTTTTAAACTTGTTTCTGTACTTATAATTAGTGTAAATGTAAAGGTTATATATGTTTTTATTATTATTATCATTATCATTATTCATTTTATTGTTAGTTATTTATGTTTCAGGATTTTTACTCTCAATGCCTCAATGAACCTCCTCTGAAACCAGAGGCGATCCTTCGCTTCAGTGTGCCATCAGATGAAGAGAAGGAAAAGGAAGAAAAAAGTCAGTCGTATGTTACACTGACACACCTGAAAGTGGAGCAATGTAGGTTTAGACACAGTAGGCGTATCACCTGATGGGCTCATTCGATGCACATGCTGTTGGCAAGGCTGTATGAAAATTAAATGCACATTTAAGTAGTCCAACGAGTCGTAGCCCGTCGACTACAGAAGCCTGTAAGCTTTAAACTTCTCGTTCTCACTTAAGAGATTCCTGTTGCATGCTCGAAATACCTGAAGGCTCGTGAAAGTAAACATTTGTCCTTCTCTTTTGCTTACTTTTAATAAAGCGATAAAGACCCTAAGAAAGCGGCAGTATTTTTATTGGCATATTAAAAAGAATCTTAACATTGACAAAGCATAGGTAACACAAAGGCTACTCATAAATACACACAGTAAAATAAAATAAAAGATATAAACTTGTTTGAAAACTTAGAAAATGTTTAATAGGTTGTGACATTTGTTTGTGATGTTATGTATATTAATCGCTATTTGCTGAGATGGTCAGTTAAGCAGTTCTTTGCGTTCTTGGAATTGAGAAACAGCCCATGTTAAGTTAAAAGAGGTTCAACTTTTAAAACAATATACCTCAAGATTTTGTGGGCTTTTTATGCCATTCCACTGCATCTCATGTTTTAAATGCAAAAGAGTACTGTTTTGTATTAAACTATTCATAAATACACAATGCTATATTGTTCACAATTGTTTATGCAATTGACTAAATTATATTTAATTTATAAATGTTAGTTGAAATGTTATGCTTTTTTTTCAGACAGTCATGTTTTTTCATTGCTTTTTAATGCGGTACAGTAATATTTAGCTCATTGCGCCCTCTTGTGGCCTCCGGAGACGAGCCAAAAGCGTTGCACTGCACACATTATGTAACATTTTATTTCTTATTTTAGATTCTTATTTATTTAATATTCATATAAGATATTAGAAAGAAGATATTTATTTCAAATATTTTGTTTTTGACTGTTAAAACTATAATTTTGTTTACCTCAATAAATTGAGTAAAATCAAAATAGTGGTTAAATTAAAAAAACAATTCTCTGTCTGTTATTACAAATTTTTCAATAATTATCGATACCGAATGAAATAAAACATTATATCGTAATAATTTTTCTAGCTGTACTACCCAGCCCTAGAGTCCAATCAGATTGTGTTGTGTAGTAAACAATGTGATTGCTAGCATATTGCATTTAACGGACAAATTAGTGTGCACTACTAGCGTTTTGTGACTGAACTAATCATTTAAAAGATAAAACTGTTTTAACCCGTTTAAGAAGTTGGTATCTTACACTACACAGCTAACTGCTCTGCAGCAACTTTTATTCTGGGTTAGAGATCACAAACCAAAACTGGACCAATCAGCTGTGAGAGAAGTGACATGTATTTGCCACAGTACAGTCACTCTCCAAATTAAAGCAATTAACAGTGAACTGTCAAGCTGAAATTATTAAGCTTACATGTTTCTTTTAAGCTGTTTGTGAATCTTTTTAAAATTTTAATTAAATAGAATTGTTGATTCACTTGCATTAATATAGTGAGATATTTTTCTGATGGCTTCTCTAACCTTAGTGACAGAAGCAGTGTTTCTTTCCTGCCTTGTAAATGCGTTCAAGTAAATTCAGCTCAGATCAGATCTAAATCGGATTGGATTTGTTTAGTTTTGTCAACTCTAAACCCAGCAAACACAGAACGTTGGCACAACGTACCCAACCTTCTAACAACGTTTTAACAACATGGCCAAAAGGTTGCTATAACTACATTGTGTGGTGAAGGTTGCTTTTTCTGTTTTATTTATTATACTTAAAAGAAATTTGTAGAGGGTAGAGTGGGGGAAAACCCCTTAAGGAAAATGTGACATTACTGTGAAACAAAACATAAATGTGACTAGAATTGCCATCCCAGTTTTGACTATGGAAGGATCGAGTTATTCACCAAATATTAAAATTGCTCAGCCTTCAAAATTAATTAGTATTTTGACTGAAAATATTTTTGTACAAAATGCCCCCTTTCTTACCAACCAGTTTGCTTCATAGATCAACAGCAAAATGAACAGACTATAGTTTTTAATCTCTAAAAGTAAAAGGCAAGTAATGTATCAACATGTATATATATATATAAAAATTTATTTCAGGAATGTCCAAAATAGCCAGATTTTTTAACATTTATATTTATACGTATAACTAAGACATGCAAACAAATATGTTCTAATAAATAAATAAACAAACAAACATTAATTCATTAGCCATTCATTGTTCATCCATGCACAATCGCAGATGAATTCCCCTCGAATCTCATTGGAACAATCTCCATGTGCCCACTTTCGGCACCCCTCACACCTGATCCAGTCCCCCCCACTAAATGAAAATAACTCCCCACAGTAGAGGCATTCTGTATCATCTTCTTTCTTCTTATTCTTCACTTCAGCTGCACTTTTGCGTTTAACTTTTTTTTTTGTGCCTCTGTTTCGTGCAGCTATCTCGTCCTCTAACATTTTTGTATATGGCGAGGAGGTCAGCACTGCTGAAGATTCACATGCCCTCTTTCGTGGCCTCTTGTTTTTTATTCCTGGCCTAGGGGACAGCTCTTCTAGAATCGAGGAGGGGGACTGACTCAGTCCTTTAAAAAGGAATAAAAAATACATTAGAATACAGAAACCAACACACACAAACACACAATTTAGTGATGAATAAGATGATGATGATGATGATGATGATGACAATGAGAGTAGCCTAACAGTAATAGAGGTTGTAATGCAAATTAAATGACCAGCTAGAGTGTGTCTTCAAGTGACTGGAAGGCAAATTATAGTAAGCTCTTTAAAATACATAGTTTTTCTTACCATGTTCAGCTGGAGACTTGTCCCAGGTTGTGGTTGGGAGTGGGCGCTAGTGTTGGGCACCACGGATGATCCACTGGGGCCTGTCAAGAGAACACACACACACAATTTAGTGATGATGAAGATGATGATGACAATGACACTAGCCTTATAGTAATAGTAGTTGTAATTGTTTACCAGCACTTATCTCCTCCTCAATCCCCCTGCTGTCCTCGAGGGTTGGATCTGGCTCCTCAGGTACTTCAGCTTCTTCAAAGTCTTCATCTTTGTAGACGGTCTTGTCAACAGGCCACATCCCACAGGCCTTGAATCCCTTTTGGCCCTTCCCCACACACGCTGAAGCTGAGTAGGCTTTATCGAAAAGCCCGCACACAGCAGAAATATCTATTCGTTGTCCTGGGTGAGAGGTCATCCGGTTATCTGCAGCTGTGTTGTATTTTGACTTAAAAGACTTGAAAAAGGTGCGGCCTAATGGCTGCAGTGGGGTGGGATGGTAATCATAATCACCCCACGCTCTCTCGCAAGCAACACAGCCTCGAGGGTCGTGAGGATGTGAGTGGTGGACATCCAGTATCAAAATGTGAGGCCTCTGAGGAGTGCATCCAATGGTGTCACAAAAATGTCTCAGCCACTGGAGAAACAGTGTACTGTCCATCCACCCTGAGTCAGTCACTCCACCAATCGAGTGACTGCGCTGGGGCACCATACAGCAGGCGCTCATTCATTCGTTTTCTTGGAAAAATGAACAGTGGTGGTACAAAATGCCCAGCGGCGTTCATGGAACAGGCAGCAGTGACAGTAAAGCCTCTTTCCGCGCTTGTGACTCTTGCCACCTGCCTCTTCCCCTTTGAGCCAACAATTTTGTTTGGCTTCTGTACATTCTGGACACCCACCTCATCCATACTCCACAGACGGGTGGAGTCAACGTTTTCGCCAAGCCTATGGAGCTCATCCTCATGAATATGGAAGAACAGGTCCACCTTCAGTCTGTTGAACCCCACCATCCTAGATATGCTCGTCTCCTGTGGAGTCCTGACAGACAGGGGTCCTTGTCTCCTTAGAAAATTATAGAACCAGTCTTTCCCTGCCATCTTGCGCTCTGAATTAAAACAATAGTTCAAGCCTAACCTCTCTGCCAGGTCATAGGCCAGCCTCCTTACATCAATCGTTAAAAGCCCAAACAAACTTTTTCTCTTATATGTCCGCATCTATAAGGAGAGAAAATATATATATATGAGGTTGAGATTTCTACCCTAGGCTTTTATGGGGTTGATAATTGATGTATTTGTTCACCACTATCACCAAGACAAACAGAAAACCCTAAATAAATATTAAAATTATAAATTAGTATATTTATGTAGTGAAATATATTCAATAAATGCATTAAAAGCCACTATGTTTTATCATTGGGTCACCTAACCACCTTCCATCAGTGAGCTAACTGTGCTAGCAAGCTAGCCTAATGCTCACTTGAGGTAATTTTTTCATGTTTTGTTCAAATATTTTGATTTTACCACCTAGTTATACTGCATTAAGTGTAAAACAAAGGATCTGATAGACAGAAATATGTTATTATAGTAATTACGATAGAGAGAAACTATGCCCCCTGGGAACTATGCCCCCAAATGTTTAATTTTTAAAATATAATTATATTCCTTATAAATAACATATGCTCTCAAACTACAGACTTCACTATTCATCTATCATACATCACTGTGATATCCTGCAGAACAATATTCTCTGAAACACTTGTTTACTAATATCTGAAAATTATAGCATTTACCATGTAATCCTCTTCTCTTCTCTTACATCGCTGGTGTCAGCTTCTCCAAGGAGATCTGTATATTACCGATGTCAACGTAGTGCATAGCAACAGTAAAAATGTATCTTAACTCCCTCTAGTGGTTATTTTGGGAAAAAAATTAAAAATTTTGGGGTTTTCCCCAACTGTACCCTATTTGTTTTTTCTTTATTCACAAATGTATGACTTTTGGAAGAGCAATTTGATTACCATATAATAAAGTTGAATTAACATAACCTTCTGTCATTTTTACTCTTCAAAGTGTACACTTGCAGGTGTTGATTATAATTAGGCTACTTTACTGATAGCCCCATTAAATAATAAGGATAAACAATATTTAAAAATATATAATTATCTAACATCTGACTATTTAAAAATTAACCTCAAAACTGCAAAAAAATAAAATAAATAAATAAATGGGAGATATCTATAGAGGATATCTATATCTATCTAGCATAAAAAAAATTTGTCAGAACATCGTCTCTCAGTTGCTGAATGTCGCGCAACAACGTTGCTACAGCCCTGTCGCGTCTTACAGTTCTACGTTGCTACATTGTTGCCATAGCAGAAATGCAACGTTCCACAGACGTTGCCACAACGTAAAGAGTTTGCTCAGATAGCTTTGTGTAACAGGTCACTGAGGATCAAATTCGGCTAACCTTGTGTAGAATCCACAAGCTTATATCTGTTTTCATTTTGTACAGGCATGTTTTATTTAAACCAACTAAAAAAACTGCTCAAATGCCTTTGGAGCTTCTACAAAGACACTGATTCAACTTCTCTTTCCCTCCATCCGTGCCTTTGTTTGCGTATTATTGGAGTGGGTCATATAAAGTTCAACTCCAAATGTAAGACACTTCATGTGTCTTGTCTTTCTTTTATTTTGATTCTGAATATTGAGACATATTGCAGAGCTAAGCAAAGATAAATATTGATAAAAAGTAGCATTTAATTAAATAGATATTTACCTAAAAATTTGAGAATTCCCAGGTCATGACTTAGGCTGCGTTTGCTCTTGCCCAAAACTCAGATTTTCTTACTCATAGGAATTTTTTGCACACGTGTAAACACAAATATCCACACAAGATCCTTTTTTTCCCCCTATCCGATCTGAGCCACTGAACCACAAATGTGGTTTTCATATACAAATCACTTACAAATCATATACATATCAGAGTATAATAATAGTAAGTATATAATATATATAATATATTAGTAAACTAAATAGCCAAACGTGGCTAAACAGACATACAGATTCCACTTAAGTGTAAAGTGCAACGAGTAATGGGACGTACTGCTGACATTTACGGTACGCCATGACTTCACTAACGCTACTTCTGACGTTGTACATTTCGTAAGTTGCGCATTAGGGGCAAGTAGACTGCGTATGGCCGTTTGGCTGGAATCTAGAAATTTACTTTGTAACGTGTTAAATATATTTTCTTAAACTCATCGTTTTGCTTCAGAAGGCCTTGATTAACACACAGGAGGCGTTTGGAGTTTGTTTACAATAGATGGATGCACGTTTTTGAGCTTCAATCTGTTGGTTGCAATCCACTGCCATTAGAAAACTTGGAAGAGCCAGGATATTTTTTAATATAACTCCGATTGTATTCGTCTGAGACAGGGGTCGGCAACCCAAAATGTTGAAAGAGCCATACTGGACCAAAAAAAAAAAAAAAACATCTGTCTGGAGCCGCAAAAAATAAAAGCCTTATATAAGCCTTATAATGAAGGCAACACATGCTGTAAGTGTCTATATTAGCTTTAATAGCCCCCTAGTATCAAAATGATAAGTAGGCAACAAATACATAATGAGCATTCATGATTAAATGTTTATTTTCCCTGTAGCGCATCCTGGAGAGAATGACGCACCACGTGACTACTCTGCTGTACGATCGTGCTTTAAGTTTAACTTCCATTATAATTTTAATGTATTATGTTTCGTTTTATTTATTCGTGTATTATTTTAACAACGTTGAAAAACTTTAACCCTTTCACACGTAAGTTTAAAATATTCTGATTGACCCCAATGTGTAACCAGAGCCCGTCTACGGAGAGCCTGCCCACTCCCTATTAAGTCCTATTGTACCGAATTTTGGTTGTAGTTCCACCAGAGTTCCACTGGGGGCGATCGCCATGAGTGCAAAATGAATGGGAGTCTATGGGGCTAAACGGCTAAATTTGTCTCTTTCATCCGATTGCCGTTGAGAAATCTCAGGTTTGATTCTAGGTTTTGCAAGTTCAACATGGGTTATAGGTCGAAAGTTGAATGAACGAGTACTTATGTCCTTTCGATTTCTTACAAGTTGAGTTGTTGTTGCCCATAACACGCTAGCATTCTGCTAATGAACGCTGATTGGTCAGTGAAGGACTGATTACGACCAGAAATGCCGCTTGATGGCATCGTGGCATCCGAAGCGGGACCAGAAACAAACAAAACAAAAACTCTTCTAGCACGTGTATTTACCTGTGTCAGCTGTGTTGTGTGTTTGCCTGTGTCAGCTGTGTTGTGTGTTTGCCTGTGTCAGCTGTGTTGTGTGTTTGCCTGTGTCAGCTGTGTTGTGTGTTTGCCTGTGTCAGCTGTGTTGTGTGTTTCCCTGTGTCAGCTGTGTTGTGTGTTTGCCTGTGTCAGCTGTGTTGTGTGTTTGCCTGTGTCAGCTGTGTTGTCGATGCCTCGAGTGAAAAGAAAGTGCAGAGCGCGAAAGCACCAGAGTGAGTGAAGGATTGCCGTTAAGCAGTATCTCTGGTCGTACGATGTGTATGACGTCATTGACACTTTAAAAGACTTTTTAAAGCAAATAAGTGACTCTAAAAAATCTAACACCCCGCAATGTGTAATTCCTTTGCATCTCCTTTTGAATACAACATTCAAATTACTAGACAAAAAATGATATCCTGAGAAAAGTGGATTTTGATGTGTATAGCGCCATAGACCTCCATTCATTCTGCACTCGTCCTGTGAGCGCCCTCATATGGAGCCAGAGTGGAACTGCAACCAGTTTAGAAGCCGGAAGTTTACTGAGAGTGAAACTTCTCCCCTTATTAGACATTCTCTGGTGTAACTTTATGGTTTCCATGGTGACGCGTCATTGCTTGTCACGTGACACACCGCAGCAACAACAGAGCTGAATGAATGATGATCTGCTTTTATGTCATTTTTCCTTTTGTATTCAAAATATTCACAAATTTGTTAGATATGGCATGAAATATCTGATATTCCGATTGTCAAATATATGCAAGTGGAAGTGTTTTGTTGTTTAAACACCTTTATAACGATCGCGTTAGTTGAGCTGTATGCGTGATGGGCGCCACCATCTTAGTTTGTGCCGCAGACGCAGTTCAGAGAATCGGATCTGTTGGATTTACAACACGTGAATTCATCCACTTCTCCCGAAATACATAAAAGCAAGTGGCTGGTGAACTGGGAGAAGAATAGAGTAAACTTTAAAGTTACTTACACAATGTTTATCTGATATGAATTAAACGTGTCTAATTATAATGGAAAGGATTATTATTGCCTCTTCCTTTAACATCAGTGTGTATTTTACAAACTCTAAATGTATTGTTTTTTTAGTACTTATATGTCTGAAACCTAAAATAAACATTATGTGGTTGAAAACACTGAAAAGTTGTGCTATATGACAGCTCTGAGCGCGCCTGTCTCTGGCTCAGCGCCAGCCAACGCGTGAGAGCACATTTTAATTTAGCAGTTGATCACGTCATGCACTGACCGTTCTAATCACACCGATGTGATCGTACGTGCGAAAGGGTTAGAATGTTTGTCATGTTTTTCCTCCTACAGAAATTATATTAAAACAAAATAGTTTTTCGATTTTCATATTTTTGAAAAAGCTCCAGGGAGCCACTAGGGCGGGTTGCCGACCCCCGGTCTGAGAGAAGGAAGTTATATACACCTAGGATGGCTTGAAGGTGAGTAAATCATGGGCAAATTTTAATTTTAAAGTGAACTAATCCTTTAATCAGCAACGCATGCAACGAGATGCAGGTGCACAGAGGCGGGCCTAAACAATACAACTCAGATAGAGAAAATAGCAGAGTCATGACGTCATGCAGGAGAAGAAACACTCTCAAGGCACAGGCCGTAAAGGCGGGCATACACTGTGCGATTTTCGTCCGATTTTGAGCCGAAATTCTGACTCGTACGACTCTTTTTCGGGTCGGTTTTTTTTAGTTTTCACAATTTTACAACCCATTTTACAAAAGAGACAGGTTCTGGGTGAAGCTAACAGTGAAAGCAAACTAGAAAAATTATACAAACCCAGTGAAACTAAGAAAATTAAATTAAACAATTACCTAGCCCTGAGAAAGGGCATGTTATGACACTGACTACGTTTACAAGCTGTCAATATTCGGGTTATGGTCACTATTTGGGTTTCTGAAACATTCGGAATAACCCGTTTACATGCGTGAGCAGAGAGAGTTTCTCCTGTATACATGGAATTTGTAATCAATTGGCAATATCCCGATGTAAACGGCGACGCACGGTTAGCGTCTGGACGTACGGACAACCTTAAGACGCAATATGCGTCATTTCCGATTCTTCTTCATGTATCCAAAGACAACAACAACAGCAGCAGCGGATAATGAATAGTTCGGGGCAGATAGCGATCGCCTTTGTTTGCGCTTTCCTCCTCGCTCCAAAAGTGTGGTGCTGTGCTGCGTCTCGCCATGTTTACCTCTACTTCTTGTTTACTTCCGGTATACTGCACGCGGGTTTTTGTATGCGCCGTCTCTACTCAAAAGACCAAGATTCCTTGCGAATAGAACATGCGCAGAACACAAATCAATGTTCCTTTTAATGGGGATATGCCGATACACGTTTACATGACCAGATATTCGGGTTAGAAAAGGGGTACCCCAGGGATCATATTCGGGTTTTTAAAAACCGGGATATTCGGGTTTTTGCCTGTGTTTACATGGCCATGCGCAACCGGGTTATTGCTAATATTCCGGTTTTGAACGGGTTATTGGCTGCATGTAAACGTAGTCACTGTCAGTTCCTTTCTTGTGGTAGATCTCAAGAGTGTACCTGTTGAGCCATTAAAGCCAATGCATCAAATGTTGGTTGTGGTTGTACAATTTTTTTTTTTTTTTTTTTTTTAAACAACGGATTGTGATCCGTGTAGACGATAACGGGAGTATGTATCCAACATACAAGTCGAAGTGCTGCAGTGCAAGCAACATAGCCAGAGTCTCTTTTTCAATAGTAGAATAATTAAATTGGTGAAAATTAAATTTAGCAGCAAAATAAGACACTAGATGTCTTAGACTAGAACTCTTGCCCTGTAGAGTGGGTACAGGGTACGAAAGGATAGCGGTCTCTTTTTCGTCCACAGGACATACTTGACCGTTCCCAAACTGTTTTCCCAAATACGTGACGGAAGCTTTTGCAAAGTCGCATTTCGTCAAGTTTAATGTTAAGGATGCGGCTGCTAATCGACTAAAAACATAGTGAAATGTGATATGCCCACGTAGAGGAATAAATGACTACATCATCTAGGTAGATGTTAAAAACATAGACATTAACCTTTGAAACGTATCGGGCGCGTTTTGTAGTCTCAACGCCATCCGTGTATACTGAAGGAAGGAATCAGGAGTCACGAATGCAGAAATCTCAGAGGCGCGCTCAGTCAGTGGCACCTGCCAATAGCCTTTTAAAAGATCTAGTTTAGTAATGTACCGAGCAGTGCCAAGATTATCAATACAATCCTCTATACGCGACAATGGAAATGCATCCGGTACAGTAACAGAATTCACATCAGTGCAGAAACGGAGTGACCCGTCAGCTTTAGGCGCTAAAATGCATGGTGATCTCCAGGGGCTATTGCTCTTTTTAGCAAATCCATTCGGGACTAGATATGCCACTTCAGACTAGTGTTGTCAAATGTACCGACTTCGGTATCAAGTCGGTACTGAAATGTAAAAAAATGTGACGCTTTGAGCAGAATCGTAAAACACCTCTGATTGGCCATTGTGTACACGAGCTCATCGTATTTGTGTGTGATTGGCTACAATGATCAGCGCACGTGAGCGTTTGAGAGCACACGGAAGTGTTTGAAAGTTGCTGTTTTTAAAACAGGAGCTTTAGAAAGCACAAGCAGGTGTCAATCAGCGGACCTGCTTTCAAACGCTCCCGTGTGTGTCTGTGTAAGCGCTCGCTGAAGAGCGTTGATGTATATACATTGATATACATTGATGTATATTTACAACATGTTTTTGAAGCGCTGATCCTTGTAGCCAATTTTGTAAGTTTTGAACAAAAGCGTCTTTTAAATATATCCTAAAATGTAATAATAATAATAATAATTATTATTATTATTATTATTATTTAAGTTATAAATGAACTATAAACAAGTTAACTTAGTAATACAGTAATATGTTTGTCATCAAATAATTTATCAATGTTTTATTATTATAGGCTATAACCTAACCTTCTACAGTTTTGGATAAAATAGGCCTACATTTTTTGCATAATTTTTGCTTAAAAATAAAGCATTCATAAATTATTTTATGATAAACATATTACTGTCTTAAGTGAACTCATTTATAGTTATTAACTCAAATAATATTATTATTATTATTATTATTATTATAATTATTAATATTATTACATTTTAGGCTACATATTTTGAAGACGCTTTTGTCCAAAACTTACAAAAAAATGAACAAAGCAATTCGTCAAATATCAGTCATAATACAGTTTAGAAAATAATAATAAATTGCTAAGATTATATCACAAATAAACAAAAGATTTTGATGCATGTCATTCATATTAAATCGTATATTCCACCCCGCTACAATTGAGAATCACTTTAAGCATTCAGACGTATGTCAATTTGATGTATTCCACTTAATATTCAATAAAACAATATACAATAAGATTCGTTAACAACGTGTTCTTCTAAAATGAGGGCGAGTCACAAATCCGTGAGTACAGTTTACAAACCCGTGGGAACGGATTGCGAAAGCGTGGGCACGGTTTATGAATTTGTGGGTACAGATTGCAAAAACTGAAGGCACGGTTTACAAATCTGAGAGCGCGGATTAGAAACTCGTGGGTACGGTTTGTTAAACCGAGGGAACAGTTTGAGAATTCCAAACCGTCGCCACAGATTGTTTTTTTTTCCCTACAGGTGACTTCCCGGGCTCCGTAGATTATAGAATATTGCATTAATAAATATTCATAGTAAAGTGTTACTTGGTTAAATAAATTCACATACTGAGATCAGTTTTATTCAGCTGTTTTTTTTTTTTTTTTTTTGAGCCTCCTCAGCTCACAGTCCAGCTCCTTTAGTGAACAGTCTAGTTCAAGACTCCTTTAGTGAACAGTCTAGTTCAAGACTCCTTTAGTGAACAGTCTAGTTCAAGACTCCTTTAGTGAACAGTCTAGTTCAAGTCTCCTTTAGTGAACAGTCTAGTTCAAGACTCCTTTAGTGAACAGTCTAGTTCAAGACTCCTTTAGTGAACAGTCTAGTTCAAGTCTCCTTTAGTGAACAGTCTAGTTCAAGACTCCTTTAGTGAACAGTCTAGTTCAAGTCTCCTTTACGCCCGTTTCACACATACTCCGTGTGCAGTGCGTGTTGCAGTGCGTATGCGGTGCGGAAGCATGATGTGCCGATGTGCCAATGTGCTTTCACACATCACGCGTTTGCAGTGCGCTACTGATCCGCAGTTTCTGTGTGCCACAAATTCAAAATGGGTAATTAATTTTGATTTTAAATCCAAACGTTAACTCTGACATTGTTAAAGACATTTAAAACAATATGAAAAGTTATTTTAATCATTGTGATTCTTTGTTTTATATGTAGTTCGATTTGTTGACAGAAAAAAAGCTATCGCGCTATATCTGTTTCTAAAAAGGAGAAGAAAGAGACGCATTTGGGTTCACTCAGTCAACCAGCGCAGGATACAGTTTGGTGCTTATTACCATCTTGTCTCAGAACTACGACTTTACAGTGACCGGCACCTAAAGTACTTTCGGATGAGTGCCGAACAGATGGATAATGTTCTTTCTTTGGTTGGAGCAGACATCACAAGGCAAACCACAACTTATCGTCCGTCCATCGAACCCAAGCAGAGGCTTGCTGTTACACTCAGGTAAGGACAGATTTTGTACACATTAATTACATTTAGCCTATAAATTAATAAATATAATGCTATATGTTTGTTTAAAAAAAAGTGTACTTAAAAAAAGTAAATATATATATATGTGTGTGTGTGTGTATATATATATATATATATATGAAGAGTTTGGTTCCAAAACGCGATAAACGCCATTTTAAAAAAAATTGAGTTCCTGCAAAAATCAGTATTGTATAGGGTCAGTATTGAAAAGTCAATTTTAAATTTTATGTAAAATGCGATATCCGCCGTGTTATTCTGTCATGTTTTCTCCCTTTCTTTCCAAACCGCGACAAACGCCAGTCTCCTTTCTCTGCAGAATGAGATAAATCCGCTCTCAACCAATCACAGCGCACTATACCACGCACTGTAAACAGTAACTGCAGCGCTTTGAATACACCCGGCATCCTAGTTTTTCCTATCTACTTTGTACTTTTTGATCAACAATCAAACAAAATCTTTTATAATTTTGACGGCATTGATGAACCTGTGGTGGTTTCTGCGGTAGGGAAGAAACGTAAGCCATCGAAATCTAATCATTTACGTGAGGAGATTAAGAAGACGAGGCGCGGGAGGAGGAAAAATGCCGGCTGTTGCTTGTTCTCACACGACAGCATCAAACTTCTATCACGCTGACACGTTGAACCCAGGGGATCTTTTGAAAAACTTTCAGTTGTTTTACTCAAAGTCAACGAAAACCGAGCAGGACTAAGCCGTTTTACAGATGATCGCCGTCAAAAAAGTTCAGGAGGTATTTCCTAGCGATAGCTGATTGAATGTATTTTTAGTCCAGTGCCTGTAACATTAATAAGATATTGATCGAGTTCAGGCTGTCATATGTGGATGGATCAACTTATTTTGTTGTGTATTTTCAACAGTTTCAATATGAAAAATAACTTTTATATTGATTCAATGGATTAATTGCATTTGGGGGAAAAAAGTGTTATGAATTTATTGCATTTTGGGGAAAAAATGATCAGTTTTTATAATAAATCTTTGAAAATCAAAATCTGGATTTAAATTTGTTTTGTTATTATAACCTAAATATGCTATGTGAAAGTTTGAAACAGAAAATAGCGTTTTTCATCTTGCCAAATTCTTGGTAAAGAAAACACATTTTTACTCAAATTAATCAAAATGGATTTATCGCGTTTTGGAACCAAACTCTTCATATATAGTACATGAAACGCAATATATATTTAAATATCTTTATTAAGTACAATATCCAAACATTACAACTCAGTCATGCATGCATGGTAAAACTATATACATATTATTAAGAGTAATAAAACACTTTAGACCTAAAAAAGAACATTAAAGTAATAACTTATTGGCATAATTTAAATGAAAAAAAATATTACAAAACAATAAAACAATAAAATAAAACAATTAAGTGTAGTGTACAACTAAATACTTTATAGAGCTAAGGGAACTGATGATAAACAGGAGAGGAGTCCTGTTCTGATCCGTGCTGATGGTAGGATGTAGTTCGGGAAGGTGTTATACGGTGGAGGTGATGGGTCTGGACTTCATGGCAGGAGGTGGTGGGGTGGATTGGCTGAAATCCTGTTGTCTGTGCGGGCTGGGTACGTGAGAACACAGGGCCGGCTCGTGTGTTTTGATGGCGTTGATTTTCGTCCTCTAACTCCATAGTTGCTAGGTAGTTGAGGATATGGATTTGTGCCCTATTTTGGTTCCGTGGATGAAGCCTGTTTAGTTTAGGCACTAAACTGAGGGCAAAATAGTACATCTCATCCTCCTGTCTTGGTACATGAGGTGGAGCTGTAGTTGTTGGCTGAGTTATAATATCCAGAAGCTGTTGTTCTGTTGGACTTGGTGATGCAACTCTTCTCCTTTTTTGTCTCTGTCGACCTTCATTCATTATTGCCTGCACTCTGGGATGGGCAGGGGTGTCAACTATTTGTGATGATAATGGAGGAGTAGAGGTGGTTGGGGGTGGAGTGGGTGTTAAAGATATTTGACTTTCCAGCGCAGGTGTTGCAGACCTTTGTACAACGTTAAGGGGACTGTATGGTCTGCTTAGCTGGCATATCTCTGGATCCACATCCTCCTCAGCCAAACTCATATCCACTGGTTCATCCTCTAGCTGCAAAGTGGTTTTTGAACTGAAATAATAACAGGCATTATTAATTTACATTTACAATGTAATATAATAACAACAAATCAGTTATGCATTTTGAAAACATACTGTATAACAATATTCCAAAAATAGTAATACAAAATTATTTAAACAACTCTTGTTTTCCCTAATTAATTGTTGAGTTATTTTGTAGACATTACAAACATACTAACCTTCTGGCCTGCATATGTGGCAACAGGAAAGACATCACCCGTTCATATTTCCACTCCTTCACAGTGCCACCAGCAGAACCACTAGGCATTTTCTTTTGCTTTTTATTCCTTACAAAGGCATCTCTCAGTAGTCTCCATCTACGCTTGCATTCATTCACTAAAAAAAATTCCATTTATATTTTAATACATTGTTGTTTCTTTTGTTCTCAGATACCTTGGCACAGGGGAGAGTTTCAGCAGCCTAGCATTCCAATATAGGCTTGGGATAAGTACCGTGGCTGAATCTGTCCACATGACATGCAGAGTTATTGAGAGGCATTTGGATGGCGTCCCAGTTCCCAAAACCAACTGAGGAAATGTGGAGAAATATTGCCACCCAATTTTGGGATAAATGGAATTTTCCAAATTGCATAGGTGCAATTGATGGAAAACATGTCACCTTAGTGTCACCAGCACATTCTGGGAGCTTGTATTTTAATTACAAGGGGACATTCTCTATTGTTCTCTTAGCGCTGGCAGATGCTGAATACCGATTCACTTTTCTACAAGTGGGTGACTTTGGTAGAACAAGTGATGGAGGAGTATATAGTGGTTCAGCACTTGGAAGAGCAATGGAGGCCAACAAGTTGGCTGTGCCAGAAGACTGCCCTTTGCCAGGGTCTGGGGCACAAGGTCCGATGCCATTCACCATGGTGGGAGATGCTGCATTTCCCCTGAAGACATATCTGATGAGGCCATTTCCTGGGAAACAAATTCCACAATGGCGCAGAGTGTTCAATTACAGATTGTCTCGGGCACGGATGGTTATTGAGTGTGCCTTTGGCATTCTTTCATCTAGATGGAGAGTGCTCCACACAAAGATGAACGTGAATCCGTCAAATGCTGATTCTGTGGTCACTGCAGCCTGCATCCTACACAACTACCTCCTGAATCCTTCAGAGAACCAAAGGTGGCTGGAGGAGTCAGAAGAAAGAGGTGAAGTGCTATCACGTGTGAGAAATGTAGGTGGCAACAGGGGATGCAGGGAAGCCTATGACGTACGCGAGAGGCTTTGCACTTTTTTCAACACCACAGAAGGCAGAGTGTCCTGGCAAGAACAGATGATCTAAGATGTGTATTAACCATCTCCAAATACAACTGTGTTGAGTATAGAAAACATTTTGAATTGTAAATAGTTTTACTTTGTGAGTGAAAAACAACCTGTGATATATTTTAGAAAGAAAAGAAAAAAGAAAAATAAATAAATAGATTTAACCACTTCTTGTCTCAGTTCTTTTGTAATGTAAGGACACCCATGTGTAATATATATAAAATATATTTTTTTAATAAAGTTCACATTTGTATTATATAATTTCAAATTTGAAAATATATTTATAATCTTCGGCATGTCAATAAAAATCTGTTCTTGCAGTTTGTCTTTGTAATTAAAACATTAATCTAACACATTATGTATGTAACAATGCAGATATTGTAATATATTAATTATTGTTAGTACATGTCACTTATCTACACCAAAATGATTATTTTTCCTCTACTGACAAGGCTGGCTGTACATATAAGGTTAGACATTTTGATTTACAATTAGATAGTTTTTACTATTTGTAAAATACAAATTGTAACATATTAGTATTTATTACTAAATGTATTGTAATTTTTATATTGTTATGTAATTATGTAATTTTACTCCCTTTTAGGATGACTTTTTACCATCTGTCTAGGGACTGCAGATGAAAAATAGCCTTTTGGCTACTTCTGGCATATTGACAGAAATGTTTATTATTAATATGCACTGTCCCAGTTATAGAAAAAAATTACAAGTGAATAAAATAGTAAAAATTATAACTATATAATTAAAACAAACTTTTAATTACACTGTTCAACATCTGTATATTCAAAACTAATTTAGATTTACTTATGAATTCAGACGTAGGCTACAAATATTCAGATGTTAATTTATATATTCAAACTTTCTATCAATATTTCCTGTTCAGCCCTTCATACATTAAATGTAATAATTTAATAAATTCGCATGACATGGAAGGTGACGACTAACAAAATAGATAAAAAAGGGGAAAAACAGTAAAGTATTCAAGTTTAAATAGAATAACATACAGCAATAATATCTTTGTATTCTAGTTTAAAAACAATAAATAACTTTCTTATATTCATTAAGATTATATCGATTGATAGTCAAGCAATGGAAAAATATAGGCCTATGTAAACAGAAAATGGCACTTGAAACAAACATTTTAAAACTTACCATCAACACCAATAGCCGAGGAAATTGCTTCCCATGCCTTTTCCTTGGCATTCAAATCTTTGTACAACATATTCTGCGGGTCATAAAGAATTTTGTGTTTTTCCACCTCCACGATTAGACGAGTGTCATCCATGTCACCTTCTTTTTGAGTACTTTTCTGTCCACCAGCCTGTCATGTGATTGCCTGCTGTGATGCGGGTGTTCCCCCCAAACCCCTCCCCAAAATATTTATTATGTATTTCTTGAGGGGAAAAAATAGTATTATCTGATCGCATTTTGCAATTGGGACTATACTGATTTTACTTTTTTTTTTTTACTTCTTGACCCTGTAATTTATTACCTGTATAACACAGTAACTGCAATTATAAATGTGTATATTATGAAATTATTCAGTTTCTTGTCAATCTATGTTTATTTTAATGTGAACAATGCGCTGCCACTTTAATTCACTGCGGTGCAGCACAGCAAAAATAGACTCGGTGCGGAAACGATCGCTGCACTGCTGTATACGCACCGCAACTGGAACGGATCGACGGACTGCAACCGCGTGCAGTGTGAAAGCTCTAACCTGTTAACATGGGTACGGAAAAAAAAACGCACTGCACACGCACTGCACACGGAGTATGTGTGAAACGGGCGTTAGTGTGCAGTCTAGTTCAAGACTCCTTTAGTGTGCAGTCTAGTTCAAGACTCCTTTAGTGTGCAGTCTAGTTCAAGACTCCTTTAGTGTGCAGTCTAGTTCAAGACTCCTTTAGTGTGCAGTCTAGTTCAAGACTCCTTTAGTGTGCAGTCTAGTTCAAGACTCCTTTAGTGTGCAGTCTAGTTCGAGTCTCCTTTAGTGTGCAGTCTAGTTCAAGTCTCCTTTAGTGTGCAGTCTAGTTCAAGACTCCTTTAGTGAACAGTCTAGTTCGAGTCTCCTTTAGTGTGCAGTCTAGTTCGAGTCTCCTTTAGTGTGCAGTCTAGTTCAAGACTCCTTTAGTGAACAGTCTAGTTCGAGACTCCTTTAGTGTGCAGTCTAGTTCGAGACTCCTTTAGTGTGCAGTCTAGTTCGAGACTCCTTTAGTGTGCAGTCTAGTTCGAGACTCCTTTAGTGTGCAGTCTAGTTCGAGACTCCTTTAGTGTGCAGTCTAGTTCGAGTCTCCTTTAGTGTGCAGTCTAGTTCAAGACTCCTTTAGTGTGCAGTCTAGTTCAAGTCTCCTTTAGTGTGCAGTCTAGTTCAAGACTCCTTTAGTGAACAGTCTAGTTCGAGACTCCTTTAGTGTGCAGTCTAGTTCGAGACTCCTTTAGTGTGCAGTCTAGTTCGAGACTCCTTTAGTGTGCAGTCTAGTTCGAGACTCCTTTAGTGTGCAGTCTAGTTCGAGACTCCTTTAGTGTGCAGTCTAGTTCGAGACTCCTTTAGTGTGCAGTCTAGTTCGAGACTCCTTTAGTGTGCAGTCTAGTTCGAGACTCCTTTAGTGTGCAGTCTAGTTCAAGACTCCTTTAGTGTGCAGTCTAGTTCGAGACTCCTTTAGTGTGCAGTCTAGTTCGAGACTCCTTTAGTGTGCAGTCTAGTTCGAGACTCCTTTAGTGTGCAGTCTAGTTCAAGACTCCTTTAGTGTGCAGTCTAGTTCGAGACTCCTTTAGTGTGCAGTCTAGTTCGAGTCTCCTTTAGTGTGCAGTCTAGTTCGAGACTCCTTTAGTGTGCAGTCTAGTTCGAGACTCCTTTAGTGTGCAGTCTAGTTCGAGACTCCTTTAGTGTGCAGTCTAGTTCGAGACTCCTTTAGTGTGCAGTCTAGTTCGAGACTCCTTTAGTGTGCAGTCTAGTTCGAGACTCTTTTAGTGTGCAGTCTAGTTCGAGACTCCTTTAGTGTGCAGTCTAGTTCGAGACTCCTTTAGTGTGCAGTCTAGTTCGAGTCTCCTTTAGTGTGCAGTCTAGTTCAAGTCTCCTTTAGTGAACAGTCTAGTTTGAGACTCTTTTGTACAGGGCCCTGACTGAGTCTGTTTCCACCTGAAACATAATTCCACCACAAACATGATCATTACAAGTTTTCTAGAGGCTCATCAAAATCACAAAAAGTTCCTTGACTTCCTACAAACACAGGACTGACTGTAATTTATGTCAAGGGTTTTAAATCCTTACACTTTTCTTCTGAAGCCCATTGAGGTAGAGGCCTCAGTTTCTGGAGCAGGTTCTGAAAAATCCTACAATAAAAGAGATGTGTAAGGGCCAGTCCCTTTTTATGCCACACATTCAAATGTTTGCCATAATAAAAAGCCCAGTGCATTCACATCAGCAACTCTGAGAACACACAGACAGAGTGTCTTCATCACTTCACCCTAATAAATAAAAATAGGCCAATGTAAAGCATAACTGTTGTAAAGCAGGTTATGTTTGGTGTTCTGTCTGCTGCACACTGACCTCTGTGTGGGAGACTGTGTGTGTGTGTGCTGGCTTCAACAGGGACACTGTATTTCCCTCTACTGCAGAACATACAGTCAGCCATATTTAAAACTTACAAAAAAGTAGTAATGTATTGCACACGTACCCAGTGTTACTTGTTTAGAGGAGCCAGCACCAGGGTCAGATTGTACAGCACCTGTAATCCCATCCATAATCGGCCGTCCCTTATTGCCTACTCAGAGCCAACTCCTCCGCCAGTGTATTCTGGTTTTCTGAATTTAACTCTTTATTTCTGTTTGCTGCAAACAAGTGTATGTGATAAAATGTTCACAAAAGTAATAAAAGGTTGTGGTAAATACTCACCACTTTGAATTATATTTTTATATTTTGTCTTTATCTGCTGCCAAGAACATTTGGAGTTGGGGTTGCATCTAAAAAATCTAAAAATCAATGAATATTAATCTTTCTTAGTACATACATGCACATTTTTTTATATATTATAAAAATAGGCTATATTACACATATAGGCTACACATACATATATACATACATCATTTTACATAAATATAGAACGTATTTGTTTAACTTACACATTAACAATCAGCAATCTTTCTCCAACAGTCTTCTCTTGCTTTGGCAGCAGAGACCGTATTGTTTCGAGCTTGAAATACATATTTAAATTCATCGTAATTCTGAATAATTATCTCTTGCTCCTCCGCAGAAAAATATATCGCTCTCGCTCTACCCGCAATTGGCTGTTCAGTGTCGACATCACTCTTTTATGTGCACGCGCGCGTGGAGTAATCATAGCTTAAGGATCAAAGCCTGAGTTGACAGAGAAAGTTGATGAGCTGCATCATGGTACCAATAAAGCCTGATTGCATCGGTTTGGTTTTGTCAATTCAAAACTAATCCTGTAACCCCGAGTTTGTTCAGCTACCTTCATGGTACAGGCCCCAGATGACAGATGAAGTCGTGAAGGAAGACAAAAACAATCAAGCTTCAGACAAGAAGCCACAGTGACTCCAAGTGGTTGGTAGGAGTATCCCTAAATGTATGACAACTTTATTTAACAATGTTAAATAAATAAACTTCTAAATTAAATATAATTAAGTATTACTCGTGTGTTAAAAGTGTCCCTATTATGCTATTTTAAAGGTTCCTAATTTTGTTTTGGAGGTTTTTTCATTATATAAATTGCAGTCTCTGCTCTTTTCTCACTGTGTCTGAAACGTTCGAATAAGGATTTGTTCTCTTGAGAGCTGTTCTGCTTTAATTGGTCAGACTCAATCTGTTGTGTTTGCACTGAAAAAAATGTTTGAAACTTAGAAAATGTAATTCATGTGGTAACATAAAAAATAACTGGCTTTACTGAGGCATTACTCTCAATAGACATAACCTGATTTCTCCAGCAAGGTAAATGTGTGTGTGTATGTATAGTGTGTATGTCTTTCCTGTAGCTCAAACAGTAGAGCGTTGGCGCTTTCAACGCCAAGGTCATGGATTTGATTCCCAGGGAAAGCAAGAACTGATAACAATGTAAATATGTACCATGAAATGCATGTACCTAGCATCTGCCAAAAGCATAAATGTAAATGTATAGGCCTATGTATGTGTATATATGAAGAGTTTGGTTCCAAAGCGCAATAAATGCTATATATATATATAAAAAAAAAAAAAAGAGTTCCTGCAAAAATCAGTATTGTATCTGGTCGGTATTGAAAAGTACATTTTTAATTTGACGTAAAATGCGATATCCGCCGTGTTATTCTGTCATGTTTTCTCCCTTTCTTTCCAAACCGCGACAAACGCCAGTCTCCTTTCTCTGCAGAATGCGATACATCCGCTCAACCAATCACAGCGCACCATTCCACGCATTGTAAACAGTCACGACGGCGCTTTAAATACACCCAGCTTGCTAGTTTTTCTTATATACTTTGTACTTTTCGATCAACAAACAAACAAAAACATGAATAATTTTGACGGCATTGATGAACCTGTGGTGGTTTCTGCGGTGGATAAGAAACTAAGGAATCGAAATCGAATCATTTACGTGAGGAGATTAAGAAGATGAGGCACTCTGGAGGAGGAAAAATGCTGGCTGTTGCTTGTTCTCACACGACACAAGAGAGGAAAGAAGTGGGCAAACTTCAAGCCAAGTCAGCTTCCCAATGAAAGCACAGTGAAAGAAGCAAAAAGGAAGGATGTGCTGAACTTGATCTCTGAAATTGGACTGCAAATGTGCCTTCTATGATAATGCACTCTCTCAGTCACAGACGAACGATGTAGACTGTGACAGTCATGAAGAGTAGCTGCCCACTGTGTCAGATTTCTTCATGAATGACAAGTTGTTGAATGATTTTACAAAGAATATTGGGTAACACTTTGGAATACTGTTTCTTACTGCATAACTAATAAGGAATTACTGAAGAACTAATAAGTAATTCTTTATTAACATTTAAGTCACTACTCACTTAAAAAAGTTGGGTTAAAATCGACCCAACAGCTAACCTAATGGTGGGTTATTTTAACCCAATAAATTAGGTAACTACTTTTACCCGATAAATTGGGTTACAAAAAACTAATTTGTTGGGTTATTTGGCCAAAATGATGCTTTAACCAACCTAGTATTATTATTATTATTACTATTATTGCCATGTAAATAACTCACAACTTCAGTATATTGACAATCCTTTATTTACATTCAATTAGACAAAATTAAATTAAAATTAAAGTTATTGTTTTAATTTATTTCCTAAAGGTAAGAAATTGTTTCAATAAATAAAAAAGGTGACAGTATGTTGAGGGAACACCTCCAGGCACAGAATATTAATGTTAAAATTAATTACTTTAGAATTATGTTTTAAGTTCTAAGAAACATGGAGCACAAAAACACAAATAAACAGTAGTAAACATTTTCATTAAGTTATTGTTGCAATTGCTTTCATTTACTTCCTTAAGGTAAGACATTATTTCAATAAATGAATAAATAAAAGTAATGCAATCATAAACTGCCTCATAAGGCGACAGTGTGTTGAGGGGACACATCTCCAGGCACAGGCTATTAACGCTAAAATTAATTTTTTTACAAATATGTTTTAAATTCTAAGAAACATGGAATACAAAAACACAAATAAACAAAGAAAACAAACCAAAGCTAGTCCAGCTTATCCAATTCTAAACTGCCTAAGTAGGCGACAGTGAGTTGAGGGAACTCCTCCTGGCACAGACTATATTGTGTGTTGTAGAAACTGCTAAACAGCTGCAGCAGGCTTTGGATACTCAATGTCTAAAACATAGAATAATTAAAGCATGTATCCACAGCTTGTACACACAACGACGAAGGCTTGTGAGCGCTTGAATTTATCCCCAAGCTGCAGGACATGAGGGAATTGCCTCTGTTGCTCCTCCTCCAAATATCGAATGATGTTTGTTCCAACCTTTAAATAGAATTTTGAAATGGTGAATATGCACACATGGATCAAATATTACCCAAAATGTGTTGTCATAAAATTTGCTAAATATTACAACTTGACATGAAAGTACACAGCTGTTGTGCAGGATTTTCTCACCAGAAGAAATGTTAGTCTGAACAGGAAGAAGATCCAAGGCTCTCTTCTCGCTCTTGCAGTATGAAAGGATTCGTTGAGATGCATGTCCCCAAATTTCAAAAAGTTTATCTTTGGCATGTGGGTATAAAATACCAAAGTCTTGAGCAATCTAAAAATTAATAAAGGAAAAAAGAAAAGTTAAAATCACACCAACACCTCATATGGTGCAGTAACAATGAAAGTGTGGACTTTTGTTTTTCAATATGAAAAAATCAAGTGGGATTCATTTTTTTAGGGCAGGACACAGTGATTTTTTTTTTTTTACAATGTCCAAGCAAACAAATGAATTGTTTAGGTTAGTATTAGTTGTTTATTAAAATTAATGCAAACTTAATTTTCTTATTATAGATTATACATTTCTTTACCATTCCAGGGGTGTCCAGAAGTCTTGGATACTCTTGTGTGATCTCTTTTAAAGATTTAGACCCGTTCTCTCTTATCCACTGTGCTCTGAAGATTGCTGTTCCTCTCATAAATTCCTCAATTTGACTAACTAGCTGCTTATTCTTTTTCAGCCACTCTGTCATTTTTGTTATTGTCTGCTTCACTGACTTGTGAATCTGCATGAATCAAACAGCATCAGAGTGATTAATATCACAACAACCTAAAGCAATGTTTGAAGAATATTAACAGGCCGATGTAACAGTTACTACTAAAATTTCCAAAATTAGGAGAACAGTTTCACATTGAACGACTTTGATCACAGCACAATTTAGATTTAAGGAATAAAAAAGGAATAAGAAAGAAAGTAGAAAGAAGAACGTTAATAAGGTTTCAGCACCTTTGGTTAAATTTGTCTTATACCTGGCAATAAAGTAATCCTCTCAGTCACAGTAGCTCGGCGCTCATAGGTTCGTGACCTCTGTCTAGATGTTGAACTGTGCCTGTGGAGGCGTTTCCTGATGTTACGGAGTCGTTCCTCCAGAAACCCTGTGGCCGGATGGCAGTATCACCCTGGTGTATACCATACCTCCTAAAACATCTACACAAATGTTAAATGGATAGTTTAACAAAATGCGAACCATTTTCCTTCGGTCTTCAAGACATAAGTTGTGGTTTTGTTCCAAATTGGAGAGAATAGAAAAACCCATGTGTGCTTCCCTCTAAAATCTGTCGTATATCCTTAATGGAGAATTTCTTTTTTCTAGAATTACACATCAGCATAACTTCATAATGCTAGAGAATTTCAGATGTCAGAGAATTTCAACATCACTGATGAAGGTCTCTATAAAGTGTGTATTTGTAAGGTATTTTACAAAGGAAATTGGTACTAAGACTGAACTATTAGGTGTATTATGCCTCGTTTCCACTGAGCAGTACGGTACGGTTCGGATCTGTTAACCATGATCTGGCTAGCGTTTCCACTGCCAACAGTACTCTTACTTGATAGGCGTGGTGTTTCGATCGACGTCATTTTCGCGCGAAGAAGAACATAGTAAACTACAATGGATGATATACAGCAGATCTTGTTCTTGCTCCTCGACATGTTTGTCACAAGAAGACAAGCGCCGACATTAGGCTTTTCTCAATATCAAGTACGCAAAGTTTGTACTTGCCATGTGCGACTCCTACATGCAAATGGTACAGCGCGTTCTTAAAAGCGTCACTCAGCTCGCTCTGCTACTCCGGTTATCTCTGTTAACTTACTCAGTATGTAACGTTACATTTTAAGCAACAATAAAACGAAATATGTTATAAAACACCACTCTGCCTCTTTTCGTTTCATTTAAATAAATTAAACATTATAGGGACACAAATGTGGTTCATGCGTAACGCATATTGATTATTCACTGCACGTTATACGTTATTCTATTTATAACAAAACGAAATTTAAAACACAACCCTAACGTTACCTCTTTTCGTTTAAAAAAATAAATAAAATAAACATATTCCAGGCAATATATGCATTTGTACAAATGTTGCAATAAACATCAGTGATAATCTTGTAATAAAAAATGACAAGAAACCATATTTCTTTTTGTAAAATTTCAGTTTTATCAATAATAGCCTATATAAAAGTTTAAGTAAAGTACAAGAAGCTATACAATAAGAAATAAAGCAAACAATTCAGTCAAATATCCAAATGCAGCGCTCTAGTCTAACATTACAACAGTAAAGTTAAATACAAATAACGTTAATATGAAACTAAACTTAGCCCTCAGCCAAAACGATTGACAGGGAACTCATTATATTCACGAGACCAAAGATCGCCCGTTAGGTCTACACAAAACGAATTATATCTTATGTTTAACCACTACCGTCGGAGTCAGCGACGAACGCCGAGAACTAGCCGAGGAAAGGCTCATCCAGCCGGGAAACATGAGCGCCGAGCGCCCGCTGAACGCATGGATCACACAACCGGGGAAAAAAATAATCATCTTTATAAATAAACCACAGATTTGAGCTTTAAACAACTACATTCTCGCCTGAAAAACTCTTAAAATTACATTTAGTGATACAGTACCAGTAGTATTATATTAAACTGTATATTAAAAAATGGCGCTTCTTATGTTGTCATTCCCCTTGTAGCACGCGCAAGTGACGATTCTCTGTCAACCAATCAACGTCCTGCAGTGAGTCTAGCTCCTACTTTTAGTACCGTACCACTGTGCTAGGAACCCCAATGGAAGGGTACCTAAAAAGTGGTACGGTACGGTTCGGCATTTTGGTACCATTCACAACTTTTGATAGTGGAAACGCAAATAAATGCGTACCGTTCCGTACCGTACCGTACCGCTCAGTGGAAACAAGCCATTAGGTGATTGTAACATAAACTGGGCTGAGAAAGCAAGCAGGAAAAAACTCAAAAGTAAAGTATTTAAAAATAAGGGAAAAGGAAATACGTACAAATGAGGTTGAGTTTTCCACAATAGTCAGTGTCACAGTAGGAACTTCGGTTATGGTAGGCACCTCGGTGTCACTAGCATTGTTTTCAGAGTGTTCTTCTGTCTGTATGTATAGAAAAGACATTCTGGTTTTTAATTCCATTTACAATATACTTTACATAACCAACTAAATAAATAAAAAATATTAATAATTGTACAATACAGCTGCTGTAGATTACCAACCTAACATATGCCTTGCAACTGATTACTGTACCACACCAAGAATTGGCCTTTTAAAATTATAATAACAAACCTTAAAATTGTAATATATACATATAACCTATGGTAAAGTGTGTATGTCTAGATGTACAAGAGGCTTCTATTTATAACATGTATTTAATAAAGATGTACTGATAAGGGGAAAAAAGTAAAAGCTTGTACGACTCATTTAATGTAATAAAATAAATAAATAAATACTGCCTTAAAAACGTCTGTAGCGCAAGGGTTAGGTTTAATATTTCGGTAACACTAAGGTTCATTAGTTAACTACATTAGTTAACATTAACTAATAATGAACTGCACTTATACAGCATTTGTTCATCTTTGTTAATGTTAATTTCAACATTTACTAATACTTTATTAAAATATTGTTAACATTAGTTAATGCACTGTGAACTAACATGAACAAACAATGAACAGCTTTATTTTCATTAACTAACATTAACAAAGATTAACAAAAACAGTAGTAAATGTATTGCTCATTGTTAGTTCATGTTAGTTAATACATTTACTAATGTTTAATAAAGGAACCTTATTGTAAAGTGTTACCAATATTTCTAAATGATTATCTGGCACTGAACTGTAATTCCACATTACAAGATGACAAATTATAAGAACATTGAAATTTATTGCAAAAAGTGTTGAAAACATGTTTTCAAAAAAAATAAATAGCTGTAATAATCTATAATAGCTGTATAATATTTATAAATAATATAAAACAGCAGGTTAACACTGTCATAAAGAAAGCATCGTTTTAATTCCAAAAGTTTTACACCAAATTACAAAAGAAACTGACCAAACATAACAGATAAAACATCAACAAATAAAATAATATGTATGCACTCCCAAGGCCTGAACTTCAACCCTGCCAATGTTTCTCTAACACACATGAACAAAAGTTACTTTTGTTTTTGACAAAGGTCACCGAGCAAGCCAGTTTTCTTTTTTTGCTCAATGACACTTCGAAGTGGCTCCTTCATGCACATTTCTGTGCATTGTTCTGCAAACTGTGATAGTTTCTGGCCTCTATGAAATGTTTCGCGCAAGGTCTTGTAGGCTTCAACGTCACAAGCCTCTTGCTCAGCTATCGCTGCAGTATCCACCATTGTTTTGCGGTCAACCCCACACTTGTGGTATTCCAGCGTTTGGTGATTCCCTGTTCCAAGAAATGCAGGACCTTTTTATATCTTTGAATTGCATGCTCTGGAAGAAACACTGGGAGAGAACAAAGGTGCATGATTGGTAAGTAACTCAAATAAGACTATATTTCAAACACACACACACACACACACACACACACACACACACATACTTTTACTTTTTCCTAACAATAAATAATTTTCATGATATGATGAAAGACTCTCGATAGGATTCAATACAATGCGATACAGTTATCAAAACAGTGTCCCAAATAGTGTGCTTAAACTTGAATGTATTGTAAGAAATGTATTTTAAATATTAAATGACACTATACTGAATGCCATTTGACAGCAGAAAGAAGAACTCTGAATAATGTGGAAAATCCAGGTCACATCAGATGTCACACAAACTTTTGTCATTTTTTTCAATATCATTTAAATATCAATATCATTCAGATAGAGCTCACTGCCACAGGTGGAACGACCCCCATCGGGTCCTGATCGAATCATTGAGTCTGGGATTACATGAACAAAGTTGGTTACACCAAATATTCATTTAGCTTTCTATGATGTTAATTCAGAAGTGGAAACTATTTATGGCAATGTTTTTGGTAGACATTTTACAATTTTTTTTCCAGTACTTTAGGACACCATTTTAAGTATAACATTGATGATGGCATAGTTATTATGACAATGACAACATACCACTCCTGCTTTTTTTTCTTTTTCTTGATTTGTGGGGTGAAGACGGAACAGATGAATCAGAGGTGCAGTAAGAGACTGATTCATTGGAAGAGGATGAAGAGTCAACTTTATTTGACTTTTTTTCTTTTAACCTTTTTGTTCTCTTTATGCAGGTTGTCTACTTCATCAGAAGAGTCAGGGTTGACAATCATACTTCGCATTTGGGAGGAAGCTCCTTGCATCTCATCCTTTGTTGACAATGCTGACAAGAAATACAGAAATAAACGTCTTGGTTACACATTAGTTCCCTGAAGAACCGCTGCGTCATCGCTATTGGTTCCATACGTGCTTCACGAAGCAATCACGCAGAGGCGTTCCCACAGCGATGACGCAGCGGGAGTTCCCTTGAAAAGGAACTATGTTTCATTTTAATTATTTGGCATCATGCACATGTGAGCTACTACTTTGATTAACACAAACTAATGCATTTGGACAAGACTTGTGAGCTTGTAAACTGTTTACGTACATATTTACAGCTGTTCTATTTGTACAGAATTAGTATCACCTGAGAAAATATTTCTGGACCATTATACAGAAGGTAAAAGTCACCGTAATCTTTACTGACATTGTCCGTAATTATTACTGAGATTGCACATTCGGATGGGATTAAAAGCACTGGTAATAATTACTTTACCCCACCTAGTCTCATCCGAATAGGGCTTAAATCTGTCATTGTATGTTGAATGCATTTGCAGCCATAGCAGATATTCGCTATGGACCCTTTTCACATTTCAGGGTTCTCAGAAGCGGAAGTCATCACAGTTGGGTAAACTTCTATAGCAAAAGAAAAAAAATCTATGATAGAGTTTCCACGGCTTTCCAAAAGAGGGAAAACACATAGAGAGATGATTGTGTTGTTCAGAAAAGAGAAAGATGTAACTTTTGCGGTCACAGCCGTTGTATTAGAAACACCCTCGCAGCAGCGTTGATTTTTTTTTTGTCATTTACTAACAAGGTAATATTACAAAATATATAGTTAGAAATGTGTATTAAATTTTTCATATTTTCATTTTTAAAACATTTAACTAGACTTGCGATGTTGATAACTGTGGAGATGAAAAAAGGGTCCAGTGTCAGTTAGCCATGATGATTCCTTTAACTCGTGAACGAAGGGTCCAAAACCACGAGGGTACCCTCTCCATAATGTGACTTATGTGATTGAAATGTCAAGTGAGTCCTCAGAATTTTATACACATTTGTACACATTAAACATACAAAAAAATGTATAAGTAAATCTTTATAACGATTGAACGATTTAAATGAGTGCATATTAAAAATGTATTGTACTCGCTTTTTATTAGACAGAGAGCATTTTACCATTTGTCAGACTGTGCAGGAAATCCCTCTCACTCTCTAGATCTCTGCATTAGTCCTCAAGGACTTTGATTTTTGATTGCAAAAATATGTTTTCTTCCTTAATTTTCATTAATGACACATGCCTCTGTTGAAACAAAACACAAACATTTTATTTGTTAAGAGAACAGCCAAAGTTGATTGGATTTATTATTAGATTAAATATAAAATGTCATATGAAATCAAAATGTCATAAAATGTCATAAAACATTTTTTTTTCCTTGATGTTGTGATATAATAATGAAGTTACAGATCTCAAAATGCTCACGGCCCAAAAAAGAGCATTAAATGTTTTCACCCTGCGAAAACAACTTTGTAGAAATGTAGAAATTGATAATCCTAATGTGTGCAATCTAATTAATATTTACCACAGTTTTCATTGTACTCATTAAACTTGTAATCAAACAGAAAGTTGCTCAGCGCTGCAGTGGTTACCAGGGTAACCAGTCTATAGCGCCACCTGCTGTCAGTGTCAGTCTTTTGCTTGTCATGTTGTGTTTTGGCCTCTAGAGGTCCTCATGGTGCCCTCATGCCCAGCTTACTCAGCTTGTAATTGATGTTATTAGGTTCACATGTGTCTTGTTCTGCCGTGTGACTCTGTCTCATAGCTTCTTTGCTTGGTGTTTATTTGTTTTGAAGCCAGTTGCCTGAGTAGGTGTTCTCTAACTCTGAGACTTTGTATTTTCTTTTGCCTGTGGATTTTTCCTTATCAGTTTTTTTTTTTTTTTTTTTTTGTGGACTTACTCCTCTGGAGGTTTATGATTTTTTGAATCTTTTTAATATTTTCTGGAATACCCTTTTTGGACTTATTTTGTTTGAGAACTACTTTTTGCTGTTTTTTGCTCCAGCTGTGGACTATTGCTTGAACTCTTATTAAAAGACTTTCTGCATCTCAAGTTCTCCATAGTGCGTCTTACTGTTGGGTTCACCATCCTCCAGTGGCTCAAAGTTTGAGAGTCTGACTCTCACACCGGAGATCCGAGTTCAAGTCCTGGTTCTGACAGTCAGTGAGTGAATTAGTATTTCATTCGGCCCATAGGCACAACGTACATGCACCAAATTGCATGCATGTAAAATAAGTTACAAAGTGCGTTCTAAAACACTAAACAATACTGGGTAACGCTTTAGATTACAGCCCGGAAAGTACTGCGTAATTACGCCGAAATTACAGCGTACGTTTCGGGAATTATAGTGTACTTATAAAGTACGTATGTGTAATTATAAGGGAACAAGTTATAATATTTGGGGAATAAAGGGGTAACAACCAAGAAAAATACAAATAATATGCAGTAGGTCTATTTCATAACTAAGGGCTAACTATTTTAATATTAAATGGTATGTATGACCTAAATGCTAAAAACGTGGAAAATTACAAATGATTTATACAGTAAGTAATTCATAACTAAGGGCTAACTATTTTAATATTAGGCCTACCTGATATGGCCTACAAGCTACATGCAAAACAACAATCTTATATTTGAGAGCAATTTAGCGAGAACACATTCACTGAATTGGCTCGATCACACTCCTCTCCACATATAGCTGGTGTGTGGTGATTGCACTGGCTTGTCATAGTCGTTGTCGTAGTACCATGGCTGCCGTCGCATCATCCAAGTGGATTCTGCAAACTGTGGTGATTCAGAAGACACCTCTGATATGGTTGTAAAGTGCGCTGGGTCTTCATTCAATCATAATCATACAGCATATCTTTTTGGAATAATACAAAGGTATTAAAATATGTTTAGGCCTAGGTATTTTTTTAACCCCGGGGTACATATTCTATCATTTCATGATGCATGATGGAGATTACTGAACAACAAAACTTGAAATTCAGAGGAATGAGTTTCTGCTATGGTTTTATTTAGAATTTTCAATATAGGTTACTTACCTTAAGAAAGAAAAACAGGAGTACAGGATTTTGTTGGGTCATCAAGCAAAATTAAAAATAGGCAAGGCAACTATGATGAAAACAAGGCAAGCAAAACTAGAACTATTTTCTGTCACAGGATAGATGATCATGAGACGAGGATACAGATGCAGAGGAAATTTAATAGTGACAATCAGACAAGGTACAAAAACTCAAAACACAGAGACTCTAGGAACAAGAAACTAGGACAACGAACCAGCACAAGACTACAAACACAAGGAGGCTAAATAGGGGAACAAACAAAGGAGGGTAATGAGACAGACAGGTGGGACAAATTAACCAATAATCAGATAACAAGATGGGAGGGGCTAGACAATAGACACGAGCACATGGCCCAAAATAACAAAACACCCATGTGCAGCACAAGACAGGACAGGCATGTGACATTACCCCCTCCCTACGGAGCGGCTACCAGACGCTCCATAAGACCAGGGCGGGACGGGAGGGACAGACCAGGGCGGGGCAGGGCGGGGCGGGGCGGGGCGGGGCGGGGCGGGGCGGGGCGGGGCGGGGCGGGGCGGGAGGGACAGACCAGGGCGGGACGGGAGGGACAGACCAGGGCGGGACGGGAGGGACAGACCAGGGCGGGACGGGAGGGACAGACCAGGGCGGGAAAAGGGGAATGGACAGTTCAGAAGGCCAGGGAGGCACACAAAGTTTGGAAGTCCAGGGCGGAGCAGACAGTCCATCGGGCGGCCAGGGCGGAGACGACAGTCCATCGGGTGGCCAGGGCGGAGACCACAGTCCATCGGGCGGCCAGGGCGGAGACGACAGTCCATCGGGCGGCCAGGGCGGAGACGACAGTCCATCGGGCGGCCACGGCGGAGACGACCCCTCGGGCGGCCAAGGAACAGGCACCGGTTCAGGAACAGACACCACCGGCCCAGGAGCAGACACCACCGGCCCAGGAGCAGACACCACCGGCTCAGGAGCAGACACCACCGGCTCAGGAGCAGACACCACCGGCTCAGGAACAGATACCAGCGGCCCAGGAACAGACGCCACCGGCTCAGACACCACCGGCTCAGGATCAGACACCACCGGCCCAGGAACAGACACCACCGGCTCAGGAGCAGACACCACCGGCTCAGGAAGAGACACCACCGGTTCAGGAACAGATATCAGCGGCCCAGGAACAGACGCCACCGGCTCAGACACCACCGGTTCAGGAACAGATACCACCGGCTTAGGCTCAGGAACAGGGACCACCGGCTCAGGGTCAGGCACTGGAACTGGCACCACCGGCTCAGGCACTGGAACCGGCTCGGCAGCGGCCATCTTGTCCGAAGACACAAGCTCGACGGCCACCATCCTGTCCGAAGACACAGGCTCGGCAGACCTGACGTGAACAGTTCTGGGAAACTCTAGGATCTTGTATAGTCTTTCAAAGTAATTCAACAGAGTCTCAGCTGCTCTGTCTACCTCAGACTGCACGGGGACCACCGGAACTGGGACCACCGGACTCGGGATCACCAGAACTGGGACCACCGGAACTGGGACCACCGGACTCGGGACCACCGGAACTGGGACCACCAGAACTGGGACCACCGTACTCGGGACCACCGGAACTGGAACCACCGGACTCGGGACCACCGGAACTGGGACCACCGGACTCGGAACCACCGGAACTGGGACCACCGGAACTGGGACCACCGGGACAGTCACGGAGGGAGTCTTCCTTCTCCTCCTCCGTTTCGGGATCACCGGAACTGGGACCACCGGGACTGGGACCACCGGACTCGGGACCACCGGACTCGGGACCACCGGAACTGGGACCACCGGAACAGTCACGGAGGGGTTCTTCCCTCTTCCCTCCGTTTCGGGATCAGCGATGAAGGCTTTCCTTTCCGCTGACTGCCGTCTGCCGTGGTCCTCTCCTCCTCCATAGTCCTTTGAGCACATCTGGCGAAGTACTCCAGCAAGAAAATAGAGGATCCTTTCACCTTTCCCTGAGGAAAAATCTCACTCTGCTGTATCCACATTTTGGCTGGTTCGTTCTGTCACGGGATAGATGATCATGAGACGAGGATACAGATGCAGAGGAAATTTAATAGAGACAATCAGACAAGGTACAAAAACTCAAAACACAGAGACTCTAGGAACAAGAAACTAGGACAACGAACCAGCACAAGACTACAAACACAAGGAGGCTAAATAGGGGAACAAACAAAGGAGGGTAACGAGACAGACAGGTGGGACAAATTAACCAATAATCAGATAACAAGATGGGAGGGGCTAGACAATAGACACAAGCACATGGCCCAAAATAACAAAACACCCATGTGCAGCACAAGACAGGACAGGCATGTGACATTTTCATAGTTACTGTGTAAATATACCATTGTTTTGTGTTGTTATAGTGTAAGTCAAACTTGTTACCCCCTTGTTTCACGTAGTTACAGAGTAATTACAACATCTGCGGGCTGTAAATTGAAGTGGCACTTGTTACCCCCTTGTTTCACGTAGTTACAGAGTAATTACAACATCTGCGGGCTGTAAATTGAAGTGGCACTTGTTACCCCCTTGTTTTGTGTAGTTCTAGGATAAGTTTAATATTAAAGTAATGGTGCAGATAAACCTAACTTCAGCCAAAGTTCTAAACAAAGAAATAAAATACAAATTTAAAAGCATAGTAGAAAGACCTTAATTTAACCCAAAACAAGTTTATTTAAAACAAAAATATTTATCCGAACAATTTTAAAAGAACAACAAGAAACTGTAAAAACAACAAATAACTAACGAACAATTCAACAAAAGAACATCAATTTAAGGATTAAGTATTTAATCAAAAAAATTAACGCCTAAATTTATTTTTTAAAGGTAACAGCTTGTTTGCTGCCTTCATTTTTTCAATTTTAATTTTGAGCTGGGGGCAGGAAGAAAGGAATTGCTGCAAATCTTTTCCATAAGACTGCAAGGTTGTCCCTGCAGTATAGGGAGGTACAGTCAGGGCTTCTCCCTCTGATGCTATTGCCACCTGTAATCACACAAGTAGAGAAATATATATATATATATATATATATATATATATATATATATATACACTGCTCAAAAAAATTAAAGGAACACTTTGAAAACACATCAGATCTCAATGGGGAAAAATATCATGCTGGATATCTATACTAATATGGACTGGGTAATGTGTTATGAACGAAAGGATGCCACATCGTTTGATGGAAATGAAAATTATCAACCTACAGAGGATTGAATTCAAAGACACCCCGGAAATCTAAGTGAAAAAATGATGCAGCAGGCTTGTCAATTTTGCTGAAATTTCATTGCAGCAACTCAAAATGGTACTCAGTAGTTTGTATGGCCCCCACGTGCTTGTATGCATGCCTGACATCGTCGGGGCATACTCCTAATGAGACGACGGATGGTGTCCTGTGGTATTTCCTCCCAGATCTGGACCAGCGCATCACTGAGCTCCTGGACAGTCTGAGGTGCAACCAGGTGATGTCAGATGGACCGAAACACAATGTCCCAGAGGTGTTCTATTGGATGTAGGTCAGGTGAGCGTGGTGGCCCTTCAATGGTATCATTCCTTCATCCTCCAGGAACTGCCTGCATGCTCTCGCCACATGAGGCCGGGCATTGTTGTGCACCAGGAGGAACCCAGGACCCACTGCACCAGCATAGGGTCTGACAATGGATCCAAGGATTTCATCCCAATACCTAATGGCAGTCAGGGTGCCATTGTCTAGCCTGCAGAGGTCTGTGCGTCCCTCCATGGATATGCCTCCCCAGACCCTCACTGACCCACCACCAAACCGGTCATGCTGAACGATGTTACAGGCAGCATAACATTCTCCACGGCTTCTCCAGACCCTTTCCTGTCTGTCACGTGCTCAGGGTGAACCTGCTCTCATTTGTGAAAACCACAGGGCACCAGTGGCGGACCTGCCAATTCTGGTGTTCAATGGGAAATGCCAATCGAGCTCCCTGGTGCTGGGCAGTGAGCACAGGGCCCACTAGAGGACGTCGGGCCCTCAGGCCACCCTCATGAAGTCTGTTTCTGATTGTTTGGTCAGAGACATTCACACCAGTGGCCTGCTGGAGGTCATTTTGTAGGGCTCTGGCAGTGCTCATCATGTTCCTCCTCGCACAAAGGAGCAGATACCGGTCCTGCTGATGGGTTAAGGACCTTCTACGGCCCTGTCCAGCTCTCCTAGAGTAGCTGTCTGTCTTCCTGGAATCTCCTCCATGCTCTTGAGACTGTGCTGGGAGACACAGTAAACCTTCTGGCAATGGCACGTATTGATGAGCCATCCTGAAGGAGCTGGACTGCCTGCGCAACCTCTGTAGGGTCCAGGTATCGCCTCATGCTACCAGTAGTGACACTGACCCTAGCCAAATGCAAAACTGGTGAAAAACAGTCTGAAAAGATGAGTAGGGAAAAAATGTCAGTGGCCTCCACCTGTAAAACCATTCCTGTTTTGGGGGTTGTCTCACTGTTGCCCATCTAGTGCACCTGCTGTTAATTTCATTAACACTAAAGCAGCCAAAACTGATTCCCCAACCCCCTCTGTTACTTAACTGATCAGATCAATATCCCAGGAGTTTAACTGACTTGATGCTATTCTCTGATTAAAAAGTGTTCCCTTTATTTTTTTGAGCAGTGTATATATATATATTTAGCAGAATGTCAAAACAATTTGTTACACTAGTACAATAATAGGAATTAGGCAAAGAATATGGAAACAGATTATTGTGTGTGTGTGTGTGTACAATCTACAAATCAGCCACGATACAGAAAAAAAGTGCACAGCGATGAATGGGTGAAACTAAATCAACAAGAGTGCAAAACAGACACACAGACACAGACACACACACACACACACACACACACACAAACTGGTACGGATATTACCATACAACAAAAATTTGTCAGAAGACTGAAATACAAGGTTTAATCCAGATGGATTAAGCTGTGATAAAGCATTCCTGTTTATTTTTGTTACATTTTTATTGAACTTTAATGTTAAGTTCTCTCACGCAGATTGCACTAATCTGCCTTCAAAAATTTTATTTAAAAAGCCTAGTCTCTATATTAATCTGAAATACTGCATTAATTGAAAAATGTATTTAAAAAAAAAATGGGTGAGTTTAATTTTCAGGTGTCCAGTCACTTGTTTTGACCGCAAAGAACACACGTGTGACTCCCAAATGAGGAACAGGCAAGAATAGAAATTGATCAGCAAAAAATAAATTCATGTAAATTTCATCTGGTCTTAAGTAAACATATCCAAAGGAATATGTTAAATATTTGATGGTAGTTTGGATTTTATGAGTTGTACCTCCTATATATTGTCCTATTAAGGTATTAAAAAGGCCAAAGTAATCAATATTCCTATGATTTATTTTATATATATATATATATATATATATATATATATATATATATATATATATATATATATATATATGACAGGTCTAAGTGTTCTGAAATTTAGGCATATATATATATATATATATATATATATATATATATATATATATATAAATAAAATGTATTTCTTATATTTTTTCACTGCTGAACAATTTTTCACATCTTCAGCCTCAGGGGTGGGCAACTCTAGCCCTTGAGGTCCACTGTCCTGCAGGGTTTAGCTCCATTTCTAAGCAATCATTTAATCTGATTTATGATACAACAATAATTTTCAAAGTAATCCTGAAGACTTTGGTAAGATTTTTCAGTTGTGTTTGGTCAGGGTTGGACCCAAACTCTGCAGGATGGAGCAGGATTGGACACCCCTGTGTTCTACCATAAAATAAGCTGTGTGAAACGCTGCAAGAAAAAATCTTGTTAAAAATGCAAAGATGTAATCAACTTAACATAATATATATATATTATTTTAACATTTAAATATTACCATTTGCACAATTTTTAACTCAAAATACTTAGATTGAGAAGGGGGACTGTGTACAGGGGGCCCTGAGGCCAGGAGGGCCTACAAGGATCTTCTCTAAAGTGTCCCGGCCCTGGAACGAGATTTCTACTGCCCCCAAAAACAATAGGGAAGCCTTTTAGCATAACACTATAATTCAACGAGTGTTTTGTGTACTTCACTGTGTAACGTTATGTTCCATGATAATGAAAGGGAGAGAGAGAGAGTTTATGAATAAGACTTTAATGCGCACTTATATACTGTGTTTATTCAGTTCTTAGTGATTTTCTGCAGTAAAACTAACGCTTCATATTTTATGTGATGTACAATAAACTTAATTGAACTCATCAGTATATTTTGGTCATCATTCAGACGGGGTCTGCTACAGCAGGCTTGTATTAATAGTGGAGCAGATGGCATAAAAGTTATAAACGTAATTAAAATAAACATACCTGTTCTATCGCCATACAGCATATATTCTCTAGCTCTGTGGGCATTATTGTCCTACTCCGAGTCGAAATAAACACTGTTACTGTGAGTTTCTGTTTTGTTATTATCATCTTTCTGTGAGATGAGATTTTCCTGGCTCTGAGCGTGAGCTGGTTAGGCTCCGCCCAATGTGCGTGGAACCGCATCTCATTATCATTTAAAGGAGACATACTAAAACTGTGCGTTTTTCTCAGCCCGCCAAAAATGACAATTTAAACATGCTGTAAAAATTATCTGTGAGGTATTTTGAGCTAAAACTTCACACACACACTCTGGGGACATCAGAGACTTATTTTACATCTTGTGAAGAGGGGCATAATAGGTGCCCTTTAAATCAAGATATCTCAAAAATGATCTGAACAAAAACTAAAAAATTCTCACCTTCATGAAGGAGGATTTATTCCAGGATTGCATTAGTTTTAAAACTTTTTTTTTTTTTTTTTTTAGACCGCATTAGTTTTTACTAAGTGTAACTAATATTAACATTGCGATAGTAGTACTGTAAGTGGTCACACTAATACATGACAGCAAGCTGTGTAACAACAACAGAAGTTACAGAACGATTATGATTACATATTTACTGATACATACCTCTGCAATGATGCTTGACAAAGCCAAGGTAGTTTTGTCAACCTTGTGTTTTTTTAGTGATTCGGGGATGCTCTTGGTTTTTTTGAATGTAGACAGTATCTGCAGGTAGCGATGCGTAACCTGCTCCGGGGTTGTCACTAGACGGAGAGACATTTTTGGTAATTATTACAACTGTTATCAGCTCTTCGGCACTGTGTTGTTGTTTGATAACTGTATAACATTATGGAGTCCATACACATTGAAATGACAGTCTTTAGTGTTTTATTTGCTACTAGGCTTTTTCTTCAGCACTGACTCAGTGGATGCATACATGGACCTTTATAATCCCTTAGTAATTGGATTAAGACTGCAATTGGATTGAAAACCATGTAAATACCTCTAATGATCCTAATGACATCGATCTGAATGAAATTTTATTCGGATTGTAAGTGGTGGTATAAACCTTTTGGGTCCCATTTTATATTAAGTGGCTTTAAGTACTATTTACTTACATTGAAAAAAGTAATTTGATACAATGGACTTAAGTGTACATACATGTTTTTTCATTGAACTTATATATTAAAAATACCAGCATGTAATTAATTTATGTAATTACATTTGTAATTACACAGTTGACCCTTCCCTTATACCTACCCATCCCACCACACCTGTCCCTAACCTTACCCGTATCACACCTCAATAGCAACAAAAGTGTTTTACAATACAACATGAACACAATAAGTACATTGTACTTATTTTTCAATGTAAGTACATAGTACTTAAAGCCACTTAATATAAAGTGGGACCACCTTTTGTTATCTGATCGTTAAGAAAACATTAGCCATGTATACACTTGATTGAACTGCTTCCTAAAACGGGGATGTTCTGCGCATGTTCATTAATGAGTCATTAAGAGTCATGACAAGCGGGAAGCAGAAATGGCCCGTCGGAGATGTCACAGTGTTGCTAAACATGTTTAATGATTAAAAAAAAAATAGTTTAAAGACTACTTTGTACCATACAATAGATATATTGTACTAATTCAGAGACCTAATGCTGGATAAATTTAAGCAGTATGGCACAAATAATTTGTTTTCACTTTCACCTATTTAGAGCCTGAAGTTATATTAATTTGAACTTAATATAACTATAAATAGTAAAGGTAAGAGGTAGCTATAAGGTGCATATTTTGTTTGAATATAAGAGGATGTTTGTGTGGTGTACGCAAATGCAAATATATATACAGATTTGAAGCTTGCAACAAAACATGCACATCGATCTGATTACTTTATGTAGCGGTAAAGTAAACAGTATGTTTAGAATCATCAATCGGAATCAAGGCAACTTGCGGTCAGATTAATAAAAAAAACACTACGCATCTGTAGAGATTATAAGTGTATGAGTTGTCCCACACAATCAGAAATCTCAACACTGTTTGGCCAAACTGTCTTTATATTGTTATTACTGTGATGAGTTTTCACTGTGATGCTTTAAAGGATTAGGTCACTTTCTAAAAAAATTTGCTGGTAATTTACTCACCACGATGTCATCCAAGATATCCATGTCTTTCTTTCTTCAGTGGAAAAAGAAATTAAGTTTTTTGAGGAAAACATTTCAGGATTTTTCTACACAGAATGGACTTCAATGGCAACAACGATCCCAATGTTCAAAGAAGGTTCAAATGTCCGTCTCAATGCAGCTTCAGACTCTCGACACGATCCCAGTCGAGAAATAAGGGTCTTAACTAGCGAAACCATCGGCCATTTTCAACAAAAAAAAATCTATATACTTTTTAACCACAAATGCCCATCTTGTACCATCTCTGACGTATTACGTCATCACGTTGGAAAGGTCACCAAAAAAAAAAAAAAGAAATTAAAAGAAAGATGTCGGACAATTTTGAAGTTGGAGGAGAAGATGAGATGGAGTATTTCGCCCTTTGCTGCCTTTTTGAACCGGAGCACACAGACAAATAACAGATGACGTGACGTGTCACCTTTCCAACGTGATGACGTAATGCTTGGCGCATCTCAGAGATGGTACATGATGGGCATTTGTGGTTAAAAAAGTATATAATTGTTGTTGTTTTTTGTGTGAAAATAACAGATCGTTTTGCTAGATAAGACCCTTATTTCTCGACTGGGATTGTGTCGAGACTCTGAAGCTGCATTGAGACGGACATTTGACCCTTCTTTGAACATTGGAATATTTGGTTTCCATTAACCCTCTGAGGTCTGAGCTGTTTTCTGGGCCCTGGAGGTGTTCTGACATGCTCTGACATTTCTGGTTATTTCTGTTACTTGTGACATTTTCATGGCTAAAGTCTAATTACACTGTATTCAGCACAAACTCTGCTACGATAATATATCAACAGCATGTATGTAAAAGTTTGTAGTTTTGAGATAATGACATTTATGCGTGGTTTGTGAAAATACAAAAAAAAAATCTCACTGAAATAAGGCTATGAAACCCATACTGATTATTTCTTCACAAGACTTTTGAAAATTGTATGACGTAGCCTAGAATATTTGCTCTAAAACTATGTGAAAATCACCCTGATTGCTCATTCAGATAAGACAATATATTGATTTAAAAATGTTACGACGTGTTTTGTGTGAAAAAGCCTTATGCGAGAGCTCATTAATATGTAAGCTTTTCACACCTGAGAAAGACAAAGACCCTCCCCTAATGGCCCTATTAGGAGCTATCAGGCCCTGTCATTCTGGGCAACCTTGCACAATACTGTAAATGAGGAGATTTAAAAAAGAATGGCTTTTAAATTGTTTGGATTTATTTACAACACAACATAACCCAAAGATACACAACAAATGCCAAAAAAGCACTTATTGAAAACAATGATCCAAAGACAGAGACCTTTGTGCCATTCCTAAAAACATTGTACATACCTTTCATTTCCAAGGTGTTTGATTTTCACTTTACCATGTTCATGTTCACTGAAGTCCTCAGTGGCATCTGGGCCCTGAAAAAAAAAAGTGAACATACTGACATCAAGAGAAAGGCCTGCACGATTTTGGGAATAAATTTTAGATTTTTCTGGTTAAAATTGCTTTTTAAAATTCACAGAATACACACACACACACACAAATGTTTCCAACAATATATAATATAATGAACAGTGAACACTAGGTTTGTTGTGCCTTGTAGGCATAAGCTATGCGCAGTGCTGGATAAAATATGATACATTCAAACGCGATCGCGCTGCAAAATATGATACATTCAAACGCGATCACGATCCAAAATATGATACATTCAAACGCGATCACGATCCAAAATATGATACATTCAAACGCGATCGCGCTCAAATATAAAACATTATGGCCCGGTTTCACAGACATGGCTTAAGCCTAGTCCCAGACTAAACTGCCCACTTGAGCTGTCTTAACTCAAAGCGACTTGCACAGATATATATTAAAATAGTCAAAGATTTAGCCTGTTCTGGATTAAACAAAGCCGATTGCAAGAGGAAGGATTATAGCTAGAGTCTATGACTAAATTGAATCTTAAATTAATCCTTCAAAGAGGCAGGTTTAACTCCTGCTTAGTACTGTTTGTGAGGGAGCATGGAATATTTGGAATATCTAAATGAAAACCAACATGCACAACAGAGGCCAGCCAGAGTACTTGTGGATAGGAGTGATCCATTACATTACTTTGATGACACAGCTTTTCAAGACCGCTTTCGTATGTCCAAGGAAAATGCAGTGGAGATAATATCTTTGCTTGAGCCTAGACTTTCCTGTCTGTCTCTGAGAGGAAGGCCTTTACCCATTTCTCTCCAAGTTCTGCTCACACTGAGGTTTTTTGCGTCCGGGACCTTTCACCGTGAAACTGGTGATTTGTGTGGTGCCAGTGAAGCAACTGTGTGTAGAATAGTTCACAAAGTCAGCAGAGCCATTTGTGAACTGAGGAGTCTTTACATAAAGTTTCCTGATGCTGCTGACCAAGCCAAATATAAAGTGCAATTCTATGAATATGGGCACTTCCCAGGTGTCATTGGCTGTATAGATGGATGTCATGTTCCTGTCAAGTGTCCATCAACCCCTGATGCTGAGGAGTACAGGAACCGTAAGAACTGGTTTTCTATCAACGTTCAGGGTGTATGCACACCTAATTTAGAGTTTTCAAACATTGTTGCGCGCTGGAAAGGTTCAACTCACGATTCAAGGATTTTTGTCAACTCTTCATTATGTGCTCAGTTTCAGAGTGGACAGTATAGTGGACTTCTACTTGGTGACAGTGGATATGGTCAGAGTAACTTTTTATTCACTCCATACATAAATCCCACAACAGCTGAGCAGCAAAGATACAACAGAGCTCATATCCGAACAAGAGGCATGGTTGAACGCATGTTTGGAATATGGAAAAATCGATTCCAGTGTTTACGTAATACACTTCGCTTCAGGCCAAGGAGATGCTGCAAGGTCATCATTGCTACAGCGGTGCTGCACAACTACCTGAAGCAGCGCTGCTGTCCTGATCCTCCAATGGAAGATGACGATGAAGCAGATGTGCCCATGACTGAGGCAGCCAGTGACCAACGAGGACTTGCACACAGAGTTGCGTTCACATTGCAGCACTTCAGCTAGATGAGATGTATTTCAATATGGAATGTATTCATTATGCCTTATTTTGCCTTGATAATTTTTGTTCTGTACAAAATTAAAATAGTGTGCAGCAAAATTAAAAAAAATTACTAAACCAATACTGGTTGAAAATGTAGTTTGTGGTTGTTTAAATACACTCAGTCATGAATATCTAAATGACAAAAGGTTTATTTTTGTTTTTATTGTTTATACATCATATTGTTCACCATGGCTGGTAATCACAATTGCCTCCTTACTGTATCGTTTTTGGATCATACCTCTTTCTTCCAACTTCATATCCAATTCAACCTGTAGAATTCTCATTTTCATTTCATGTTCTTCCTTCAGATATTTCATTTTTTCCTCATGAAATTCTCTGGCTAACTTTTCATGGATGGTCATCTTGCTTGTTCTCTGCTGAAAGGTGGTGGCAGCATCTTTTCTCAGGGATGCAGGAGCAGATGTGGAAGGCACACAATTACTGTGCTCTGGCTTTTCCAACCCGTTCAGATTCCTTTCTTCTGTGGGGAAAAACAGAGGCACAAATAAATTCACATGATCCTTACAATGAAAGAAGAATAAAAATTGACAGAGTGGAATATATGTACCAAAGGAAGAAATCAATTTCTTTCTAACATACCATTTGTGCTCAGATCTTCATCTGAACTGTTCAAGTGATCATCATCTGGTATACCATCCAGAGGTTGCTGGTGCTGTATTATTCCAGACAGCAAGTCACTCAATTCATCAGTTTTGTCTTTATTTGGTGGTCCACCACCAGTAGTAAATCGCTGTCTTCTGATCTCTGCATTCTGTCGTTTTAAAGCCAGTTTAAGGTTCTTCCACAGAGTCTATACAGGCAAAAATCATTCATTATAAATTGTCCCAAAAATATGAATATGAGAAATGAGCAATGATAATAATGAAGAAATCTCACCTGAAGTTGTTGTATTGTTCTTGTGGTTGCATTTTCATTTGCATTAAATTCATTGCAAATTGCATTCCAAGCACTCCTTTTCTTTTGCTCACTAGCAGTAGTGTGGATTTTACTTTCAATAACTGGATGGTTTGTCAAAATTTGTTTCAGTAGTGTTTTTTCATACTCACTGAAGTTTTTGGAACGAATTCTTTTTGCATCTGCCATTGCTTTGTGTCAAAATGTACACCGATAATAATGTTTTCTGGTCCATTCCAGGTTTTTATGAGCACCATCAGCCCAACGGCATGTGCTTATACTCAACTTAATCAGGCCTATCCCAGGTGTTTTCATTTAAGCTTACTTAATTTACTCCAGGACTCTGTAGTCTCAGACTAACTAATCTTATTTTAAGCCACGTTCATGAAAGGTACTTAAATGCCCCAGTTTAACTAGTACACATTAAGGCCTACTCCTGGCTTATGCTAAGCCATGTCTGTGAAACCGGGCCTAGGGTTACCATATACATATCTACGTTTGAGCAGATATCCACAAACACAGTAACAGTAAACACGGGTCTAAATATTATAATATTCACCATATATCTAGCAACAGTTCAACTGCAATGTGAAATTTATGCAACAATAGCAAACTAATATGTAAGTATATAATTTCTTACCTTATCTTTCTTGTCTTCAAATCGGGTTCTTCTTCTTCTGATGTAAATCCAATGTAAGCTCAGGCACGTCTTTCAAACTCGACGAAAAGTGAAGTGAAGTGTTTTGTTGTTGAGGTAATGAGCGCGATCGCGTTCCATGTGGAGATTTGCATGTGAATATCTTTTGCGCGAGTAGGCGTGGTAAATTAAAAAATAATTAGGAAGCGTTTGAGAAGCTGGACATCTTGTTGGTTTTATACAAATTACTTAAACAGAGAATATTTGTTTTCGTTTTGAATCCGATCATTTAAAAGTACACACTTAAATGTTTATAAAGGTGTATGGCTCATAAATGTGTGACAAGTATTCGCTGAGTTTTGTTTCAGTTTATAGACGTGCTCAAGAAAAAAAAGTTCACCGCGACGGAGAGGCAGAACGCACACCCTGTTTATTTTCTTTATTTTACAAAAGCACAATGTTTTGATTTGATTGTAAGTGGACACATACAAAAGTAGAAATATCACAGATTCTTTTTTTATATTTCTTTTTTCTGTATGACCATAAATGACGAAGAAATTTAAGTTTATAGTGCTACAATGTGGAGAAAATCCAGCAAAACGCGCCCGCGCGTTTGTCAACCTCAGAGGGTTAAAGTCCATTAAATGGAGAAAAATCCTGAAATTTTTCCTCAAAAACCTTAATTTCTTTTCAACTGAAGAAAGAAAGACATGGATATCTTGGATGACAAGGAGAACAGTAAATTATTAGGATTTTTTTTTTTTTAAGTGAACTAATCCTTTAAAACATTCTAGTACCCTCAGTATAGCTTAATTGTGTAAAGCCTAACACAATACATCTATTTTCCAAACCGCTTATCCTCTTTTGGGTTGCTGAGAAAAAATATACAGTGAGAAATTATTATTATTTTCAGTGACAAAAAACATCAACATTGAAATCATGTCCAGAATTTTTAGAATGTAGGTGAACAAGTTGAAAGTGTGTTAGCTAAGTAGCATTTTATAATTTCAACTTACTCCTCCTCCCAAACGATCTTTCGTTGGGTTTTGTCTTCTTCTTCTTCTTTTCTGCCTCAGAAGAAGAAGACGTGGAAGATGAGGAGGAGGAGGACAATGAAGAGGATGTTGAGGAGGAGCTAATCATCTTCTTTTTTGGTTTCTCTAAAAGAAAATAAATGTACTTTAAGTCTCTCTGCTTTAACTTCTTTTAAACTAATTCTTTACATGTATTTTAAAAATTTCATACAATAACCTATACAAAAGCATGTCAGGGGAAACTTGAAATATAAATATTTAAAAGCACATCATGTTTAAAAACAACAATGTAACTTACTGTAGCTGTGAGGAGGGGCAGGTGCAGTTGATGGAGCAGGGCCAGGCGCAGCAGCAGCAGAGTCCATCATTTTATCGTCAACCGGAAGGGCCTCAAGAACTGTATCTGCTGCTATGACATGGCACGACTTAACATGATTATCTTAATTTAAAAATATGTTATTTCAAAGTACATTTTATGACATACGTTTTTTTTTCATCCAGTTAAATTAGAGAATACACACACACACAAAAGAAAAGCGCAAGCAACGCAAGTCTACTCTGTGTAGAAAACGTTTTACCTGCTTTCAACGCTTCAATGTCTGTGGGCAGGAGTACGGGGATCACGGCCTCCCCACGGTCTCCTGGAATACTCAGTTTGATAAAAATACTTAGATCGCTTCCCTCGTCTTTGTTTTCCCAGACTGTTTCACGCAAAACTTTCAAACCTACCCCACGAATCTGTGACTGACGCAGCAACACAATCACACTTTTTGGCGTTTCCATAATCTGAAGAAGAACTGATCATTCCAGAAGAGCTGATCATTTAATCAAAAATAATGTCCAGTAGGGGGCAAACAATTTTATCTAAATGATTAAATACCGTTAAACTAGGTTGAAAAAGTTTTAAACTACTTTCAACCAAAATAATAATAATAATAATAATAATAAATGTATTGGAATAATACAGTTTCAATTGAAGGAACTGTCTCTAAGCTAAAGCAGAAGCTGGTAACATCCAGTTAAATCTGAGTTAATTATTTGACCTTAAGTATTCAAAAGTTACTTCACTTTGACTAAAAGCTATAAAACACACCAAAGCAACTTGTATTAACATACCTCGTGCCTATTTATTATTTCTATACATTTACTACTGTAAGACACAGTACTTTACTCATTTTGTATATGAATGCAATATTCACATACTTAGAAACAGGTGTAGACATCACACATCACAATTGCCAGGATTCAAATTTCATGTTAAAGGTTTGTATGATGTATGAAATTAAACTCATAATTTCTGTGTTTTTTTTACACACCTTTAATGTAATTTGGCATTCTACAAATTTTAAGTAAAAGACACAATATTATAGAAAATTAAAATAAAAGTAAAATAAATAACACTAACCAAACATTTTAACTGGGGTGAGTAGAGTTTTGTACAGTACATGTATAATGATTACAACCGAGAACATAGGGTGGCCATTTCCATAACTTAGATGAACCAGTCTTGCAAAGTGCACAGTGCCTGAAAACATAACATTTTTGGACTTCTGGAAATAAAATAAATACATAAATAAACAAATAATGAATGCAAAAAATAAATAAAATACACATTTCAGGTTTTTTAGGCCGATTTACCACAACTCCAAAAAGGACGGCAAATGAGTGTTTGGCTTGAGGCTGCGCCGGACGCCGGACAGGGGGCTTAAAATCTGGACGTATGGCCTATGAGAACATCACACAAGAACGAAGAATTTTCTTCTGGTTATGAACAGTCTTGTTTAGTCTCATTTAAATTTATACACCTTTTTAATGTCATGAATTTGGCGGCCAATGGGTCCATGTCTGTGATCCTTCCCAAGCCAATAGTTCCACTCAATGAGACAAAGATTTCTTTTTAATGAATGTTCAGTAAGGTTTCCTCTGTAGCGATATATATTTTCTTTATATGAGCGCCATGCACGCTCCATGTGCTGGGTTTGGGCGCCCGATTGTGGATGTACGAAGAAGCGTCTGTGGTTCACCTGATAGTGAATGTAACCCTGCTGTTGCAAGGTATTGTATGCTCTCCATCTATCACTGAGAATTTGACTCCCAGTTCTTACATACTTTTGTATGATGGGTAGCAGATGCCTTCTGGAACGGCTTTTGACCAACTTCAAAACTGGTCTTCGACGTGTGCCCCTCACCTCCATCAATCCGAAGACCCATGTACGTTTTCTTCTCCAGGCTCTCCCAAATCGTCCACGGTTGTACTACAAATAGTCAAATCAAAATGAAACAGCCATGTTATTATTCATTACCAGAAAAAAAATAATTTTAAAATATTTTTATCTTGTTGGATGCAGAATGAAATGTGATGGAGACTGCTCGTGAAGTTTTTTTGGGGGGTGTTTGTCTCTGGTATGGAGTTCGTTGGTCTGTGCTTTGCTGAGTGTCCTGCCCGACCCTGATACATCTTTATTTATGTTATGCTTATGTTTGTTTTTTCTTCAGTTAAAATAAATATTTTGCTGAGAATTGACGTGTCTGGTCTCATTTTTGTTGCAGCCTGAGAGCTGGCTGTAACACTTAGGTTTCAGTATCAAATCAAATTAGGTTAATCTATGTTTTAATGTAACTTATTTTAAAAAAAAATTTGAACAGTCAAAAGAAAAACATTTCATGTCTAACTTGTAAAACTAGTCTTAGAGCTTTATGCAACCGGCTGGTCTAAGTGACTAAGTGTGGTGTTGTTTTTTTTGTTGTTGTTTTTTACATTTTGCCCCTCATGGCTGTTCTGTTTACTTTTTCTAAGTTCTGCATTTGGTTCCTCACTCTCTCTCTCTCTCAATACATTTGGCAGTAATACATAATACAATATATATGAAAAGGGAAATCAATATTTCACAACTAAGCAAAATATGTAGACAGTTACTTATACTTACCATCTATAACCAAGTCTTGTAGAGCCTGATTTTGCCATTCTCATGTGATGTTTACAAGCAGGGCACTTCATCTTTGGTGCAAGTAGACGTTTTTTCTGCAACCACTTAATCAGCTTTCTTCCCCCTTTCTCCATTTTGTGGACCAATTCTGTCATTAACATGCCCATGGCTATAGAAGACAAAGAAAATAATGCCTACATTCATTATCGTAATCATCAAATTTCACGTAGATCATTGCATAACTTTCAAATTTACCAGTTTCAAAATTACACTAGGCCATCTCATTATGAATCACACTTAACCATTTTAGATGGGGAGTGTGACTAACACAACAGAATTGTGCATGTTTGTTTACTAAAATTGATAATCCTAAACTTTGCTTGTTCAAACACCAAATTTAGGTGATAGATAATAGTTATACATGTATAATATTATAGTCAAACAATATTAGCTAACGTAACATTCAAATCAACTTTAAGCAAACTCGCTTACCTGAAAATGTATCAACAACACGAACAACGGGACTTTAAGGTAATGACTAACGTTAGAGAAAATGAAGTAAATGCAGCCCTGGAACTAAAATCCGAAAACGGAAGAGACACAAGCCTGTAATAGAAATCGACAGTAGTTATACACAATTATAAAACACACACACACACACACACACATATATATATATATATATTAGTAGGGATGCTAGGGACGTGTCCCTAGACTCCCTACCAATATCCAGTGACTCTGAAAACTTAAAATATATTTATATATATATGATGCCCCTGTCCCCACCAATTTAAAAATCAAACCTACGCCACTGATATATATATATATGTAGTCGATAACACGTTTACTTATGTATTTTTTTACACGCAATATGAATTACATTTTAAAGATTAGTGTCAATGCTAAAGTTATAAGCTCCTCAAACTGATTATGATTCTTTCATTGTAGATCGATGCTTTATAGTAGCGGGTCCTTGCCAAAAATGTAGGTAGGGAAAATACTGGATCTTAGCGCTAGTTATGATGAAAATGTAAAGCTTTATATTCTAATCGCTGACATACACTTTTGACAGAATTCTAATGTCCTTATTCAGCCTGAGGGTGACACGTAATGATTGGTTTACTTTATTAAAAGGAGCAGTTGAAACACGCACATCCCAGTCAAGTACGGGTGCTGGATCTCATATATAATGCAAGCAACAAAGCAAAGATCCGCACACCGGAGAGCTCCCATTTACAATATTGTATTAACTAGTGCAAAATGCCCGTGCAAAATCAGTTTTTGTGTGTGTTTTTAGTAATTGTTGGTTTGGTGCCCGTGAAAGAGACTGTGAACGCATTGAATTCAGGGAGCAGGCTAGGTTACTACAAATGATGGCTGTGAATAAAATATAATATTCAGAAGTAAACAGTGTAGCTGACTGAGTGTTTATGTCAGAATGTTTATTTTTAAACCACAACCTTCTAAGTGCTTCTTTTACCGATATATTTAAGAAAACGCTATGCTTGAGCAAACAGTTTGTGAATAGGCAACTACAAATGATGCCCGTGAAAGAGACTGTGAACGCATTGAATAGGATATGTTTAGTTGGTGAATAGCATAGGCTACTATTACACAGTAGCGATAACGTTAAGCGCACCAGAATCTATCTATAAATTACAGAAGTAAACAGCATAGCTGACTTATAGATTCAGTTTACATCCACAAATGAATATGAATTACATCCACAATGAATTACATCCACATCCGTCAATTCAGGGAGCAGTGCAAAGTGCCCGTGCAAAATCAGTTTTTGTGTGTGTTTTTAGTAATTGTTGGTTTCTTGGTAAAGAAACAAAATCAGTTTTTGTGTGTGTTTCTTGGTAAAGAAAACTATAATATTCAGAAGTAAACAGTGTAGCTGACTGAGTGTTTATGTCAGAATGTTTATTTTTAAACCACAACCTTCTTGGGGCTTCTTTGACCGATACAACCCTCTAATGTCAGAATGTTTATTTTTAAACCACAACCTTTTAAAAATGATATATTTAACGATATCTTTAGCATTTCTCATCCAAACAACGTCAAACTTGGCACTGCACTTACTCGTGCCCGTAGCGAGACACCTGTCGAGTTTGAAATCCATCGGACTAACGGTTCGAGAGATATGTGGTTAACAGACATACAGACAGACAGACGTTTCTGTAATTTATAGATAGATGTGTGACGTTTCGGGCCTTTCGCGGCCCTTCCTCAGGCCCGAAACGTCACACATTAATAAAATATTGTAAATGGGAGCTCTCCGGTGTGCGGATCTTTGCTTTGTTGCTTGGTTTACTTTATTACACATGAGTAATGCATAGAATGCCATTATATAATTGCATTCATGTATTAATGCGTCAAAAAGTTGTTTTGGAACATTGCATTTTAGGAATTCCAGTGAGGTCATGTCATGTCTACTCTATTCGAACAAACATAAAACATTACACAACAGAATTACTATGTAAAAGCCATTCAGATGAGCATGTTTAAGCTAAAGGGTTTATTCTTTCATTAATTTGATACCCTATGAGAGGGAGTAAAATCTTTCCGTGGCAGGGGCAGCTGCCACCGGCGACTGTCACTCGACCTGCCACCGCTATATGCGCCTGTCACTCGACCTGCCACCGCTATATGCGCCTGTCACTCGACCTGCCACCGCTATATGCGCCTGTCACTCGACCTGCCACCGCTATATATGCGCCTGTCCCGCGACCCGTCACGGCTCTACGTGGCTGTCCCGCGACCCGTCGCGGCTATACGCGGCTGTCCCGCGACCCGTCACGGCTATACGCGGCTGTCCCGCGACCTGTCACGGCTATACGCGGCTGTCCCGCGACCCGTCACGGCTATACGCGGCTGTCCCGCGACCTGTCACGGCTATACGCGGCTGTCCCGCGACCCGTCACGGCTCTACGCGGCTGTCCCGCGACCCGTCACGGCTATACGCGGCTGTCCCGCGACCTGTCGCGGCTATACGCGGCTGTCCCGCGACCCGTCACGGCTCTACGCGGCTGTCCCGCGTCACTGTTTTCACAGAATTGTAAATGCAACGCATATGTTTGTTCATTAAATTTATTAATTTTTAGCATTTAGTCATTTATTTGTAATAAACACTTTAAGTGGGCTATTTAAAAATTGTTATTTATATGTTAAATTATCCTTTTAAAACATAAAAGTTATGTAATATTGTGTGTGTGTGTCGAAAGAATTTGTCCGCAGCTGCTCAAAAAAGAAAAGAAAATAAGAAACCCATCAGTCAAAAACCCCACTGTCAGTGTTTTGTATGGAACAGGCAAATATGTAAAATATAGCAGGAGACATTTTAATTGTTTACTAATAAAACAGTTATTTTTTTTATGTCAGTGTCGGCTAGACAGATGAAGTTGACGACTTGCGATCTTCGCAGCGCCAGAGAGAAATGCACATTTCATACAAATTACATAAGCAGCGCAGTCTGTTTTCTTTCGTTTTGAATTGTTCTGCTTAAAAGTAGACATTTCAAGCTATCTATATGTCTCAGGTCTGTGAGGCAATAGGCTACCTTATAGGCCTACGGTCCGTGTACCTTTCCGTTACCTTTTGTTTAAAAAACGGAAAAACGAAGAAACCGTTAGTTTATCGCATATTCAAACCTTCTCGTGGACATAAAAAACGAGTTTCAGTTTCTTTTATTTATATTTTTTATTTTGTTTTCATCACACGTTGTTCTAATGCATCAAATGAAAATACAATAAAACCAAAAACGAAAAATGAAGGTTTTTAATGCACAAAGCGCGTATTAGTTCACCGGAAGTATCCACTCGCGCATGCGCAATTAGGCTTCACTTCATCTAGTTCACTTATCACCTCCACGTGCGAATAATATGGATACATACGTGCTTTTTCATGGAAACAAAAGAGTCACTCTCAAAGATGAAGATATGCGTTCTGAAAAAATTTCGCGCATATTTCTGGTAGGTTTGCAAGACTCACAGAAAGATAATTTTAAAGGGGGTTAAATAAGTTAACTACTATGGCAATAAGCTAAGTTAACTAGTACAGGGCTATTCCTTTATGTTCCTGGAGTTCAACAACCCTAATAAAACACACCTGCCTGTAATAATCAATGTAATAATCCTGAAGAGCTTGATTAGACGGTTCTGATTTGTTTGATTAAGTTGAACTGAACTCTGCTGGTCATGGCCCTCCAGGAACGAAATTGAATAGTCCTAAACTAATAGTTTGGTCTTAGTAAATGACCTATTAGCATGTGAGTATGAATAAATGTAGAGCCATACATGCATTGTAACACTTTTTGCTAATGTATGTACGAAATCTACTAAAGATTTTTAGGTTTGCTTCTAATATATTTGACATCTCAGCTGTCAATTCACTTTAATCGATTTCTATAACTGGGAAATTTTATATCTATAAAAGTTTTGTAATGTGATTCGGCAGTAAATGTAAAACCTCTGTGCAACATCAATTTATATATCTCATCCTTAAGTTATTAATAACAGTTGTGGAACATATGGGCTGGTATGTGTTCTATGCCAGTGTTTCTCATGCCATGTAGCACTGCACATTTTTCTTTTATGGCACAACTATTTCAGTTTTTAGAGTACTATGTCAGGTGTGTTAAATATGGGAGACATCCAAAACAACAAACACACCTTACATAATGCTTCCTGATGAGCTCACTAGTACTCTAAAATGGATGTGGCATACAAGGGAAACATGTGCAGTGCTACAGTCAAGGACCAAGCATGAAAGGCACTGGCATACAGGGTGCGAACTACGGGGGAGCTAGGGGGAGCTTGGCTCCCCTTAATAAGACATGGGCTCCCCTGAAAACGTGATTTGTGAAATTTTGGGGGGCACTGGCATACAGGGTGCGAACTACGGGGGAGCTAGGGGGAGCTTGGCTCAAACCCATACCGGTAATTCACTTCAATAAAGATAATGCATGCTATTCTTGTCATGAGCATCAAGGTGTGGTGGCGCTGCGGTGCAAATTCCACTCATGTTAACTCACAGATTTTTTTTATTTTTTTTATTTTTTTTATTGCATTTTCAAAATTACAGAGTTTGATATCAAGTTCTTGTTACAAATCTTATACACATTTTCACATTTGATAAACATAACTTGAAACAACAATAAATTGAAAAAAAAGAAAAGAAACAAACAAAAGAAAAAGGGCATCACACACATATATTAAATTCATTTAACAGCGATACAGATCTTTGGGCTTTTTGATTTTTTAAAAACTTTACAGATTCAAAATACATTTTAAAGGCTGCTTTAAAATGAGCAAAGTTGGGTTTTGAATTACTCCATTTAGTTTGATGAATATGAAATTTTCCTAATAATAGAAACAAATCAATAACATAAATTTTTCCTTTAGAAAAGTCAAATTCATTCGAATGAAGCAAGACAGATGACAAATTTAAGACTATATTGCAGTTCATTTTAACACTTAGAAATTGAGACATCTCATACCAAAAGACTGAAGAACAGGGGCATTCAAAAAACAAGTGCACAATAGACTCTCTTTCACTATTATACAAAAACAGCATTTATAATCAATATCCAGATGAAAACGCTCTAATGTGTCTTTCACAGGATATATTCTGTGAGCAATTTTAAAAGACACTTCTTTGGTTTTATTTGATACACAATACCGACTAAGAACACCCCAAACATTTTCCCACTCTGTTAACTCACAGATTCGGCGAAAAAAATATAAACGAGGCCATTGATCTGCACGCGAAGTCCTTGAAATCCATTCTGTGGATGTTATTCCCAAAATGTGTTGTGGCTGGGTTGTTATAGGTCTGCGTGACTCTCGATGTCTTAGGCCTAATTGAACGGAGGAATTATGGTATTCTTCTGTAGCCCGACGAATAATTTAACCGTTGTTCATGTGAACTTAAAGAGAGTCTATTTATAGACTATTTGTTGGTGGATGTTTGCTGTTTGACCTATCAATTCGGGTCGATAAAGTATAATAGGGTAAATCCTGTAAAGTGATTTATCCTATAGTGCTTGCATAAAGCAAGTAGGCCTAGTGCATACACTTGTGACTTGTAGCTGTTATATATCTGTCGTTCATGAACGATCCATTCATTGCGTCTGTCACGTGACAGATGAACGAAAGACTCTTAAGGTAAAGTAATTATTTATGTTCCTTGTAAATTATTTTTGACTGCATTATAATGATTTCTTAATTCAGAATATAATCAAGATTGCGTAGGTGGATGTGTTCGGTGAATTTGCCAGTTAAAACTATAACATTTAAAGCCCCTTAGATGAACGAAATGGCTCGAAAAAAGATTATTTCATTTTGATGAACGAGATGGAACGAGAGTCAGTAAAATGATCCGAACTTCCCATCCTCGTATGGCACGCGCATAACCAATACCCCCCCCCAACAAAAGTGGGCTCCCCCAAAAGACACGGTATAGTTCGAACACTGCTGGCATAGAACATATGCCAGCCCATATTTTCCATAAGTGATATAAAGTAAGGGTGAGAGAAACATTTTAAGTTGTTGTTGCACAGAGGTTTTACATTTACCATCATATTACTTTACAGAACTGTTATAGATGCAACATTGGCCTGCTACATAACTTGATTAAACTGAATTGAATATGTCTGGCTTTGAAATGACATACGATTTTACTCTGCTAATTCTTGTTCTTTCTGGTGTAGGTCAGCAGTGACAGTCTCTATTTGACTGATAATTCAAACGTTGCAATCTTTCCCAATGCTGAAGGGTCTTTCAGCTCGTTGGACTTGACATTAAGGGCTCATTATGAAGTCCATGGTGACCCAATTGAGATGCCGCAAAACACCCCATCAACTTCAGCATTTGCTTCAACACCAGTTCAGCGACATTTCTCTTTCACAAGACCAGCATCATCTGGATCTGTTCTCACAACAACGCCCCGTGCAAGCCGAAGTTGGACAAGGTTTGAAAACCTTCTTTTTATTTATTAGTTTATATTATTGCACTTAACTGTGAGTGTTTTTTTTAACAGGGTTTATATGTAAACTAAATACTACTAGAGAGTTCATCAAATGTTAAATCTGTTTCCAAATTTCAGAGCAATAAATATTGCAGAAGTGCTAGATGGCAAACCAGTTCCCAAAAGTGTTGTGGTGGTAAGGTTTACTGAAGCTGAGGCCAGTGTTACAGGCATTGTTCAGAAACTTCAAGCTGACCTAAGGACTACAGAATCTCCTGTGTTGCTGGATTCAAACTGGAACGAAATAATGGATTCAGAAGGAACACGAGGTAACACAACTCTCACGATTTGTATTATATTGTATTGTCATTTGTTTAGTAATTCTGTTACTGACGTAGTGTCCTTTGTGTGTACTGTATGTGTTAAGGTTCCCAGTATTGAAGACAAACCTCTAGAAAAATTAACGCGATGCTCATTAGCCATTTTTCCAGGCTTCAACACAGACGAAAAAGGATGAGGTGATTGATATTATTTTATTGGATCTATTAAGTTTATTTTAATTTTGTTTGTTATTAATCCAGGTAAATGTTATTGGAATGTATAATTATTGATCAAGTTACAAACAAGCATATCTATCTATCTAAAATGAGCTGATAACCTTAATCAGGTGTGTTTGAGGAGACATGCAAAATGTGCAGTGTTGGTGGGCCTCCAGGAATGTGGTTGGGAACCACTGATATATATTATGTGTGTGTAGGGAAGAAGATTCTGGATTGCAGGACATTTTGGAAAAGATTGAGGTGTTGGAGGCATCTCAAGGTCTGGAGAGTGTTGCTGTCAGACTCCGGGAGCTCAACACACTGGCCACAAGGGAAAGAAACCAAGTCAACATGCAGCAGGCATCACAGCTCAAGGAGGCCTTCACCTGCCTTGTTTGTAGAGGTATGAGACGCCAAGGGTCTGATGTATTAACTTCACAATTTACCACACACTTAAAGGGATAGTTCACCCAAAAATGAAAATTATCCCAAGCTTTATTCACCCGCAAGCCATCCTTGGTGTATATGACTATCTTTTAGATGAACAGAGATGTATTTAAAAATATCCTTAGTCCTTCAAGGTTTATAATAGTTATGAATGACAGCCCAAATGTTTTAAAGGAGGATCTTTGTCTTACACAAATGCATTGATTCGCTTCAGAAGGCCTTTATTATCCCCATGGAGTCGTATGGATTAATTTTTTTATGGATGGATGCATTTTTTTTTTTGTCTTCAAAATTTGGGCTGCGATTCACAAACATTATAAACCTTGGAGGACTAAGGATATTTTTAAATGTATGTCTGATTGTGTTCGTCTGAAAGAAGATAGTCATATACACCTAGGATGGCTTGACGGTGAGTAAATCATGAATGAATTGGGTGAACTATCCCTTTAAGGGTTTATAGTTAAAATACACTACTCACAATAAGTTAGGGATATTGTTATTTACATGAGTGCTATTCCTATTTGGTCTGAATTTTAATGAAATAAGTAAAAGTATCCTTTGATATTACTAATAATGAATGAGAAGAAACACCATTTTCATTTGTGTAATATTTATTACCCCAAAAATGTAGACAATAACAAGGGTAGCCCCAAATAACAAAAATTGACAATGTCAGTAGCGGGTGTTTCCACCATTTGCTGCAATGACAGCTTGACAGCGACGTCTTGCTCACCTCGTCTTCTCCAGCAACACTGACGACCATCATTTCTGTGCAAGGTGACCCGGCACTCGTCAGTGTTGCTGGAGAAGACGAGGTGAGCGATACGCCGAGGTCAACATGGTCCCCAGGGTTAGCTTTGGTGGAGGAGGTGTAACAGTCTGGGCAGGCATCACCAGTCAGCGCAAAACTGATTTGGTTATTGTAGATGGCTCAGTCACTAAGAATGTGCAGTGACTGAGCCATCTACAATAACCAAATCAGTTTTGCGCTGACTGGTGATGCCTGCCCAGACTGTTACACCTCCTCCACCAAAGCTAACCCTGGGGGTTAGCAGAGACATCATAGAACCCATCATCATCCCCCAATTCCGCCAGCACACCCCCAACTTTCTGTTCATGGATGATAATGCTCCACCACATCGTGCCAGAATTGTCACAGCTCGACTTCAGGAAGTCGGAGTGCCTCATATGGTATGGCCAGCAATGTCCCCTGACCTGAACCCCATAGAGCACGTTTGGGACCAGCTGAAGCAGAGACTGGATGATCGTACCCCACCCCCACGTGACCTGGCAGAACTGCTTGCAGCACTCGTGGAAGAGTGGAACGCATTGCCTCAGGACAACATCATGAGGCTAGTGAGGAGCATGAGACGTCGCTGTCAAGCTGTCATTGCGGCAAATGGTGGAAACACCCGCTACTGACATTGTCAATTTTTGTTATTTGGGGCTACCCTTGTTATTGTCTACATTTTTGGGGTAATAAATATTACACTAATGAAAATGGTGTTTCTTCTCATTCATTATTAGTAATATCAAAGGATACTTTTACTTATTTCATTAAATTTCAGACCAAATAGGAATAGCACTCATGTAAATAACAATATCCCTAACTTATTGTGAGTAGTGTAACTTGCCATATGTGTGTGCAGCATTCACACACCCTGGACTCCACTACACCTTTTCTTTTTATGGATGTGTGCGTGAATTTGACTCCAAATGGCTAAGCAATGAACTGAACAAAACTGAACAACTTTTCCTTTACCAGCTTTTCTTTTACTTAGTTTTACTAAAGAATGAATAGTGCTTCTTAAATATTTTTATTTTGCAACTTATTTTGCAATCAGTATATACTCCAGTATACCTCAACATGCTAAAATGTAGGCAACAAAAAATGTTGATGACATAGTTTTAATGCATATCCTCCATGCTTTTACAGACATCATCAGTGAGCCAATGCTGTGCGAATGTTGCCGGAGCATCATTGGGTGTAGAGCTTGCATTGAAGAATGGGCATTAACATCAAACCAATGCTTAAAGTGCAGGTCTGAGTTTTCTGTGCTAAACATAATCAGGGTGGCTGGTCTGTCAACTGTTCTAGATGTTGTGAAAGAGTTAGTTTGAAATGTGTTGTACAATGCTTCTCTGAAGAAGCATTTTTTCTTATAGACATAGTGTTCTAGGATGTGAAATTGCACACAAATGTAAAATCCTTACCTACAATTTTTTTTTTTTCTGATATGGAGCATGTTAAATTGTTCCTGTAAAAGTGTTCCAGAGTGTGAAATTGCACACAAATTTAAAATCCTTAACTACAGTTTTTTTTTTTTTTTGAGTTTATAAAATAATACTTCAGTACAACAGTGTTCCAGGTTGTAAAATTTCACGTAAAAAAAACGTATCATCCCAACTTATAGATACTGTAGTTGTACTAGAATTGGTAAGGTGTTTGTTTTCCAGGGAAGAAGTTTCAGGTTGAGAAATCCCACACATTCACAGAGCTGTGCATACATTCCAGGGCATAGAATTAAGGAGCGTTAACCTTTTAAGATGTTTTATTTGTCTTCCCTCATTGGTATAAAAATTGTATTTAACATTGTTCAATGAATGTGTTTTAATAAATGTTTTGTTCAAACAAGTACTTGCTTGATAAACTTTTATTTGCTCAATTACAGCTACTGGCTGTACAAATCTTAACAAAAAATAGAAATGTTCATTAAGAAGACTTAATTCACTAAATTTGGTTCACAAAATGAGACCCACAATCTTATTTAAAAATATAATCAAAAAATTAAATTCCACTATCTTCACAAAGAGTACATGTAGATACACCGCCTTTAAGGATTTGAATATCGGTGAGTAATGTTAACAAGGCACATAACTGCTTCCTGAAAATTTCTGTAATTGTTGTTAATTACACTGTTGTAGAGGACAGACAGGTCAGGAAACTGATCAATAAAGGACTGCTCTGCATATGCACAGTCCTCTTCTGTTAGGAAAGGGTAGATGCCAAATGTTGTTGGTGTGGTCAGAGAGGATCCCATCTCTTGTAAGTACATGTTTGCAGCGACTATGGAATTGGGTAGCAGGTCTTCACTTAACTTTTTGAAGCAACCGCCTTCTCCCAAGGCATTTGGGACACCTCTCCCTGCAAAAAATTAAGTGTTTTTAGTTTGTTTCTCAAAAAAATAAACTGGTTGCTAATAAGAATAAGAATACCTGGTATTCTGTGGGCATTCCACGAGTCCACTACTCTTCCTACACCAATACGGCCTATCTGGCATGTGAGATCAGACACACAGTAGCGAGTGGTGGGGTCCTCCATGTCAATCATTTCCTGGTCAGTCAGCTGAATCAAAGCCTCCTTAATAGGGTAATTGACCCGGTTGTTTATCTCCGGCCACATTCGCTCAATCCTGTGGTTCTGATTTAAAACTTAAAATTATAATCTTGCAGTCCACCACTTTTATGCGTACTGAACATATGAATCAAAAACATTAACTTATAGAGGGCCTACCACAGGTTTCAAACAATTGATTAATTATTATTATTATTATTTTTTAAAACTACTCACCTTTGTTGAAGGTGTCTGCTTGTAAGGCTCCCTTACTGTGTTATATCTGTATGCAGCTAGGATCTCTTGCATAAAGAGACATAAATAAAATTCTTTCCCACAGTCTACACGTACTTGGTCCCAGATTCCATTGGTCAGAACAGCTGGTCTGAAATACAATAAGGAAAGCGTTCATAAAAATGGCTCAAATCCTAAAAGCATACAGTTGATATTAAAATACATATCTATTAGTTGAGCTGAATGACTCAAACAACACACATTTAACACCAGAACTCAACTAGTATTTCATTTTACTAATGATTTCTTATTACAGAGTTTTTTCCAACTAACCTGTACACCTCCTCATAGATAGTAAGGTTGTTCTTGACAGGCATGGTTGCATGCCCAACGACTCTGTAGCTGTACCCATCAACTGCGATCACATGCGTAACTCCGAACATTACGAGTTTCTCGTTTTGGTCAATATGTAATTTGTGACCAAAATACTCAGCATTGTAAGGAACTGGGTTTAAGTTTCGAGCTCCTTGGGAATTTAAATGGTAATAAATGTATGAGTTTACTAGTTCATTAAGTTTAATAATGTAACATACACAATGTGTTGTCTATTCAGGTTAATTGTGCAGTCTTTGATTAGTATTGTATTAATTCCTCATACCCCAATTTTACTATACACATACTAATCAAACACTGCATACATTATTACACAATTAAACTGAAAAGACAGACAACACTGTGAAATAGGCACCTGTAAACGAGCTTGGTGGTAAGGTTGATGGACAAGCCTCAGTGCTGATCCAACGCGGCGTTCTGAAACGCGGAGTCCCTTTGAGGCAAGGTAACCGTCATCATTTTTCGGCCAAAAGACGGTCCAGTCTGTACGAAATAATATTAAACCGGATATGTCAAATTGCAGGCGGACAGTACACATCCCTTAGTAGTAGCAGCAGCAGCAGGATTATAAAAAAATAAACTCACCTCTCGAATAGCACTGGCCACTGCCACCTCCAAATGATCATCCGACAAATGCCCTCTCTTTACCAGGTTGCGGTCGCCAAGGAACTTATTTATGCTGGCCACAGAATGGCCTCTTTCAATTCCAATGGACGCCAAGGCAGTGGAAACATCAGAATACGTTGCTCCATTATTTATCATATTAACTATGTTTTCAGCGTGATTTTCCAGGACTGACCCCATCTTGATTGATGAACGCCACCTTGTTTGTCGCAAGCATAGATCGCAAGCGCCAGTAACCAGGGATACAGTAAACTTCCGGTGAACTAATACGCGCTTTGTGCATTAAAAACCTTCATTTTTCGTTTTTGGTTTTATTGTATTTTCATTTGATGCATTAGAACAACGTGTGATGAAAACAAAATAAAAAATATAAATAAAAGAAACTGAAACTCGTTTTTTATGTCCACGAGAAGGTTTGAATATGCGATAAACTAACGGTTTCTTCGTTTTTCCGTTTTTTAAACAAAAACGAAAAAACAAATTATCCGAAGGTACACGAATCCGTGTATCATTCGTTCAGTCGTTTTTTATTTAATATTGAAAGTAGAAAAATGGGAAAAAAGTTCCTTTTTCGATTTTTCATTTTTTCCAAAAAACGAAAAACAAGAATTCAGCTTGATTTTTCGTTTTTCGTTCTGAGGTAGAAAAAATAATAAACAGCTTGAATATTCGATTTCTACACATGGGCGGGAATGAAACGCCCCTTTCCTCTGATTTGTCAGCCGAAGATTTTCCTCAGTTCTGCACTGCAGAATAAGAGTCCTCCGTTGTGCAGATTCTTAACGCGTTTATTGCAACTAGGCTACATTTAATCTTTTTTTCATCAAACAACCAGACTAACGAATGGTTCGACACAACCCGTACTGGGGAATAGACTAGACAGGGCTTTCTTCTGTGTAGATATAAATTCACCTACGCTTTGCATCAGCTGGGTATGCAGGGTAAATGACGGCTGTGAGACGGCTACCATGGTCGCCTCACCCAGTAATTATTTTATTTTTTTAATAATAAATGAAGATATAAATCAATATAATTAGTTGTAAATTAAATATTTTTAACACTAATACACAAAGAAAAGAATAATGCATTGACTATATAATAGGCCTATTTTAACGTAAACGCATGAACTGTCATTCAGACTGACTATCTAACATCCGGAGAACAGAGAACAACAGAGATATTAAAATACATACTCTTCTGAAATGTATTAATTTATATCTCAAAGATGTGCTTTGAGTTTTATAAAAAGCAATAAGGTACTCTAGGCTAGTGCTGTATCTGAATAAGCCCCAGCGCACGGTCATGTTGAGAGGGAAACAAACGCATTGTATTATTAGCCTATTCAGAAATAGTGTAAAAGACCGTAAATAAAATACAACATTAACATTATAAACACTATTAATAACATATGTCTATGCGTATTATACTTCCCCTTTCTGTAGCCTGTCAAATCCTTAAATGAATGGTATTCAGAAAACAACAAGAATGAAAAATAAGTAGCCCGTATAATAAAAATATAGCCTAACCTAATAACTTATAATAATAGCCTATTATGTCCTTTATTGAAACTGAAACTGTACGGACATTGGTTTCGCGCATCTCTCATTCGGTCCAAGGTTTCCATATTTGCAATGTAACATTTGGATGCTAACTAGTAATGTAAAGAAGGCTTCGTACTTCAGTCGAGTCCCAATATACACGTATATGCTAAATCATCATCTTCACAGCAAGGGAAATGAGTTTGGAATAACAGCAAGTAGGACTGTGCAGCACAGCCTTTATATTGTACAAAAGACCAATTAAATTAAGCAGAATAATTTTTATATATTTGGTTGACTGTGTTTTATTTTAATAATGAATAGGCTGCGATGTCAAGTTAGCAATGCCAGAAGTGAACTGATAATAGCCTAGATGTTGTGTGAGCGAGCAATGCGCCAGCGCCATCACTTGGATTTGTTGCTCAGCAGGGGAAATAATATTCTGGGAACAGAATAATATTCTGTCTTTTAATACTCTGTCATTCGAAGCAGTAAAATTTATATTTTTATTTGTGTACATTCAAAATGACTACAAATGACCTTTAAAAAATAAAGAAAACAACACGATGCGCTGCGTCTCAGACTCCTTGAACATCTTTCTGGCGCACACCAAAAATGAACCAAAATAGAGTGAATAGCCTTCTGACGCGCCTACTTTTGAAAGTCAACATTTAGATTATTTTAAGTAAAATGCATTATATAGTCACTTAGGAATAAAACACAGCGTGGTTCATGATAAAATAAATAAAAAAAACGTGACTTTAATAGCAAACCCCTGGCACTTGAGAACTCTGGTCTACAAAGAAGAAAGCCCTGTCTAGTCTATTCCCCAGTACGGGTTGTGTCGAGCCATTCGTTAGTCTGGTTGATGGAAAAAATATTAAAAAGTTGCAATAAAAGCGTTAAGAATCAGCACAACGGAGGACTCTTATTCTGCAGTGCAGAACTGAGGAAGAACTGATGACGGGACAGTTTGATCTTCGGCTGACAAATCAGAGGAAAGGGGCGTTTCATTCCCGCCCATGTGTAGAAATCGAATATCAAGCTGTTTATTAATTTTGCTACCTCAGAACGAAAAACGAAAACTAAAGCTGAATTCTTGTTTTTCGTTTTTTGGGAAAAAATGAAAAATCGAAAAATGAACTGTTTTCTCATTTTTCTACTTTCAATATTAAATAAAAAAACGACTGAACGAATGATACACGGATTTACACGGACCGCCTACGCTGAGTTTCGGTTCATTTATGAGACGAGCTCCAGGTTCACCAGCGCCTCCGTGTCCTGATTATCTATTTTCTAAGCCTATATTTACTTCTTATTTATTAAATCCAGACAATTGGTTGATGAAACATCGATTAAAATTAAGATACAATTAATACAAAACGAAATTAAATTTAAAGACAGGCTTTGTGCTTTCAGTTTGAGGTCTCTGTGAAAGTTTTAAAACATTATTTTAGTGCCGCTTTAGAGCGCTCACGATAGCGGAGAACTGTCTGTAACATTTTTTTTTTTTTTTTTTGTGAAATAAATTTCTAAAAAAATGCGACTTAGTCCAGTGCGACTTAGGCTATATAGCTAGCCTATGTTTTTTTCTTCCTCATGGCGCATTTTTTGACTGATATGCGACTCCGGAGCGACTTTTAAAATAGGCTACCGTAAGTTATTTATTCTTTTTGTGCAAATGTCCCATAAAGTCCCATCCTTTAAGGATTAATTTATGTCCCGTTGACTGGTCCATTGCATTACGAATAAAAGCAGAATCAATAAAGTCAAAAATGTGATGTGCAGTCAGGTGGTTTGAGTGTGTGCGTTTTTGACGAGTTTCATAGTCTTGATATTGTTTCTTATTCAAAAGTGGTGACTTATTCAAAAGTGGCTACTATATTTATTATTATTATTATTATTATCATCATTATCAATATTATTATTGGTATTATTATTATTAGGCTAAGCCTAGCCTACTACTATATTGTGTAGGCTAGCCTACATGTAGAATTACAACTAGCCCAGACATCTTTATTTAACCGTGAGTGACAGGCGCATAGCCGTGACGGGTCGCGGGACCATAGCCGTGATGACGGGTCGCGGGACAGGCAGGCGCGTATATAGCCGTGACAGGTCGAGTGACAGGCGAATATAGCCGTGACAGGTGAGTATAGTTGTGACAGGTCGAGTGACAGGAGTAGGTGACGGGTCGCGGGACAGCCGCATACCCGTGACCATGGGTGGCGCTAGGGAGGAGCAGGTGCTTCAGCACCCCCAAGAAAGACCAAAGCACCCCGATACCACCCCCAAAAATTATTTATGGAAGCAATTATATTCAGGCTGTATTCTATGGAAGCCCTGAACCGCATTTTGAAGAAATACTATCTCGTTATTTCGACATAAGAAGTCTTATTTTGACATAATAAATCGTTATTTCGACATAATATCTCGTTATTTCGACATAATTAGGGGACATTCTCTGCATTAAGCCACATTAATGCATTAAGCCACATTAATGCATTAATGCGTTCTTATGGTTATATGGGAGGAAAATGCTTAATGTGCAATTAAACGTTGCGTTCATATTATGGGCTCATCTGATTTTTTGTACATAGCCTACTTTATGATTTTAGTATCATAATGATTAATAAATGCATGCACAATTATCCATGAACTTGATTTGAACAAATGCCTTTAAACTTGTGTGTGCAAAATTCAGAATTAAATGAATGTGCAGCAATTTGTACAAATAGAGAGTCTGTATGCCTACTATACTGTTGTAATAGTACTGTTTTGTTAAAATATTATAGTATTATTTTTTTCCATTTATGTTGATTTATGAAAAGTGAACAGCACGAGTAAGATAGGATGCGCAATATATCAAGAGACATGGAGCGGGTCAGACATGATTTTGACCACTTCATTAAGTTTTCTTTTGTAGAAAGCCTTTATTTAAAGAGAATTTAGTTTTGTATAAATTGTATATTAATTTTAATAAATTTTTCATCAACCATTTGCCTGGATTTAATAAATAAGAAGCAAATATAACAGACATAGGCTAATCATGGAGGCGCCCGCTGGTCACTTGCATTGCACGTTAACTGAAGCGCATCTCATCCTAACTTAACGAAACTCAGTGTATGCCTCAAACAGACATGAGAAATATATCAAATACACAAAGCTTGAAATGTCTTTAAACGAAATAATTCAAAACGAAAAGAAAGGGCTCCTCTCTGATTATGTAATCCCTTGTGCATTTCTCTCTATTGGCGCGTTCATATGGCGATCGTCAACTTCATATTTGCAGCACTAGTTTATTAATAAAAATCAATGCACGCGTCGCCGGATTTACAAATCTTGCTTGTTGCACGCACACATATTATGTCGGAATAACGAGATGTTATGTTGAAATAACATTATTATTATTAATAGGCTACATCTTTTCTATTTGATTGAATGCTGAATGTTGCTTTGTTCAATTTAATAAAATTAAAACTTTAATTGTGGTCATTAAAATAATTGAATATTAAATATTTAGTGGGCAAGTTTTTCTCATTTATATACATAGGCCTATACAGCTCCCCCTGTCAATGATCTAGAACCCCCCCAGCACATGCGTTAAAAATTCTCTGGCGCCGCCCCTGGCCGCGACGGGTCAAGTGACAGGCGAGTATAGCCGTGACAGATCGCGGGACAGCCGCATATACCCGTGACAGGTCGCGGGACAGCCGCATATGACCGTGACAGAACGCGGGACAGGCGAGTAGCCTATAGCCGTGACAGATCACGGGACAGCCGCATATAGCCGTGACAGATCGCGGGACAGCCGCATATACCCGTGACAGATCGCGGGACAGCCGCATATAGCCGTGACAGATCGCGGGACAAGCGAGTATAGCCGTGACGGGTCGCGGGACAAGCGAAGCCGTGACGGGTCGCGGGACAAGCGAGTATAGCCGTGACGGGTCGCGGGACAGTCGCACATAGCCATGACAGGTCGAGTGACAGTCGCATATAGCCATGACAGGTCGAGTGACAGGTGCATAAAGCGGTGGCAGGTCGAGTGACAGGCGAGTATAGGCGTGACAGGTCGAGTGACAGGCGCATAAAGCGGTGGCAGGTCGAGTGACAGGCGCGTATAGCGGTGGCAGGTCGAGTGACAGGCGCGTATAGCGGTGGCAGGTCGAGTGACAGGCGAGTATAGCCGTGGCAGGTCGAGTGACAGGCTCATAAAGCGGTGGCAGGTCGAGTGACAGGCGCGTATAGCGGTGGCAGGTCGAGTGACAGGCGAGTATAGCCGTGGCAGGTCGAGTGACAGGCTCATAAAGCGGTGGCAGGTCGAGTGACAGGCGCATATAGCGGTGGCAGGTCGAGTGACAGGCGCATATAGCGGTGGCAGGTCGAGTGACAGGCGCATATAGCGGTGGCAGGTCGAGTGACAGGCGCCGGTGGCAGCTGCCCCTGCCACGGAAAGATTTTACCCTTACTGTACCCTACTCCACATAGGAAGAACAGGCATACCAACTAGTAACTGACCTGATGAAGACACATGCTGAAGCGGACTGAAACTGATTCTGAAGCGAGGTTTCAAGAGGTCCTTCGAGGTTAACGTAACGTCGCGTGAAAATAAGCTTCTTCTGCCGTTTTATGGCGATTGGCAAACAAACGAAAAGTTTATTCGCGCCATCTACTGGGCTGTGTAATGTTACCACTCTCAATGAGAACGCACTGCAGTTTTTCACCACATAATTACATTGGGAAACTGTGTGGATCGCTGTAGAGAGGTAGGGAGGGCTCCGAGACCGGTTGCCCCGATTAGTATCACCAGAGAATTCCTGCCGAATCCATGCATGCGCTTCATTTTAATATACTCACTTTTGAGACTTAAAATAATTTAGAAAATTAAAAAAAATATTTGTTTGAGAATGATAAATACTTTTATAATTATTAGTGCCAAGATGTCTATATTTGGATGCATTTTTTGGTTGGGCTCTGCCCCTCCTGCCTATACAGTCGAGCCGCGGCTGGATGCGAAGAAGTCTTGCCTGCTTCTGATTAATGTGATTAAAAAAAAGAAAGAAAAAAACCTTCTGCGGTTTAATGCACACATTTCTGTTGAGAATAAGCAAATTCCAGAAAAGTCCAAACCAAATTGTAGCTACTTGATGGTAGTGAATGTTTGCTCGATTCCCAGCTTTAGTGAGGCTTCGCGATTCATATGCGTTAGCGACTCTGAAACAGTGAATCTTTTATTTTTGAATCGTTTCCCAGAACCCCAGCCCTTCTTCACACACACGTGCGTGGAGCAGGACAGGATAGCAGCGCGCTAAGACAGTAGGTATTTCGATTACATTTATGATCACATAAATGTTTGGTTTGTTTGTGGCTTCTATCAATTTTTGATTTTTTTTTTTCAAAGATGAAACGCACCAGAAGAAATATATTAAAACCAGCCAAATACAGGACAGTGGAGGAAAATGCCGAGGTCACATGTGGGAGCAGCGAGACAAGCACCGCCAACTTTTCGAAAACATATTCGACTGGGTTTCAGTGTAAGATGAAAACCTACCTTTCCCTCTATTTCTGTTTTGATAGTAATTAATTAGCTACTAACTCTGTTAACACCCGAGCTTTGTGACCAGCTAACACATATAACCTGTTATGGTTATTACACCATATTTTGACTCCTTTTAGCTCTTTAGTGCCACCTATACGTGGAATGTTTTTATTTTCACAAGTGGAAATATGTATTCATGATACAATGCATACATATTTCATTTTCATACATATTATTATTGTGCCATTCATTTGTAAGGCAAGTTTATTTTTGACAAACTACGTACAAGAACATTGCTCCAATGTAAGTGGCTCCCTTCGCAGGGAGCTTGATTGACAGGTGATCTGACCAATCATACTTCGCCATCCGCCATTTTGTCCGACAAAGCACTCAGGAGTCTGAGTAGGTAGATTAACATGGGAGGATTTCATAGACCGTATGAATTTGAACTTGAAAAACGAAGTGTACTGACGCCTTTCCACGGTTAAAACAACATTCCTTCTTATGTTCATTCATGTTTATTTGATGCTATTAATTAACTAGAAGGAAGAGATGATCAGTTCACGAGCAGCTTTAAAGGATTAGTTCACCTCAAAATTAAAATTTCCTAATAATTTACTCACCCCAATGCCATCCAAGATATCCATGTCTTTCTTTCCTCAGTGGAAGAGAATTTAAAGTCGTCATGAAATCAAATTTTACCATTCGTATTTTTATATGTAATAGTGTAGTGTTTATTATAAATGATTTATCTGTGCACTTAAAGGGTTAGTTCACCCAAAAATGAAAATTCCGTTTATCATGTGACGACAATACTTTTTGTGCGGAAAAACAACAAAAATAACGACTTTATCCAACTATTAGTGTTCTTCAATGTACGGCGTCAGAGGCACAAAAAGTATTGTCGTCGCATGATAAACGTAATGTAGAGCCACTGTAGTCACTTAGACTATTTTAATGATGTTTTTAATAACTGCTCTGGGACGGCGAGTTTCAGTCCCTCTGAAAGCCTATGGAGGAGTGAGACAGCTCTCAGATTTCATCAAAAATATCTTAATTTGTGTTCCGAAGATGAACGAAAGACTTACATGGTTGGAACAACATGAGCGTGAGTAATTACTGACAGAATTTTAATTTTTGGGTGAACTAACCCTTTAATTTTTTTTTTTAATTCGTGCACCCTTATAATCTTTAATCAAATACGTTACCATTCCCTCCCCCCTCGAAATGACTTCTCTTCAGGTCAAAACTGTTTACTGTTAACAAACAGTACTTCCATATATGAGTATTTCCGCCAGCGGCGTCGAGCGGAAGAAGCCGGGAACTACGTCATCGTGCTCGACGGCGCCGGCGATCTGACAGACACATTAAAGAGCCACAAAACGGTATTTATTGTTTATATTTCTTTTAAAAAATGACCAAATTTGAAAGGTGAGACTTTGTTTAATATGTTTAATATCAAAAGTAACCTGGTCTGTCCTGTCTGTCAGCGTGTTGTCAGTCTCCTCTCTGCTCCGTGATGTATTTTTCACTGCATGAGAACATGGTGTGGCATGAGCGGCGTAGCTTGTCAGACATAGCGACAGTAACTAAGGGGGGCGGGTCTTTGCGAATGGTCAATTATGATTGGTCATAACGATTTAAGTGTATTAATGAAAATTTACATTACCAGAGATGATTTGATGTTGTGAAGAATGAGAAAGAAGTCAAATTATGGGTTTTCAAGAAGACATTGAAAGAGTAATAAAACTTCTAACTTTTCTCTCTTTTCTTTTTTTAAAGCTAAGATTTCTACTCTAAAAGCAGAGATCTCCTTGCTTAAAGATGAGTGCGATTTTTTGAAGAAGGGGATTGAAAAGATGAAGTCTGTTGTTCCAACTGCAGTGTCTCAAGTCCATACTAATCCGGCAGTGTCAGATTCTTCAGGTTTGAGTTTAATGCTTCATTGTTATTGTTTTCTGTTAGAAGAACAATGTTGCTTTGGAGTAAACAAATTAATGTGGAGTAGGTAATTATCACAATTTTACACCAGAACTGCAGTTGAAAAGCCATTATCTACATCTTCCTTGAGAAATAGATATGTTATCTGACGATTTAGCCTCTACACTCAAGCTGAACCCAGTGAACAGGATTTGTGGATGAATCAATCCTCTTTTCCACAAACATTGAAAGTGATAAATAAATTGGTAAACATGGTACCTGCACTTAATAAAGATGGTGAAATTTGTTCATCAAAAATTCTTGGAATATAAAACCATTAAAAATGCAGGTTAAAAAGTATGAAAAACAGACTAATATATATTTTTTTAAACAAACAAAAGTTTCTTAATTTGACTAACTATATAGATATAACTATAGAGCATGTAAACATGAACAATGCAACAGAACACAAAATCAAATAGCCTAAAGAATTAGTTATTTTGCAGACCTCTTATTGTACCCTCGTAATATTGCCGACTAATACTGATGTAGGTGATTTGCAGTTGAAAAAAAAGTAAAGTGTAGTTTTAATTCTTTCTCAACAGCTTTTAAAGGGATACTTGGGATTTAGCATTAAGCTTTGTGTCAGTAGAAAACCTTTAGTATTTTCAAATTACCCTACTTTCCCCCCTCATATCCCCCTTAGATGAGAGATTTATGTATTTTTTTGTCTGGAAAAAATCCTCAGATAAAACACAACTGCTGCCTCTTTTCGTTTAAATAAAAAAAAATATATTAAACATATTCCAGGCAATATGTGCATTTGTACAAATGTTGCAATAAACAACAGTGATAATCTTGTAATAAAATAAAAGTCGACCCATATCTTTTTTTGTTAAATTTCTGTTTTTTCAATATAGGATATAGCCATTATCAAGGTATAAGTAAACGGTACAAGAAGCTTTAAAATAAGAAATAAAGCAAACAATTCAGTCAAATATACATGTTCAGCGCTCTAGTCTAACTTTACAACAGTAAAGTTAAATAGCCTAAATATATGAAATTTCACTAGCCCTCAAAACGATTGGCCAGGGAACGAATTATAGATTTACGAGACCAAAGATCGCCCGTTAGATGTACACAAGACAAATTATATCTCATGTTTAACCACTACAGAGACATCAGAGTCGGCGGCAAACGTCAGAAGGACGCTGAGTCAGAACATCAGCGACGAGCGCCCGGTGATCGCCTGGATCTCACAACCTGGATCAAAATTTCACCTTTATAAATAAACCACAGATTTGAGATTTTAAACAATTACATTCTCTCCTGAAAAACTCTTAAAACTACATTTCGTGACACAATAAAGTAGCATTATATTTCAACTGTAGCCTATATTAAAAAATGGCGCTTCTAGTGTTGTTATTCCCCTTGTAGCACACGCAAGTTACAATCCTCTGTCAACCAATCAACGTCCTGCAGTGAGTCTAGCTCAACCCTTTAGTACCATACCTCTGTGCTAGGTACCCCAATGGAAGGGTACCCAAAAAGTGGTACGGTACGGTTCGGATTTTTGGTACCATTCTCAACTTTTGACAGTGGAAACGCAAATAAATGCGTACCGTTCCGTACCATACCACTCGGTGGAAATGAGCCATTAGATAACAGGTTCTTATTCTGTGGAGAAAGCAGAGTAGTAGGAGACAGCTGAGTAGTAGGGGTTACCATCGTCTTTTTCCCGGAGATGTCCGGCCGTCTACTCAAGATCCTCCAAAATGTCCGGGATTCGGCTTTTGCTTTTTTGCCATTCATTGTTTACATGCACACCTTTTGTTTTAATCTAACTGAATTAATTCCGATTGGTGAATCTGAATGTAGTGCTTACATGAATGCCAAGTAATCGGTTGATGTGCATTTTAGGCCTCGCGTCGTTCTCCCGCGACCCCTCACTAACATAATGAATGGAGACTGTAGAACGCAAAAGCCGAATACCGGACATTTTGGGCGAACTCGAAATCCCTGTCAGATTCGTCACGGAGACTCACTAGTAGCTAGCCTTCTTGTGTTTAACTGCGCTCTCTCATCGGTAGGAGTGGCCTCCTAGGGCAGCGAAGCAAGTGCATTCTGTGAGTTGTTGTTTTTCATCCACATGAGCTAAAAATACAGTTTCTGGCTTTTCTCAGTTTAGAAGGCTCCAAATTCAAAAATAATTTGACATTTCTACTGCATAAATTACCAATTTTAAATACACATTCATCTTTCCAGAGGTGAAGTATCCCTTTAATGAATACATGTATTTTAATGTCCACTAAATTTAAGCATATTTACTGAAATGCTGTTCAACTTCAAAATTCATACTCGGCTTATATTTAAAGTGTCCCTATTTTGCATATAAACCTGTTATACTTTATTCGACCTCTAAAAAGCAGAATAGGGACACTATTCTAAAAAAAAATCAATTTACAGTTATTACGATGGCCTAAACGTTTCAGTGCAGATGGACTGCTTGACAACATCAGCATTAGTCCTTGTGTAACAAACTAATAGGCTATTATCCAACCACAATTTGTATCTTTTTCTCCAATATTTAAATGTGATTGCATATGCGCTTTAACGTGGACTGAGAGTCAGCTTCAATCAGGGTCAACAGGATGAGACAGAGAGAAACTCTGGTTCTGTTTGCACACTGAAAACTTCTGTCAAATCATGATAAAGAAACGTATTTTCTACTAATGCCACTTAAAGTAATAGTTTGCTAAAGAGGTTTTTTCTCTATATATAATGCAGAACAGCAAGACTCGTGGGATTCCACCAGCTCCTCATCATCAGATTCCTCGGTGAAAGCGAAGAAAAAGAAGAAGCAAAAAATGAAGAAACCAAGGAAGAGCAACAAAAAAAGGGGGAAAAAATAATGTTATAATTTATTATCATGTCTATATCATTTAAAATGAAAAGTTCACAATCTGTTTTGAAGTTGTTTGTCAAATAAAGTTTATGACAAAAAGGATAATATATTTTGTGTGTGTGTGTATATATATATATATATATATATATATATATATATATATAGCACCTTGTGTACCCTACAACTACGCAGACATTATAATTACTCTGTAACTACGTGAAACAAGGGGGTAACAAGTGCCACTTCAATTTACAGCCCGTAGATGTTGTAATTACTCTGTAACTACGTGAAACAAGGGGGTAACAAGTTTGACTTACACTATAACAACACAAAACAATGGTATATTTACACAGTAACTATGAAAATAGTTCTAGTTTTGCTTGCCTTGTTTTCATCATAGTTGCCTTGCCTATTTTTAATTTTGCTTGATGACCCAACAAAATCCTGTACTCCTGTTTTTCTTTCTTAAGGTAAGTAACCTATATTGAAAATTCTAAATAAAACCATAGCAGAAACTCATTCCTCTGAATTTCAAGTTTTGTTGTTCAGTAATCTCCATCATGCATCATGAAATGATAGAATATGTACCCCGGGGTTAAAAAAATACCTAGGCCTAAATATATTTTAATACCTATGTATTATTCCAAAAAGATATGCTGTATGATTATGATTGAAAGAAGACCCAGCGCACTTTACAACCATATCAGAGGTGTCTTCTGAATCACCACAGTTTGCAGAATCCACTTGGATGATGCGACGGCAGCCATGGTACTACGACAACGACTATGACAAGCCAGTGCAATCACCACACACCAGCTATATGTGGAGAGGAGTGTGATCGAGCCAATTCAGTGAATGTGTTCTCGCTAAATTGCTCTCAAATATAAGATTGTTGTTTTGCATGTAGCTTGTAGGCCATATCAGGTAGGCCTAATATTAAAATAGTTAGCCCTTAGTTATGAAATACTGCATATTATTTATATTTTTCCTGGTTGTTACCCCTTTATTCCCCAAATATTATAACTTGTTCCCTTATAATTACACATACGTATTTTATAAGTACTCTATAATTACCGAAAGGTACGCTGTAAATTCGGTGTACTTAAGCAGTACTTTTCCTGGTTGTTACCCCTTTATTCCCCTAATATTATAAATTGTTCCCTTATAATTACACGTACGTACTTTATAAGTACTCTATAATTACCGAAAGGTACGCTGTAAATTCGGTGTACTTAAGCAGTACTTTTCCTGGTTGTTACCCCTTTATTCCCCTAATATTATAAATTGTTCCCTTATAATTACACGTACGTACTTTATAAGTACACTATAATTACCGAAAGGTACGCTGTAATTTCGGCGTAATTACGCAGTACTTTCCGGGCTGTAATCTAAAGCGTTACCCAATACTGATAATGATGTATCACGTTAACAAAACCACATGTTCATTACAGCGATATCGTATTACCGAATACCGGTGTTATGCCGATTTCTGTGACCCACCTAATTCTGTGACCGTATACAATGCACATAATGTAGTAATGGTAGGTTTAGGATTAGCTCAATACAGTGCCTACTTCAGTCACTTTGGTGGGCCACAGAATTCGGCACAACACCGGCATATGTCTGATTAAGACGTAACTTTACATGCTGTACAACTTTAAGAAAACATATAATGAAATGTACAATTACCGGCTTCTTCGTCATTCTCATCGATCAGACACTATGTACACATAGGATTGTGTAGTATTTTATAGACACTTAAGATTTTCTTTCCTGAGATGTACAAAGACATTCTGTGTGCAGAAGTTATTGAAAATGAGTTGTGTTGATCTGAATGCGATTTTTATTTTATTTTATTTTTTTTATATATATTCCAGGCTAAGCCAAGATCGCCTCACAGGTCTACTTTCACATTATAAAGAGCATGGATTGGAGTCAAAGGAAAATTAATCTGGAGGGAGAAAAAACAATACACGATCACTAGAATTTGAAGATACACAGCGAGCTGTAAGTTTCCTGACAAATTATGCATCAGAAAATGCATTGGTCCTTCCTGGGAGGGTTCCTGGTTTCAAGAGGGATGACATGCAGCTTCTGCCTTCATCTCACACAAAGATTTTGTCTACAACTGCTACAGGCAAGGTCTTGAAAATACAGGTAAATAATTATTATTGAAATTGGTATTATAGAGAGAGCACAAACATTTCAAGCCTTTGGAATACTTTAGAAAATTACTTTATCGGATTCTTGTATTTGTTGCTTTCAGGACACAGAATAATGGGAGACAGCAACTTTTTCAAGCTTTGGAAGAAAGTCTGCCCTTTTATTATCACGGCCAAGTCAATGACGGACTTGTGTTGGATTTGCCAGGAGAATAATAGTCTCATTTTAGTAGTAGTGCGAACTTGACAGAAAACAGACCATGTTGCACAACAAAACAAGCATCTATTGATTGTTAAAACTGAGAGGTCCCTGTACAATAATATGGTCACAGAGGCCAATAAAGTGTGTGCTGAGAATGACATCAAAGACCTAAGCAGCAACCAGCCATGTAGTCGCTACATCACTATGCACTACTCGTTTGACTATGCCCAGCAAGTCCACCTGCCAAGTAACCCCTTGCAGCCAGGACCAATTTATTTTCTAGTTCCAAGGAAGTATGGGTTGTTTGGTGTCTGCTGTGAGGGGATTCCTCGGCAGGTGAACTTCCTGGTTGATGAAGCACATCTCATTAGTAAAGGCTCAAATGCAGTGATTTCATACCTCCATTTTTTCTTCAGCAATTATGGCATTAGAGAAACAGATGTGCATCTCCACTGCGATAATTGCTCAGGGCAAAACAAAAACCGTTTTGTCCTTTGGTTTTGTGTCAAGTGTAAAATTTTATATGTTCCTGATGAAATATTTTAAAGGGTAACTAAACCCTAAACCAACTTTTTTTAGTTAATGATCTGTAAGAATGGGGCTTTATTAGTGCTGTTCATTGATTCGAGTAACTTTTTTGACATTTGGGTATAAAGTGTTTTAATGCTACAATATATGGTGTAAAAACATCTGAGTGCTGCCCTCTTCAGGTTGAATTTTCCTATTGGATGTTGCGGTACTGTGTGACGTAAGCGGTACTGCGTGACGTAAGCAGGTTCCAGCTCACCACGCCCTCCCTTGGTACGAGCTCACCGCGCCCTTGGATGAGCTAGCATAGATTTATCTGTATTTAGTACAGTGGTAGGTGTAGTGTTGCTGGGTGCAACAGCACTGCTGGACTGCATAGCTTTCCAGCAGACTTGGAAATTAGGCGCCAGTGTTTGCATGCACTTGGCCTGGAAGACCGTGAGTGTAAAACCTGCATTTTACGCGGAATTGCTTTTCCAACGCAATAGAGGTGAAAATTGGCTTCTCCACACAGCTCGCGCTGAAAAGCGACGCTGTACCAAACGCTGCTTCTCCTGCATGGACTCCACCACTGCAGCGGCGTCTTGATGTGAGTGATATATTTTAATTACAATTTATGGTTAGGCTAAAGTTAATCGGGGGTCGACAAACGCGTCAGCGCATTTTGCTGGATTTTTTCACATAGCGGCAAAATATGAATATGCCTATAGAGCGCGCGCGCTATTGACATCAACTCGATAAAACTCATCAGATATATATTTACGTCGTCTTGCGACCCTGTGAGCAAACTCTCCATTTTAGACAGTCTGACAGCAGGACTCTCAGGTGCACGCCCTTCCGCTCACGGTTCGTCCCCTCTATCTCCGCTGGGGTCTGCCCACTTTTCTAGCATTTTTCAAATATTGCCAGTGGGTGGAGTCTGGCTCTGACCAGGGGTTTAGTTACCCTTTAATGAAATTTTGTGTGTATAAAGGTTTAGTTGTGGTAAATCAATGGTGTAAATTTCATTTATTTCCCTTCATTAGTAATATGCGTAGCTAAGGACTTAAAGGAGAACTTTTTTTTTTTGTAAATTTGGAGTGCTGTCAGTACAGAGAACAACGACAAAAATCGGTGTTGACTTCAATGGGGCAAGTTTTAAACCTGCTTTTAGCCTCTTAACATCCTTGATGTGTCATTACAATTGCACAGGTCATGTGAGTGATTCCTTCAGATTGAACACGGGTGAATCTGACTGCAGTAGATGTGAAAGATAAGTGATGTTATTTGAGCCAGCGCACATACCTGTATTTACATCCTGTTTTCGGTAGAAGTCCACAGTAGTCGATTGTCGAGTTCACGCGCGTGATCATAGGTAACTAAACCTATGCGCGTGAACTCAACAATCGACTACTGTGGACTTCGACCGAAAACAGGATGTAAATACAGGTATTTTTTTGCCCCATCAGATTCCAGATATTCAAAAGGTTGTATCTCGGCCAAATATTGTCCTATCCTAACAAACCATACATCAATGAAAAGCTTATTCATTCAGGTTTCATGTGATGTATACATCTCAATTTCAAAAAAATTACCTTATGACTGGTTTTGTGGTCCAGGGTCACATATTGAAAGGGCATGGTCTACATACAAAAGTCAGATCTGGAGATTGAGAGGCAACAAGAGCGAGAAGCTCTTGAAGGAACACCTGGCTTGTATTGAATGGACTTATTGGATGGGGAAGGAGCACAGATATTGTCCTCTGGGGCGTTTGATGAAGGATAGAAAGTACTGCATTTAAGACATTACATCAGATATTTTAATTCAAAGGTTGTTCAGTAAAGTCGTTTGAGGATATGAAGCTAATAAAAAAATGCAAACAGACACTTGAGTTATAACTTTACTAGAATAATAAAACAATCACTCATTACTAATGCATGGGTTCCCTTTTCCGTTTAGGTTACTTTTCCACTTTGCACTTACAAAGCAATTGACCATACAGGGGGGAAAAAATGTTGCTGTAATGACAATAAAATGTAATTTTTGGGAGTGCAGTAATTCCACTAAATGCATATTGCATTTCTATAGTAGTAATAATAAAAATAATAATAGCATTGGTAATAAAGAAGACCAACCCGATTATTGTAATGGCTAATTGTGTATGACTGTTCATTAGTAGTAACTTCTTAGTTATTTTTCTTGAACCTTAATTAGTAGATAATTAATAGTAGTTATTCAGGAGGCATGACTGAATTAAGTAGTTATTGATTAGTTAATTGTTACAATAAATAAAAAAATGCTATTACATACTGATTAGTTAACACATCTTCCTTAGTAGTTAATAGTAGTGACTGAAGTAGTTCTGCAATAATTTCTTATTAATTATGCATTAAGTAAGATACAGTATTCTAAAGTGTTACCCACATGTTCTATATTCAGCTCTTCTAAATCAGATATCATTTGGTGCTTTCTGGTGGTTTGTGAAGAAGTGGAAGAGTTGAGGTGCTGTGCCCGCTTTTGGATGGAAAAGGAACTGAACGGTAGGAGGAAAGTGGACACATTTTGAAGGGGCAGTAGTGGCCCAAAAGAAGAGCAAGAAAACAAGACTAACATCCGACTGCATTATGATATAAAGACAGTAAACCAATCCACAAAATAACCACAGAAATAACCATAATCTGTGTTAACACTGATTTGAATATTGAAAATTGCATCTGCTTAATGAATATGTTAGTGTAGGTATTTCACTCCTGATGGCAGTAGTGGAATCACTTAAAACGGAATGAGATTAAATTGTTTTTAATGATGAATGCATTATTGTGTGTTCAGTGAGTAAGGTTAAATGTATATATTGCAAGACATCTAGTGTCATTCAATGATGTATGTGACAGTTGCTTTTGGCAAATTTATGAACAATTTTACATTGTGCCCCTTTAATACATCTTTCTTCTAATCTAGAGAAGAAAGTTTGATTTAGTTTACCCCAAAGTGTTAATTAATATATTAATTAACAAGCATGAACTAACATGTAGTTAAGATGGTATTGTTCATGCAGGAATTCATATGACTCATGTCGTAGTTAAAGGTGCTGTAAGCGATGCCAGAAGTCGTAACTTCTTGTTGACATTCGAATTGTTGTCAAACAAAACGGAGGCTAGCTAGACCCTCCCTCCTCCTCATCCCGTCTCCTCCCTCCTCCCCTCCCTTCCGGCATAAAGGAAAGTCAAAGTAGTCACTAGTACAAACAAAGCTAAGTTTTACTGATACTTCATTCAGTGTGTAATGTCGCCAAGTTAGATAAAGGGTTTTATATATTGCAGAAAAAGAGAAACATTATCTTAAAATCGTTTCGCCACCTGAGGTTATAACTATAGCTCCCATACAAGGACGCAATAATAACAAGATAACGTTAGCTTCGCGTTTCCCAGTGAGCATAAACAACGGCGGCATCGTAAACAAATTTAGTCAAAGTTGTCAACAGCCTATAAATGAGCGTTCAAATTCATAACAAACAGTGGGTGAAAACAATCATTCACACAAATTGTCGCCCTACTGTGTATTTGCTTGATCATTTACAATAGAGATTGATCGCTATAGCTGCTAGAAACATGTTGTATTCACCAAAGTTAACACTGACTGCATAGTTCTAGCTAATTACATCCTTGTGTTGGTTTGGCGAACATGAACGTCAGTTTAGAAAGAAAAATGGATTTACACACCTGTTCTGCAAAAACAGAGCAACTGAATGTCGGATTCTGCCGGCGGAGTTCTCGCCACCTTTCGAAGGTTTTCCGATGTAAATTCGGTACTTAGCGCGTTCCTTATCCTCGTTCCTTATCCTCGTCCCTTATCCTTGTCCCTCTTCTTTGCAATTTGTTCATCGGAACGTCGTCTCTTTGGTCGTGTTTCGGCCATAATTCAATCTTCCCTCTTCATGCTTCTCTCTCCTCCACACGCTCCACGCGCACTAACCCCCAAACCCCACCCTCAAATACATCTTGTCGGTGATTGGCTGGAGCACTGTTTGCTGTGTTTCATGGTACGGGTGAGTCCAGTTTGTTTTTCTTGCTGTTTGTGGAGCCTGTGGTGTTTACAGAGACCGCGTTTTTTTACAGTGTGTTCAGGGGACAGGCAGCTAGCGGATAGTGAGGAGATGTTTGCTGTATGTGACAAAAAATGTTTTGGCCTAAAAAACGCGTGACATCACTTAGAGCACCTTTAAGGTTAGTTCTTCATTAGTATATGTCTTAAAGGGGTCATATAATGCCATTTTTGTACAAGCTAATATGATTCTTTGGGGTCTAAATTAAAAGTTTGTAATATACTTTAATTAAAAATTCTCATTAGTATTGTAAGAAAACACTCATTTTACCTGGTCAAAACCAGCTCTGTTTTCAGCACGCCGTTTAAGTGCATGTGTCTTTAAATGATAATGAGCTTTGCTCACCCCGCCCCTCTGTTCTGTGGGTACACCGTTTGTAACACAATAACCATAACGCGTTGTTCATTATAAACGTGGGATTATGAATTATATTGAGAACGTCGTACATAGAAACATGCCGTAATGTACCCTGAGTGTAAACAGCCGCATTCACTGTGAAGCGTGCAGCAAGCGATTTGCAAAGATTAATATAAATATTAATATAAAGGTTAATAAAACGTTACACTCACTTCTTCTTCTGGAGGTGCAGCAGGAACACGAATAGTTGGTACCGATCCTTTTTTCAGGAGCAGCTTCTTAGCAAAACCAGCTTTACTGACCCTCGTTTGTAAAGCAGTCTGGTGAAATGATTCGCGCAAACATGAAAGCATTGACGTTGATCGTGGGGAATATTCCCTTCGAAAACAAAACTCAGCCACTGCGTCTTCAGCGGTTCGGATTTAGGAACATCAAAATGACTGCTGTGTCCCTTATTGCACCCAAGAACAGAAGAACACCACAATCGCTTAGACGCCATTCTGCTCATAGACAGTGCTCCAGCATATCAACAATGACCGCGCCGGTCCGCGTGGACTATGATTGAGCGAGCGAGGGCGGGTCTGTGTTGAAAAGCTGCTGTCAATCAACAATCGTGGAAGGGGCGTCCGACCGTGTGACGTCACATGGTCGAATGGCTTGATTTGAGATGGGGGAAAACATATAAGAAGATTACAGGCACTGCCAACACAAGAAGATTAAAAAAAAAACACTGCATGGATTTTTATAATTTTATGATGGTTGTGTACAGGCACTGCCAACACACATTTCAGTACAATCAACTTGTAAAAGTTCATGTACCATTATATGACCCCTTTAACCCTCTGAGGTCGGCAAACGCGTTTTGCTGGATTTTTTTCACATAGCAGCAACATAAACTTAAAAAAATCCGTCATTTATGGTCATATAAATAAAATAAATACATGATTATAAACTATAGAGGGTCTTCTTTTTTTGTGTACACTCACATTAACATCAAATCCTTGTTTTTATTTTTAAATAAATAAAATAAACAGGGTGCACTTTCAGCTCACTCTGTCTCCGCAAAAATCTTTCTGAAACAAGTCTGGAAAATGAACTGAAACTCAGCTAATACTTATCACACAACCATGAAACATGCGTCTAAAGAAAGCTTTAAATTTCTACTTTTAAATAAAACAATTCACATTCAAAACAAATATTCTCCTGCAATGTAATCTGTATGAAACTTAAGAGAAGTACAGTTTCTCCCGTCTCATCTAATTATCTGGAATGAGTTCACACCCACTCGCAGAGCGCGCTATTCATAAGATAATGTGCTGAGGTGATCTATGCGAAATAAGGTAAACGCCCCTGAAATGCTTTAAAACCAGCAAGTTTCATTCATTCACTTTCCTGCGCCGTTGGATTCACTGGTGAGGAAGCCCTTCAGCTAGTCCTGGATAGTGATGAAGAGTTCACATTTTCCTCAGAAGAAGAGCGGGACTCTGACGACGAACGTTTGTATTTTGAAGAGTGACTTGATCCAGCCGTGGATAATATTTCGGATGAGTAAGTCTTCTTAAATTTACTTGCATTAGTTGACAAGCTATTTTATATAAACGTAGGCTATACATATTTTACTGGTTGGACCATTTCCATACTTGCCATTCAGAGTAATTTATATTTAAATGGTCTAGGCTATGCTGTATAAAGTAGGAGAGATGCTTCATGCATAAATAAACTTATTTGCACAAACGCGTTTTGGCGCGTGCCTTCAGAAGACTTTATACAGCATAGCCTAGACATGCTGTATAATATGTACAACGATATGTTTAGATCATAGGCCTGTATGAAAGTTAGAATTTTGAAATTAATTTAGAAAATATTATGTATGTTTAGATTATATTTTGACTAGTGTTTATGCTGCCTCATTATCATCAACGAAGAGTGCTTGCAAATATCTATTGCAAATGTGTGTATGTGCTGAAATGTGTAAATATGCCCAGCTGATGAATTGCAAATGTGTTAATGTTTGCGTTGTGCCATCTCCGTAATGGCCCATTGACACGCAATATATGCCTACAGCACGTGTCTACAATTGTTCGCATCAGTTATTCATATAGACTAATGGTAATATACTTTGAAATATTTATGTTATAATAGTTTTCAACTTTTTTAAAAAAAAGGAATGTAGCTGCATCACCTTCATCTGCAACTCGGAGGGCGCGCAGCAACACAGTCGAACATCAGAAAGAGTAAGTACATATTTACCCATGTTTGTTCAATTTTGTTTATATACTTATTACAATATGAGCCTGTATGACTTTATTTATTTTTGGAGGTTGGTTGATAATGTTACATATTTTTTCTTTGTGTTATCTTATCAGCATGCTAATGCCCATCAGTTGTGCATGTGCTGGAATAGTACTCTAAAATATATGATAATAATAGTTTTCAACTTTTTTTGAAAGGAATGATGTAGGTTCTGCAACTGGCACTAAGAGGGCACGCAGCAACATAGACAGAAATCAGAAAGAGTAAGTACATATTTACCCACTATTTTACAGATGTTAGACCTGATGTTGTTTTATCAACATGCTGACTGTCCATCAGTTATGCATGTGCTGGCATAGTACTTTGTTCAAACTTTATTAATATTAATATTATTATTTTTATAGGAATGTGGTAGCATCACTCTCAGCCTCACCTGCAACTCGCACTGGGAGGGCACGCGACAGGTGTCGTTCAGTTTTGAGAACAACTGAAAAGTAAGTACACTTATTCCCTTTCTTTCAGATATTAGTATAATTCTGTTTACATATTCTGGTTTTACATAGTCCATACAAACATTATGTGTCTGTATGGCTTTGCATCTGGCCAATGTTACTTTTAATGATTGAAATGCAGTTGTTGTATTTTGTGTAATAAACATGCTCACAGTTGTTTGTTTGTTTTACAGCTATAAAGGTGATGGTGATCATCAGACACCTGTTGCAAAGAGGGCCAAGACAAACATTCAGACAAGCAACAAGCAGTCTACTATGTCATGGAAAACAGAGACTGACATTGATATGGTTCCACAGACTCTGAGATTCCTGCCTGCACGGAAACCTGGCCCACAGCTGAGTCCTGCTGACGCACACACTCCTCAGAGTCTCTTCAAAATGTTTTTTTCTGAGAATGCAGTGTCAACTCTGTGCCACAACACCAATGCTCAAGCTGCTGGTGCAATTGCAAAAGGCCACAAATATAAATGGGCTGATGTCAGCATCAGTGAGATGTACCGCTACATTGGGCTGCTTTTTTACATGGCCCTAAACAGTTCATGGAACAGCTTATTGCAGAGCTCTGTGGTGTGTCACAGAAAGTAGCACCAAAACAAACCAGTAGTGACCATGTGCCGGTTCCAGGAGCTGAGCTGGGCTCAGATGCAAAGAACATTTGCACAGTTGGTCGCAAGATCTGTGTGCTTTGCAAAGGACAGCTTGGTAAAAGGCAGGACACACCTTGGAAATGCCAGGCATGTAATGTTCACTTGTGTCTTCAGTTGAACAGGAACTGTTTTCAAAAATGGCACCAAGACATGTAACTATATTCTATCTGCCTTTATTTTAGTTTATTTTGCTCATTTTGCATTATTTTGCTTAGAGCCCGCATCAACGGGGCATAAGCATTTACTGTGAGATACCTGCAAATTTAGAACATTTAGTTCCTCCACATAGAGGAATTACAATAAAACAGATTGAAAAACAAAACCTTTGAATCTCCTCTACTTCTTTGTTCAGGCTGCCTCACTTGATGGCCCATTAGCCATTGGGGGAGTATCTACAGTGCAATGCATAAGTGAATACACCCATGCTAAAGTTGACTAAAAAGAGGAATAAAAAATCATATTTTGGAAATTGAACTTAATGCCTTAATTTAAAAAATTAGGAAAAATCCAACCTTTTAGGACACCAATTTTCTTTGTGAATGAATAATGTATCGTAAATAAATAAATGTTCTTCCTTAAAATACATGGTGCATAAGTGTGTACACCCCTATGTTAAATTCCCATAGAGGCAGGCAGATTTTTATTTTTAAGTATTTTTTTTAAATTAATTTTTAGGATACTATGCATCCTGATAAAGTTCCCTTGGCCTTTGGAATTAAAATAGCCCCACATCATCACATAGCATTCACCATACCTAGAGATTGGCATGGTTTTATTTCAGTTAGCCTAAAAGCTAGTTTGATTTGCATTGAGAGATGATCTTATGGAAAGTACCCCATGCCAATCTCTAGGTATGGTGAAGGCTATGTGATGATGTGGGGCTATTTTAATTCCAAAGGCCAAGGGAACTTTATCAGGATGCATAGTATCCTAAAAATTAATTAAAAAAAAATACTTAAAAATAAAAATCTGCCTGCCTCTATGGGAATTTAACATAGGGGTGTACACACTTATGCACCATGTATTTTAAGGAAGAACATTTATTTATTTACGATACATTATTCATTCACAAAGAAAATTGGTGTCCTAAAAGGTTGGATTTTTCCTAATTTTTTAAATTAAGGCATTAAGTTCAATTTCCAAAATATGATTTTTTATTCCTCTTTTTAGTCAACTTTAGCATGGGTGTATTAACTTATGCATTGCACTGTATGTCACACCCCTGGTCTGAATCTCATTAATATTGATGGGCCATTACCCCTCCCATGCATAAACCTCTTCTGACAAAAAAACAGTTTTACAAGGTTTAAAGGGCATATTGCAGGTAAAAAAAAAAAAATCTAAATGAATATATAACCGTGTATGAAAATATCATATGAAAAGATAATGCAGGATTTAAAATGTTTTAAAACGACATAAGGACACCAATTTAGTAGATAAAGTGAGCGTTTCTTTGACTGCTTGTAAAAAACGTTTTTTTTCAACATCGCGTCATTTTACGTCACATGAGGTAGTTGGGTGCTGTGCTCTGCCGCAGCTCAGTGCAGAGTAAGTTGGTATTCAGTAAGAGCGGTCGTGAGTCAGTGTGTTTTCAGTAGTTTTTGTATTTCAATTTATCATCGTCATGGTAAATTATTGTGTTTGTGGAGCTTGCAAAAACTCCAGCCTGTCAGGACATCGAGTCCACCGGTTTCCTAACAACATGCCTGTGCGCGGTTTGTGCAGGTGAAGAGACGGGATTTCTCTTCCGCGTCGGCTTCGGAAAACGAAAACTGAGCTACTCGTTATTGTGTTTGTGTGGACCGTTTATCAGTTTGGACCAGTGCAGCGCGAGCCTGATCAAGCAACACTGTTACTGCGAGATCCAGTAAATAAAGCATTTGAATTCGCCACTGAAGTAATAACATCGCTGCGAGATCTAGTGAGAAATATTCACATTTCTCCGTTATTAACGGATCAAACAGCGCTGACGTGGAAACCAGGAATAAACTGTGCAATGAATGAACTATCCAGTGTCCACAGATCAGCAACATTCACCATGGATTTACTGTAGTAACACTACTGTCTGCAACCATGGACGTTTGGCAGGAATAGTAGGATAAAATGCTTTCAATTTACATTACGTCGGTTTTATTTTGACATTATGAATACAATTGCTGCCCTCAAATGTTAATCTGAACTAAAATAAACCTTTGTTTATACTACCAATATTACATTTCATTTTGTCCAAGGAGCTGTTTTCTTTTATTTGCTTCTAAGAAGAGTCAAGTATAGCTCCATCATTGCTCAAAGTAAAAAAAATATCATATTTATGATGTTAGTTTTAATTTAAAAAAAAATAATATTCAAGGAAATTTCAAGGAAACGTATCTATAAGCTAACACTGGTCTCTCACCAAAACACCTGCCCTGTTCTTCACTATCTCCTCACACCACAACTCAATTTGTCTCCTCTGACCGTTGTTCTGTCTAACATTAATCCTGGCCTGTCCCTGCTTTCTTGGCTGCCTAGCAGGCTCATAATTGTATAGCTGTGCTCCGTCATACGAGTAAGTATGAACAATTTCCTCAGCGTCTGAAACGTCTTGCGATCCATTATTTCCCTGTTGTTTGAATCGACCGCTCTCCCTCGTGCGACGTCACGCCCGCCACGCCCATTTTCATATGCGGAAGTAAAATTTTCTCACAAAAACGACTCCAGAAGCCACTGTAGCGCATTTAGAAGTTTTTTTTAAAGAAAATCTAGTTCCTACAATATTTTTCTATACATTGACTCATTGGGTCTTCTAACCTGCAATATGCTCTTTAAATCAATGTATTGTTTTATGAGAACGATTAGGCAGGATGATTTTCACATCATTTTGAAGCCAGAACTCGAAGCAACAACATACATTAGTCAAAAGTCTTGTGGACACATATTTAGTATGTGTTTTGTGGTCTTATTTCAGCAACTTTCATTTTTATTTTTTCAAATAACCACGCATAAACATTATTCTCTTAAAAATACAAAGATTTACAAGCATGTTGATCAGATATTATGGTAGCCCTGTTTGTGCTATATAGAGTGAATTTACACCTTTGCCATTAACATGTTTATAAATAACTGAAGAAAAAAAACAAATGTCAGAGCATGTCAGATCACATCCAGGGCCCAGAAAACCCCTCAGACCCCAGAGGGTTAACTCATCATTAGTTCATAGTAAAGTAATTATTAATTCAGGTATTAGTACATGACTTTTCATGTACTGTTATTGTAAAGTGTTACTTAACATGCTTACTATTATGACTGTCTTACCTTAAAAATCTTTCTCGTAATCAAATCGTGTTCTTCTAATTCTTCTGAGGTAAATCCAAGGTAATCAGCACAGCACAAACACAGTCTTCCAAACTCCATGAAAAGCAGAGGAATACTGGAGTCTCTGATTCTTTGTTTCTGATTCTTGAGGTAATGGGTGTTTACAGGTCTGCGTTCCTCCACGTGGACCATTTGCATGTCAATCGCTCGTGCGCGTGGGTGTGGTCACATTAGAGCTAATGAGCTCGGGCTGGAGAAACTGTACATGTCGTTGCTTTCATACGGATTACTTAAACAGAGAATATTTGTTTTTGATATGATTTACATCATTTAAAAATGGAGACTTCAAGCTTTGTAAAGACATGTTTCATGTATGTGTGGCAAGCATTCGCTGAGTTACAGATCAGTTTCTGTCGCGTTTCAGAATGAACTTCACATTGAGAAAGATGGCAGAACGCGCATCATGTTTATTTTCTTTATTTTACGAAAAACACAACATTTTGTTTTTATTATTAGTGTACACAAATAAAAGAAGACATTTAACAGTTTTGAATGATGTATAACACTTGCCTGTATGACAAAAATTGAGTTATTTGAGTCTCTTTTGCACTGATAAGAAAAAAAGGGAGACAATTGCGCCGGCGCAACAGCCGACACCATGCTACTAAGCAATCTAAAGTCCAGTCCAACTAATCTAGTCCAAGCAACTAAATGGTTTACTAGGGGTGTAACAGTACACAGAAGTCACGGTTCGGTACGTACTTTGGTTTTGGGTCAGTACAACAGGAAAATGCAAGAAATCCCCAATGCTAGGTTTCCTTTCAATTATTTTGAACATTACTGGAACATCAATTAAAAAAAATTCCACACACACAAAAAAAAAATACAGCACTTATATTGGCAGTTATATATACAGACAGTTCTGATAGACCCCTCTCCAAGATCTCAAAGTGCAAGGTAACAAACTAGAACAAAACAAAGTCAGTTTAGACTTGTAAAGTGTCACTGTCACGGTTTATGAATTCACTGTCTCCTTTTGTCTCGTCTTGCATTTTGTGTGTGTGTATGTGTGCATGTGGCCGGGGTCGCTGATCGCTGCAGCTGATCAGCTAACCCTATTTAGTCCCTCTGTTTTCACCTTGTCTTTGTCAGAGCGTTGTGGATGTTCCCGTGTGTGTTCCCGTTTGTCGGCGTCTCCTGTGTTCATCGTTGTTCCTGCACTTCAGTTTTCCACGCCATCCACTTCCTGGTTGCCGGTTCCGCTCCGTCTCTGTTTCCTATCATCTTCATCATCATCTTCACCGGAGAGGATCGGGCTGTTCTCAGCATCCCTGTGCTACCAAGTGCCTTCACTGGACTATCACCCATCATCACTCAACCTGTATCTGACCAACACTCTAAATAAACCTTTATTTGACTTGCACTTGAATCCTCGTATCATTTCCTGACAGACTCACACAGTCACAGATGCCTCAATAGGCCATATCTGCTGCCAGATCCATTTTTAATTGTTAGGCAGATTGCGAGAAAGGAACAGCAACATGTTTACCTTTTGTGGGGCAGGCTCTCTTTGTAGCAATGTTACCAGCTGTGCTAAAAACATTCTTTCTGAGCTAGTGCTTCTTGCACAAATGCACGTGTTTTTTTGTGCTAACTTGGCTATTAGAGGAAATCTTCTATGGTTATCACACCACCACATCAAGGGATCAGATGATGCACCAAGTGCTTCTTCCTGGAGGAACGTGGTCAGCTCCGAATCAGCATGGACACATTTTTGTTACCAATGTCTGAGTCTGGTGACTTGTAAGTTGGGTTCTTCTTACGGTCAACCGTTTCTGAGTACTACTCGTTTAAGTACTCTAGGATGACTCTTTTTTAATGTCCTTGGTTAGCTCTGTCTCATCATCAGCTGCAGCTAGAATAGTGTTGTTGAAAGATGGAGAACTGTACGACACACTGACATACTTTTCTCCAGACAGCAGTGGGCCGAGGGTCTTGCTTATAGATCTGGGATCAGATCAGACCAAGACATCTGTATCTTGCCAAGTGGGTACCAGGTGTTTGGTTTTCCTGTTTGCTTTCAGGACCTGTGATAGGGCCTTGTCTTGTTCAAGCACCCTCTGGATCATCATCTGGCGTGACCCCCACCTTGTTGGTGTTTCTGTGATGAGCCGATGAAAGGGAAGATGGTGCTCTGCCTGGGCTTTCTTCAACTCTTTTCTTCTTTTCTAAGAGTGTGAAAAGGCACTCACAATCTTCTTGCATAAGGCAACAGCACGGTCAATTTGGGGTTCTTTCACACTTTTTTTCTGTTGACAAATTTGTAAGATATTATTAATTCATTTCATCTATAATCTACATCTCTCTCTCTCTCTCTCTCTCTCTCTCTCTCTCTGTCCACACACACACACACACACACACACACACACACCCCAACAACAACTCCTGAAATGCTTGATTAGGATTGAATGAACATCACTTAACACAAATCCAACATTAAAATAGCATTGGCTATACAACTGAACAGAGGCAAATTCTGCATCTCTAGACGCAAATGCAATATTACTGTGCAGTAATATAGGCAAATATTACAGTGTAATGTTACAATATTATAATATTATGCACAAAATGTTTTAACCTACCGATGGTGAGGTGCAGCTTGTGTCCAAAGCATTCAGAGACGCTGCCTTGACCACGTTCGTTCCATTATCAGTAGTGATGCACACTTGGCATTCTTCTTTAAAACCCCATGACTGAAGCGCTTCCTTGAGTCCTTGTGCGATCTCCTCGGCCGTATGTTCAGCGGGGAAGTACGATGATTGCAAACACCGGCTGCTAAGATTCCAATCATCCGTTATATAGTGAATGGTCAGGCTGATGAAAGGCACCATGGTACGGCTCGACCACAGGTCCGTTGTAGTGGCAAAGTATTTCAAGTAACACAGCTCTTTTTCAACCTTTTCGCGGAGCTCGGCATACAATTTTGGAATCTCTGTAGTATTTGCGGCTTGGCACCTCGTATTGTGGATCAATAGCTCTGATCTGATAGTAGATCGAGTCTACCTCCCCCAAAGCTTCACAGTCGTTTTCTCTCCATGGGTTACGCTTCATTTAATTTGGTAATATTAAGCAGTTTTGATTTACATGCTGTTTAATGTTTGATGATCATGTTATTTTACATTTGAGTGAGCAATCTTCTATCACTTGTTTCAGCTTCTTCTTCTCCTGTGTTTTGATCCGGAGATTCTGTACTAGAAGATGTGTCATAGCGCCCCCTACCGTATAAAAGTGAAAACATGGATAGCTAGAAAATTCAGTCAATGGTGGGAAAAGTAGAATTAGAGTAAATTCCTATATACACTATCAGTGGACTAGCCTACACAGAAATTCAGATATGCTGAATTAGAAACATATCTGTTTTATATCAATATTCTAATCAATATTTTCAGACAATGTAAGTTTCATAAGACTGTATATGAAAAACTATTTAAAAAAGTATATTCAATAGGCTACTCGATCAAAAGGGTTAACACAACTACAAGCCAAGTATACTTAGAGATATACTTAAAAGTATAATTAAGTATTCAATCAAAAGACTGAGTACAAGTACAGGCCAAATATACTTGGACTTTTCTCTCAGTATAAGTCAAGTACACTTAAGTGTAATTTTAAGTATATTTATGAGAAGTACATAAAGTATTTTTTTGAGAAGTATATAAAATGTAGACTGAAAGTATACTTTCTTATTTTTAGTTCTATAAGAAGTATACTAATAGAACACTTGAATAAACGTATTTTTCGTAAGGGTAGTTGCAGTCCATTTCCGAGCGCGCGCCACGATGGGAACAGGGGTAAGGTCTCTTGCGCGGATGATTGTGCTTTTAATAGCTCTTTTTACTATCAAACACGTCCCGCAGTTTAGAAACAAGAGACACTGCATTTTACAACAATCACCGATTGTGCTCAGTGCTGATTCTGGCGCTGAGTGTGGGTTTAGGGAGAAATGAGTGAAGGGAAAGATGATGTGCTAGACCAACGCGGCTAGTTTTTAATAGTTTTACCTCACATATCTTCTTTTTATAATCCTTGGAAGCCAAACTCGAAATAGAAAATAAAATTAGATTAACTACACAGATCAGATGTATATTTGATGGGCAGACTCTCTCGAAGCACTCCGCAGATATCATGAACATCGTCAGGTAGCTTTTTCTAACATTAGTGTTCAAAACTCACCAGTCCATTTGATGTGCATCAAACTAACATATTCCAACATATTTCCAAATTTTAACATGCTTATTTGCGAAAATATACTTCCAGCGATGTCCGCCATCTTTGTTGAAAAATTTGGATGGCTCGCTGAGTTTGCAAGGTATCCTGGGTAATTTCATCTCCCACTTCGTTTTAAGCCTGCATCGGACCTCACTGTGTTTTGAGGGTTGATTTTAAGGGAAGAATAGCACTCCCCCTTGCTCCCTAAAGTTTTGGGACACCCTACCCCTACACAAGAACGCGCAAAAACGAGGGTTAGGGCAAAAATCTACGGGAAGGGGAGGTATTGGGACAGGCCCAAAGTGTTCATATAAATGAGTGTCCGTCATTCTAAAATTCTCCTTTCACTGCGTGTGTGAAGTGGAGCAGGACAACGTCCCACCAGTCCTTGTTTTCAGATTCTCATCCACAGACGACTGGTTTTGGGCATTTTTACTGCGTGATAAATATAAGCAGCACGACAAAACGGTTCATATGCTCACTGTCTCCAAATTATGACCAGAAATGGATAAATATTAAGTCTTCTGTTTAAAACAAATAAAGAACCAATGTAGGAGAATGGTTATTATGAACAAACAGCGGGAAACTCTGATGTTCGTGCAGTGTGCGCATGTCAAAAAATCTATTCTGATTTGAGGCTTGTGACATATAAACACGGACATCAACCCGATCACGTTTAGCATTCATGTAAACACTACGTTCGGATTCATCAACCGGAATGAATTCAGTCCAACTGAAACAAAAGTTGTGCATATAAACGTAGCCAGTCAGTCCAACAGATGGAGGATATAAGGGCGAGAGGGTTAGACAGGCTGATAACAGAGAGTTCCCTACGGCAACAGAGAAATATGCCGAGCCAAGCAGAAAAAGTAAAGTCCAGTTTGAAGAGGAATGCAGAAAGAGCTGACCATGTAACGAACACAACAAACGTAAACAGCAAACAACAAAGCATGCGCACAGGGTTCCCACCATAGACTGTAAAAAATATGGACAAAGCGTCTGTGACGTCACCCATAGACTTTCTGAAGAACGGTTTTGAGGCCGTTTATGGGGGGTATGGGTGGCGCCATCTTGGAAAATCTTGGGAAATCCTAACCCCGCCCACCTTCTGGCCAATCCATATATGGGTAAAGGACGCGAGTCTGGTTATTCTGCAAATGGAACGTACTCGGTTACCTAATGTTACCTCGGTTCTCTCTAGAAGAGGGAACGCGTATTGCGTAAGTTTAGCTTACGCTACGGGAAAGTTGTCTTTTCTCGAGATCTGAAGCCAAAAAATTATCCTGAATTTTGTATTTATTGTCAACGCAGTGTGACGGCCGGCAGACCATGGCAGGCTACATAAGCGTGCTCATTGGCTGTCCAGCGGCAACTGCTCGGGCCTACCAGTGAGCCCTATGTGACGTCACGCTCAATGAGGGCGCTTCGCGCCCTCCACGCCCCTCTAACCGTCAAGGTGGGCGTGGCTAGCGTGTATATAAGCAAGGGCTCGTAGGCTGAATATCTGGTTTTCACAGTCTGAAGCGCAAAAGCTCGTGGCGCGACACGGCAGGTTACGCAATACTCGTTTCCTCTTCTAGAGAGAACCGAGGTTACATTAGGTAACCGAGTACGTTCTCTTACGAGAGGTTCTCTCGTATTGCGTAAGTTTAGCTTACGCTACGGGAACCCCTTGTCAACACCGTGTGCGCCGAGCATCAGTGCATGAGCATCAGTGCATGAGTCCCAGGGGAACCGGGGAAAATCACATGCTAGAACAGGTGGCCAGTCAGAGAGACGGGCCAGCACATGTAATAAGCACTTCATATAAGATAGAGCGGCACTGCCGGTCTATATATCGATTCATACGATGTGGCCAGCAGCGCGGGCCAGCATAATACATAAGCACATTATAGGGGAAAATAGAGCGGTCTCGTCGGTCTATGTATAGAGAGAATAATCCCCAGCGCAACCGAGTGAAGAATAGGCGGCCAGCAGCGCGGGCCCGCACTAATACACGTGCGCATAAGGGGGCAAAAAAGACAGAGCGGCCCAGCCGGTCTGTGTACACAAGGCTCTTCCCTTGGTGTCATTACCAGAAGTATATTAACAGTACATGAACGTAGTCTGCACATGCGTGACTGGGCAGAACATACATATCACTTATACTGATAACAGTTTAGCCTGCAGAGCGGGAACTTCCAGGTTATAAAACCTCACGAATGTAGATGGGGAGGCCCAGCCCGCCGCCATGCAAATATCGTGAATAGAAATCCCCCTGGACCAAGCCCACGACGAGGCCATGCCTCTAGTGGAGTGGGCTCTGATGCCCATAGGGCACTGCAGGTGTTTGGAGGTGTAAGCTGCCACGATCGCGTCCACTATCCACCTGGACAAACTCTGTTTCTAGGCGGCGAGACCCTTGGTGCGTCCGCCAAATGAAACAAAGAGCTGCTCAGAACGCCTAAAGGCGGTCGGCGCGCGTGATGTAAACCCTCAGCGCCCTGACGGGGCAAAGGAGGTTATCACCGTCCTCGCTATCGGATGCTGGCAGAGCCGACAGGGAGATGATTTGCGCCCAATCGAGTACCAATCGCTTTGGGGATGTAACCGTGTCTCGGTTTGAGGATGACTTTAGAATCATTAGGTCCGAACTAAAGACACGCGGGGCTAACAGACAGCGCATGTAGATCCCCCACGCGTTTTACTGAAGACAGAGCTATCAGAAAAACGGTTTTGAACGAGAGGTATTTCAGATCCACGGATTCAAGCGGTTCAAAGGGAAAAGCCTTCAGGGCCTCCAGGACCAAGGACAGATCCCAAATAGGAACCGAGGGGGGCCGCGGTGGGTTCATCTGTCTGGCTCCTCTGAGGAAGCGGATGATAAGCTCATCTCTTCCTATTGCGCGGCCGCGCGTCGTCTCTGCGAACGCTGCGATAGCTGCAACATGTACTTTGAGCGTGGAGGGGGACCTGCCCTTGTCCAACAGCTCTTGTAGGAAGGAGAGCACCCGTTGATTAACCACGCATGCAGAGACCAGCGCTCTGGGTGGGGATGCCAGATTGATCCACTGGCTTGAGAGAGGAGATCCTTTCTCAGCGGGATCGGCCATGGGGCTAAGTGCGACAGCCTCACTAGTTCTGGGTACCAGATTTGGTTCTCCCACCGCGGGGCTATTAGGAGCACTGGGTGGCGTGTTTCCCTGATCCTCTTGATGACCTGTGGTAACAGGGAGATCGGAGGGAAAGCATACAGCGGGAGGCTGGGCCAGGTCTGGGCCAGCGCGTCCTCGCTTTTCGAGAAGAACATCGGGCAGTGGGCGTTGTCTTTTGACGCAAAGAGGTCGACTTTCGCCCTGCCGAATAGGCGCCAGAGTGACTGGACTGTCTGAGGGTGCAGAGACCATTCTCCCGGGGGAATGTTGTCTCTGGACAGTCTGTCTGGGCCGACGTTCAGGTGGCCCGGCACGTGCGCAGCTCTCAGCGAGCGCAACGAGTGATGAGCCCACACGAGAAGGCGTTCTGTCAGCTTGCAGAGGTTCCTGGATCTGACACCGCCCTGTCTGTTCACATAGGACACCACGGACATGTTGTCCGAACGGACTAGCACGTGGTGATCCCGTATGAGTGGGAGGAAGCGCTTGAGCGCATTCTCGACCGCTATCATCTCCAAACAGTTTATGTGGAGGCATTTCTCCTGGTCTGACCACAGGCCAAAGACCGGTTTGCCCTCGAAAAGAGCGCCCCAACCTAAGTTGGATGCGTCCGTCGAGATAACTTTGCGGTGCGAGACGGCTCCCATTGTCACTCCCCGCTGGTACCAGTCGGCCGCTAACCAGGGCTTCAGTGCTGAAACGCAGCTCTGAGTCACTCTCGATTCGAATGCTGCCGGAGGCCCAGGCTCTGTGAGGCACTCAGGCGTTCAACCATCGTTGCAACGGGCGCATGTGCAGTAGATCCAGCTGAAGCACTGCTGCAGCTGAAGCCATACATCCCAGCATCCTCTGAAATGTCTTGAGAGGTGCGGTGCTGCCCGACTGGAAAGACGCGGCCAGCTGTCGGATACAGCGCGCGCGCTGTGTCGACAGGCGGGCCGTCATTGCCACAGAGTCCAGTTCCATACCCAGGAAGGAGGTTGACTGACTGGGCAGTAAAGAGCTCTTGGTCCAGTTGACTGTGAGACCCAGGCTTTCCAGGTGGCTGAGAAGCACTGTTCTGTGAGCGATAAGCTCTTCCTCTGACTGTACTAGAATAAGCCAATCGTCCAGATAGTTCAAAATTCGCATTCCCTGACCCCTCAGGGGAGCGAGAGCCGTGTCCATGCACTTCGTGAATGTACGGGGTGCTAAAGACAGGCCGAACGGCAGGACGGTGTATTGATATACCTGACCGTCGAAGGCGAATCTCAAGAATGGCCTGTGACGGGGTATTATCTGGATCTGAAAGTAAGCGTCCTTCAGATCGAGGGAAATAAACCAGTCTCTCGGGCGAATCTGCGCGAGGATCTGCCTGGTTGTGAGCATTTTGAACGGTCTTCTCATAAGAGCTTTGTTCAAATGTCTCAGATCTAAAATTGGTCTGAGAGCTCCATCCTTCTTGGGAACGAGGAAATAACGGCTGTAAAAGCCTGACTCGCTCAGAGAAGGGGATACCGGTTCTATAGCCCCTTTGCACAGAAGTGTCGCTATTTCTGCTCGAAGTAGATGTGCTACTTCCCCATTCACTCTCGTCTCGGTTCGCGCTAGAAAGCGTGGGGGGCGGCGAGCGAACTGCAGAGTATAGCCATTTTTTACTGTGCTCAGCACCCATTCTGACGCGCCTGGAATAGCTTCCCACGCTTTCGCATGTGCCGCCAGGGGCAGAATGGTCTCCGGGCTCTGATTGCCGCGTGTCGCGGGCTCGAGAGCTTGATATGGAGGCATGGGCGCAGCGCGCGCGCTCTTGGTGCTTGAATACGGCGGCTCGCAAACAGTGGTGGCTGGCCATTTTATACACATTGTCCCAGTAGCTTTGGACGGGGAGCATAAAGTGTGAGGCACGACGGGCGGGGTCGGCGTCGGCGTCGGGGGCGAAATGTTTGTTAGTATGTGTGAGCGCTCGAGGGCGGGCACAGGACTTACATTTGAAACATGACCGGCAGTGAGAGGCCGTGTGACAGAGCCATATGTTGACGTGTTGGCAAGATGGCGCCTGTGAGAGTGGCACGCCGTCTAACACTCCTTATTGTGTCCTGTATTTGGCTGGTTTTATGTGCTCTTATACCTTTTAATTATGCTGAGTCTATTGTTTACGATCGTCAGACACTACTGGATATTCGCAATTGCTGCATGGACGTTTTTGACGCAAAATTGGGAAATTTTGCAAACAAAACTAAGAGACATCCCAGATTTTCTTTGTCGCTGGCAAATGGATGTTACCCCGAGGAAACGTCGGAGAAGACGTGGGAAACGGAGCGGGAAAATGGTCAGTTTAAAGATCCACCTGTGAGCTGGTCGTCTACTCAACTCTACGTCTCGGCCACGGACCAAGGAGCTGATCGGCTTTGCGGTTCGGTATGTGCCGGTACCCTCATCTCGCTGGCTTACATACATTCAGACTGACTTCCCAGTTCCTCCCGATACGCTGGCTCAACTTCTAGAGGATTTTGATCAACGGATGATTATTCGGGGGTAAACATTGCTAATCTTCGTCCCCTGAGGAAAGCTTCGGCTTCATACAGCACTCTACATTCTCCAAAAATGGCGCTGATCAACGCACATTCTTTGGTTAATAAGACATTTATTTGAAAGGATTTTATTTCATCCTACAACTTGGACTTCATGTTTATTACTGAAACCTGGATGAAGGTAGGAGATCTGAGCCCTTATTCAGAATTTGTTCCAATTGACTATTGTTTTTACAATGCTCCCCGTCCTGCTGGCAGGGGTGGAGGGTTAGCTGTCATTATTATGGTAAATGGTAAATGGACTGCATTTATATAGCGCTTTCACAGAGGCTTTTACATTGCCTCACATTCACCCATTCACTCACTCATTCATACACCGACGGCGGTGTCAGCCATGCAAGGCGCCATCCAGCTCGTCGGGAGCAGCTGGGGTTGGGTGTCTTGCTCATGGACACCTCGACACTTGGTCAAATGGAACCGGGGATTGAACCACCAACCTTTCGGTTTGTAGACATGAACCATTGAGCCACTGCCGCCCCACTAATTAAAGAAAGCTTTGGAGCACGCTGTCAAATGCTACCCTCCACTAACCCCACAAGTTTTGAAGTTCAGCTATTATTGCTTGACTGGTCTCAACCTATTGTCATAGCTCTAATATATAGACCCCCACATCTGACGAAAAACTTTATTGAAGAATTCTCTGAGTTTGTAGGGGATCTAATTATTGCACATGATCGGATCCTACTCTTGGGAGATTTTAATGTTCATGTATGCTGTGCTTCGAAACATTTAGTGGCGGACTTCTTGAATATAATTGACTCTTTTAATCTGATACAATGGGTTAAAAAACCTACACACAATCAAGGCCACACGCTGGACTTAATACTATCTTTTGGTCTGTCTATAATTGATACTGAAGTGATTGAATCTCCGATTTCTGATAATTTTCCAATCATGTTTAAAATGTCTCTCCCCGCAATCCCTTGCAGAACTGTCTCTGACATTAAACAGGTCCATGTGTACTCACCTCGATTCTGCGAGGCTTTTACTGAAGGCTACAATGGAAATATTTTCTCTTTGTCCCATGAGTTTTTATAATCTGATTTAGATGTTGAGCAGCATCTTGAATCTATAAACACTGTATGGTTGGAAACACTGAACGATGTTGCACCTTATAGGTCTCTAAAGCCGAAGCGTAAATCAGAGCCTTGGATAGATCATGACATTCGCGCCTTGAGACAATCATGTAGGAAAGCAGAAAGGAAATGGAAGAAAGACAAACTGCAAATATCTTTTAATATACTTAAAAACTGTTTGTTGATATACCAGAACGCTGTTAAGAAAGCCAAGTCTCTCTATTTTTCTAACTTGATTGAAAAACACCATCAAACTCCTAGAGTTCTCTTTTCGGTTATAGATTCAGTACTTAATCCCTCTGTACAGATTTTTAACAATGCGACCAATGCATTATGCAAAGATTTTTTTAAATTATTTTGGGACCAAAATTACCAATCTTAGAGCTCAAATACAAGTGACCAAGGGTGAAATGACATTGCTAAAGAGTCCTTCGGCCTCTTGGACTACTTTTAATTCCATCTCCTTGCAACCTCTTAAAGAAGTAATTACAAAGTTAAAAATCTCCCCTAGTCCCCATGACATTATACACCCCCACTACTTAAAGCAATTAATTGATACTGTAGGATCAGGGCTTGTATCTCTACTTAATAGAGATAAGCAGGGGTTATCCCCGAGAGCTTAAAAATGGCCACAGTCACCCCTGTATTAAAGAAACCTACACTGGATCCTTCTATTTTAGCAAATTTTTGGCCTGTTTCTGTTCTACCTTTCATCTCTAAGGTGATGGAAAAAATTGTCTCTCTGCAACTCCAATCGTTTTTAACTAACAATTACATCTATGAGACCTTCCAATCAGGTTTTAAAACACTGCATAGTACGGAAACGGCCCTTGTAAAAGTCCTAAATGACATTTTAATGGCTACTGACTCGGGAGATTCTGTCATTTTAGTTATGCTAGACCTGTCTTCAGCCTTTGACACCGTCGATTATGAAATTCTCATCTCTCGCTTGGAGTCCTATGTGGGGCTTGGAGGAACGGTCTTAAATTGTTTCAAATCTTTTTTAACCAATATAACTTTTTCGGTTAAAATAGGAAATTCTAATTCATCATCACGCAAGCTAACCTGTGGTGTACCGCAGGGGTCTGTTCTTGCACCTACTCTCTTCTCTCTCTATCTGCTTCCCTTGGGATCTATCTTTAGGAAACACAACGTTTCTTTCCACTGCTACGCTGATGATATGCAAATCTATCTGCCTCTGACCTCCGAAAATGAGCATGTTCTTAATTGTTTATCCGCGTGTCTGGACGACGTAAAATCATGGCTCTCAAAAAATTTCCTTTTTTTAAATTCAGATAAAACGGAAGTTATTGTCTTTAGCCCCTCCGAAACTAGTAGACAGAACTCACAAAATTTGGAGTTCTCAAATCTAAGTACCTCATCCCAAGTGCGTAATCTGGGTGTGATGATCGCTAACAGTCTGAAATTTGACAGGCAAATTGCCTCTGTAGTGGGCTCTAGCTTTTTCTATCTACGCTCTCTCTCTAAAATTAAATCTTTTCTCTCTAACGCCTCTTTAGAGGTCGCTGTCCATGCCTTCATAACATCGAGGCTGGACTACTGCAACTCTCTATATTATGGTGTTGCTAAGACTCAAATTTCATGCCTACAAGTCGTTCAAAACGCAGCAGCGAGATTCCTGAAGGGATGTAAAAAGTTTGAGCATGTTACACCCCTTCTGAGATCCCTACATTGGTTACCTGTTCAGCATAGAATTGAATATAAAATCTTGCACCATTATACCTGTCGGACCTACTTCACCTATATACCCCTAAGCGAGGGCTTAGATCGGAAAACAAATTCCTCCTTCAGATTCCCAGAACCCGCTTGAAAAACAGGGGTAATAGAGCGTTTGAAGTGGCGGGCCCCACGTTGTGGAACAAACTCCCAATCCAAATTAAAATGGCTTCCACTTTATCTGAGTTTAAATCTGCTCTGAAAACTCATCTGTTTGATTCAGCTTTTAATATGTAATTGGATTTTTGTATTTATTGATTACAAGTGATCATTGATTGTTTCATTGTGTATTTGATTGTAATTATTGTACAGCACTTTGGTCGGTTGACAGCCGGTAGTAAATGTGCTCTATAAATAAATCGAACTTGAACTTGAACTTGAACAGAGCGGGCAGTGAGTAGGTGTGGGCACGGGGGGTGAACACGTGACCTACTTCTAACACTCGAGCGGCTTTCGTCCGCTTTATGAGAGTGGGCTCTGTGAGAGACACGGGATTTATAGTGCTTGTGTGCAGGGGTGAACACAGAAACGTGGGCACATTCACTACACTTAAAACACATGCGGCGTGAGCCATGCAACCAGACATTGTACTCTTTTTGAGATTTCTCTGGGTCGCCGTGAAAACGGCGGTTGTGTGCAGGCGAGAAGGTAGTTTTACCGGCTCATTGGCTGCGAGATAAACATCTGCAGTAGCCGTGGCAACGGGGACTGACAGAGCGTGAAGCTTTGACGGTGGTCCGGCCGCAGCGGGACTCAACTGTCTTTTTCTTCTTCGGGCTAGGAGGACTTCGCGGGCTCAGGTTTCACCGCTATCCTCGGCCGGGGTCCCCGCGGGGGAGGCGGTCTGTTTCGGCTGGTCGAGCGCGATCTAGGGCGGCCGCCCTGTCGTCGCTGCGAGGACGGAGGTCGAGCAGGACGCTGTGTGGAGCGTTGCGCGGGCTGGTCGCGAGGACGGCGTGCGGCTGAGCTCGAGCGTCGAGGCAAAAAGAGGTTCATTGCCTGGGTGGTCTTCTGCACCTCCGAGAAGCGGTCCACGATCCCGTTTACCGCTGGGCCGAACAGACCGGTGGGGGAGAGAGGGGGTTTAAAAACACCGCGCGCTCTGACTCTCTCATGTCGGCGAGCGTCAGCCAGAGACGGTGACAGAGAGGCCATGCACCTTCCTAAGGCCTGGGCAGCGGATTTCGTAGCGCGAAGTGAAAGATCCGTCGCGCTACGTAGATCCGTAATGGAAGCAGACTCCGAGTCTCTCTCGTCCAGATCACGGAGAAGATCAGCTTGGAGAATCTGCAGCACGGCCATAGAATGCAAGGCGGATGCAGCCTGTCCGGCGGCGGTAAAAGCGCGGCCGACGAGGGCTGATGTGGTCCTGCAAGCCTTTGACGGGTGGGCAGCCTTTGAGCGCCATCCAGAAGACGGGGGGAATGGCATTGTACCCCTTCTCAAGGGCGCCGTCAACCTGTGAGAGCGTCGATGAGGTGTGGGAAGAGACTCTCGCGGAGAATGGTGCATTCCACGATTTAGAAAGCTCGCTGTGGAGCTCAGGCAGAAAGGGTGCAGTCCTGGATGTCGGTGTTCGACGGCGGCGATGCAGAAAGCAGCCGTCGAGTCTGTTCGGCGCTGGCTCTTTTGGAAGAGACCACTCGAGGCCCAGCTGGTCAACGGCCTTGGTGAGGAGGCGTAAAAGCTCCGCGTCCTCGCCTGCTCGAGTGCGGCCGGAATCCTGGACTGACGAGGAAGCGGTGGACCAGTTCTCGCTGTCAGAAGCCAGGATGGAACAGCTGTCAGCGGCGGCATCGTCAAGCTCATCCGCTTCGTCCCCTGACACGGCGGCGGCACGGGCGGTTACAGCCGACGTTTGAGCGGACGGGAGGGGAGGCGGCGAGGGGGAGGGAGAAGCTCGAGGGAAAGGCTCCGGCGAGCTTCTCGGTGCCACATCAGTCTCCGGTGGTCTCTGTGAGCGGCGCTTCTTTCTGCGCGGCCCGGCAGAGGTAGGCGGAGCGACAGCTTGGTCAAAAACTTCAAGTCGAGCCCGCAGGGTCGACATTGAAAGTTCTTCGCACTCGGGGCAGCCGCCCGTAGAGAGTGCGGTGGCGGCGTGCTCACGGCCCAGGCAGAGAGCGCAGATGAGGTGGCGGTCTCCGTTGCTCAGCAGGGCGCGGCACGAGGCACAGGAAAAACGAGGCATTTTGAGAAAAACGCCTCGTGCTCTTTTAGAGAGTGAGAGAGGTGTGTGACGCAGGGGCGAGCACACACAGCAAGAAAAGGATATGTCGCCGGATGGCGTAGCAGGCACGGATGGCTGAAGGCGGCGAAGGCGGCCGGCTTCCTCAGGCACTCCTAAGCTTGCTGGTCGCTGGTTTCAACGGCGGCGGCTCTCAAGATCCAGCGATGCGAAGAGCTTCGCTGAAGACAAGAAAATCAGATATTCAGCCTACGAGCCCTTGCTTATATACACGCTAGCCACGCCCACCTTGACGGTTAGAGGGGCGCGGAGGAGCGTGACGTCACATAGGGCTCACTGGTAAGCTCGAGCAGTTGCCGTTGGACAGCCAATGAGCACGCTTATGTAGCCTGCCATGGTCTGCCGGCCGTCACACTGCGTTGACAATAAATACAAAATTCAGGATCATTTTTTGGCTTCAGATCTCGAGAAAAGACAACTTTCCCGTAGCGTAAGCTAAACTTACGCAATACGAGAGAACCTCTCGTAAGAGAACAGCAGTGTTCTTGAAAGCGTCACTCAGCTCGCTCTGCTACTCCGGTTATCTCTGTATGTATATTTTAGGCAACAATAAAACGAAATATGTTATAAAACACCACACTAACTCTTTTCATTTTCATTTAAAGAAATCTTAAACATTATAGCCACACAAATGTGGTTCAGGCAATGCGTATTGATTATATTCACTGCATATAATGTTAGCCTATTTATAACAAAACGAAATATAAAACACAAACCTGCCTCTTTTCGTTTAAATATAATTAAAAATATTAAACATTTTAATATGGTCCAGGCAATATGTGCATTTGTACTAAACAACAGATGTTGCAGTAAACAACATTACAGATCATCTTCGTTGTATTAAAATTTAAAATGACAAAACTCAACCCAGTCTCTTTTTGTTAAATTTCAGTTTTATCAATATTATCCATTATAAAAGTATAAGTAAAAAGTACAAGAAGCTATACAAATAAAGCAAACAATTCAGTCAAACATACCAAGTCAGCGCTCTAGTCTAACCATACAACGGTAAAGTTAAATAGCTTATAAAGTTGTGAAACTTCACTTAGCCCTCAGCCAAAACGATTGGCCAGGGAACAAATTATAGATTCACGAGACCAAAAATCGTCCGTTAGATATACGCAAGACGAATTATATCTCGTTTAACCACTACAGAGATGCCAGAGTCAGCGGCAAACATCAGAACGACTAGCCGAGGAAAGGCTGTTCCAGGCGGGGTACATGAGCGCCGAGCGCCCGGTCATCGCTGGATATCACAACCTGGATAAAATTTTCATAAATCTTTATAAATAAATCACAGATTTGAGCTTTAAACAACTACATTCTCGCCTGAAAAACTCTTAAAACTACATTTCATGATACAAAAACAGTAGTATTATATTTCAACTGTATATTAAAAAATGGCGTTTCTTATGTTGTCATTCTCCTTGGCGCAGCCTATGCTCGTTATCAGCTGTCAATCAAAGTTAACCACGCCCTTATTTGTCATACATTTTATATCTAAATACGATCTAAACTAACGAGTTAGAAAAAAATTCACCCCCCTCACAGTTGTCAGGCACTCGGAACCTATCGAAAAATACAATAAAAGTCCATGGGACCAACCTGTAAAAACATGAATTTGTGCTGTGAAAACTGACATTTTAACATGGTGGTCTATGGACATTTGCTCCCTTTTGGGACCTGCCCCTAGCGGATTTTCGATGTATTGCAGTTTTTCGCACTTCCGGGTAGGCTTCATTTTTCAGATTAGAATGCTTCCGCTTGGTTCCCTCACAGCACATGAGTCATACTTTATATAGTAAATAAAAAAAATTTAAAAATTATCCCATCCATGCAGAATTGTCAAAAACATGATTACTGGTTCAGAATGACTGCTCAAGGCACACCAACATAAGTCATTTAGAAATAAATAAAATAATCAAATGTAAAATAATAATATAAAATGTGTTCTGTTGCAAGTTCAGATACTTAATCAAATATGTTATTTTTATAAATAATTTTGAATAGTGAAGCTAACTGAAATGTTTTTTTGTTTTGTTTTTCAAGAAGGGCATTTGATACAGTTTAAAGAAGGTGGATTGATAAAAACATTGTGAATATAAAGTTGTCAGTAATTATAATGAAGACAAAAGAAAATAATTAGACCCATAACCAGGCCGGAGAGGTGTGAATGTGTGCAGGGGAGATTGAGATTGAATGGGGCTCGTTTGCACCACAAAACAAGAGACAATAGACTGAATAGATGCTTTGAAAATGACATTAAACATCAGTTAGCATTTTAGAGTCTTCTGAAAATGTAAATCACCTGACATGATCTTGAAAAACATTTCATAAAACTCAAGAGTTTTAGACTTATAATCAATTTATAATCACGTATAAAACAATGCCAAAATAAATGTTATCTTCATAAAGATATTTCATAAAAATACATTTCTAATAGCTTTACAAAACTTTGAAGCTATTTATAAAAAAAATGTCATTATGACAATAATAAACTGCCAAGTAATTGCTTTCAAATGAGACCATACTTATGCTTCTGTTCATGAACTGTATCTGTGCTAGTTTGTGTGTACCATTTCTTGATATTTTTTTCAAAAGCGGGGGTCTGGCTAACAGGTCAAATTTGCTGTAAAAAATAAGCATTTAGAAGAGTTAATAATAAGACTATAGAATATAAAGCATATTTTTGGAGTATGCTTGGCTGACTAATGAAAACGAGGGCCAAGCATAACCTTTTACATAAAATTTTTGCATATAGAAAGAATGGAGCAGTATTTCTGATTCTGATTTTTGATCAATTCATATTCAATTCAAATAAATTAACTAATGTTTTGTTTTCTTGTTAATAAAAGGTACAAAGACAGATATTTCTCTGACGCACTCGAGCCCCAGATACGTGGGCTGCTTTCTGATGTCCTGGCCACTGGACTGAAGCAGCAGGAGGGTGAGAAGTGTTTGGCTGCAAGCGGATCCAAACCTTCAGAGAAAGTTCCACGAAATGGCTCCATGAATGCTATGTATGCTGAGTTGTTGGATGGAGATCGGGAATGTGGTGGCAGTGACATCAGCAGCTCAGTTGAATCTCTACCTATCAGAGCCAGTTATCAACAAGTTATGCACAAGTGTTTATAGCGAGTGACTTTTTAGCACAGCAGGGAATATTATAGATTAGAAGAGAAACTAGCTGTCAGCCAAAAATGCAGAGATGCTTATACTTATAAAGAAAAATCTGCCATTGATGCTTAAGACGTAAACTTTGGGAGATATGCATCTTAAAATCTCTGTTTCTCTACCTCCCTCTCCCTCTCTCTCTACCTCTCTAAAAGCCCACACAATCTGACTGAGCTTCCCAGAATGAATCATTGACTCAGATGCAAAAGCCATCATGATTGTGCAGCTATTGTTCTGTTAGTGTCAGCTGCATTTCTTCTTGACATCCCAAGATATGTGAGCTTCCACTGGATTGTTAGGCCTACTCTGAGAAGTGAGTTAAAGTTATAGACAGATATACAGTAGATGGATACAGATATGGAGATACAAGTTCTTTGTTATTTTTTATTTTATTTTCTGTGCACTTTATTACCTGTGGTCCTGGTATGTTAGAAAAACTGAGGGCTGACTGACTCAAAACAATATTTTGGCTATGGCCCTTTTTTTGTTGCAGTTATTAGTCTAAAGTTAAAGTAGTCTAAAGCTAAAATTAAAGACTCTATTTGTTCTCTTATCTTTTTTTTCTTCTAAAAATATTTATTCTACAGGAAAGTTGTACACATCATCACATAGCCTTCACCATACCTAGAGATTGGCATGGTTTTATTTCAGTTAGCCTAAAAGCTAGTTTGATTTGCATTGAGAGATGATCTTATGGAAAGTACTCCATGCCAATCTCTAGGTATGGTGAATGCTATGTGATGATGTGGGGCTATTTTAATTCCAAAGGCCAAGGGAACTTTATCAGGATGCATAGTATCCTGGATGCATGAAGTAACTGGCCTTTAAAAATAAAAATCTGCCTGCCTCTATGGGAATTTAACATAGGGGTGTCCAAACTTATGCACCCTGTATTTTAATGAAGAACATTTATTTATTTACGATACATTATTCATTCACAAAGAAAATTGGTGTCCTTAAAGGTTGGATTTTTCCTAATTTTTTAAATTAAGGCATTAAGTTCAATTTCCAAAAGATGATTTTTTTTATTCCTCTTTTTAGTTAACTTTAGCATGGGTGTCTAAACTTATGCATAGCACTGTACATTGTTGTTAAGCATAATTTAATAAATAATGCTACATGATAAATAGAAGGCTTCAAATAAACCATGTAATTGTGATCGTCTGTGCTGATAGCCTCGTGGGCAAGTGCGCCAACATGTAGTGTCGCTGTGCTTCGGGCGACCCGAGTTCGAGTCCCAGCTCGTGGACCTTTCACGATCCTGTCCTCCCTCTCTCTCCCACCTCACTTCCTGTCTAGATACTGTCCTATCTAATAAAAGGCAAAAACGCCAAAAAAAAAAAAAAAAATCTCACTGGCCACTTGAGAGTGATTGGGCTCCCAGGCGAGACCCCACAATGTAGCATCTCTGTTCCCTCGTTCAGGGACATTAGTAACCAAGACGTTCCCTCTCCAAGATTACAAGATCTTTCCAAAGTGGTTCCAGAGCCAATGAATGTCCATGTTTGTTTTCCCCCCATCTTTTGCAGAGCACTGACAAATGAATGGAACTAAACCCAAAGTTGTAATAGATCCATGATACCCATTAAACTGCAGTTATCTTCTTTTTTTTGTGTGGAAGTTTCAAGTGGATTACAGATTTCAAAGTCATCCATATAAGATCAGGGAAACCCTAAACTCAAAGTTTGTGTTGTCATAGAACAGGGGTGCCCAATCTTGCTCCTGCCGATCGACTGTCCTGCACAGTTCATCTCCAACCCTAATCAAACACACCTGCCTTTAATTTTCAAGTGATCCTGAAGACCTTAATTGGTTGCTTCAGGTGTGTTTGATTAGGGTTGGAGATGAACTGTGCAGGACAGTCGATCGGCAGGAGCAGGATTGGGCACCCCTGTCATAGAATGACACGTTGTCACCATTCTATTTAGTTTTGTTCATGGACTTTCAGTTTCTTTTCATTTGTCACATGTTTCCTTGTTCTGAATCCCGCCTCTTGTCTGTCTCCATAGTTACTGTCATTATAAGTTCATTGGTTTCAGCTGTGTTCTATTAATTATCCTTGACTGGATATATAAGTTGATCCCTCATTCATTCTCAGTTTGGTCTACATTGTATTTAGTGTGTGTTGCCCTTCCTGTTGTCTGATTATTATTTATCATCATCATCATCATCATCATCATCATCATCAAAAAACTTTGTATTGGGACTAGTGATGGGAAGTTTGGATAATTTTACTGACTCCCTCGTTCATCAAAATGAACAAATCTTTTTTCGAGTCATTTCATAGTGATGGTCAAATCAAGCTTTGGTGAAGCACTGAACAATCCGACAGCCGTCTCCACGGTGACCCCTAGTGGTCAGAACAGTATAAATGCAACAAAAACCTGGGCCAAACATGCATAAAAAAAAACTTTACAAATCTATTGCAAATTTTTTTTTAATTGAAAGTAAAATCTTTCAAATGCAATTATATAATCATCTAAAAAGATAATCAAATGTTATTTTATCAATTGTCAGGGTTTGTTTTGTTTGTTCTATGAATGGCTCAGCTAAACAGGCCAATAAGACTATTAACTACCATTATTCATTTTAATTATACAAATGTCTAATTAAAACGTCTACAAATGTATAAAACTGATCAAAGATCTGGTAAAACCCACAGACATTTGTTCATTGGTTCTCAGTGACTCAGAACATAAATCGTTCATGAATGACCTATCGCTAATTAGGACTTTATTCTTTGTCTTCGTCTGCCTTCCTGCAACCACACATGTACTGTACTTCAGATTTACACACATTTTTTTGTGATATCAAAGCCTTCAGCAGCTTTTTCCAAAATATTCTTAGCATTTAGAAGTTTAGATTGTAATGGAGGCAGGCCCCAAAGATAATTTAAATCAGAAATTTAATAAAAGAATTAAATGGGGTATTCTGGTTCAATGATTAAAGGTACCAGACAAGCTCAATCTTGTCAACAACAAAATTATTGTTTTGACCCAGAATAGATATATTAAGCCTCCTGTTATAAAAAAAAAAAAAAAAAATCAAGATTTAGAAGCACATTAAAAAAAGGTTACATTTCTAAATAATTTTTTCCCCCTCACCAATCAATAATAGAACACACACACAAAAAGAAAAAATATTAGCACTTTGACTCAAGATCAGACAGGTGGATCAGGAATGCCCCTGCGAAGCTGAAGCAGCGGGTTTTGTTGGATGCCCCAGGTCAACACGTCTATGGGGGCTCTGACGGGGCATCGGACGGCCACGAGCTCCCCAGACCGTGCGAGGTGGAGGATGTCTCAGCTCGTCACTCCTTCTAGGGGCCAGCGTGCGAAGCGGTCTCTAGGCGCTGGGGAAGGAGTAGGAGGATCAAGGGCCCTCCTAGGCATAAACTGCTTAAGGGCAGCCGACTGCGTCCTAGCAGTTCGGAATTTGTCAACCACTGAATTAACCGCCTCTCCAAATAAGCCTGACTGGGAGATAGGGACGTCCAATAGGAAGACCTTCTCTTTCTCACAAATCTCAGTGAGATTCAGCCATAGGTGGCGCTCGACAGCCACCAAACCCGCCATGGTGCGTCCAACCGCACATGCAGTGTGCTTAGTACCAACCTCGTCCATTTCCTTAAGGACTTCCGCTTAGTAGGCCTGGAGAATCGCCATGGTATAGAGCGCCATACCTGCCTGGCCAGTCGGCGTGTAAGATTTTCCTATGTGGGTGGTCGTGGTCCTGCAGGGCTTAGACCGAAGAAGAGGGCGAGACTTCCAGGAAGGAGGGGACGAAGGCGAAAGGTGTGTGGCCAACGTGTCCTCAACCACTGGAATGCACGTGTAGCCCTGCTCCACAGAACCAACCAGGTTGGTGAAGTCAGCAGCTGCAGCGTTAGTCAGCCGCGTGGAGAAAGGCTGCTTCCAGGGCCTAGAAATCTCACAGTGAAGATCGCTGAAAAATGGCAGCTTTCTTCTAAAGTGTCGCAAAGAGGATTGACCACTCAGAAACGTTCGCCGAGCTTGGAGGACTGAGAATCACGAGGCTCGTCCAGCCATTCAATACTAAGCTTCTCAGTAGCACGTGCTAACACATCCACAAGCTCGGTGTAGGCCGTAGAGGGCCGCACTTCCTGGCCACTGGGCGGGAGAGTGTCAGCCGCGGACCTGAAATCCTCTGAATCAGACGCCGCAGTGAATAAAACATCCTCCAGTCCGAAGAAGACAACGTTGTGTGCCTCTGGACTGGGGCATAAATAGTCGTGAAGAAACTCCACCGGAGAATCGGTACGGTGGGCGCACCCGGGCAAGAGAGAGTGAAAGAGGGAATAGCAGGCCTGCTCACTTTCTAACGCCTCAAGCTCAACGTCTGATCCTCAGGCCTTGGCTTCATGAAGGGTAGGGCGGGAGAGAATGGACTGGATATCTTTATCAAAGCAGGCAAGCCTAGTGCAGAGAGTTTTTAGTCTAAAATTCTCACAAGACTTGGAGCTAGAAGCGCCAAAGATAGCCTCGCGAGCATGTGCTATGCGAAGAGAGCACGGAGACTGGCAACGACGCAAATCCATAGTCCACTGAAGCACAAGACAAAATCCAAATTCCGAAGAACAGTGAACTAACTAGTTCATGGGCGCCCGCGCCATCAGGTCCAATGAATTGGCGTGATTCTATACGGGTTCAGACAATCTGCACCGCCCTGAGGGCGTTCCCATTGTGTCATCGCTACGCAGCGTAGAGTGAACCTATGAAAGAGAACATATATTATACTTGAAATCAAATGAAGCCTGTATATCGCAAGTGTGTACAGGTATGTTTGTGAATGTCACGAGTGGCAATAATTGTGTGTTGTGTGAGATGAGCCACTGACCAATAATGTCAGGGAGGTAAAACTTTGAAAATTAAGAGGGTTAAAGATTGTAAAAAAAATTGGACCTGGAGAACTCGACCGCACTGTTCAGCTTCTCTCTGTAGTCATCGTCTGGAGATGCAGCACGCAACACTCCAGCAATCAGACCGGCAACTTCTGCTCAATCTTGCCCAAACACAGCGAGGTCTTACTGACTGGTTATTTGATTTCCCTTGTCTATTTGCCCGCACAGCATCAAAGACCTTATGTGGTCTTATGAAGACTTCAGATGACCCAACACCTGTGAAGAGATGAATCGAGAAACTCCAACTCCTGCTAGGACTTCAGATGATGCAAACTCTGTTTGAATCTACATGCACCAATGCTACAATGGCTTGAAACATCCTGGAAACTTCTTTTCTGCTTCCATCAATGTTGTATTCTGCAGGCTGAACAACATCAAAGTTGTATTTAAAATGCTTTTTCCTTCAGAATACATGGAAAAAGGGGCCATCGCCTCCAAGTGCTGTGCTTAACCTGGAATGCTTGAGCTTGGCTGGAACATGGAAGAGGCTTTCCAATTTAAGCAGCAAAGAACCAAGTTTTCTCTCTGCAGTATTTTGTACAGAGTCACCCTCCTCATCCAGTGAAGAACAATTGTTTTCGCGTTCCTCTGTGTCATTTACATAAATCAACAGCTCTGCCAGGATACAGTGTTCTTTTCAGCCCTTTCAAAAGAACAGCAGGTTTAAATTCAGCTTCTGAATGAGATGCATACTTTCTGCTTTTATGAATAGCAAATGTTCCATACACATTTATGTGAAAATCACAACCACACAGCGGTGGGCCGTCAGGGCCAGCAAGGCCTTCTCTGCTAGCCTAAACACATCGGAATCACTGACTTGTTTTAATATATTTTTTCCATGAATGTTTATTAAATTATTCCCAATAGTACAATCTCTTAATTCCATATCTTTTCTCTTGGTTGCACTGCTTCCAGTAGTTTAAATATTGATGTTAGAACTTTGATCTAATCATATTTCAGCCATCATGTGTTGCCATTGAAGGGGGTGGATTGGAATCCACTGCTGCTTCAATGTATATGTAATGAGTGATTATAATCAAGGTATTAATCAATATTTTTCCTTCTAAATATCAAATGAGTTGAATGACTTCTCTCGAGATTTTACTTTGTTATAGATTATACCAGTGTAATTGCTTAAATGTTCTTTTCATGTATTCTTTAATGTCTGTATTTGATATCTGAATGCAGTAACAGTGCTTGCTCATTTAGCCCGGCTTCAAGAAATTAAATAGGGAAATGTTTTGTGTTTGAGAAAGGTCTTCAACATGTTAAAACACATAGGGGTCATTGAAGCCAATAGTTTAAGGGACCATTTCTTTGTTAAAGCCTTACTTAGACTAAAGTGTAGCTCTCCTTGAGAAAGAATTATCTTAATCAGCATTATCTTGATGTTTTGAGACGACTGTCCTATTTATAGTTAGAGCCTGGCCAAATCCAACCTTGGAAAAGCTGTGTGTCGGTGTGTGTGTTAGTCTTCTTGCTTACAGGTTAAGGAATCACTGGCATTATTGGAGATTGACTGAGTTGTTGTTCGAGACATGCTGGCACCCAGCAACCCAAATCTGAGAACTGGAAGGTCACGGCGTGCCTAACTTCAGGGTCCGAGTGTCAGCTGCATAATCTATGGAGATATGCTTCAGTCTATCTGTATATGTGTGGAAAATTACTATGTTTATCAATTTCTTAGCCGATGAGAATCATTCAACCTGTAAGCAATGGCGTAGCTTAGACCTTGGAAATGGTATAACTGCTGTGATCTTTGTTACTGTAAGCTAGACTTGTAGTCAAGAACGCCTAAACCGAGACCAAGACACTACCAAGCCCAGAGGGTATCGAGACCAAGACAAGACCAAGACCCAGACCAAGACCAAGACAGACCAAGTCAAGACCAAGACCAAGTTGAGACCAAGACCGAGACCAAGTCGAGACCGGAGGAAAAAAAAAAAATCAGACTAGTGTTGAAGCTAAGCAATAACTTGTATGAATTCAGCCGCAGTTTACATTCAATACATATTAGATGGTATTACTTCAACTACACAGGCAGAACAATACAGAGACAGACCATGTCATGTGTGTGACTGTGAGCTCACTGTAAGTGTTTTTGCAGATTGGGTGAGATCAACTATGTGTAGCAATTGCATGACGGCTGTTACTGCACTATTAGAGGATTGAGACTCCCTTAACTTTTGTGTACTGGTGAGGACTGACATGACTGGTACTGACTGGTTCATCTGACAAAACATCAAACACCTCCAACACCATCTTGCTCCTCCAACAACTGTCTAAAGAATGAGAAATATGTAACCAATTGAAATTATACTTAATGTGTAGATGAAATCGTAACATCAAATTAAAGATACAAAATTATAAACTTGGATTAGGCCTAATGTTTAGTCAACACAACGGAGATATGCAGATGATATTTAAAAGACCATTTATTTAGTCTAACACCATCTTAAATACAATACTGTAATCAAACAACACACACACACAGACACACACACACACACACACACAGAGAGATATCAAAGACACAAATTCATCTAAGCAAATGCCTGCCTATCTCTGCCGATTTCGGAGTCTCCAAATGAATCCATTCTGCAACTTTTAAATACATAATTAAATTTTTAAAAACAAAATTATAGGTTTAAGTGCAGGATCCGAAAGTTGGTCGTTTTGTCGCTATGGTTACACACACACACACACACACACAGTGTGTAGTTGGCGGTGCGCTCAAAGTCATCTGTCAGTTCTACAGTTGCCCAAAATCTCCTGAATGAAGTTAAACCCATCATGTCACTGATATGTGTTTTTTAAATCAAGTGATCAAAGTGCTCGTTGCCGCTGCGATCAGTGGCGCGGATAAAGTGTTTTCTCGTATATTGGGCGCACACGCCGCACTGTCTTCACTCGGACGCGCGCTTCAATCCGTTCCGTTGCGGATAATAATGTTGCATTATCGAACGTTGTGTCGTCGTGGATATTGTAGTATTGTATTGCTAAATCCCCGACCACTATGTCGGTCTGAGACAGCGAGACCTAGACAAGACCGAGAGGTCCGAGACCAAGACAAGACCAAGACCAAAGACCGTCAAGGCCGTGACAAGACCGAGACCACGTAAAAGTGGTCTCGAGACATACATCACTACTGTAAGCGGGGCGGCCTACGAACTCCCGTGTGAGTCTTGAAGCTGACACCTTAACTTAGAGTCACAGAACACTATTTGATCTGTCCCGGGTTACGGGTAAAAACAGAACTAACTGACTGTAATGAATGCCATGACTGATTTTGAAGGCAAAAGTCCCACTGATCTAATTGATTTCCTTGAAAAATATGTGTGAGAGCATGGGGCAGCTGTACACATCGTCATGCTTTGCGGTGACTATCCCTGTGTCCACTGCTTCTGTCGAGCGGACACTCTCAGCACTAAAGCAAATTAAAACTTATGCCAGAAATACGACGGGACAGACTCGACTTTCAGCATTAGCCTCGATGGCGATAGAAAAGGTTGTTGGGACTGGAACGCACAGATAACCTGTACAACAGAGTAATTGAAGTCTTCTTGAGGAAAGAAAGGAGGATGGATTTTGTGTAAAAATAATCAGTAGTTTTGGTGAGTATAATTTTTGTCCCCGTTTTTTTCCGTGCTGAATATGACTTTCTTCTTAATTTTTCTTGTAAATTTATGATCGAAACTTTTTTTTTTTCCAAATATTCATACTTTTGTTACATCTGAAGAACGACAGACAAGGGAGGCTCCATTTCTAAACTTTTTAATCAGAAACAACTGTACACAAACGCACCAGCCTAACTTACTCGCTCGTTTCTCTCTACCCGGCCTTTTCCGAACTCACCGCATTAACCCTATAACTGCCGGGGCAAAATAAAACAGCAATTTCACAACAATTATAAAGAGTCTGTGCGCTATTAAAAGAGTATTAAGAGGTGAATTAATTCAGGTAGGACACCACTGAAGGCCTAGGTGTGAAATGCACCGCCCGCCACTGCAACCACAGAAAACACATCGGACAGTGTCTTTGTAGTTTAGATGATGTCTAATGTGTGGGGGAAAAAACTTTTTTGAAACAAAAATTTGACATAAGGTCATTGTTTGTCTGGTTATCTGCGGAAAGGTGTCTTGTCAAATGCCAATGAAGGGCACTCAAAGTCTTAAACGAACAAAAACATACATGGCTGTGAATGGTGTCTGTACTATTACAGTAATGGTCAAAGTTAACAATAATTAAAAGTACATGTTTGGTTGGTAGTTTGTCTCTCTATACTGGCTGTTCTGAGGATAATGCATTATAGCGCTGTCATTATCATGTGACTGATCAGATGACTAACAAGGAAATTAGTGCCTTCCATGATGCTATTCTATTCCTGAGAAAACAGTGAATCCGTATCCTTCTGCATTCATCCTTGGCCTTTGATAGCTTTGTCTGTGTGTTTTGTTATTATTCATATTACATTAAATTGTATTTGATTATTTTGAAGTATTTGTAATTTGTATTATTCGAGTGCCTCTCAGATGTGGATCATGTGGGAGCTATTGATATACTTATTACTTTAATTAGCATGACAATTTATTTTCATGTTGTTTGATAAGAAGAAAATGTAAATCTAGATTACAATATTTGTAAGAAGTATTTATTTATATACACATCATGGATGTAAATTCAAATAGTTTATTGTTTATTATTTCATAGTTTTACCCTACCCATATTAAAATATGGAAAAGGACATTGGGTGTCTGTGAAGTTGATGAGGGGGAGTTTAGCTTGCTGTTGGACTATACACAGGACGTTTATGGAGAACAGTACAGTGTCATCCTAAACAGTCTGATCCTGTAATGTCTAATCCAAGGAGGAAGAAGGTAGACGGAGTAGATCCAAATATAAACTTGATTTATTAACATACAGGAAACTCAGGCAATGTAATATCAAAGAACACAGTGTGCCATGCACAAAGAATACAGGACAATGAATTGGAACTAAAGAGGAACTTAAATACACAGTGAAGATGAACCAAATACAGACATGCCATGATAATAAATGGAGGATACAAGATGCAAGTAACAACAGTTTATTTATAAATGAAGTGTAGTGCAAAGTCCAAGCAGTCTGGTGCAGGGATGGTGCACCGCTGTCTCTGAGTGGCACAGGGGGACATCGACGGGTGATGTCAGAAGTGCAGAGAGAATCCACGAGAATCCAGCATGCAGCAATAAACTCCAGATGAACAGTAATCCCAGGGCAGAATGCAGAACAACAGGAACAATAAACCAATACAGGCAATGAGAACAGGAAACAGGACAGAACACCAGGGATTCTCACAACAATCTGGGAACACAAGACACCAAGCAATGAACATATATAGGCTGGCGCTGATAATTACAGTGATTGACAATCACCCTCAGAGAAAGAGAGACAGTGAATTCATGAACCGTGTCTGCTAATTAATCAAATGATGAATAACCATGGTAACTGATGACAAACGGGAACAAAGATAAGCTAACTAAAAGTCCTTATAAATGAAACTAAAACAAACTAAACTGAATGTTATTGTGACTAGAGTTGCCAACCACTGCCAATGTTACAAAGCATAGGAGTCATTCAGATCCAAGTGCAGCTTGTCTTTATTAAACAGAGTAGTCACCAGGCAAGGGTCATACACCAGCAAACACAGCAGAGATGATCAGGCAAAATCGTGGTCAACAAACGGGCAGAATATCAAGGCAGACAGCAAACAAACAGGATACAAGAACCAGGCAGAAGATCAGGAACTGACAAGGTTACAACAGGCAGGTAAACACATGGAAAACGCTTGGAAATGTTTGCAGCAGCAAACCAAGACTTCGCCCAGAGTGTTTGTGTGTGTAATCAGTGCAGTGCAGGTGTATGGTGTAATCAGTCCAGGGAGATGCATGATGGGAAATGGAGTTTGTAATCACCCAGGGAGTGCGTGGCTAATCGTGACAGGTGATGACATCATCGTTTCACTAAATATACGGATTGGCTGTACACACGAAAACGCAAGGGTGTCGTTTTCAGATTTATACACTCTGGGACCCGGTTTAAAAAAAATAGCGGTTTCAGTCTCCCAAAACGCCAGATCCGTCTGGACGAAACGCCGATACAATACAACATTTTTACGTTTACAGCTAAACATCTCCATGTGGACAGAATTAATAATTATTTTGGGCATCTGCATAACACATTCTCCAAAAAAGTGGGTGAGAGCACAAAAAATAACATTACTAGGGCCCTATAATTTCCGCAATCATGGAATCGCGGAAGGAATCGCGGAATTGGCAAATTAACACGGAATCTTAGCCTGGCTAACGTCAGACCTCGACTCATTGAGACGTGGTCTGGGAACCACATGTTCATTTTCTCGTATTTGAGGCGTGGTTTACGAATGCCCAGAGCCGTTTATTGGGCGCTACGAATGTCTCTCAAATGCGCCTGTACGTAGCTCATAGCCAATCGTTTCAATTATACCAGATGACGCATGTAGTGCGACAGAAATTCGACGAGGAAGAAGACGAAATAAACTTCGTCTAACCCTCTGAGGTCGGCAAACGCGCGGGCGCGTTTTACTGGATTTTCTTCACATTGTAGCACAATAAACTTAAATTACTCTGTCATTTATGGTTATACAGAAAAAAGAAATATGAAAAAGGAATCTGTGAGATGTCTACTTTTATATGTGTCCACTTACAATCAAATCAAAACATTGTGCTTTTGTAAAATAAAGAAAATAAACAGGGTGTGCTTTCTGCCTCTCCGTCGCGGTGAACTTTTTTTTCTTGAGCACGTCTATAAACTGAAACAAAACTCAGCGAATACTTGTCACACATTTATGAGCCATATATCTTTATAAACATTTAAGTGTGTACTTTTAAATGATCGGATTCAAACTGAAAACAAATATTCTCTGTTTAAGTAATTTGTATAAATCCAACAAGATGTCCAGCTTCTCAAACGCTTGCTCATTATTTTTAATTCGACCATGCCCACGCGCGCAAAAGAGATTCACATGCAAATCTCCACATGGAACGCGAACGCGCTTGTTACCTCAAAAACAAAGCACCAAAAAACTTCACAAGTCTCTGCTTTTCGTCGAGTTTGACATACCGTGAGCTTACATTGGATTTACCTCAGAAGAAGAAGAACGCGATTTGAAGACAAGAAAGATGTAAGGTAAGAAATTCTTAATTATATTAGTTGAACATTATTGTTGCATAAACTTCACATTGCAGTTGAACTGTTGCTAGATATATGGTGAATATTATAATATTTAGAGCCGTGTTTACTGTTTGTGGATATCTGCTCAAACGTAGATATGTATAATATAGTAACCATAATGTTTCATATTTTGGAGCGCGCTCAGCGTCTGAATGTATCATATTTTGGCTCAGTGTTTGAATGTATCATATTTTGGAGCGCGCTCTGCGTTTGAATGTTTCATATTTTGGGGTGCGCTCTGCGTTTGAATGTAACATATTTTGGAGCGCAATCTGCAATTGAATGTAACATATTTTGGAGCGCGCTCTGCGTTTGAATGTAACATATTTTGGAGTACGCTGTGCATTTGAATTTTTCATATTATATCATCATAACGAATGGAAACATTTGAAGTAACATATGATAATCAATTTTTTTTTTTTTTCTAGTAGTTGTTACTGAAGTGATCCGTTTGAAAGATTTATAGGCTGCTTTAGGTTATTGTTGTTATTATTATTATTATTATTTTATGTAGCACTGCGCGTAGCCTAGCCTACAAGGCACAACAAACCTGGTGTTCATTATATATTGTTGTGAATTTTAAAAATCAATTTTAACCAGAAAAAAAAAAAACATTTTAACCGTACAGCCCTATAGTTTCTCTTGATATCAGCATGTTCACAGTTTTGTTTTTGTTTTGTTTTATACAGGGACCAGATGCCACTGAGTCCTGCTGACTTCAACATTCACATGAGTCTCTGTACATGAACATGGTAAAGTGAAAATCAAACACCTTGGAAATGAAAGGTATGTACAATGTTTTTAGGAATATCAGAAAAGTCTCTGTCTTTGGATCATTGTTTTCAATAGTGTGTTTTTTTGTCATTTGTTGTGTATCTTTGGATTATGTTGTGTTGTAAATAAATCCAAACAATCAAAAAGCCATTCTTTTTTAAATCTCCTCATTCTTTGTGCAAGGTTGCTCAAAAAGACAGGGCCTGATAGCTCCTAATAGGGCCGTTAGGGGAGGGTCTTTGTCTTTCTCAGGTGTGAAAACCATACATATTAATGATGTGTTTACGCCTCTTCGCATAAAGCTTTCTTACACAAAACACGTCTTACAAATTTTAAATCAATATATTGTCTTATCTGAATGAGCAGTCAGGGTGATATTCACATAGTTTTGGAGCAAATATTCTAGGCTACGTGATACAATTTTCAAAAGTCTTGTGAAGAAATAATCAGTATGGGTTTCATGGCCTTATTTCAATGACAATTTTTTTTGGTATTTTCACAAACCACGCATAAATGTCATTATCTCAAAACTACAAACTTTTACATACATGCTGCTTATATATTATTGTAGCAGAGTTTGTGCTAAATACAGTGTAATCAGACTTTAGCCATGAAAATGTCACAAGTAACAGAAATAAGCACAAATGTCAGAGCATGTCAGAACACCTCCAGGGCCAGAAAACAGCTCAGACCCCAGAGGGTTAAACTACTTAGAACACTAATCTAAGGCTGCATCGAAAGGTAACTTCGCGTCTGCTGCCATATTGGATCCATAGATATTAACAAACTGCTTTGGTGTGTCGCATAGACGTCGTCATCGTCTTGCTGCTCCCTCCCCGTTCTGTGATTGGTTCCCTTTTTGAGGGGAAAATCTGGTCCATGGTGTCCAGGCTGCCTAGCAGCGTGAATAAAAGGCAGCATGGGGAAACCCAGGCTAACGGAATCTAGTGTTAACGTGGAATTTCGTCTCACTAATAATCTAGTAATAATCGTTTGATAAGTGTGCCAGAGGTTTTGGGTTCTAAACCGTCCTCGTGTAGAGTATTTTTAAAATCAAGAGCAGGGACAGGTTTCTGTGGATTTTGTTTTCTGCCGTTATCGAGTGCACTCATTCAATCCCAGAATAATGAGTGTACAACTAATGTACGCTCAATGGCTAGAGAATACCCATAATGCATTGTGAGAGTTGGCTAAATGAATTGCCGCAGCTGAATCATCCATCCATGCATTTCCAAACCGCTGGTCCAATATGCGTACAATGTAATCTCACACAGGTATAAATTCCTTTTAAACCTCTGAGGTCGGCAAACGCGCGGGCGCGTTTTGCTGGATTTTCTCCACATTGTAGCACTATAAACTTAAATTACTCCGTCATTTATGGTCATACAGAAAAAAGAAATATAAAAAAAGAATCTGTGATATTTCTACTTTTGTATGTGTCCACTTACAATCAAACCAAAACATTGTGCTTTTGTAAAATAAAGAAAATAGACAGGGTGTGCGTTCTGCCTCTCCGTCGCGGTGAACTTTTTTTTCTTGAGCACGTCTATAAACTGAAACAAAACTCAGCGAATACTTGTAAAAATTAATGAAAATTAATGAAAGAAAATTAATTTTTAATTAATTAATAATTAATTTAAAATTAAGAAAATTAATGTTTATATTTTGAAACAAAGGTTGTCTTAATCATTTTCAGTTTTCAGTTTTTTCAGGTAATTTAGTTTTTCAATAATGGAAGAACATGTAAAAGTATGGTATTTGGGCAGGGACAGATTATGACTTGTAAAGGGGAAAATTTGGTTTGACCAGTAAAAAAAAGAAAATCCAATATACACTGCTTAATTGCCTTTTTTATTTGAAGGTGCATCTTTTACAGTCGTTCAAACAACTGTAGAGTGAAGGGTGTATGTTTCTACTTTTTACAGTTCAAATTTTAAAGCTGCAGTCTGCAGTTCTTTCCTCTTTGTCACCATCTCTGTTCAAAATCTGCAATTGCAGTTGTTCGCAGAATTATTAACTTTACGTGGGTTGTGCCTCGGCACGGCACGGTGCGGATGAATCCGATGTTTTGAGGAGAGTGTGCGGCTGTTAGTCACCACACTCATGTGGATACAGCAATTCGCAATCACAGATTCTACTTTTTGGAAGTATGACCAACATAAGAATTTTGACCGGAAAATGTCGTCTGAACAAGTAACATCCACTTTTGTTCTGACCAACTAAGGGGAAAAAAGCATTGCTGTAAATTGCGGTGATTAATCTAACGATCGCTTTTCATATCATGTCAAACCGTGCAAATTATACTTTGTTCTCAAATTGTTAATGTTAACAACATCAGTATTGTGTGACTACATTTAATGCCCTTCCGATATTTATCCTTGTTTTCGCATGGGCCCGGTTGTAGTCTCTTTTTTTCTCCGAAGTCCGAAGTCTTTCGCCTTTTACAACGGGTGAATCTCCAATTGTCACTGATGATTGTCGTTTGAACCTTTCTGGATCCGCCATCAAACTGATAAGTTTAATTATATCAAGTGCTGTGAGAAAAGGCTTTAAATCTCCACCTCCAACATCCTCACACTCATAGCCTACTAGCCAAAACTCTTCTTTATGAGTACAGATGTGATGTAATGACGCAAAGACATGCTTGAATTTCCCGCGGAAATCCACCAGTACCACTGGAATTAAAATCATTATTACAAGCTTAACATTTTGAATCGAGTAAGGCAAGCAGAGAGTTTTGAACACTGGCTGGTTATGTACTTGCTCAAATTTATTTTGGCTAATTTTTAACCCAAAAAAGCTACGGACTGCAGCTTTAAATAATAAATATGCTAAAACATGCTCTCTCTTGGCCCATTTTTTGGATCATTTATAATTGGGCAACAAACAATTATGCAAATGAAAAATTAGGCAATGTTGGACAGTTATGCTGTAATAATAAATAGTTATTTTCCCAATACCTCCCCCCCCCCCCCCCCCCCAAAAAAAAAAAAACTTAAAGAGTGGTTCTAATAAATATAATTTTAAACAGGATGGGACAATGGTTCTATAAAAGGTTTTGGGGCCTTCATATTCACATAGGGCCCAACAGTAAGTTCCAGGGAGCCCTCATAGTCCAAGAGTTATTATAGCTAATAAAGTCATAAATATGGATATTTTTCTAACACAAATGCATGGCTTCACTTCAGAAGGACTTTATTCACCCCCAGGATGGATTATTTTTTATGATGGATGTATTTGTTTTGGGCTTCAAAATCTCGTCCTCCATTCACTACCATTATAAAGCTTGGAAGAGCCAGGGTATTTTTTTATATAACTGATTGTATTTGTCTGTAAGAAAGTCATACCTTGAATGGCTTGAGGGTGAATAAATATAATAATTAATATAATATATTTAATTTTGATTTTTGGGTGAACTATCCCTTTAAAATGATAATAAATACCTGACTGAATTTTCCATTTGTTGGCATGATATGGTTAGATTCAGATGGGAAATATCATACAAGTTGGGTGTCCACCTTAACGATAATCACCATATTTACGGTGAAGCCATCATATGTAGAAATATAATATTAATCATATTATAAAATAGAATGGTTAGTTACAACTGTAAAGCTTTATTGAATTATTATGGGATCTCCTTCAATATTTGCAGAATATTTACTTTTTAAAATAATTTTGTGTCTGCATTTTTAAAATGAACATTTTAATGACAGTATATTTATTGAACAGAAATATTGATCAAAAATAGTGCAAACTTTGCTAAAGTGATTGTTTTGATCAAGTACTAACTTAGACATTATTAATAACATTATTTTAGTTGCAGTATTTGTATCAGTACTGTGTGTCTTTGCCCCCTGCTGGTTTTACCCTGTGTGTCTGTGGGGTTAAAGACCTCATTATTTATCTGCTGCGCATTGTTCAATAAAAACATTAATCATAGAATCATTCTGCAATCATACACCATGGGAATAGTGAAAAGCGCATTTGTATAAGGCCTTTAGCCCGTTATACCCCACATCTGATCCTGCGCAGCAGCATATATCAACACGATGACAACAGCTGGTTTAACACGAGACGAACTGCTCGTAGAAATGTCAACACAAAGCAAGCCAGAAAAGTGGAGCCGTTCAGCAGTGTTGTGAGTATAGAGAGGGAGGCACACAAACCGTGCGATGACCCACAGGGTTTTCTGAGGAATTTGAGAGGAGCTCCAGCCGCGTTTCATTACGATTTAATAAATCCTTTGCGCAGCAGATCTGAGGAGACCAGAGCGCGCTCAAGCGCAAATCTTTCCACATGCACGCGTACAGTATCACGATCAGATGACTCTAACACGTGTTGTCATATCTCGCTGGCTCCAGTCCAAAATTAATCCAGGATTACACTTTAACACAGAGAGCACTCAATGACTAATAAACGCAGCTGACGGAGCTTTCACTTGTCGAGGACTTCTAACGCAAACAGACTATAAAATAAACGGAAGACACGTACAGGCGAGATCTAAAAATGAGGTCTAAAGGAGTGTTTGTGCTGGTGTTACTGGGCGCGTTAACCGCTTATTACGTTTATTCACCAATCCCGAATAACATAGAAGAGAGATGGAAACTAATGCTCACTGACTCTTTCTTCAAAACTTTAAGCCACTTGGTAAGTTTGCTTGCATTTGTATTTTAAGTGGATAAAAGACTGACAGACATCATTCTGAAGTTTAATGCCAGTTAAACGCATGTGTATTGCGATATTACTGCCATATTGCTATTTTCGGCTGGGTTGATCAAAGAGTGTGATTACGCAACTAATCGCAGTTGTAACCTATTTGTTGTTTCAAGCGTTAGATTATTTGTTTGAATTTCACAAGTGTTTGGCACGACACTGCTCAAGAGTGTGTGTCAATAGAGTCAGGCAGATTTACAGTTTACAGATTATGTCAATTCTTAATCCGACCATTAAAGTAAGCTTTGTGGTTAATAATAGAAGGAAATTATTGCAGGAAATGCCATTTAAATAAATACCTTAATGTGTAAAACGCACGTTAAATAGGGGTGAGTGTTGTAACACTATTTGCTTTAGTGTCTAACTCTGTGTTGTTGCTGCTGCTTTTTTCCCGGTCTCAGTTTGTCTTACAAATTACGGTTGTTTTGAAATCTACATCTTGTAAATCTGATTAACTGTAAAAATGTGTCACTGTTGTTACAACTACTGGCTGAGTTGTAGGTGCAGTGGAACACTAATAAAAATATGGACATCAGTTTACATTTTTAAGTGACATTCATCTTGTTTATAAAATTAACTGAAAATTCATGATTTTTTTTAAACCATTCCCCATCACCCTGACTCCAGTTTTCATTTTAAAGGTACAATATGTAAGAATTTTGAATCAAAATATCCCAAAACTACTTGCACAGTGTTATTTCTTTCAATTGTGTACATAAAACAAATCAATGTTATATAGTTCAACATGATGAAATGTTAGAATATGATCAGTATGTTATTCTAATGTTGATCTAGCTTACTGCTAGTCTCATATAGCCAACAAACTAACACATAATAACATTATAACTTTAAACACACTCAAATGCTGTTTAGTGTGATAGTGTAGACCAAGTTAAAGAGCACTGTGTTACCTCACAATTTTAATTTGTTAAATAAACTGCCCTGTGTGAGTATTAATTCAGCACTTGCGGGTAGTTCGGTAGAATGAAATGTCCTCATTCCTTTATATCGCGTGTGGCGCTGATATCTGTCTCTCATTAGCAATTATGCCCTGTTTCATACCACAGTCATGTTAAAAAACATTAATGTATTCACTCATCCATAAACATTATTTCCCATAAACATTATTAGATCCATCGGCATGACGACAAGTTCCATGATTTGTCTTTATTCACTGCGTCATGAATCTACGCCTTTGTTATTGTGAGAGGTTAGCGACCCCTAGCGGCAAAAAATAAATGACATATTGTAGCTTTAAACATTTCCATTTAGCAAATAGGAAACATTTAAAGGGTGTTTCTCAAAACCAAGAATGGACTTATGTTCTTGGGGAGAACGCTCTTGCTAGTTGTTCTTGGAAGAATGAACTCACAAGGTGACGAGCACACAGAACGCTGCTGACAGTTTGAGACGATGTGTTCTTGCTGGTATTGCGCAATAATACCCTCGCAGAGACGCCGTCTGCAGTACCCAAACATAACGAGAATTATTGACGATAACAGCCAGGCTTTATCGTCCAAGCCTACCCTCAGCTCAAGGGATTACTCTACAACTGTACACTACAATGTAATGTATATTCATAACGATAAAGATGGAGATTCTCACTTCCGAAAACGTTTGAGCACATTTTCGATTCGCCATAAATTTTCGTAAAAATGCCAATATTTGAAATCTACACAGTTGATTTCTCGCATCAAATGTTCTCAGAAGTGAATTTAGTGATGAAATAGCGTACGAAATTGTAGAAAAAGGACCTGCCTCTCCTTCCTCGAATGCCGAAATGAATGCTGGGATATTTCTGCCGTCAAGTTCACACAAGTTACCAAACGATGCATCCTCGGTAAAATGGGTGTGTCAAGAACACTTCCGGGATTTTTAACCGTTCTTGCCAAAATGCAAACTTGTGTATTGGGACAGTACTTGGGCAGCGACTGATGACGTTTCACAAGTCCACAAGAACACAAGTACAGACAAGAACGCATATTGAGAAACGGCCAAATTGTAAACAAGTTTGAAAAAAATGAATACTGTACAAACACATAAATACATGGCTAACAACTAAGAATCATGCCACAATGTCTTGTTATGCTGCATCCCAATTTGCCTACTTGTACTACGCCCCAAAAAATATGTAGGCTACTCTTTTTCTGAAGAAAAAGTACATATTTTTGAGTGTAGCAGAAGACTAGGCAAATTTTGGAACATTATACCACGTCATAATTGAATATTTTTTTCTTGGCATAGTTGTGTTGATCCTGTCGTTGTAAACTGGCCTGTCAATCATCTGGTCACAGTTAACGTCCACATATGCTTCCTTCATGTGCTATTGGAAAATTCCTACTTCCCACTTCTGAAGTCGTGATAAATGGTGCGTTCAAGTCCTCCTGGGAAGTTCGTATTTACGAGGTGGGAAGTCGTGTTTACGACAGCAGGTGCGTTCAAGTCACTTTCGTCAGAGTAAGATGGCGGAGTACTTTCTCTTAATTACACAAAAATACAGCAAGAAAATGAAGAACAAAGACATCAGGTGTGCATTGCTTTTTTATGTTTTTAATTAATGAAGCTTCTGCAAACTTTATCGTTGCATATTATATTGTTATAATATAATGCCATCATATTCTGTGCAGGCAGTTCTTCTTTTGTTGCAAAGAACTGGCAACCCTCCTAGGGACTGTTTGTTCTTAATTTAAGGGGCTACCGGAGGAGTTTTGAGATCTATAGTCATAGACTTGACCTTCCCTTCGCCAGCAATACATTTTTCTATGACCCTCCAAAATGATTGTGAAAAACCCTCAATGATGATGACCCTCCCTGATAATTTATTGATTAATTCTGTACTGGTTTGCATTTGGCAATGTTGCAAGATGTTGGCAGATGTTCAGATAGCCATTGTTTTTTTACAACCGTGACAAACGACTTAACCTCTGCTTTCTCATCTTAAACACCACACATAGTACACGTGCGATTTAGTTTTGTAAACTCCGTTACTTGTGTTTGTTTTCAGACATTATAACAGTTGTTTTATACTTGTGCTTATGCGATATCACGGTTTTTGATCGTGGATGATTGAATGTCTCCACGATCTGCTTTTGAAGAAAGATGGTAGTATCGTACAGCGCACATTCTATCAGCTGCAGTTCTGGCGCCTCAGTCCCAATACTGTAAAACTCGACTTACATTCACATCACATGTTAACGCAGCGATAGAGGACACTGCACTTATTCGCAATCACAAAAGTTCATTATTTGCTTGTGCTTTAAAGCTTTGCTGGGTAAACATTTAATTGGCGTTCTGTTCTGACATGATGCACATTTTCTAAGTGCGTACTAGAGTGCGGATTTGGCCGAATTTTTCTGTCCGAGCCCGGCCCGCGTCTGACAGAGCAGTAACCGAACCCGACCCGAGGCCGACAGTTAAAATCCCTTTTTTTCTCATACTAATGACACATGTACGTTTGTTTGTGTGGAAAGCCCGCTTTTATTAAGCAACTGTAGGAAGGCATTCGGAAATGTCAACAGGATGAGTGCATCAGCGCGCATGGAGCAACAAGCGCACTTAAGACGCGCATGCACGTGTTTCGTTGTCACGGCTACATAAACAAATTTCCGCACACAGGAAGACAGATGTTATGGTAATATTTTACATGTATTTTAATCACAAAAACGAACGTTTGCATCAAATGAAAGCATCAGGCACATTGGCTACCGACATAATAAGCTGCTTTAAATTTAAAATGTTCAATGCCTTATTGCGCTGATGTGACCGAGCCCGACCCGAACCCGAACATCATTTCTAAATATCTGTCCGAACCCAGCCCAGTCCGTCGGGTACCGGCGGGTCCCGTCGGGCTCGGGTCGGGTATCATCCTCTAGTGCGTACGCCTGAAGCGCGCGCACTGTCAAACAGCACCAAACTGGACAGACCCATCTGCTAGCGATGGGGGGCGGGACTGAGAGAGATACATGGAAAAATATGCACCAAACAAGCCATTTTGAAATTTTGCTGTTTTCATGAAAAGTTGGGTGACCCTCCCCTCAACAAAGAATAAAAAGACATGACCCTCCGGTGGTCCATTCCATAAATACCGAATGGTCCCCTACCGTTCTTTTTCCCCCCGGGAAATTTCTAATGTTAGAAAACGAGGCCCAGAGGAGCTGATCGAGATATTTAGGGAGGACATGCCGTTTCAGAGAGAGATACAGAGAGGAGATCACAGGAGAGCATGAACAGATTGTTTTCTCTTCTTGACAGAATGGTAGAGAAATAAACTTTTGGTTATGTTAATTAAAATTTGAGAATGAAACAATCGTATACATTACTTTTATGTAAGTTATATTTGTAAATGAACCAAAAAATAATTTCTGTGCATCGTTTATTTTTGTAATGCAAGTTACAACTTGTAAATGTAAGGAAATTATTCTGTTCATTTATTTTTGTCATGTCAATTAATTTGTAAACAAAATAAATTGTTCTATAGGCTCCATTTTTACTTACAGTACTTTTTACAAGTATTTACAAGATAACTTGCGTTAAAGATAAGAAAAACAAAATGCATGTTTAAATTAACAGTATACATAAAACAGATTGGAAGAAAACCAGTTGAGCAGGAGATCCTGGATAATCTGCACAATAGAGACGCTGGCAAGGCCTCTGCCAGTGGGACATCACCTGGGATCAGTGCATATTTCCACTGCCAGTCACTGAGATGTTCTCAGAAAGAGGGAAGAATAAGTTCAATTAACTCGCATACTCAAAAATCAAACCATAAAATATTCTGACATGAAAAACCGTTCTATGAGCTAAACTCAGGACAGCGACCCTCCAGGACCGACATATTTTTAGTGTTTGTATTATATTCTGTTCATATTTTTTAAACAATATCTAATATTAAAATCTAATATCCATGTGTAAAAAGTCAGTTTTTCATAAAAAGTACAATCTTTGCCTCTGAGATGAAGAGGAGTTGCATAACAATCTAAAGTACTTCAAATGTATACTTTAATCCAGAGTTAATGTATGCTGTTACATTCCACCACTGGTTATTTGGAATATGTATTGTCACATTAACAAATGGTTGCTAGCTGTGTCCCGGGAGTTGTTCAATGCAATGGGACAGCCTGGTTTTGTCGCCCAGCAACTGGTGACAGCTGTGTCGAGCGGCAGTAGGCTATCAAATCAAAATCAAATCAAGTATATTTGTATAGCGCTTTTCACAATACAGATTGTATCAAAGCAGCTTCACAGTATTAAATTAAAATAAAATAATACAACAAGATTTGTTTCTAGTGGAATTTATTGATTGATAAAATAAAATTAAATATCCCCAAAATATCCCCAACTGAGCAAGCCAAAGGCAACAGTGGCAAGGAACCGAAAAAACTCCATCAAGTGACCTAATGGTGTCCTGAAACTCCATCAGGTGACCTAATGGAGAAAAAAAAAACCTTGGGAGAACCCAGGCTCAGTCGGGGGCCAGTTCTCCTCTGGCATTTATGAACTAGAGGCCGGATTGTAGTTTGAACTGTAAGATTAAAAATATTATATGAATGCCTGGCCGAAAAGATGCGTCTTTAATCTAGTTTTAAACTGGGAGAGCGAGTCCGAGCAACGAACAGTATCAGGAAGACTATTCCAGAGTTTCGGAGCCAAATGTGAAAATGCTCTCCCACCTTTGGTGGATCTGGATATCCTAGGTATGACCAAAAGCCTTGAATTTATTGATCTTAAAGAGCGCGATGGATTATAGGGCGATAGAAGATCCGTTAAATAGACTGAAGCTAAGCTGTTTAGGGCTTTATAAGTCAGTAGCAATACCTTGTAATTAATACGGAACTTTATAGGTAGCCAATGTAGTGATGATAAAATCGGTGTTATATGATCATATTTTCTTGATCTAGTAAGAACTGTAGCGGCTGCATTTTGGACTAACTGTAGCTTGTTTATTGAGGATGCAGGACAACCGGCTAATAAAGCATTACAGTAATCTAGTCTCGAGGTCATGAATGCATGAACTAACTTTTCTGCATCAGAAACTGATAGCATGTTACGTAGCTTAGCAATGTTTCTAAGGTGGAAAAAGGCTGTTTTTGTAACGTATGAAATATGATTTTCAAAAGACAGGTTACAATCGATTATAACACCTAGGTCTTTTACTGTAGAGGATAAAGTAACAGGACATCCTACGATGTCAAAGTTGTATTGTGAGAGGTTTTGTGGGTGGTTTTTTGAACCGATAAGTATTACCTCTGTCTTGTCTGGATTTAATAAAAGAAAATTACGCGTCATCCAATCTTTTATATCTTTAACACACTCTGTCAATTTGGATAATTTAGCGTTTTCATCCGGCCGTGATGAAATATATATTTGAGTGTCATCAGCATAACAATGGAAACTAATTCCATGTTTCCTTATAATATTTCCAAGTGGCATCATATATATTGAGAATAACAGAGGGCCCAACACAGATCCCTGCGGCACTCCATAGTTTACTGGAATTATGATCGATTTTTCTCCATTCAAATAGACAAAATGGTAGCGGTCAGATAAGTATGATCTAAACCAGCTTAATGCTTGTCCTTGAACACCAGTATAATTTTGTAGTCGATCTAAGAGTATTGTGTGATCTATAGTATCGAACGCAGCACTAAGATCAAGTCAAACTAATATTGAGATACAGCCTTGGTCAGAAGCTAAAAGTAAATCATTTGTGATTTTAACGAGCGCAGTTTCAGTGCTATGATGCGGCCTGAATCCTGACTGAAACTTTTCATAGATATCATAGGCTATCACATGTACTGGACTTTATATAAGTTATATATAATATACATATATAGTTATAACTGGCTAAAAACAAAACAGGGTTGAAAATCTATCTTAAAATGCTCATGGGTCAATTTATGTATATAATAAAGTCTAAAGTGTATAAACTAGCCTATATAAAATCACATACTGGTAACATAAAAGTCAACATTTGAATCTTTATTGTATTTATTATTATTTTTAGTTTTAATTTGAATCATTAGATACATTCAACTATTCGATTAAATTGAAACCCAATACTTACATTTAAAATTGTAATCTGGCAATTTCGTGTCCGGCGTGCAATGAATTCTGGGGTAGGCAAGGCTGCGAAGCATTTGCAGGCCGCATTTTGAAGGAGCCTTCGATGTACCTTCTAATTGGGACAGCCATCGCTGCGCCGCGATGACTCAATCAGCTATACTTTCCCCTTTAAACGAGTCTCGGTGCGTCCTCCGAAGGCCGCGTCGGCTGCGCACTTCGAAGGACTCGGCCTTCAAAGGATGCAGCCCCTGAATTGGGACACAGCTAGTATACCTTTAAGTATTGTGGTATTCCACCTTGTTTCTCACTGACACGCCCCCAACTCATTAAGATCGGGGCTTAAAAGAAAATCCCGAGCTTCCCACTCGTATTTACGACATTGTGGTGGCGATGTGTGTTCAATGTGTGTTCAGCTCGTAAATATGATCTTTACGGGATGACTTGAACACACCATAAGAGCTTGTCCCATTCAAGTGCTTTGTTGTCGGAAAGAACAGGAATCATGGAGGACACCTGATTTATTCATGCTTTTTTATTGGGAAAATCTTATTAAAGCCTTGCTCATCAACCATGACTGTAGATTTAATTTTTTTTTAAATAGGAAAGACAATTGTTAAGCATACATTTTTTTTAGTAATGAAGGGAGATTTTACTCTTGAATAAAAAGTAAATGAATGATATGGTTGTGTGCCACTTGTATACTGTTTGTCTTAACACAATATCAGCAGACATTAAGGGAGACGTGTCCCCAGTATTTGATATTCTTGATGCTGCTCTGCTGCATTGCATCGTTCTGTATGTTGTCAGGGTGAAAGAATGAAACGAAACTTTTAAAAGTTGTATTTTCAGGCTGCTCTGCCTCAGTGGTCTTGCAGCACTTGTCAATGTTAAAATAATTGGGAAGTCCAATCAAATCAAAGAAGGTTTGGAAGGCTTGGTTTACAGAAGCCAAGTGTGAATTCCAGCATGATATACTGCATTCTTAAAGGCTGATTTATACTTCTGCGTCGGACCTACGCCGGAGCCTCTACGCTGTAGGCAACGCGTTGGTTTTCATTTATAATTCTGCGTCGTTGTCCGCGTTGAAGCGCAATTACACATGCAGAGGGTGCTTGTGAAACCCGAGGGAATGGTTCTAGCAGACCAATCACAGCGCTTGCGGTCTGCGTAGAATTGACACGTTGTTACATTTTTGGAGAGGTGCACGTCAGGGTACGCCGAAGGGTAAGCGTGCTACACACAGCCTACGACGTAGCTACGGTGTGAGTTTGACGCAGAAGTATAAATTGGGCTTAGGGGTGAAAGAGTACAGTAAAAATTATGAAACCGTAATTTTGTCACATTTTGATTAATTTTATCTACATATGTGCATTTTAAAATGTCTGGAGGGTAAAGATTGGATAACAATGGCCTTAAAACCATGTCAGTCCTTTTCATTTTCATCTACTGTATATCAGTGGAAAAAAATAAATTTCAAATTGGTTTCTTGAACATGACAATGAGTTCACTGTACTAAAATGGCCCCCACAGTCACCAGATCTCAACCCAATAGAGCATCTTTGGGATGTGGTGGAACAGGAGCTTCGTGCCCTGGATACGCATCCCACAAATCTCCATCAACTGCAAGATGCTATCCTATCAATATGGGCCAACATTTCTAAAGAATGCTTTCAGCACCTTGTTGAATCAATGCCACGTAGAATTAAGGCAGTTCTGAAGGCGAAAGGGGGTCAAACACAGTATTAGTATGGTGTTCCTAATAATCCTTTAGGTGAGTGTACATACTGTGCACAGAAGTGGGTCCCCAGGATCGGAGTTGAGGACCACTATTTTAAAACACTGATAGCATGTTCCTAGTTTGTTGTTAAGATGACGGTCATATGTTTTAGTATGCTGCTAGCGTGTTTGAGCATGTCTCTGGCATGTTTTTGCACGTTGTGAACATGTTTCTAGCTTGTTTTGACAGTTAACATATTGCTAGCATGTTATAACAAATGTTTATGCTGCGAGCTTGTTTTAACATGATGCTAACATTGAGCACATCAAGTCTTGTCGGATAAAACATTTTTGAGTTGAACACTCATTTATGTGTTGAAATTTCGAGTGAAAAAAAAAAAAAAAGTGAAATTACGAGTAAAAAAAAAAAAATTTGAGGCCAGCGTTTTTGAGTTGTAGACATATTAGTGAGAAATAGGGTTGCCAACTGTTCCGTATAATACGGAATCGTCCCGTATTTAAGGCATCAATGAAGTGTCCCGTATGAAAGCCATACAGAAGACAGTTTGTCCTGTAAAGTCTGTAAAAGTCTCTGTAAAATATCGAGCATTAAAAAGCAGCCCATACTAATCCTATTAAGTTCTCTTTATCTGAAAAAAATATGCATTTTCATTTATTTCTACATGCTTGCAACATCATTTAGGCCTAGTTAAAATTAGTGCCATTGTCTAAATGCTTTTTTTGGATAAAATTTCAAAGACATTCAGTTATTGTGCTTTTAAGTAATATGGCATCTATGTAGCCTATCTTCCTGACCAAAAAAAATAAATAAAATAAAAACTTTTAAGTTTATCGTTTTGAATAGAGGCTGATGATATTTACAATAGGCTAATATCCGTTGGTGTAGCTATATATTGAAAATGGGTAAATTCAATAATTTTAGACATACTATACATAATTCAATAATTTAACCATATAGGGCCTTTAAAATGTGAAAGATTACAAAAGAAATATTAATGGGGTCATGGAATGGATTATTTTATTATTTTATAATGTTTCCTGGGGTGCCCTTATAATGTTAGAATGATTTTAACATAAAAAATTGTCATAATTTATAAATAAAAGGCATTTTTCCAAGCCTGATTTTAGCCTCTGATTTGAACGCTCTGTTTGAAGGGGCGTGTCTGCTGTGAGACTTCAGTGTAAACGCCCACTGCTGTGATTGGCTGTGAGACTTCAGTGTAAACGCCCACTGCTGTGATTGGCTGTTAGACTTCAGTGTAAACGCCCACTGCTGTGATTGGCTGTTAGACTTCAGTGTAAACGCCCACTGCTGTGATTGGCTGATATGTTTGCATATGAAATAGCTAGTATTACATGTGGAACTCTCTCGAAAACTTTTACTACATTTTAAGTATTGATCATAGTGATCTATTCCCATCACATGAAAGGTTGCAGTGATGAGCATTGAGCAGATGACGGACAGTCTGTTGATCGCGTATGTGTCAGTGTTGGGTTTCTGTTGAGTCCTGTCTGTCTTTATTAGTTCATTTGTATCACTTCTGTTCTGTTTATCATTAGTTCATCATCATCACCTGTGTCTTGTCAATCACCTTCATCTGTGTCACCTGGTTTATGTTCATCAGTGTCTGTATTTAGTTCCCTCTGTTCAGTCAGTCTTTGTCCTTTCTCATCTATGTAATGTCGTGTTTGGTGTGTGTTAACCTTCTGCCTCTATGTGCCTATCTGAGTGAATTAGTAAAATGTATGTATTGGAGCCATTGGCCTCTTTGTCTTCTTCAACCTACACCACACCATGACAGAAGAACGGACCCATTTAAAATGAACGTGGAAGACTGGATCTCTCAGAACGGTCGCTCGCTGGAGGATTATGTGGAGGTTTACCTCTACCTGTATCAGGACGCGAGCTGGGATGAGGAATCTCTCAAACAGCAGTTCTGGAGCGGGTTGGACGATCTACTCGCCCAGATGCTGCTGTTGGGAGATATTCACCTCTCTTTTGTCTAGTTCATCGACCACACCTTGTGGGTATGTGGATCCTCCCTCACTGTGGGAGTCATCGAGAGTCCAGTGTCTCCTGTTCCTGTCCTCATCCAGAGTCCGGGCGAGAAGGACTTAATTGACCTTTTTCAGAGCCTTCACCGCTGGTCCCGTCCAGCCCAGAGCCTTCACCGCTGGTCCCGTCCAGTCCAGAGCCTTCGCCTCGCATCTTTCCCGCCGAGCCAGCGCATCACGTCTTGCCCGCCGAGCCAGAGCATCACGTCAGTCCTGCCGAGCCTGCACTTCACATCAGTCCTGCCGAGCCTGCGCTTCTCGTCAGTCCCGCCGAGCTTGCGCATCATGTAATGTCCGCCAAGCCAGAGACTGTTCACGTCATGCCCGCTGAGTCAGAGACTGTTCACGTCACGCCCGCCGAGCCAGAGACTGTTCAAGTCATACCCGCCAAGCCAGAAGCTTCTCACCTGCTGGTCCCGTCCAGCCCAGAGCTCCCTTCGCCGCTGGTCCCGTCCAGCCCAGAGCTTTCTACGCCGCTGGTCCCGTCCAGCACAAAGACTATTTTGCCGCTGGTTCTGCCCAGCCTTGAGCCTGTCACCATCCCAGAGCCGGAACCCTCGTCCCCTGAGATATTGACCGGCGTCTCACCCGATCCCCTGATTTGGCCCAAGAAAATTAAGTCTCCGCCATGGCCACCCGAAGGGTCATCTCCGCCATGGCCACCCGAAGGGTCGTCTCCGCCATGGCCACCCGAAGGGTCGTCTCCGCAATGACCACCCGAAGGGTCGTCTCCGCCATGGCCACCCGAAGGGTCGTCTCCCCCATGGCCACCCGAAGGGTCGTCTCCACAATGACCACCTGAAGGGTCGTCTCCGCCATGGTCACCCGAAGGGTCATCTTCGCCATGGCCGCCTGCACTGCCTGATCCGCCATGACCTTCTGTCCGGCCGGTACCGTCCTGGAGTCCCCTGTCCTAGTTCACCATCCAGTGGTAGACTCTAGGACGCCCACCCTTTACTGATGCATAAACAGTATTGAACGATATTTTGAGAGAAAATCTGTCTGAAGTTGAATAATTACATCGAAAATCTGTCTGAAGTTGAATAATTACATCAGAAATCACTGATCACAGATCAGGCATTAGAATAAACATGACTACTTGCATGTTTGTGGCGTTGCTGGCAGATCCATATCGTAAAAAAATCTGTTTGCAAAGCCTCCGCCGAAATTTATCAAATAATCCACAGTGAAATACAACGAATACAAACAAATAATGCACTGCTGAAACTTTCACATTGTTGGGAAAAACCCCCACTATCCTAGCATTAGGATTGTTCGGAAGGTAATGGTATTGATCCTGTATCGATCTTCTCTCGTTCTTATGTCACTGTTCACTAACGCTCCTGTGGGCGGGGCCAATGCTGAAGTGTGACGTCACAAGTCTCCACTATCCTGTCGTTTGCTGGCCTTGGTTTCAATAAAAGCAGTTTTTGGAATAACAAGGAAGTTTTGAGTTTTGTAACTTACAGGGTATTTTTATAGCATAACGAACTCTTAACTGTCAAAGGATCAAGGAACATTTGGAGATGTGGAGAGATGTGGCGCACGTCCTTCGCACCAAAGTGTCGAAACTGTTAGAAAAAGGGGCTGTGGAACCGGTCCCTCGGTCACAAAGTGAGTCGGGCTTTTACAGTCGCTACTTCCTTGTTCCAAAGAAGGATGGTGGCCTCAGGCCCATCCTAGACCTCAGACACCTGAACAAAGTGCTTATGACGCACCAGTTCAGGATGCTGACAACCAGACAAATCCTCGTGCAAAGTCACCCAGGGGATTGGTTTTTCTCAGTGGATTTGAAAGATGCTTATTTTCACATCCAGATATCGCCCCATCACAGGCCATTCCTGAGATTCGCCTTCGAGGGGCAGGCTTACCAGTACACAGTACTACCGTTCGGCCTATCTCTAGCACCGTGTACATTTAAGAAGTGCATGGACGCAGACAGCGGGGAGTGCTGGTGTTAAACTACCTCGACGATTGGCTGAATATAGTCCAATCGGAGGCGCAATTGATAACTCACAGATCCTGGCTCCTCGGCCATCTAGAATGCCTGGTTCTCAGGATCAATGCTTCCAAAAGCAGACTGTCTCCCAGGCAGAGTGTTTCTTTCCTGGGTACAGTAATAGACTCTATACAAATGAGAGCGTGCCTTACGTCAGAGCGCGCGCTCACCACTCTGGTGCACTAGAGGAGTAGGAGTTTCGTGGGGAGTTCCCAACGAAGAAGCTCCCACTGTAACCCTCAGATCTTCCAGAGTGCTAACCAGACTAGACTTAGGGCTGGGCGATTTAAATCGTGAGATTGTTATGCGCATCTCGTCAGTAAAGCCGGTTCCTTGATTAGTAGTAAATCGCCATCACCTGCTTTCAGATGGAGCGGCATTTACTACAAAGAGCCGTAGTTAACTGACAAGCTGAGCCATATCGCATTAAAATCGCGGACGTATCGCCTGCGATTTTTAATGCGATATGGCTCAGCTTGTCAGTTAACTACGGCTCTTTGTAGTAAATGCCGCTCCATCTGAAAGCAGGTGATGGCGATTTACTACTAATCAAGGAACCGGCTTTACTGACGAGATGCGCATAACAATCTCACGATTTAAATCGCCCAGCCCTAACTAGACTGTTTGCCCAGGCATGAGAGACATGGCTGAGATGAGATCAGGAAACAACTGCATCCAGAAACACATGGACTGAAAGACACCTTGAAAAAGACGCTGACTGCCTGTGCAGCTCTTTTAGGTAAACTGCTCTTTAAACTGAAATGCCCAGGGATGAATGATGCGCTGTCTGTGCCTAGTGCGCTGAACGCACACACCACTGCACCTTCACACTAGTGGGTGTGACTCTGCATGCAAGTCTCACTGGCCAATGTCCATTGGCTCATTTAATTGCCACTTGGAGGTGATTGGGAACATAGCCAATCAGAATCTCGAAACATAGGTCGCACTTTTGACGCAGGTGCAAGTTCTGTCGCATACTGTGACGTCGGCTGCCTAAAACTCGGCAGATAAAAAAATCGGCGAATTCTCCTTTTGCATGTAAACAAGGTGCACAAACGAAGGGAATTGTCTCCGTTTTTCAAAATAACCATGTACGTGTAAACGGGGTCCTAGTTCTTTCATTAGTTGCCATGGTCCCGATTAGCGTCACACCTGTTCCCTGTTCTGTTAATGATCATCCTCTGTGTATTTAAGCCTTCAGTCTTCCTCAGTTTATTGTCTTGTGTTAAAGTGTTCATTAAAAGTGTTATCGTCATTCATTCTGCGTCACGCATCTCTCTTCATTTGGATTATACTCCTGACAGTGAATAAATATTTATGAAGAATTTAAAATTAATTTAATGTTAATTGTTTTTGAGGTTTATAACATTTAATAAAAAACATTTAATTGTGGCCATTAAATTATTAATTTTCATATCAATTCTCGCAGAAGAAAAAAATTATTTTATTGTTATTTGCAATTTAGTTGACAGTTTCTGTTGATCAATTGATTTTAATGTTAAAAAATGCAATTTGATGTACTTTTCAAGTCTAAAAATTATATGAAGAAAAAAGTAGGTTTTTTTTTCTTTAAAAATGTAATTAAATAAAAGTACAGTTGTTCAGTTTAAATTGCACTTGAGTAAAGTACAAATCCCCCAAAATAATATGTAAGAATAGTAATCAAGTAAAATGACTCAAGTAATTTACACCCCTACTAGGAGGAGTTGGACATTTTAGGTCTCAGACAAAGAATAAAAATACATTGAAATACAACATCGGTTGTTTATTTCAAGTCTAAAAAATAGAATGAATGCATCACTGCTGTGACTTTGGCACCACTTTAATTTCACTTAAAGACACTATGCAGTTCGTATTTTTTGGAATATTGCAGTGTTTATTATAAATGATTTGTCCATGCACATCTTTTTTAATTCATGTGATTTTACGGACATTACGGCATACAGACATCATCACAAGTGGTTATAAGAATTACACAAATCAACACAATATAACATTTTGTCATCATGAAAAATTAAAGGTTCCTTACAACAGACTCAAGGATGATATGTTTTCACAGCCTTTGTGTTCAAAGGATTTGACATTTTCTTAAAGGAAGTAAAAAGGTACTCAGAGGAGAACATACTAAAATTGGGATTATAGTGAATGTTTCTGGCTTTGTGACGATAAAAATTACCCAGAAGACAAAAAGTAATACTGTAGTAAAAGAATGCATACAGTTGGTGTTCAACCAGAATAATACTTTTACCGCCACCGTTCCCGCTGTGGTAAAATTGTGGGTGTGTATTTGCTGCCTTTTACCACTAATAGGCGCTATAATCACAGACTTTGAAAAGTAAGTAAGTAAGTAAAGTTTATTTCTAAAGCGCTTTTCACAGATAAAATCACAAAGTGCTGTACACGAGAAAGGTAAAACAAAACAATATAAAAAATGTATATACATGTGTAAAATCAAAGTGACACTAGTGAAAACCCATCAACCAAAAGCTTTCCTAAATAAACAAGTCTTCAGATCTTTTTTAAAAGAGTCAACAGAGTCTGCCAGACGCAGAGACAGGGGCAGGGCGCTCCACAGTCTGGGGGCAACAGACTGAAAAGACAGGTCCCCTCGGGTCTTATAACGAGTCTTGGGGACCATAAGCAGGTTCTGGCCAGAGGACCGAAGAGTGCGGCTAGAGGAGTACGGGTTCAAAAGGTCCTTGATGTACTGTGGGGCCTGACTGTTTAAGGCCCTGAAAGTCAGCACTAAAATCTTAAAATCAATCCTGAATTTTACAGGGAGCCAATGGAGAGCCAACAAAATGGGAGTGATATGCGACCTTCTCGGGGCACCAGTCAATAGTCTAGCAGCAGAATTTTGAACCATTTGCAGTTTGTTCAGAGCTGACTTATTCAAGAAGGTAAAGACAGAGTTGCAATAATCAAGTCTAGTTGATATGAAAGCATGAATAATAATTTCCAGATCATTCTTTGACAACATTTTGCGTATTTTAGAGATATTCCTAAGGTGATAAAAGCAGTTTCGGCAAGCTGTTTTGAGTGTATCTCCAAAGACATGGCCTGGTCAAACACAACCCCCAGGTTTCTGAGGCTGGATTTGACAGAGGAGCCAAGATAGCCAAGGTGCTGTTTGATCAGCGGGATCTTGTGGTCTGGAGCAAAGATCAGTGTTTCAGTCTTACTTGCATTTATCTGCAAAAAGTTAGTGGCCAGCCAGTCTTTGATGGAGGACACACACTCTAAGAACAGTGACAAACGATGGAACTCAGCATCATTGAAAGAACAGTACAACTGGACATCGTCGGCATAGAGATGATACGATACATCTTTAAAACAACCCATAATATGACCAAGTGGCAAAATGTACAGTAAAAACAAAATAGGGCCCAAAACTGACCCTTGTGCCACTCCGCAGGACAAATTGGTCACATCTGACTGTACATTGTTTATAGCGACATTAAAGGTTCTGTCATGAATATAGGAAGAGAACCACTGGAGGACAGATCCAGATAGTCCCATGTTTATAGCGACATTAAAGGTTCTGTCATGAATATAGGAAGAGAACCACTGGAGGACAGATCCAGATAGTCCCATCTCATTATGAAGCCTGTTGATCAGTATACTGTGATCTACCGTGTCAAAAGCAGAAGTCAAATCGAGAAGTACAAGTACAGTGTAGTGGCCAGTGTCCGCTGCCATCATCACATCACTAGAGACTTTGATAAGAGCTGGTTCAGTGGAGTGCAATTTTCGAAAACCAAACTGAAAAATATCAAACAAGTTGTGCTGCTCCATAAAGGAGGTCAGCTGGCATGCCACTACTTTTTCCCAATTTTATTAAATAAATGGAAGTTTTGATATGGGCCTATAGTTATTAGGTTCTGAAGGGTCAAGATTTACCACAGCGTGTTTGAAGTAGCTGGGGACTGAGCCAGATGCAAGTGACAGGTTAATTATTTTTACCACACAGGGGCCAACAATATCGAACATTTTTAACAACAGGGTTGTTGGGACAATGTCAACGGGGCTTGAAGACGGTTTCATATTTCCTATTAAGGTCTTCACATCCTGTAGGCTGACAGGAGTGAAGGACGACCAAGACAACATCATTGAGAATTCAGTAGAACACACAGTGATTAGGGGAACTTTAACACTGGCCCTAATGTCTTGTACTTTGCTCACAAAAAACGACAAAAAGTTGTTACAGTCCTCATGTGTGTACACAGGCACAAGAGGAGCTGAAGGTGCAGTTAGATTATCGATGGTGTCAAACAAGACCTTAGGATTTTTCTTATTACCTGCTTTATCAATTCATTCAGATCCAGTATCATATCTTTTAAATGGAGTCTGTGTACCTCTAATTTAGTTGTTTTCCACAGACGCTCAGTCTTACGCCATTTTCTCCTAAAACTACAAATGTTATCATTCATCCATGGGAGGGCTTTTTTATGTGACCCTGAAATGTTTTTAACAGGCGCTACCATATCTAAAATTGACAGACAGTGGTTGTTGAAACTTTGCACAAATGAATCAACATCCTCACAATCAACAAAGGAGCGAGAGTCAAAGGAGGCAGAGAAATCACTAAGTGTTGTCTCACTAATGATGCGTTTTTGTGTTACAACATTGCAGACAGTAGGCATCATGATAAGTGACAGATTAAAAGATATACAAAAATGGTCACTAATTTGAAATTCCTCCACACTCAGTTTATCAATGGTTAGGCCACAAGAGAAGACCAAATCTAACGTGTGACCTTTTTTATGCGTGGGGCCAGAAACGTGCTGTACAAAATTAAACGAGTTCATGGTAGTCAACAATTCAGCTGCAATCAAACAAGTGGGACCATCAATATGCAGATTAAAGTCCCCAAGGACTAAAACGCGATCTAGTTTTATGATAGACGTTAAAAACTCAGAGAAATCATCAATAAATGTGCGTGCAGGACCAGGAGGTCTGTAAACTAAAACACAGTAATAGGGGTGTGTTTTCCCAACCTTACACATCTGCATCTCAAAGGAGTCGAACGAAGCTGTGTCCGTCAAACTGCAGCAGAAAGAGTCACGAAAGACCAGCGCAAGACCGCCTCCACGTCGTGCGAGCCGAGGAGTCCCAAACACGGAGCAGTCCGGGGGGCATAGTTCTTTAAGATGAAAGTGTTCGTTCTCCCGCTGCCAAGTCTCCGTAATAAACATAAAATCCAAGTTCTCCTTAGTAAAATGGTCATTCAGAATAAAAGCCTTGTTCGCAATGGAGCGCGCGTTGATAAGTGCAATCCTGGTAGAGCGTGTGCGTGACAAGGGCTGTCCTGGGGCAGGCTGGATGGCATGATCCGTCCGACAGGTAACCGGGCACAGGGCACGCTGACGGGGTGCACGATGGCAAGCAGGCCGGATGGGGAAGATCCGGTCGGAGGTGCACCACACAGGTGACGATGCACAGACCGCGTCCCGATCTGACTCGCAGACCGGAACCGGCCTCAGGCACCGCTCACTCCCGGGAGCTCTGGATCCGTTCGGCCCGGGAGAAAATCCACGGGATCGCCACTTTCTCCTCCAGACTTGAACCCCAGCCCTGGATCCCCGCTTCCTTCTCCTGCCGCGGCGCCGGGTAAGCAGCAGGTATTCCGACGATGGCACTTGGCACTCCAGTTTTGGAGGGAAAAACTCATAACATCTGTCCCAGGTAATACACAAGTCCTGCATATGTGCCTTAATGCGGAACAACGCGGCCCGATCATATTGTATGATTGCAGATACATAGCTGGTAGTTGATAGGGTTGACACAAGTAATATCACAAGGAGGATTACAAATGAACGTGAGAGCTGAGAAGTGACAGACGCATCGCCAAACACAGGCGCCATCGTGCCACCCAAAGTGTCAGTTTATTCTCTCTACTGTCTATCTGCCGTAGCTCATTTTAGAACTGGTAGCAGATAAATTCAACTGAAACATTGTAGTTGAACGAATTCATAATCCCAATACTGTAATTACATTACAAATGTAGGCTTCTATTATTGTATCAAATTTAAGCAAAGTAGGCTAAATGTTAACATTGTGTGCCCAGTTTTTCTATAATTTAGAAAGGCTATGCATGTCAAAGTTCTGTGTCTTATTCTTCATGTTATTTTAATTTGTTAGCAGGCCTAGATTTATGAACTGAAACATAACAGTGAAACAAATTATACTAAATGATCGTAAAATTAAAACATGTTAGTCGGCAGCATTTGTGTTTTAGCATTAATTAAGAATTAAATAGGCATACAGTAGGTTGTTATGATTAGCATAATTTTCTTTAATAAATAATGAAAACATTTCAACATAAACATTGCAATAGAAAAATGTCACATCAATGAGGCTTTGCATGAGAGTAAGACCTTAAGTTCATGCTCATGAAACAGTGCTCAGACGATAGCTGTGTGGTCAATGCTTCAACATGAGCCTCGCTGTGCTTCAATCGGTCTTAGTTTGAATCTTCATCATTTTGTTTCTAGTTTAATAGGCTATTTGTCAAAAATAAAAACTTCTGAAATGTTAATTTATTGATTCGAAACACTTTTCGGAGCTTTGTTATTCATTGTCATTTTTATTAATAGACGTTTAGACGATAACATTGAAGCCTACATGCTGTTAACCGATGTTGGCCGACAGCGTTTATATTTTACCCTTCTTGATGCTTAAATTGGTAACAGATTATTAAAGTCAAGCGTTTTGTATAATTAATAATGGCACATTACAACATAAATTTGCTAGATTCCAGTAGAGCCTCTGTTGTGCTGCACAGACGACAAAACTCGAAGGTGCTGTTGAAGCACCAGAAAGTGATGATGATGAAGCTCGTCTTTAATCTGCTAAATTATTGTTTTATGAATCATTCACGAAATTGAGACGATTGACAGTTACGATCACTGTCACTGTCGCTGTCACTGTCAATGTCAATGTCATCGTCAGTGTCATCTGTTAGTCTCCATTTGCACTACAGTTCCCAGCATCCTCCTTGTCCCACACTTGCAAGTCTTTCATCATTACCCGCACCTGCCAGTCATCATCGTCATTGTCTTCAGCTGTTGTCTCGTTATCTTCTCTGTTTTTAGTTCCTGCTTGTTTTCAGTTCATTGGTGTCGTTTTTGTTTTGTTTTTTTTAATCAGAATTATTTGATTATTTGCTTCACTCGGTTAACGCTTCACACTCCTGTCCAATTGGTGGCGGTAAATGCACCTTTTAGCTGGTTTGCCAACCGTCATAAAACTCCGAAAGAAGAAGTAGTTCATTGTATGTGATTGTTTGTGTTAGTTCACACTGTTTCGCACCTTGTATACGAATCGTTGTTTGGATTAAAGCTTTTTGTTATTTTGTTAACCGTTGCCTCCATCGTCCTCATTTGAGAACCCAGCGTGACAGATACTCGGCCATAGCAACGAAAGAAAAATTTCAAAACAGATCCATACATTGAACAAATCAGAAAAAAGACTGATTTTGTTGACTTTGCTGTGTACAATTAACACAGTACAAAATAAAACTAGTACAAAGCAACATAAATTAAGAACAGGCGCTTTTCTTTGCCTCTCTCTCGCAGACGCACTGGATCTCTTTTTAGCAAGTTTCTTTAGTCTCCTTCACTACGTGCGCCGGGTCTCTGTTGAAATTAAACATTTCAGGGTAGAAACACATACAGCTGATAATACTGTATATTTCTCTATATACTGTATATTGATTGTCATCCACACCATTTACAAAAAACAACTGTAGCAAATTATTTAGTTGCTTCAAAGAAAAAGAATGCCTTGTTGAATTCACCTTACATTAAAATGAGGTTGATGGCGAATTAAAGCGCTCTGTATCTGCTGCTCACTCGCATTCGTTTAGTTGGCATGAACGAGTTTCATCAACAGTTCATGTTTAGATAATGCCAGATTGTGCTCAAACATTCTAAAACTCTACAAAACCAGTTGAAACAACTGGATTGAACACTTCAATTGATTTGTTTTTAATGAAAAACCTTTAAATACATTGGCTACAATTTATAATTTAATTAAGATAGGGCCTATTTGGATAGCCTGACAAGCCAGACCTACATCAAGATGTTGGGTCTGGGAACACACCATTGGCACGGCTCAATCCGAGGGGCGGGATAAACGGTTGTCTTCCAAATTCCCTCTGCACGCAATAGAATAGTGCTACAACCAACCAGAGCAACGAAGAAGGTGACGTAGTCAGAGAGATTAAACTTTTGCCGTATTCGGTCGGCAAAACTCCGAACACATCTTCCTTTTTTAAGAATGACTTCAATGCCATTCTTTGTTATTTTCTCAAAGAAAAGCTTAACTCCAAGTCCTCCAGAGTCGCGGCCAAAGCGGATTCGAAAGACCGCTGTTCGCCAGCAGCAGTCATTCTCTTTATTTAAGCCCGCCCACCGACTCTATACACGATGTGATTGGCCTGACTAGAGTTTGGTTTTTCCAGCTCAAAAGCCAACGGAGAGTTGCTAGAGGACCCTGGCTGCAAAGTACATGCACAAGGTAAAAGTGCGCAAGCAGACCATCTACGGGACAAGCTGGATTCCATCATATCTTTATGTACACAATAATAATCTTTTACATTATAATCCTTTTATTTTAAATATTTGGCATGTTTGTGTGCTGCTGTACGTGCGTCCCTGTGTGTTTAATATGCAGAGTGTATGCGCGTTGTGGACCCGCCTATAGGCGCACATTACTAATGCAAATATTGCACCATTGACTTTAGACCAGGTTTCAGTTGGTCAATGGCGCAGTCTATTTCTGTTGCCTCAAAATAGCAACGTGTTTTCACACCTGGTTTTCAGAACACTCCTCGTTTTCAGACCAGCACGCCCATGGCCGCACAAATGGGTGCAAATGCATTTGCTATTTAAACAACATGGCGCAGGACGTGAAAATGACAGTACCAAAAAAAAAACGCTTGGCGCTGCATTGCGCCAGGTGTAAGATAGGGCCCTTATTGTGTTAACACGATAAAGCCACTGAACTGCCCCTTCAAACCCATCTTTTCATCTTTCCATCGGGCTGGATCTTTGGACCCTTAAAACCAGGGTGCGATTTGTGAATACAGCAGAGGGCGGTTATTTTTATTTATTCAAATAAATATCATCCTTCAAATAGTATTTCATCCTTACTGTTAATTGACATTAGCAATTAGGTTTCAAAATGCAGCAATTGCAACTGTTTTGCAAAATGTCCCTTTGCGCCACCTGGCGGTCATTTCGTGAATTTCGGCATTCTGGTTGACAACCAACTGTATGTTAGGGCACGTAGTCTTTCTTTACGAAATGACATCGCCAACTTGTCTGGCCTGCATAATACAGTGTTATTAGTCGTTTTCACAGATGGGGATCATTTTGATAACGTCATCTGTACAAAGAGAAAACTTTTTCTTTTCTACGTTTACGTTGTCATGTAAACGTACCCTTAGGGTGATCCACAACCATTGGAGTCCCAACATGGTTTATAATACTAACCTGCAAAATATCAAAAACTATTACTTTAAAGAGATTTTAAGTTGACATAAAATGGAAGTTGCAATAGTTTTCTTTTCCCTATTGTGACGTATATCTGAGTGAAACGCTTCTGAAACAAGAAAAAAATTAGGGTGGAACTTGATTTTATCCATAAAGAATTGGTTGGATGGTTGTTGTTTGCTATTGGTGGATCTCATGTGAGTGACAGGTTGCCCCGACAGATGCCGCTGCACAAGAAAAGGGAAGTTATTTTGATTAAAGACTATGAGGACAAATTAATTAAAAATAAATAAATGATGTGCATGGATACATCATTAATAATAATAATTCTACAATATTTCATAAAAAAAATGGTGACTTTAAGACTTGATTTGGATTAGTGACGAGATTTGACTCAAACTCTGCATCAAAGACTTCTGTGAACATGCTGGAGTAACATCATTTAACATTAAGTGGCTAAACAAAGGGCTGTTGTGCATTGAACCAAATGTTTAGGGTTCTGGCTATTAGTGAGATGATCTCAGCTGATCAACCATGCGTCTGACTTGCACATAGCCTTTGTGGGAAAATACAGCCATGCATCATGTGGCAAGCTATAAATAACCCAAACACTGCCATTTCAATGCATTTTTATTTTTTCTGTCTTCACAGGCAGAACTTAGTGAGCAGGTGGGACTTCTGAACTTTTGGAGAGTTATGATGTTCATCACCTTTGCAGAGCGAGTAGTAACTGTGTCAGATGAGAGGGTGCAAGTGGCAGATGAGATTTTTGATGGTGTAGAGGTGATTGTGTATCAGCCTACCCAGCAAGAAGAAACTGGAGAGCTGAGAAGAGCCATCATTTACCTGCATGGAGGTGGATGGTGTCTTGGCAGCTCCCGTGAGTATTATTAACCACACACTCCTGTATAACGGAATGTTCTGGCTTTCATATCTTAAGAGTAAGGTAAATGTATTTCTATTCAAGTCATTCAAGTACTCAGGGATTAAAGTTCTCCTGTTGCTGCGACACATTTTTGGCTTGTATGAGATCAGCGCAGATCAGGGTTAGAAATTAACAGGGGCTTGGGGCAATAATTCCAATGCCCCCTAAATTCAGGATGTAAAAAAATGAGTGAAATGCGAAAATATATGAAAAGTGTTGATTACAGCATTTACATTTAGATCATGTTGCATCAAAGAAGGTTTGCTCATCACGCTCACTGACTGAATTCTGCACTCTTGCAAATTCAATTATTAGTTCAATTATAAAGTCCGGTACGATGTACATGATTCATTTAGCAGTGTAGACAGCTTCAGGGTGTCACGTAATGTAAATAATAGAAACTCTCACGACAAGGAATACTTCAAGTAGATAGGCTTTAATATCAAATACTCAAGATAAACGCAGGGGAAAAACCTTATATACATTGATGAGAACAGACGAAGACTGAGGGAGAACACAGGGACTAAATACATGGAGCTTACAAAGAAGCTTGATGAAATAATTAATAAACACAGGTAAGACAAATTAACAAATTAACAACAGGGGAACTAGGGCAGAACTAGGGGGGTGTTTACACGACACTGTTTTCAACTATATATGTAAAACATTTTAAGAGTTTTGGCCGTTCGTTTACATGACAATAACGTTTTGGGTGCCTGAAAATGCAAACCTTTGAAAACGGGCTTCAAAGTACAAGTTTTTGAAGACGGTCTCCATGTAAACAACAAAAACGCGAAACTCTAAAGACGATGATGTCATGCACATGCGTATTACGTGTTCAGTTTATAGTGTTACATCACCATCTAATGGCCTGGCAGCAGAATACAGCATTTTTAGTTGTTTTCGTGGATCTGTGTGAATGGGGACCGTTTTTACAATGTCTGTACACATTTTTAAGCATATCGTTGTCTTGTAAACGTACCCTAAAAGCACAAAGAACTGGGATTAGAACAGGAGTTTTTGTGCGTGCACTGAAGTCATTAACTGCTTAAGTGATGAGAATGTTCTTTTCTCTTCATTATACAATTTATTTCCAGTTTGAATGACTTTTGTTTTTCATGCTGCTAAGATGTGAAATGTTGTTTTTGTAATGCGTAAAAATAAACTAAATGTTGGATTATTTGTATAACTAAGAAAGTGTCAAATATTGCAGTTTTTTTTTTATTGCAGTCAAATATTGCAATATTTACAAATCAGTTTTATTTCATAGATTAAAAACCGCTTCAAAACTGTACAACCTGTAGATAAGCTGTGCTAAAACATCTTCTATTAAAATGCTGTTGGTCTCAAGTATTAAAATAAAGTGATGGATAGAGGAATATGACCTAGCCTGGAAAAGGTTAACATCCTGAAGACATTTGCTTTAATCCCTGAGTACTTCTTCACCGGCTAAATTAAATAAAAGTCAAAAAGATTTTTTTCTTTCTCACCATAGGTATGGGCCCATATGATCTCCTAGCCAGGCACATGGTTACAGAACTCAACGCAGTTATTGTATCTGTAGAGTAAGTATCTAATGTTGTTTATTACAGCCACTAAATCGTCAACTCAATAAAATCATCTGTAACCCGGTTTGTAATAAAATAGTAATATTTCATAATAGAATTCCCTCAAATTTTTTTTAAGCAGGTCCTTTTTTAGTAGGTTTATCTGAATTAATACTAAACATAAATATGCAAAAAATGTGATGGGCAACAAATGGTTATTTTCAGCTACATCAGTTGAAACCATCATGTATTCTTCTCAACAGTGATGGGAAGCCCAATACTTGTCCGCAAACTGGTTCTTTCGGATCGGATACCTGTTATATTTCCAATACCTATAATTTGTTATACTTTATGCTTTTCAGCAAAACATCAGTAACATTCATTTTGCCCTCTTTATGAAATCCTCGGCAGACAGTTGTCAGCATGTCAGACATGCCCTAAAGATTTTTCTTTTACAAGGAAGGGAGGAAGGTTGTAAAGGCCGGGACTTCCCTTGTTATAGACCATAAAAGCTTGGGTATCTTCTACTATTGGAAGATATCAGCTTAGAGAGTGGCACAACTATAGTCTATATCAGTGTTTCTCAACTGGTGGGTCGCAGTGTACAGTAAAAGAAACAACAACATTGTAATTTGGGTGATAGTTGGGAAGGATTTGCATGCAGGTACAGTATGATGTTTATTCTATTCATCAGGAGCAGTTTCTGTATGTTTCAGTAACAGTTCTTGTTGGTATTGTGTATTTACCATGGTAACTGTTGTTTCCTTAACCCCAAATTGAGTTTGAATATGTATAGAGAGGTCCCAAGCAAATGGAACACTAATCAACATTATGGTGACTTCAAAACAATTACAGTGGTAAAGAATATATTTATTACAGTGGCATGATTAAAGACAACATTATAATGTGAAATCACAATAAAACAAGAGCAGTAAATTAATGTGATGTCAGCATCATTCTGCTTTTTGATTCAAAATCATTTGTATGAAAATGTCCCAGAATTCATTGATTTCACAGTAAATTTCTGACTAATGTAATTTATTGTAAAATAATACTCTTTAATCCTGTAAATTCCTGGCAATTGTGTGTAACATATAATTGAAACAATGTAACTCTACAGTTCCTGTCAGAAATATTGGAGTAAATCAGATCTTGTAGCCTATCCACCTTAATTTTCAACACAGAAGTAAGATAATTTCTTGGAATGTGCAAGACCTTGGATTAATTTAGCCATTATTGGTTAATAACTAGAAAAAACAAAGTGCAATAAATGCAAATAATATGATAACAAAAACCAGTATAAAGCAGCATGGCTGACTCTTTTTCTACAGGTAAAATAACTGGAAACGAATGACATTGTCTCTTACATTAAAAAATAAGGTGGATAAATGAAATATCTTTCAAAGTTGTCCATGCCACAGGGGCTGATGATTTCCACTGATGATCACTGATTGTCCACAGCTGTTTCTCATTAGTTTGTTAGCTCTGTATATAAAAGCCTGGTCCACTCACTCACTTTTTGCAATGTCTTGTATGTCTGTTAAGCTGCAGTGCTGAGCCTTTGAATATTGTTTCTCCCATATCTTGGTTTTTGGTTCGTTTGCATGTTCTCTGGATTTTCCCTGTTTTTTGCTTGTGCCCTTGACTTTATCCTTGTTTGGATTGTTTATCTGTGTGTTTGACCTTCAACTGGCTTTTTGGTAGTGATGGCAAAATAAGGCTTCCTGAACCACTGAGACTTCGCGGCCCATTGCTTCACCAAAAGGTTCATTACCCGAAGACGCCTAGCTACTGTGCAAAAGAAATGTCAAACAAATCTATTAATCCTGAACCAATGACCTGAGCAGACATTTGTCCATTGCCTGGGTATAAAATAAAATGTGTATCATTCTCTGTCTGACTTGTGTAGAGAAAACTGTCACACACAGAGTTTATTAATTATTCATAAATTGTTTGGATAGGGACAGTATGAACAACAAAAGTGAGACTGTTGAGTGCAGTGCTTATGGTGGAGGGAGTGTAATACATCAAACTGCAACAGAGCAGTCTGTGGTGGGTAAAGTTAAGGTTTGTTACAGGGGCTTTTTTGTGCAGTGAACTGTTACTAGGGCTGTAGTACTCGAGTCCGGTCTTGGACTCGAGTCCGGACTCGAGACCGCTTTTCTATGGTCTCGGACTCGCTGGTATTCGGACTCGGACTTGTCTCGGTCTCGGCCACTGGTCTTGCCAAATATGGCTTTTGGTCTAGTTCGGAAAAAGGTAACAAGTTTCCTACATTTGGATCGAATTACGTTGAAGCTACTGATGTCATCAAATGACTTCCTCACAATAAGATTTAGTGCTTGTGCAATGCATATGGCATGCCTAACATTTAATGATTGTACACATGCTATCATATTGTCTGCAGCATCAGTTACCAGGCACTTCACTTCATCTTTTATGCCCCACTCCTCCATGTGCTTTATGTCCAGTATCCAAGTCTCAGCAGTATGGCTCTTAGGGAAATGCTCTACACCTAGTAAAATAGTGCAGTGTTTGTCATTGTCATCTATAAAATGGCAAGTTACTGCTAGGTAGGCATCTACTACAGGTAGGCAAAGGGGGTCAAAAAGAAAGAGAAAAGAAAAACAAAGAAGACCATTACACGTTACCTTAAAGCGTGGGTCGAGTGCTGTAGCCACCCTGAGCCATCCATGGTTGAGTGTATCTTGGCGTTGAGACAGGTCCTTTTTAAAGTCACCCTTGAACCTTAGGCTGGGTCGTCATCTGAGACCTCCATGGTGTGGGTCAGGTGGTGGAGAGCAGGTAACACAACAGAGCACGAGACCAGAGCGGGGGGGGGGGGGGGGGGGGGGGGGGGGGGGGGGGTGCACCACTTTTGAATAAGAAACAGTATCAATTAAGACTATAAAACTCGTCAAAAAACGCGCTCACACTCAAATCACCTGACTGCACATCACATTTTTTACTTTATTGATTCTGCTTTTATTCGTAATGCAATGGACCGGTGAACGGGACATAAATTAATCCTTAAAGAATGGGACTTTATGGGACATTTGCACAAAAAGAATAAATAACTTACCGTAGCCTATTTTATACGTCGCTCCGGAGTCGCATATCAGTCAAAAAAATGCACCACGAGGAAGAAAAAAACATATATAGCCTAGGTCGCACTGGACTAAGTCGCATTTTTTTTAGAAATTCATTTAAAAAAAAGTTACAGACAGTTCTCTGCTACGGACGTGAGCGCTCTAAAGCAGTACAAAAGAATGTTTTAAAACTTTCACAGAGACCTCAAACTGAAAGCACAAAGCCTGTCTTTAAATTTAATTTCGTTTTGTATTAATTGTATCTTAATTTTAATCTATGTTTCATCAACAAATTGTCTGGATTTAATATATAAAAAGTAGCCTAAATATAGGCTATTAGAAAATAGATAATCAGGACACGGAGGCGCTGGCGAACCTGGAGCTCGTCTCATAAATGAACCGAAACTCAGCGTAGGCCTATAAGGTAGCCTATTGCCTCACAGACCTGAGACATATAGATAGCTTGAAATGTCTACTTTTAAGCAGAACAAGTCAAAACGAAAGAAAACAGACTGCGCTGCTTATGTAATTCGTATAAAAAGGGGAATGTCTCTCTGATGGCGCTGCTAAGTTCGCGAGTCGTCAACTTAATGTGTCTAGCCGACAGACACTGACATAAAAAATAACTGTTTTATTAGTAAACAATTAAAATGTCTCCTGCTATATTGGACATATGTGCCTGTTCCTTACAAAACACTGACAGTGGGGTTTTTGACTGGGGTTTTTTTTTTTTTTTTTGAGCAGCTGCGGACAAATTCTTTCGACACACACACACAATATTAGCCTACGTAACACTCTGCGCTTATGTTTTAAAAACATAATTTAACATATAAATAACAATTTTTAAATAGCCCACTTGAAGTGTTTATTACAAATAAATGACTAAATGCTAGAAATTAATAAATTTTAATGAACAAACATGCGTTGCATTTACAATTCTGTGAAAACAGGGGGTGCTGCAGCACCCCCACTTCCCGCGGCCCTGAACATACTGATATCAAGAGAAAGGCCTGCACGATTTTGGGAATACATTTTAGATTTTTCTGGTTAAAATTGCTTTTTAAAATTCACAGAATACACACACACACACACACAAATGTTTCCAACACTATATAATATAATGAACACCTGTTTGTTGTGCCTTGTAGGCATAAGCTATGCGCAGTGCTGGATAAAATAACAATAACCTGTAGCAGTATAAATCTTCCAAAAGATTTCAGTAACAACTAAGCTAGAGAAAAATATATTGATTATCATGTTACTTCAAATGTTTCCATTCGTTATGATGATATGAAATGAGATAATAGTAAAAACATGAAGCCGTTTGCTTTTCAAACGCGATCGCGCTGCAAAATATGATACATTCAAACGCGATCGCGCTCAAATATAAAACATTATGGTTACCATATACATATCTACGTTTGAGCAGATATCCACAAACACAGTAACAGTAAACACGGGTCTAAATATTATAATATTCACCATATATCTAGCAACAGTTCAACTGCAATGTGAAATTTATGCAACAATAGCAAACTAATATGTAAGAATTTCTTACCTTATCTTTCTTGTCTTCAAATCGCGTTCTTCTTCTTCTGATGTAAATCCAATGTAAGCTCAGGTGCGTCTAAAAGCAGAGACTTGTAAAGTGTTTTGGTGTTTTGTTTTTGAGGTAGGCCTAATGAGCGCGATCGCGTTCCATGTGGAGATTTGCATGTGAATATCTTTTGCGCGAGTGGGCGTGGTAAATTAAAAAAATTATGAGCAAGCGTTTGAGAAGCTGGACATCTTGTTGGTTTTATACAAATTACTTAAACAGAGAATATTTGTTTTCGTTTTGAATCCGATTATTTAAAAGTACACACTTAAATGTTTATAAAGGTATATGGCTCATAAATGTGTGACAAGTATTCGCTGAGTTTTGTTTCAGTTTATAGACGTGCTCAAGAAAAAAAAGTTCACCGCGACGGAGAGGCAGAACGCACACCCTGTTTATTTTCTTTATTTTACAAAAGCACAATGTTTTGATTTGATTGTAAGTGGACACATACAAAAGTAGAAATATCACAGATTCTTTTTTTATATTTCTTTTTTCTGTATGACCATAAATTGTCATAGTTGGCACCACTAGTTGGTGCTCCAGTATAATTGGTCTGCCGAAACTCATCCAGTGAGAAACGTTCCGCGGTGCAAAAATAAGTGATTAAAAATGCGGAATTTTTTTTTACGTGTTATTTTTTGTGTAATTAATTCATCTTAATTAACGCGTTATTTTTTGTGTAATTTACGGTGGCCGAGAGAGCTCAACGTGCTGCAACTGAAGAAAACACATGCAAATAGAAAAACACCTGCAAATTAAGAAAACATCTTCACCAGTTTCACAACACATGTGTGCTCCAAATACTCACAACACAACCAAATACAGAAACGCGCTGCAAAAGTTCACAACACAAACAAATACAGAAACGCGCTGCAAATAGAACAGAACACAACGGAAATGTTTCCGGGGAACCCAATAAGTGACGGACCCGGCTGGGACATGCTTACAGCTGTCTACTTTTTTTTTTTTTTTTTTTTTTTTTTGGGCAAAACATACAGAGATGACACGTTTATGACATACAACTTTGTATACAATATACAAAATGTATTTACAATATGTTCAATGTCATAAGAATACTAAAAAGAACAATGAGCTGAAGACTAAAATAAATAAATAAATAAAGATAGAGAAAAAGAACATGAGGGAAAGACATTAATCTATACATCAGTTACATTGTACACATTTTGTCATGTTATGTTAAAATAAGTTTCATAAGAAATGTTAGAATGCAGCTAGGGTCCAAATATGAGACGGCAAGTTTTAAAGTTGAGACACTCACACACAGATATAACGCATATTTTAAAAAACTTTGTTGTATAAAATGTATATTTATTTGCAACAGTTATGTTAACAGCAATAATACTATATTTCTGGTAAGAACAGCTATTCAGCTGATGGACACGCGCTGCGTTGTCATGGGAACATCCCAGGTGAAAATAATGAGGAAATTACGTTGTCTTTCGTTGCTTAGACATTCTCTGGTTGCTCCCTTCATCAACATGGCACACAAGTGCCCCGCTCCCTCCAAAGTGCCCAATTCAAGGGCTCTGTCGTCTGCCCTTTTAAGAGAGTAGGGCATAGGTAAAGCTCACGAGCAATAAGCACGTCCCAGCCGTCCGTCCGTCACTTATTGGGTTCCCCAGAAACATTTCCGTTGTGTTCTGTCCTATTTGCAGCGCGTTTCTGTATTTGTTTGTGTTGTGAACTTTTGCAGCGCGTTTCTGTATTTGGTTGTGTTGTGAACTTTTGCAGCGCGTTTCTGTATTTGGTTGTGTTGTGAGTATTTGGAACACACGTGTTGTGAAACTGATGAAGATGTTAATTTGCGGGTGTTTTTTCTATTTGCATGTGTTTTCTTCAGTTGCAGCGCGTTGAGCTCTCTCGGCCACCGTAGTAATTAATTAATCTTAATTAACGCGTTAAAGTCCCGGCTCTAATGAAAACAATAAGTACATATTTTTTCTCCCAAAGACGAACCCCAGCTGGCTGGCCATCGGTCCCATTCTCTGTGTCAGACTTAACTTTGTTTGTTGTCATTTACGCTAATTCACCGCAGCTGCATCTTCTAAATAATGCCGTGAGTGGGGCTTGAGGAAGTGACGTCGTCTGCGCAGTGCGACCTGATGCATCCTCCTGAAGTGAAACACGGGAAAAAGAAATACTGCAAAATAATAATAACGCGACTAAACGAGACGAAATAACGTTATAACATTTCGTCTCGTCTCGTTTTGGTCAACGAAAATGAAGAAACATTTTAGCATAGTTTTTTTTTTGTAAACCACATTTAGTCTCGTTTTTATTCATCAACAATATTGCATTATACATTTAATTATAGTCATCGTCACATGACCAGTATTCACGTTGCGTCTCGTCTCGTTTTCGTCACGTGATAAAGGTTCGTTGATGACAATATTTAGTCGTAATTTTTACCAATTGAACCAATCATATTGATAGAAAGTGACATGTTAGTCATGCTGATCCTATTTTTTGATGTGTCTGTCTTTATCCTATAAAACCTGATGTATTCTTCTTTTTGGGTGAGATGCTCTGGAGAACTGCTCTGAGATCTCCCGGCCGTGATTAAAGCATTTAAAGGTCTTTTTATTGAAGTTTGTCTGTCATTTAACCCTTGAGTGGTGTTCAAAACCCTATAACACTCGTGATGTTGTCAAAAATGACCGGACTATAAAGAATAGCTTATAAATCTCTCATTATACTATATTTTCACTCAATATTGGATTCAATCTTTTTGTCAACTTGTTCTCTTTCTATTAGGACTGGTTTTATATTTCTATTTGCATCTGATTGATCGTAGGCCTCATTTATTTGACAGAAGGCATTTCATTTTTTGAGTAAAAAAAGTATTTTGGCTCTTTAGTATTTTGAGTATTTATTTTTGAATAATTTTGGAAATATTAAATAAAATCAGAAGAAAATTGGCACTGTTGATCATACTAGTCTACTTTAATTTTTCACCAGGAATTTTGTTTTGAAAAACTTTTATTTTGTACAAAATGGCACATTGTCACACTTAATTTTAATTTTCAAACTAGATTATGTAAACTCAAGGTAAGCCTATTTTCGATTCTCTGCTTATTTTTCATTTTTACCTTCACACAAATCTGTATTTTATTTAGACGCGTTCCTACTTTAAATAACAGCCGTGTGTGAAAATTATTGCAGTTCCATTGCACTTAAGTATCGCCTCCTAGCAGCTAGTTTCGATTTCTCCCATTTTCGGATTATTTGCTTAATTGCTGGGCCGAGACAGCAACTGTAGAACAGATATAAAAGTAGAGGAGATTCAGGTCATAACCAGGACAAGCGGTCAGTACGTGGACACGGCAAGAGCGCACAAGTGTTTTTTTCTTACAGTATTTCTGAATTGCTAAAACACATTTTTTGAATGTTTCTCTCGCTTTCTCAAAACCTTAAACACAAATCACCAAACTTAGGCCCTGTTTACACGAGAACGCTCGCGGGTGAAAACGTAAAAATATTTTATCAGATGTGCCTTTCGTTTAGACGGCGACGGCGTTTTTGGGGCTTAAAAACGCAAAAAAGTGAAACCACCCTCCAGAGTGGAAATCTTAAAAACGCTCCACCGTCGCGTTTCCGTCTAAACGGTAAAAACGCAAAAGTCTGCTAGACAGTGAAGGCACCGATCAGTGCTTCACATTGCCACCTAGCCGCCTGGAGTGCATACTACATTGAATTTCACACACTTTTGCATCACCGTATGCACGCAGATTTCCCCCCCATAACGCTCGTCTAAACGCAGAATAAAAAGTGATCACTTTTGCGTTTTCTCTTCAGATCGTTTCCGTGTAAACGTAGCCTTAAGCTACACTGTCAAAACCTTTGACTTGTCTTGCTATATCAAACAATTGCTTCAGAACTATGTTATCTTTACCCAAAACCAAACACTGTTTTCAGATAACACACACATCCAGCTAATGCATAAACACTACACAGCAGTCATTACACACTATAGAGATAAATGCAAAACACTGCACTCAGGGCAGAGCAGGGGAACAATTATATTTATTATGAAGTACTTGCACAATCCTGCACACATATAAATGTAGTCACAAACAAAAATATTCAGCAGATCGATAGCAAGCAATGTCTTGGAATCATTCTGCCTCAGCATCATGCCTCTGGGCATGGTCAGGCCACAGGACCTCCTCAACGTCACAGGCAATCCTGTCCCTTGCTAAACAACGGGGAAAGAATCCTTTAGCATGCCGAATCCAACCTTGAATCGCTTCCACTCCAGTGTTGTCACATGCTGCATCCATTGACTGAATGATATTTTCCTGTGCATAAGGATTTCTGTCATAGACCTTCCAGCTCCATGCAGAAAAAAATTCTTCAATGGGATTAAGGAAAGGCGGGTATGGTGGGAGGCACATATTTATAAAACATGAGTTATTTTCAAACCACTCACGAATTCTAGGACCACGGTGAAAGTTTACATTGTCCCAGATTACCACATACATGGGATGCTCTGCCTGCTCATCACCTCTCTCTTCACGTCTCAGTAGTGCTTCCTGTAGAGCATACAGAAACGTTATAAGATGGGCAGTGTTGTAAGGCCCTAAAGTCACATGGCTTAAAAAACCAACACTAAACACATCATTTGTAGAGAATTACAGACCTATCTCTCTCCTACCATTCATTGCGAAAACACTTGAAAGAGCTGTTTTCAACCAAGTAACATCCTTCTTGTCTCTAAACAACCAGCTGGATGTCAACCAATCCGGCTTCAAGAAAGGCCATTCAACTGAGACTGCATTACTGTCGGTCACAGAAGCCCTACGGATCGCAAAAGCTGCTTCCAAATCTTCAGTTCTCATTCTCCTGGATCTGCTGCCTTCGACACTGTGAATCATCAGATCCTTCTGTCCAGCCTCTCATCCCTGGGCATCACAGAAACTTCACTCCTCTGGTTTGAGTCCTATCTCACAGGTAGGTTATTCAGGGTCGCATGGAGAGGCGAGGTATCCAGAGCACATCAACTGACCACAGGGGTTCCTCAGGGTTCAGTTCTTGGTCCGCTCCTCTTCTCCATCTACACCACATCACTGGGACACATCATACAGGCACATGGTTTCTCCTACCACTGCTATGCTGATGACACACAGCTCTTCCTCTCATTTCAACCAGATGATCCCACAGTAGCTGCACGGATCTAAAGCTGTCTGGCGGACATCTCGACATGGATGAAGGAACATCACCTGCAGCTTAACCTGGCAAAGACTGAGCTTCTCGTCCTCCCTGCCAATCCGTCTCTACAGCACAACTTCACTATCCAGCTAGAATCATCATCAATCACCCCATCAAGGTCGGTCAGAAATCTTGGAGTAATATTGGATGACCAGCTGACCTTCACAGATCACATTTCAAAGACAGCTCGATGTAACGTAAACGCATTAGCTCAAATGATATACAGGGAATTTTAATAATTAATCAGGAATATGATTAATATATATTGCATATTACAGTTACATTAAAATTATGAAAAATAGATAAATTGAATATATCAATATATCATTCTTCAGATCAATTATCCTGATATCTTTTACTGGAAATTAATGTCATTATCGAACAGTTGTTTGTCCAGCAAAGACTGTAAGATTAACTTATCAACTTTCAATAAAGTTATCACCTCTTATAATTCCAGGAAAAATAGTTTCTGGCCATGGAAACCATTCTCCTGTCCTTATAAGATTTAGGTTACTTAAACCATAATCAAATTGTAAAGCTTGTAGCTATAGGATCAAAACATTTCAGGGACCCGTAATGTGAAAAATATAGACAGAATCAAAACTAGGATATAATGGATTTTTAATCATTGAACTAAATAATACATACTACGATTATGCACGGAATATATGTATATACAGAAACATTAAGACAACACTAGACAAAACATATTACAAGAAGATGAATAACGAGTTACGATAGAATGAGAGAGTGAGGATGAGCGAGGGAAAGTGAAAGCAAAATGAACGATCAGAGTGAGAGAGAGAGAGAGATCGGAGAGATAGAGAGAGAGAGAGAGAATCGAAGAAGAGCCTGGCAACTTATTACAAACAAATAACCCCTTTGAGAGACACCTAGATTCAGCTTTAAAATATGTCAGATACTTGCAGTTTGAGGCACTCGTTTGTGGAGCTGAGAAAAAGGGATCAGTGTGTCCCTTTTAGAGCTGAACTGGTTTCTTCCGGAGTTCTGTAGCGGGAAGATTTGAAGGTTCACTTGAACGTACGTTACCGAGAATGATTCAGGCTAAGTTCATTCAGCTCGTGAATGAACAGAGGCGAATAGGAAACAAAACTAGACTATAGAAAACATACAAAGAAATAAAAGAGAAGAGAAGCAGGCCGAAGCCAGTCCAGACATGGGTTTCCAAAGTTTTCGGAGGAGTCGAGGGAGGGAGAAGAGAGAGAGTTTGGACACTGAAGGTTCAGACTTTTAACAGTGTCCCGTGTACGCCTCCTTTCGCGTGATGGGCAAATCATCTGCCGAGTTTTGCGAGTGGGAAGATTCCTTTGTTGGTTTGGAACATCCTCCTGGCTTGAGTTACAGAAGTGTTTGACTTAAACCTTTCGGCTTCAGACATATGAAATGTGTAAAACAATGTACATTACTGCATTCTGCTATCGGAATTCGACTCCGTTAGATTTAGAGAATTACAGAGATATCAAACATGTCATATTAAGATTATAGGAAAACAAAGTTACATAAGATATTATTATTATAGGCATTTTAAGTTTGTTCCTTCAAATAAACGTCATAAACGAAGTGAATATAAACTGGGAAACACACAGGAGTAGGCTATATGAAATATGACATGCTTATATTCTAAGCTTAATGTGTAAAGTTTGTGTATGTGTATGTGTGTGTGTGTATGTGTGTGTGTGTGTGTGTGGTGTAAAGTTACGAGGTTGAAAATCAGGGGACTTGGTCGACATCTGTTGCATCCCGTGGTGCGCGTACCACGTGAGGGGTTGGGGGTTTAATTTGAAAATGGCAATCTCAGAGACAAAAGTAGTTTTGTATGCAAAACCACTTATGGCCTGAAGAGTCGTAAAAATTGATGAGGGAAGCAGTTAGTCCTAGACATTGTGCATTATTCTTCCATTTTGCAGAAGAGTAAAAACAAGAAGCTCTTGTTTCCTCATCTGACAAAGGGGCTGTGTTTGAAAAGTCAGGATTCGCCTAATTCAGACCATCTGGCCGGATGCCAAGTCAGTGTTGCTACATCGATCATGCAGGTTTGCACTGCACAACATCAGGAAGATCAGGCCTTTCCTAACTGAGCATGCAACATAACTTCTCATCCAGGCCCTGGTCATTTCTAGGCTTGACTACTGCAATGCTCTTCTGGCCGGACTTCCATCATGTGCAACTAAACCTCTACAAATGATTCAGAATGCTGCAGCTCGTCTTGTCTTCAACGAGCCCAAGAGGGCCCACGTCACTCCTCTGTTCATATCTCTGCACTGGCTACCTCTCGCTGCTCGCATCAAGTTCAAGGCATTGACGCTTGCTTACAGATCTATCACAGGCTCAGCTCCCTCCTACTTTCACTCCTACGAGTCTACATCCCTACCAGAAGCCTACGATCGGTCAACGAGCGACGTCTCGTGGTTCCATCACAAAAAGCCACAAAATCACTTTCCAGAACATTCTCATTCACAGTTCCATGCTGGTGGAACGCTCTCCCCGCCCCCATCCGGAATGCAGAATCCCTGGCAACATTCAAAAGACAGCTGAAAACCCATCTCTTCCGTGAGCACTTAACTTCATAATAAAAAAAATTATTTCCTTTGCCTTTAAATCCTCGCTTATCGGGCTTATGCTACTCTGAACAATGCCTGAACTTCGTATTTTGAGCACTTCTTGCGTTGTTTTTTGCCTCTTCACGATGACTCCCTTAATTTAGTCCTATTTTGTAAGTCGCTTTGGACAAAAGCATCTGCTAAATTACTAAATGTAAATGTAAAAATGTGTGTATATATATATATATATATATATATATATATATATATATATATATATAAAGAACACCAGGTTTGTTCTGCTTACTTCTTGGGCAGCATAAAATAATAATAACAACAATAATTATAATTTTTACTTTACTTGTTAGTGTAAACACTTGTACTAATTTTATATAGTGTTAACACTTGTACTGTGTTTTATATTATAGAGCATAAAAACATATTTGTGTTGTTACATTGAAATCGCATTCAAATGTTGTCTACCTGTCTATATTACATATTTCAACATGTTTCCAGCGATTTCATACATTTTAGTCTGGCAATAGTTCAACTAGTACAATGTGAAGTTTATGCAACAATAACATGTTAACTAATATAAGTGAGAATAAATTCCTTACCCCCGCTGGATAAATCACTTTGTTCTTCTACTGAGGTAAATCCAAGTTAAACTCAAAGCGTGTCTTCCAAACGCATGAAAATGAAATGAAAAGCAAAGGAATGATGAGGCTTGATGGTTTGTTTATCGAGGTGATGGGGGTGTTTACAGGTTAGCGTGGCTCACGCATGGACGATTAGCATGTAAATCGCTTGTGCGTGTGTGGTCACATTACAGGTAATGAGTAGACGCATGAGAAACTGTACTGTTGGTTTCATACGAATTACATAAACAGAGAATATTTGTTTTGATATGAATTGCTTCATTTAAACTTCAAGCTTTCTAAAGACATACAGTGAGGAAAATAAGTATTTGAACACCCTGCTATTTTGCAAGTTCTCCCACTTAGAAATCATGGAGGGGTCTGAAATTGTCATTGTAGGTGCATGTCCACTGTGAGAGACATAATCTAAAAAAAAAATTCCAGAAATCACAATGTATGATTTTTTAACTATTTATTTGTATGATACAGCTGCAAATAAGTATTTGAACACCTGAGAAAATCAATGTTAATATTTGGTACAGTAGCCTTTGTTTGCAATTACAGAGGTCAAACGTTTCCTGTAGTTTTTCACCAGGTTTGCACACACTGCAGGAGGGATTTTGGCCCACTCCTCCACACAGATCTTCTCTAGATCAGTCAGGTTTCTGGGCTGTCGCTGAGAAACACGGAGTTTGAGCTCCCTCCAAAGATTCTCTATTGGGTTTAGGTCTGGAGACTGGCTAGGCCACGCCAGAACCTTGATATGCTTCTTACAGAGCCACTCCTTGGTTATCCTGGCTGTGTGCTTTGGGTCATTGTCATGTTGGAAGACCCAGCCTCGACCCATCTGCAATGCTCTAACTGAGGGAAGGAGGTTGTTCCCCAAAATCTCGCAATACATGGCCCCGGTCATCCTCTCCTTAATACAGTGCAGTCGCCCTGTCCCATGTGCAGAAAAACACCCCCAAAGCATGATGCTACCACCCCCATGCTTCACAGTAGGGATGGTGTTCTTGGGATGGTACTCATCATTCTTCTTCCTCCAAACACGTTTAGTGGAATTATGACCAAAAGTTCTATTTTGGTCTCATCTGACCACATGACTTTCTCCCATGACTCCTCTGGATCATCCAAATGGTCATTGGCAAACTTAAGACGGGCCTTGACATGTGCTGGTTTAAGCAGGGGAACCTTCCGTGCCATGCATGATTTCAAACCATGACGTCTTAGTGTATTACCAACAGTAACCTTGGAAATGGTGGTCCCAGCTCTTTTCAGGTCATTGACCAGCTCCTCCCGTGTAGTTCTGGGCTGATTTCTCACCTTTCTTAGGATCATTGAGACCCCACGAGGTGAGATCTTGCATGGAGCCCCAGTCCGAGGGAGATTGACAGTCATGTTTAGCTTCTTCCATTTTCTAATGATTGCTCCAACAGTGGACCTTTTTTCACCAAGCTGCTTGGCAATTTCCCTGTAGCACTTTCCAGCCTTGTGGAGGTGTACAATTTTGTCTCTAGTGTCTTTGGGCAGCTCTTTGGTCTTGGCCATGTTAGTAGTTGGATTCTTACTGATTGTATGGGGTGGACAGGTGTCTTTATGCAGCTAACGACCTCAAACAGGTGCATCTAATTTAGGATAATAAATGGAGTGGAGGTGGACATTTTAAAGGCAGACTAACAGGTCTTTGAGGGTCAGAATTCTAACTGATAGACAGGTGTTCAAATACTTATTTGCAGCTGTATCATACAAATAAATAGTTAAAAAATCATACATTGTGATTTCTGGATTTTTTTTTTTAGATTATGTCTCTCACAGTGGACATGCACCTACGATGACAATTTCAGACCCCTCCATGATTTCCAAGTGGGAGAACTTGCAAAATAGCAGGGTGTTCAAATACTTATTTTCCTCACTGTATATCTCATGTCTGTGTGGCAAGTATTCGCTAGGTTATATTTCATCTTCTGACACATTTCAGAATGGACTTCACTGAGAGAGAGAGATGGCAGAACGTGCACCCTGTTTGTTTTCAATATTTTATAAAAAGCACAACATTTTGTTTTTGTGAGTGTGTACACAAAGAAAAAAACTCCCTCTGCCGACCCCAGGGAGTTAACCGCTGACACAAAATGCTGCTGCAATGTTTTGGGTTCCTTACATTGGCTTAATAGAATAGAATAGAATAGAATAGAACTGATTTTAGTTTATAAATCGCTGCACAATTTGGCTCCTCTGTATTTGGTGGAATTAAGAAATATGAGCCGAAATGACCAGCTGGCCTTAACGATTCCTGGGACCCCGCGGAAAACGGGTGGAGATCGAGCATTTGCGGTGGAAGTTCCTAAACTTTGGAATGATCTTACGCCAAGTGTTTAAGCACAAGTTAAAATAATATTTCCTGCTTTAGCATATGAGCTAGTGTCACACACCTCAACGGCACTACATTTCCCAGCATTCCTAATGATTCCCACCTGCACTCAATCAGCCATCACCTGATCACCTGCACGTCATCATCACTGTGTATTTAAGTTCCTCCTTGTGTTCACTTCTTTGTCCGGTATTGTTTGTGTTTAGCATACTGTGTCGCATTGGCTCTTTTGTTAGTACTTGTTTAATAAACCTTGGATTTCTCTTCATCTTCGTCTTCTGTGGATATCAACGTTACAGCTAGGGTTATGGGTCACCTGCTGGATTTTCTTTATTTGTTTTGTTATTTGTGTTTTTTATTGTTGTCTTTTATGATTGTCTCTGTATGTGATTCGTAAAATTGTACAGCATTTTGTTCGATGGAAATCTGTTTATAGTAGTGCTTAATAAATAAACAATACAAAAACTGAAGCGGAAAGAGTCAATAAAAGATTGATCAGAGATGTGTCAGGAGGAGGAAAACATATCAGCTAACTGCTGTATCAGATATAGGCATTCAATACAGGCATACTGTAAAAAGAGGTCTTACCATGATAGAAACTAAGTTACTGTAACACACCCTTCATCTGAAAAAGGTATTAATTTCTCTAAATACCCGGCTATGTGTAAATGTGGCCGTAATGACCCTTAACAAACTTGCATGGCCTAATACCTATGACAGCACTCACTGATTGGTATATCTATATAAATTATATCTTCCTATAACTGCCCTAGTTTGTTGACAAAGCCGCATGATGCGCTTCCTCAGCCCTAACTCTGTTGACGCATTTTCAACAAAAGGACATCAATACGTGGATGCCTTGGCTCTAGGCTGTTCTTGCTGTTCACATATTAACTTTTAGTCAAGCACTGCAGGAATGGTAGAAATGAATGTGCTGTTGACTCAGCTGTGATCTGATAACCATGAACAATGAATCTGCAGTGAGAGTAAGCCCTATCTGCACGTGACAGCGCTTCAGCATTCTAAATCAGAATCCCTGTATTATGGACTGCAGCAAAAACAATGGATCGCAGGAAAGAGATAAAGTTATAACATAAAAGCCAAAACAAACTTTGTGAAGTAACAATAAAATGTCTGATAACCTTCAGACCAAAAGTCTGAAGCATTCTTTTTTTAATCTTCTTTACATATACATGTAGACTTGGCTGTCTGGCTTCCTGCTGCCAAACTGCCTGCTTCTGTGAAACTGTAAACAATTCGACTGCTTACCCAATGTCTAACTGTCAGAAACTATAGTGGAATATATAGTGGACTACAGCAGGGGTGTGGGGCGCGCCTCCCCAGGGGGGTGCCAGAGCATGCCAGGGGAGGCGCGGAGAGTGGTAAAAATTATAGCCTAGTAATTAGTTTAATAAATTAAAAAAGTTAAATTGTTATTATTCTGAAAATAAGGCCTCGTTTACACTGCAGGTCTTGATGCCCAATTTACCGTCCATTTACACGTTCTTTCAACTGTATCTGTACACTTGCCATACTATCTGAAACATTGCGCATGCTTAAAGGGTTAAATTCTCTTGCACAGATGGACAAACGCAAAATATGCTTGATTCTGGCTCTGCGAAATAGGCCTATGCAAAGTTTGCCAAACATCACCATGATTTTGAGGCGGAGGAGGACAAAAAGTGTCATTATTACAGCCTGTGCATATGCTTCAGTTATTGTGTGCGAGAGAGATCTCAGGACTGGTGGGAGCATATTCTGTTTAAATATTGGCTTTAACGAGGAGCAGTGGGTCTGAAATTTTAGGATGAGCAAGCCAACCTTTGATATGTTGTGTCAACGTTTGTCCACATTCCTCTCCTACAACGAAACAACGTTTCGTCGGGCCATCCGTCCCTTTGCAGATGCGCATCGGGGTTTCTCTTGTCATTAAACCACGGAGACGTTGCCTAATGCCTATCCGATCTGCCTGTTTACATGACAGTCGCATTGGAACATATCTGATTTATATCTGATTTATTTCCACATATGAATGAGGCCTGAAACCGATCTCGAAATATCCAAATGCATGCATTGGGGCATTGGGTAAGTTGTGTCAAAAGGGAGGCCCACTGTCTTATACTTTGAAAACCCCTGGACTACAGGACACACTAAATATTTTTTTTGTTTTTAAACATTATTTGGCCAATTAATGTTGGAAAAAATAATGACTGAAATTACAAGGAGATATCTAGGAATGCAGATAATGAACTAACTTGAACCCAACTCAGTTTTCCAGACAAATACTTTGAACCTTGATACGGTCAAGGCTCTTGATATGGATTTGTTCTTGATACGGATAATATATATAGTATATATCGAGGTCCTGTTTACATAGTTGAGCAATGAAAATTTGTATCTATTAGTCCTGGCTAAAATGTTTGGAAGGGGACGGGGAGGGTGCTTAATTATCTTCCCACCACCTGCTTGTTAATCAATAATCAATATTTAACAGTAATTGTCTTTAGTAAGTGATCAAACTAAATATAGAATAGAGTGTGTACATGATTTAAGTTGTTTTGGCTCCCATGTTCCTGTCTAGCATACATGTCCCTTTCTGCATGTACACAAAAACTGTCGTACTGTTAGGTGATCCATTGCGTAGGTCAAAGAGGTCTTCTTTAGTCTCTCTCATGTTTAAATAAATATTTTAGTATGAATTATGAATCAGAATAAAGAATATCATTCAAACTTCTAACTGTCCCTAATATTTTGGGAAAAAGATAGATAACAGCTGCTCTCTGGAGAAACGTCACCTTGGCTTGTGTTTCCTGTCTCCATCTTTCCCTGTCCTAAAAAAACTATGGAGGGGTCCAAATGATTTTAGAAGATTTATATATAAATATGCTGTTATGTGACATTCCTGGGTCTTTGTTCCTGACTTTCTTGCAATTTGATAATTGATAATTGATGTGCTGACATGAAGGACATGTTGGAGAGTTCCTATGTTTAATCTGTGTTAATCAGAACCAAGTATTCTTGGACACTTAACGTACAGTTATAATCAAAATGATTCAATCCCTATTGCAAATGAGGTTTATTGGCAACATTTACAGACATTCAGCTGTTTGCAATTAACAAATGTAATTTAAATAGCTCTACACAACAATTGTGGTTTCCCCAAATTCAACTGAAAATGCAACTTTTAATGAATTCTGCAGTCTCAAAATTATTCAGCGCCTTAATGGCAAGCATCTTTAGTACTTTGTATAACAACCTTTTGCTGTTATGACCTGCTGCAAACGGGATGTATAACCGACACCAGCTTCTGGGAGCATTTCTGAGGAATCTTAGCCCATTCCTCATGAGCAATGGCCTCCAGTTCAGGAATATTCTTGGGTTTGTGTGCTGCAACTCCCTTCTTCAAATCCCACCAGAGATTTTCTATGGGGTTCAAGTCAGGTGTCTGTGATGGCCACTGTAGACTCTTCCAGGACTTCTTCTGCAACCAAGCCTTGGTGGAATTTGAGGTATGTTTGGGATCATTTGTCCTGTTGGAAGGTCCAATGACGCCCAAGCTTCAGCTTCCTCAGAGACGCCATGACGTTTTCTCCATGGATTTCCTGATACTTCAATGAATCCATCTTGCCTTCCACACGCAGCAGGTTTCCATTGCCAGAAGATGCAAAGCAGCCCCAGAGCATCACCATGCTTAACTGCAGACAGGGTGTTTTTTTCAACATATTGTAGCGTTTATGGTAACAATCGTAATTAGGTCATATATGAAATATTAGTTCGAGCAGTAAGGAAATTTGGGGAAATATTAAAAATCATAACTCATAGTCATAATTCATAAATGTCACATATGCTATTACATTACCTGCTAACTATCAAAAATACTTCGTTCTATAACTGGTCTCTCATCAGTCATTCGACCAGCGAATGCTTTGATTATACCAGTTAAGAAGGAATATTTATATTATCAAACCTCAGACAAATTCTCTCCTGGCCGTGGATACAAATTGCTGGGTTTATGAATTAAAATAAAGAGCTAGTAGCCAGATCTTATCGCAATTTCATTGACAATTACATTGGTGGGATTGTAACACAGAGTCAGTCAAAGTATAAAAGATTTATTTAATCAAAAATGACACACAAAGGATTATGCATATAGGAAGTAATATAGGCTAATCTACGTACGTAAAATTACACAAGACCCACGAACGTTTAGACAAACAAACATAAAACATGACTTGATCAAAATGAAACTAGGAAGAAAGTGAGGGAGAAAGTATGGTAATTTACAAACAGAACCTTTTAAGAGACAACTGTGAAAGCAGCTTCGAGAGAGATCATTTTATACGTTACTTGCGATTCTGTTCCTTTGTCTGTGTGAAGCTGGGCTTCGGGACCACGTGTGTACCTTGGCTGGACCGTGTCTCATCGATTTGTAGGCTTGCGTTTCGCGTGAAGTTCTTAAAAGCTTACTTGAAAGTAACATTACCGAGTGAAGACTTCTTTTCCCTGTACGGGAAAGGCGAGGAAACTTAGTTACAGGACGAAGCTGGATTTTTACATCCGCGGTTCGTTTGGATGAAGGCCCTGTGCCTTCTCCCACTCCGCTGCTGGTGCAGGGAGGGGTCAGAGTTCGGAGTCACGAGGGTGAGAGTGTATGAGAGCCGAGAGAGAGCTAAGAGAGCGACGTCTGCTTGTGTTGTGGTTTTAAAGCAGCGCGGGGTAACGCCCTGTTTGATGACGTGACCCAATGGAATCTTTCGGTTCTGAGGCGGGAGCGTTTCATTGTTTGTGAAGGAACGCCTCTTCTGATCGTACACAGAAAAATGCATTAAAACTTTAATACCACATTATGTCTAGGATAAACATTCGACGCGGAATATAGTTTATATTTCCGTATAAAGAAGCTCATTACGATCCGTAGGATACCAAACCCGATATTAATATCAGTTAATGAAACAGATGCATCTCAAATGTATGAACACACGTGTCCATTACATCTGCCGAAGGGCATAAATATCTCAATTTATCCCATCACATCCCATAGACAAGAAAACTACATAAAAACATTTTGATAATGATTCATGCGTGTGTGTAACTTGTGTTTTAGGAGTTTCAGAGTGGTTTGGTGTGTGTGTGATTCAGAGCAGGTTTTCTGTTTGAGATCGGAATGTCAGTAATGTCTTTGAAGCTCACTGTGGAGAGGGGGAAGTGAGTCATAAAAAAAAAGGGTTTCAGATACAGACTTTGCCAAGTCTGTGGGAATTAGAAAGTGTCTTCACTTTTAATTAGTATATAAATTAAGAGTCCATTTTTACCCATCGAGCCATAGTCGCTACAATATGCTTCATTCTTCTTCCTCTAGACATACCACTGATCCATAGTGCTTTTGGGTCAGTAGTGGTGTACGCATGCGTTTAGTACGTGCCTTACTGTGCAGCTGAAACCTGTTTCCTGCACCAAGTCTTGCTGCAGGTCTTTTGCAGTCACTTGGTTGAGTTCATGCCGGATTTTAATTGGTTGACTCCACGCACCATTTTATTTAACCACCATCTGTTGAGGTGCGTGCAGTAACAGTCGTCTGCTATTCGAATTAACAATGGAGTTTAAAAAATGCGACCGATGGACTGACGACGCGGTTCAGGCTTTATTTAGCTTAAATTCAGAGGATGAAATCCAGTGGGAACTGTAAAGTCGCGCTTAGTCCTACGTCACCGGACTATTTGCCTAATCTTTATGGTACTTTAGGGCACGGTGGAAACGCGGCTAGCAACAGGTCTAGGGGAAAAAAAGTTCCTGGTAAAAAAGTTCCTGGGACAAATCGTTCCGGGTAATTTTGGTGGAAACGCGGCTTATGTTTCCAATGGTGTCTCCTCATTTGTGAAGCGTGATGATATCTTCTCTTAACTTTTTGGACCATTCTTTTAATTTTGTCACGTTTTGACTGCATGTTAGAAATATGACTTTCAGCAAACCTAGCCAGTTCAGATATTTCATGTGTTCTAGCTCAAGCATGCCTGGTGCAACTAATGAAGACTTTGATTAGTTGCATCAGGTGGCTTGAGACAACACCTGTTTTGCATATTTGTGCTGTTGTGAGGGATTCAATACAGGGGGTTGAATAATTTTGAGACTTCAGAAGTCATTAAAATTTGCATTCTTTAGTTGATTTTGCGGAAACCACTTGAAATATTTGTTGTGTAGAGCTATTTCAATTACTTTTGTTTGATTTGTTCATTGCAAACAGCTGAAAGTCTGTAAATTTAGCCAATATTTTTGATTACAACTGTAATTCACTGATACTGTCTACCATAAGTTTTGCTGTATTTGATTGTAAATCAGAGGCGGACTAAAAACTCTTGTTGACTCCTGCTGTTGATATTGCAAACACCTTTCTTTTAAGTAAATTTTCGTATATTGATTGTAACCCTTGACTCCGGGTCTTCATTCATCTATTGGTCTGCGGGTCTTAAAGGGATAGTTCACCCAAAAATGAAAATGACCCCATGATTTACTCACCCTCAAGCCTTCCTAGATGTATATAACTTTCTTCTTTCAGACGAATACAATTGGAGTTGTATTAAAAAATGTCTTGGCTCTTCCAAGCTTTATAATGGCAGTGAATGAAGGATGATATTTTGAAGCCCAAAAAAGTGCATCCATCCATGATAAAAGTAGTCCATTCGGCTTCATGGGGTTAATAAAGTCCTTCTGAAGCGCAGTGATGCGTTTGTGTAAGAAAAATATCTATATTTATAACTTAATCAACTAGGCCTAAAATAACTAGCTTCCGGCATACGGAAGAGTTTCTATATGGGCTTTAGTCAATTGTCACACCTAGGGATGTTTCCATTGCGCCAGCAACTGATGCAGCATCTCATTCCCTATTTAGGTTACAAAGATTCCATAAGTAATAGAGACATTTACTTTGTTTAGCAAGAAGCGAGAAGTCTGTTGGAGCTTGCAAACCAACAACAAACACAGAACAAGCTTAGTGACCTCAGTTACCAGTAGGGGAAGCTCAGCCACTAGTACAGATGGGATGCTACTTGTTTGTCCTTTCTATTAATTTATTAAAATATATTAAAATTGCAACATATGTAGTTTGTGCTGACTATGAACAGCCATGCTATCCACAACATCCCTTCTACTCATGTGATATTGTTCAGGTTAATCAATATTTGAAGAATTGATTTATCCTGACAGAAAAATAGAATTAAGAGGAACAATACCAGCATGATTTGCTCTGTGCAGGTATCGTCTGGCCCCAGCTTATCATTTTCCTGCCCAATTTGAGGATGTGTATCGTGTGGTGAAGTACTTTCTTCATGTTGAGGTCCTGAAGGGCTACCATATCAGTCCAGAACGGATTGCTGTGTCTGGAGACAGTGCAGGAGGCAACCTTGCAGCTGCAGTGGCTCAGCAGGTAAAATCTAAAAAAAAGTTTACTTTAAAAAAAGTGAGTTTAATTTTTATAGAATAATGTATAATCTTGATATGTTTAATATTTATGTATGTATAATCAGTTGCAGAAGGACCCACAACAGCATGTCCAGCTAAAGGCCCAGGCTCTAATCTACCCTGTCCTGCAAGCCTTGGATCTTAACACTCCCTCCTACCAGCAGAACCAATACATGCCTATACTGCCTCGCACACTGATGGTGAGGTTTTGGAGCGAGTACTTCACCAGCGATAAGTCATTTTTCAGAGCCATGATGGCAAACAGACACAATAACCATGAATCGGCTGCTTTGCTTAAATTTGTCAATTGGAGTTCATACTTACCTGATTCATATCGCCAGACATACAATTACAGTGCTCCACCTGTGGCCACTAGAAAAAGTCCAGTGCACTCTATCAGTCTCCATCATTCGCTTGCAGATCCACGGGCATCGCCATTGCTGGTGCCGGACACAATGTTGCGTTTCCTGCCTAAGGCCTATGTGTTGACCTGTGAGTATGATGTATTGCGGGATGATGGTTTGATGTATGTCACACGTCTGCGTAATGCTGGAGTTGATGTCACACATGAACATTACCCCGGTGGATTTCATGGTGCACTAATGTTCACTATGTGGCCCACAGACTTTGATATTGGACACAGGATGGTGGACAACTATGTAACATGGCTTAAGCAAAATCTATAAGATTAATGTATAATGCAACAGTGATTTATGCATCAGTTTTGGTTGATCTAGGTTATATATTTTGTTTTTATTTATTTCTTTTTTTTTTTCTGTTGTTTACAGTGCACCACTTTTTGTCTTAAAAAGGGCACACTTTTGATTGTATTAATCCATTATGGTACAGGCATTCCTATTATGACCAAATCTGGTTTTAAGAAACACTGGACTATATTATTTGTAAAGGTCAATCATAAATGAAGAGTGTTGATGATATGTATCCATTGTTATCCCTTAACTATGTATGTTACTAATGAAGTTGTTCAACACATTAGCATGACAATAATATTTTTGTTGATCAATCTTCTTAACATTACACTAATATTGTTTTATTATTTAATTTATGATTGTACTATATATTGTACCATTATTATTTCTCTAAATCTTTTGCAATTGTCACTGACTGCTTGACATTTTGACAGGTTTGGTTTGATATGCAGTAAACTGTCTGATGAATTTCCTGGTTCTCTGAATTCTTATCTAGCTACGTTTGATTTGTATAAACAAATTAATACTTAGTAACTTATGTTTTAGAAAAAAGACAGGCCAGTTAGTAAAATCATGGAATGAGAGAAAATACTTATAAACAAATCTGAATTATGCAACCATGCGTCATCTCACAAAAAATAGTTCTTAGTATATTGCCTACAAACAATTTCAGTCATATGATGCTTTGAAACAGAAAAGAGCTAACTAAAACAACAAGCATCAATATCAACCACATAGTAGTGGTAGTGTAGTGCATTTCTACCTTCAAAGAGCAATCACCTTTTCTTCCATTGCTTCACTGAATGGTTGTTCCCAGGAGGTCTTGTATGACATTACATCCTTCAGAGTTTTCACAGCCACCTTTTACTTGGCTCATCATTCATTTTTAATTGTGCTTTCACATGCAATCCCTAGCATTAAAGCATGTCAGCATCCCATACCAGTGTCAAATACATTTTTGGGAAAAGTCGATAAATGTGCTAATGACATTAAATTGTGCAAAATGCAAACATTGTGCCAAAACATGTTTACCTGAAAGTGCTTTTGGCCATGCTTGTCCAGGACAACCTGAGTGCAACCAACATGCTTGGTAAGTTGTTCAGAAAACCTATTGTTTATTGCAACATTGTAGTGGTGCAACAGGTTTTGCATGGAGTTCATACTGTGAAAAAGGAACACATGTTTGTTGGCTTCATAGCATTTACAAAGTAGTTGTTTGTTCTCATTTGAGAAAACAACTGCACAGCACATAGAGAATTAACTCTTCCAGCCAACTCAGGAACAAGCTGTATTTTGCGAAGTTTATTGCAAAATTCCTTCATGTTGTTTTCATGAAATCTGTTGTAAAGCACATAGTGCTTTAGACGCATGCGCCAGATGCGCATACGTCGCGTCTGAACGCGTTGTTGTCTTTGGAGCTCTATCGATTTGATTTATAATTCTTGATTTTTCCCTTTAAACTCACTTACAACGAACATTTTCTACTTTTCCTCACTGAGAAGCACTACTGCTCAAACCTCATAGTTACAACGCGGACTGTTGAGCAGACGCGTCTCTATCCTATTAGTGATCCAACGCTGGATACTCTTATAGGTTACGTCCGTGGATCACGGCTGAACGCGTCTTCTCCACACTCACTTACAAACAAACATGGCGAATATATCAGATGTAAGTAGTCTACCTCTTGGTGCAGGTGAGGACACATTTGAGCTGCACGCGTTGCAGTCTGAGCTGGAAGCTGTTGAGAAACAGATCCACAACCTTTTAGTGAGACAGGCCGAGCTGATAGACCGGCGGTTAGCTCTTGAAACATCACGCGCCGATGCACACAAATCAGTGATTAACGTTACTAACCCGCTGACTCCGACCTCGTCTACTCCGTGCGTTACTCAGCATCGGTCCCGAGCGCCGAGGTCGCGATCAGCCATGGTCTCGTTCACTCCGGCTCCAACACGCCACCACGAAGCCTGGATGGTTCCGCAGCGGAAGACGCAAGTCAGGTCTAGACCAAGACTCTCTCCGACCCTCCCGGTTTTCGAGTTATCCACACAAAACCGCTTCTCCCCTCTTCGCGAAACCGAACGCGATGCTGTGATCATCGGCGATTCCATCGTTCGGCACGTACACGCTACGTTAGGTAAAAGTAAGGTGCACAGTCACTGCTTTCCTGGTGCTCGTGTTTCTGAAATCGCTGCTCGCGTTCCTGAGATTCTGAACGGTGACGAGCGCGTCGGAACTGTGGTCCTGCACGCGGGAGTGAACGACATCAGGCTGCGCCAGATGAAAGACTTCAGGAATCTGATCGATACGGTACGCAGCACATCGCCTGAAATAACGATCATTGTGTCAGGACCGCTTCCTACGTACCGACTAGGACATGAAAAGTTTAGTAGACTATTCGCGCTAAATGAATGGTTAATGTCATGGTGCAATGAGCAGAAACTGCTCTTTGTAAATAATTGGAATCTGTTTTGGGAGCGTCCTAGGCTTTTCCATGCCGATGGCTTACACCCAAGCAGATTCGGAGTGGATCTTCTGTCGGATAACATCTCCAAAATGTTAAATACCATTAGATGACTAGTAACCAAAAGTCCAAATCATAGTCTCTCCTGCACCAATTTAAATGATATAAATACTAGTGTAGAACATTGCATAGAAACTGTGTCTATTCCTCGTTTAGTGAGATCAAATAATAATTCTACTGCAGGATCTAGGAAAAATCTAATTGTTATTAAAACAGAAAATGTTGCTATTAGTAACCAAAAACAATTTCTAAAGCTAGGTCTTCTAAACATTAGATCACTCACACCTAAGGCAGTTATTGTAAATGAAATAGTCACGGATAATAGCTTCGATGTACTTTGCCTTACTGAAACCTGGCTTAAACCAAATGATTATTTCGGTCTAAATGAGTCTACTCCATCTGGATACTCCTATAAGCATGAGCCCTGTCTGATTGGTCGTGGTGGCGGTGTTGCAGCGGTCTATAGAGATATTCTCAATGTTACTCAGAAAACGGGTTATAAGTTTTATAAGTACTTGTACTAAATGTTACGCTCTTAGATGTTAGAAAAAAATCCATATTATCTCTAGCCTTGGCTACCGTATATAGACCGCCTGGGCCTTACGCTGATTTCCTAAAAGAGTTTGCAGATTTTCTCTCAGATCTATTGGTCAATGTAGATAAAGCATTAATTGTTGGAGATTTTAACATACACGTAGATAATTTAAATGATGCGTTAGGGGCTGCGTTTATAGATTTATTAAATTCCTTTGGGGTCAAACAAAACGTCACCGGACCAACTCATCGTCTTAATCACACACTCGATTTAATTATATCATATGGAACCGATCCAACCGATATAGATATCATTCCACAAAGTGATGATGTCACTGACCATTACTTGGTAACTTGCATATTACGTACTGCTGTAATATGTCATGCTGCGCCGCGTTATCGACCAGGCAGATCAATCCTTCCATCCACCATAGATAATTTCTCAAATTGCTTATCTAATCTGTCTCAGCTGCTGCCTGAACCCAAACAAACAGATGAACTAGAAGAACTAACTAGCACTATGAGCACCATTCTCTCTAGAACAGTGGTTCTCAACTCCAGTCCTCGTGACCCACTGCTCTGCACATTTTGTATGTCTCTCTTATCTGACACACTCAGTTCAGTTCATGGAGTCTCTCCTAATGAGCTGATGATCTGGTTCAGGTGTGTTAAATAAGGGAGACATACAAAATGTGCAGAGCAGTGGGTCACGAGGACTGGAATTGAGAACCACTGCTCTAGAACATTGGATGTTGTTGCACCCATTAAATTAAAAAGGGTCAGAGAGAAAATTAAAGCACCATGGTACAATAATACTACGCATGTTCTAAAGAGAGAAACCCGTAATTTAGAGCGTAAATGGAAACAAACTAATTCAGAGGTCTTTAGAATCGCGTGGAAAGACAGTATGTCACGTTATAAAAAGGCTCTAAAAGCGGCCAGGGCTGAGCACCTCCGCAAACTAATAGAAAACAACCAAAACAATCCTAGGTTTTTATTTAACACCGTGGCTAGACTAACAAATAAACAGACGTCACCCGAACAAAATATATCCCGTTACAGTTTAGTAGTAATGATTTCATGAACTTCTTCACTGAGAAAATAGAAAACATCAGAACCACAATTGTAAACGTTCAGTCCTCAATCGCGCCTTATAATTCAACCTCAATTATCCCCCCGCAAGAACAATTACAGTGCTTTACAACTATAGAACAAAAAGAGTTAAATAAACTTATCACTTCATCTAAAACAACAACATGTTTATTAGATCCTATACCAACTAAACTACTGAAAGAAGTGTTATCTGTAGTGGAAGAGCCTCTCCTCAATATTATTAACTCATCTTTATCTTTAGGTCATGTTCCAAGAACATTTAAACTGGCAGTTATAAAACCTCTCATTAAGAAACCACAATTAGATCATAATAATCTAGCAAATTATAGACCCATTTCAAATCTTCCATTTATGTCTAAAATACTAGAAAAAGTTGTGTCCGCTCAACTGGGCTCTTTCTTGCAAGAAAATGATATCTATGAAAAGTTTCAGTCTGGATTCAGGCCGCATCATAGCACTGAAACTGCGCTCGTTAAAATCACAAATGATTTACTTTTAGCTTCTGACCAAGGCTGTTTCTCAATACTAGTTTTACTTGATCTAAGTGCTGCGTTCGATACTATAGATCACACAATACTCTTAGATCGACTACAAAATTATACTGGTGTTCAAGGACAAGCATTAAGCTGGTTTAGATCATACTTATCTGACCGCTACCATTTTGTCTATTTAAATGGAGAAAAATCGATCATAACTCCAGTAAACTATGGAGTGCCGCGGGGATCTGTGTTGGTCCCTCTATTATTCTCAATATATATGATGCCACTTGGAAATGTTATAAGGAAACATGGAATTAGTTTCCATTGTTATGCTGATGACACTTAAATATATATTTCATCACGGCCGGATGAAAACGCTAAATTATCCAAATTGACAGAGTGTGTTAAAGATCTAAAAGATTGGATGACGCGTAATTTTCTTTTATTAAATCCAGACAAGACAGAGGTAATACTTATCGGTTCAAAAAACCGCCCACAAAACCTCTCACAATACAACTTTGACATCGTAGGATGTCCTGTTACTTTATCCTCTACAGTAAAAGACCTGGGTGTTATACTCGATTGTAACCTGTCTTTTGAAAATCATATTTCGTATGTTACAAAAACTGCCTTTTTCCACCTTAGAAACATTGCTAAGCTACGTAATATGCTATCAGTTTCTGATGCAGAAAAGTTAGTTCATGCATTCATGACCTCGAGACTAGATTACTGTAATGCTTTATTAGCTGGTTGTCCTGCATCCTCAATAAACAAGCTACAGTTAGTTCAAAATGCAGCCGCTAGAGTTCTTACTAGATCAAGAAAATATGATCATATAACACCGATTTTATCATCACTACATTGGCTACCTATAAAGTTCCGTATTAATTATAAGGTATTGCTACTGACTTATAAAGCCCTAAACGGCTTAGCTCCAGTCTATTTAACGGATCTTCTATCGCCCTATAATCCATCGCGCTCTTTAAGATCAATAAATTCGAGGCTTTTGGTCATACCTAGGATATCCAGATCAACCAAAGGAGGGAGAGCATTTTCGCATTTGGCTCCGAAACTCTGGAATAGTCTTCCTGATACTGTTCGTTGCTCGGACTCGCTCTCCCAGTTTAAAACTAGATTAAAGACGCATCTTTTCGGCCAGGCATTCATATAATATTGTTAATCTTACAGTTCAAACTACAATCCGGCCTCTAGTTCATAAATCCCAGAGGAGAACTGGCCCCCGACTGAGCCTGGGTTCTCCCAAGGTTTTTTTTTTTCTCCATTAGGTCACTTGATGGAGTTTTTTTGGTTCCTTGCCACTGTTGCCTTTGGCTTGCTCAGTTGGGGATATTTTGGGGATATTTAATTTTATTCTATCAATCAATAAATTCCACTAGAAACAAACCTTGTTGTATTATTTTATTTTAATTTAATACTGTGAAGCTGCTTTGATACAATCTGTATTGTGAAAAGCGCTATACAAATATACTTGATTTGATTTGATTTGATTTAACGTTGGGCGGTTCTTTGCCTCCACGTAAATGCACAGCTATCCGTGGATTATCCCCCTAATACGGTAATTTGCCAGCAATGACAACTTAAAGCTGTTATTGATGTTTGCAACGCAATATTTGACTGGAAAGGTACAACGGGCGGTTACTTTCGTCAGTTGCGGCTCGTTGAGAAATATAATGTAGCGATTCAGCGGAAATGGAGTTTAATTAATTTCTGTCAGGTCCATTAAGTCAAGAACACAGACAATAAAAATAATTAAAGAATTTATATTGAATAGATTGCAAACAGGTTGATGTTCCTGAATTGAAATTTGGCGGTATGGCTCTGTTCAGGGAGTCCTCTGACCTTTCATAAGCACCATGAAATAGCAGAGAGTCAGAGGACAGCAGCAGCAGCATTAGGGAACGCTCACACAGTTTAGGACTGTGAGAGATAAAATATCCCCCCAAACAAAACCACACCTGGCAATCCTCTGAGATACAGAGGATGATTTTATTTTAACAATTTATATGCTTAGTAATCTACAAATATACACGGATAATTTGCAATATGTTATAATCAGATGAGTCCTGACCACCCATGAGTTAGCAGAATCAGGGGACAGCAGCAGCAGTATGTTCTGATCAGATGAGTCCCCTGACCATTCATGAATTAGCAGAGTCAGGGGACAGCACAGTATGAGGAGATAGCAGCCGCATATAGGGACAGCATTATCAGCATGAGGGGATGCAGCAGCAGCATAAGGGCTCTCACATTATTTTGACTAGATGAGCTATTCCCCCAAAACAGAAATTGAGTGTCTCGAACGGTGTCGTCTGAGCCACCCTAATTTAGCAATTATATTATGGTAAAAATTATTAATTAATTACTGAAATGACTATTCAAGACCACAATAGCTAAAACATGCTGTTACCTAGAATTATCTGTCTTTGACTGTTTTGACAGTCTACAGTGTAAGCGCTATGAAGAGATGACTAAGCCACCTTCTGAGAAACGAGCTAGATGAAGGAATTAAACAGCTTTTTACCAGCGTACAGATCAGCAGAAGCGAGCAGCAAGCATGTATGAGCAACTGAATGTGCTTTAAATAGGGCGCCTTGTTTGAGCTTTGGCCATTGAGCAGCGAGGGGAGTTAACCAGCTAATGCAGCTCAGCTGGAGCAGATCAGCTGACGGGACAGTGTTGTTAGCAAACAGCATTAGCAGCGTCTTGACTACCTGGCCTGCCAGAACTGACGCTGACGCTCAATTAATTTTAATTTAAAAAAATATTTATTTTAATTCCTCAAGTGGAATGGATTTGACTGACAGCGCTTTGAAAAGCGAACAGACAAATGCGCTGAATTAGAGACGGTAAAAGTGAGTGGGTATAATATCATTGATCTTAAAAAGTTGGTGGGTCCTGTCCCACCCATATACAATGGTTCCGACGCCCATGACTATAAGTATAATATAACACACACACACATATATATGTGACGATCTGGCGAAATGAGTCGGAAGTCGCAACGTTCCATTTTAAGATAAGGGCCGATAATGTAAAAAAACAAAAAAACAATGAAGTAATAGATTTTTTTGTGTGTGTGCTAATTTCAAAGAACAGACTTTAAAAAATAATCTCCCAAAGTTTCGTAGTCCAGATAATTAAGTAAAAGTATTTAAATGACTATTCAAGTTTACAAAGTTTTACTAAATTAGCTGGAAATGAACATTGCAAAAGTTTTCAATGTTTTTTTTTTGTACGTCAGCATCGTCACTGCGGAGTCGTGAACGCGGATTGACAACAGACCAGGGCCCGTATCCCTAAAGAATTTTTGTGCAAAAAGTGGCTCCTAGCGGCCAAATTCTAAGAAAATTCTCAGAGTCATGACGTTTTCTTAGAATTTCCCCTAAAAGTGACACGAAAATCCCAGTTAATATAAAAGCTATTCCTCAAGATTCCTAGCGCTTAAAAGGGCTCCTAAGGCGAGATCTGCTAAGAGCAGGGAAGAGGACTTTTAGTGGCTTAGGAGTTCCCCTAAGCAGCTGCACAAAATGTGTTTGTAGGATATTTGTTAACAAGCCTTCATAAATAGACCAGCCAGCAATCACAGACATTGATAAAAGCTGAGCCGTGTTACCCTCGTTAAGACCACACTGAGTTGTAACGTTGCAATTTCTACTTCATTAAGGACAGCCCCTTGAGATAGGCCATCTTGTTTTCAATGGGGTCCATATGGGAGTGAAAGTACAAAATATGCCAGCTAGGATATTAATATGAGCAAATAAGACACGAATCATTATTTGAACAGGGTGTAATGAGCTTAAGTTTTCACATATTTTAGATTCTAATGTTAGGCTATAACCCCTACAGCTTACTATTCATTTTCCAGATATTTTCTTGAATGTGAAATATTATTTACAATTACAGTCTGCATAAGATTAGAGTGTATAATTATGTTTATTGATTTGAGGGTACATCCTTTGCTCATTATCACCAAAAGTTCATTTTCATCAAACTTGTAGGATCAACCAATCACGGCTTTTGAAATGATGACTCATACCTAGCAACGGGGTCAACCACACCTCCTCACTAAGATAGGATTTTCCATCCATTCCTTGCTCAGAGTTCACTGAAAATGTTCTGGAATCACTTCTAAGCTAAAACTCCTGGCAAGGAATTTTTAGGTTAAGTTAGGAGCTCTCTGAGAGGATTCTCAGAATCTTTAGGGATACGGGCCCAGGGGTCTCATTTATAAAACTGTGCGTAGGAACCTTACTAAAAATGTACGTGCGCCCGAAAGCCAAAAATGACGTACGCAAAAAAATATTCAGACTTATAAAACCGTTCGTACGCCAGAACCTGCGCAGAATTCACTTTATAAATCCCAGTCAGCGGAAGATTGTGCGCACATGCGTCTCCACCCCGAAATAACCATATATGGAGCTGACAACGCCTAGTTTTACTATGCATATCCTCATCTGCATATCATTTGCATATGATCATTCATCCACGTGATAACGTTTAATGGTTCAAGACACATTACATTAATAAAAATCATGTACTTGCCTATCCTTGTCTTGTTTTTGAATACATAAATCAAATAGTGTAAAATACATTTCATCTTTTCCACTGGCCGAATAGTATTTTTAATTGATTTATATTTTTAATGGAAACAGATAGGCCTTGGGCATTATTTGCACTTAAAGGCAGGGTAGGTAGGACTTTATAAAAATAAAAGATCCAAATTTGTTAAAACTTTCTATATATATCAATACATAATTAAAATGTAAGTACTCTGAAAAAAAGAGTATAAAAATCAAGTGACTCTAGACCGTTTAATCTGTATTAAACACAGCTCATTATTTCGATTCGGGACGAATCAAAGGATTGGCTTAGGCGACTGTCACTCTCTCTCGCAACCATGGCAACCACCCTTTTGCCACGGGATCTGCCCACTTGCGCGCGCACGTTTGATTTGAGGAATTCGAGAGGCACGGAACCTAGGAATAGCAAAACAATGGCAGAGAAAGAGCAATCAAAATTCACATTACCGGCATGCAGTTAGTGAAGGCAAACAAGGCAAAAAAAGAAGACAGTACAAGAAAAGGTAATGAACAAAAAGTCTTTGGATAAACAAAGAAATAAAACGCGTGTCAATATCGGCGTAGCTTTCCAGCGACCACCCCGTCCTCGGCCTCTACTTCCTCGGACCCTAGTTGCACGCCACGGCCTCTTGCACGACCTCCTCTGCTTCGCCCTAAAATTATTTTTATTTTACAAAAGGACATTTTACAAACCTACATTTTGCGCATGTGCTCCTGCATGCACTTTTCCAGTCACAACACAGCAATCAAAGGAGGACGCGCTGAAAACTGAAATGCTGTTCTCTTCCTTCATAACTCGTACTGAGAAGGGTTGAGCTGCAGAGGAATTTGTTACTGTTTCACCTGTTCAACCACATCAAAGTTTCGTAATTAGTAAGTCCGTGCTTTTTCTCTTTTTGTTCTTATGTGCTGAAGGGCTGCTGTGCCTTGGTGAAACGGTGTTTGTACGTGAAGAGCTCTTTTCCAAAACGCCATAAACCTAAAAAGCTGCCTCAAAGAACCAGCAAAAGTAATGATTATGAATGTGTAAAATATTGCAATAAGACATTTTAATTGTTTATTAATTTCTGTGTCGGCTGCAAAGATGAAGTTGACGATATTTGACTCGCGATCTTCGCAGTAGGCTAGTGAACGCATGCACCGGAGAAATGCACATTTATTAGGCTACATAGTTTTATTTTGTTTTGGATGGTTTTGTTTAGAACCAGATTTCTGTAAATATATTCCACATTTTTTAGGCCTGTGAGGCGAGGCTACGGTTCGGTTCACGATGATATAATCTCCAGTTCAAGCACCTTATGTTGTGATTGATAGCCTATATTTACTTTATGTATTTAATCCAGGAATGAAAATATTAATGAATTAATGAAAAAAATATATATTAAAATTAAGATACAATTAATACAAAACGAAATTCGTTTTAAAGAAAGGCTTTGTGCTTTCTGTTTTGAGGTCTCTGTGAAAGTTTGAAAGTCTAAGTGCCGCTTTTTAGAGCGCTCGCGTCCATAATGGAGAACTGTCACGTAATATTGTTTTTTCCTCATAAATGCAAACACGAAAAATAAAAGACAAAAACTTTTTAAAAAGACAAACCATAAATTTAGAAAAAAAAGAAAAAGAAAAAGATGGATTTATAGCGTTTTGGGGGAAAAATGAATGGATTTATACCGTTTTGAAAATGTTATTTTTTTTTTTACTTTGAATTGATCATCAAAAATATTGTTGTTTGATTTAATAATCACTGTTGCAAGAAGTGCCTAGTTAAGTTTTTTTTTTTGTTTTTTTTGTAAGTGGAAAAAGTAGGGGCTGCCACAGATTCTGTTTAGTTAGCTCCTTTTTTGTTTTTTTCTATTGCCTAGTATAATATAGGTTAAATGCAGCAAGTCAAAAAACCAACTGGACCTTCTTTGCCAGTTTGCTCACATTTCTTTGAAGGATGGCAAAAATATCGCCTGAATATCGATATCTAGATATTGAAAAAAAATATCGAGATATTCATTTTTGTCAATATCTCCCACCCCTACATGCAGAACACCATATATGTTATGAATCTTACACGAAATTCATCTTCATCACAATATAACTGATGGTAATGTAAAAAAGTGTATCAATGCAACCTGTTTTTAGCTTATATAACTAGCTCGTTAGCGAATCAAAAAATATATATTTTAAATTTACCAATATCAATATGCTAGCTTGATAGTGAGTACTAAAATACATCTTATTTGTTTATATTTATAAGCAATTAGCGTTAGATTTTTTTATTACATGTGATTCTGACATGATGTCACTACATGTACTGTGCTCCTTCCTCTCTGCTTGTCTCAGGTAAATAATGCTCTTCAGCTCAGCGGTTGGAGTCGCGCGTTCATGTGTTTTGGGGGCGTGGCTTTGGAAGGAGCCCAGAAGGGAGGGGGTGGAGTGAATGGAAATAATGAACTGTCTTTAAAACAGTCCTGAGAGGTCTACAGACACTCGATTTTTATACTTTCTTTTTCAGAGTACTTACATTTTAATTATGTATTGATATGTACATAAAGTTTAAACAAATTTGAAAAAGAAGTTTTTTAGACCATTCCTACCTACCCTGCCTTTAACTATTTTCTCAGACAATCTTGTATTATCTTGATAAGCAATTATCTCTGTGGTTAAAACATTAGAACACAGCACGCTACAGGAAACGTGTTCAAAAACATCGCATCCACAACAAATATTTCTATTGATTGAATTCGAATATAAAAAATGTTGTAACTTCTCAGTAATGATTTCATGTTTAAGTGTTCTCCATTAATTTGAATGGCATATTTAATCTAAATGTTTATATCAGAAGTAAAACATAGTTTTAATCATTATTTTATTTATTTAAACTGTTATTTGCGTCAGTTTCACTAAACGGCTCAACGCGCTCGCTGGCGCGGACATTTAAGAAGGGATTTGCTTCAAGTGACAGGCTTGGTGAGTGAAATTATATTTGTATTATCTTGTATTTTTTCTTTAGATTTTCTGTCTAAAAGTGAACAAAAAGACGCTTAACTCCAGCTCACCATCGGTGTCGCCAAATTGCTCCATCTCCAAAACGTTCGTATGCATGGGTCAGAGTTTGCGTGCAGGTGCGAAAATTTTCCCGTCAAGTTTGTTTTTATAAATCACAACTTATGCGTCGGAAGTGGCGTACGCCTCTTTCAGGGCCTGTTTTGTGCGTACGCAACGGTTATAAATGAGGCCCCAGGAAGAGAATACAATGCTGAATAAAGTCATAGTTTTTGTTATTTTTGGACCAAAATGTATTTTTGATGCTTCAAAAAATTCTAACTAACCCACTGATGTAACATGGACTACTTTGATGATGGCTTTATTCACGTTCTGGAGGTGGACAGTATACAGTACATACATTTTCAATGGAGGGACAGAAAGCTCTCGGACTAAATCTAAAATATCCTAAACTGTGTTCCGAAGATGAACGGAGGTCTTAAGGGCTTGGAACGACATGAGGGTGAGTCATTAATGACATAGTTTTCAATTTTGGGTGAACTAACCCTTTAATGTCTTTGGTCAAATTAAGCTGTAAAATAAATAGTTTATCCCTTTAAATGCAATGGATTTTGAAAGATATCAACAACAACAAAAAACGGACAAAAAATGTGTGTGTGCATTAATTTAAATGTGAGGAGAGTTACCTTCAGCAAAAGTTGATTCAAGATCTTGCGCTGAATCTTGGTTTTCATTTAAATGCATGTCTTCTTCAAATATGCAGAAATTCCCATGCTCTTTGTTTCCAAAGTTCTCTGTAACAAAAAAGAACAATACAATGATTTGTAGCTACTCACTTATTTACAAATAAAAGCTATGTTAAATAAAAAAGATTTACAAAAAATATCTGCAGCTATGACCAAAGTTGCAATGAATATAAGTTACAATGTATTAATAAGAATACTCATACTTAAAATATCACATAAACAAGGTTAATACTGACTATTTGGCCAAAATAACATATTGCATTAAAAACAAGCAAATCACAGGGCTGCCAACTTTTGAGTTTAGCTTGGAGTGAGATATTTTTTGCAAGAAGTGTAATTGTGATTGTCAAAACATTTGGTAACTAAATAGAATTTTATGAAGTTTAGTGACAACATGTTACAATGTTTACATTGTACAATGACTGGTAGGATACAGTTTTTATTATTGCTTGACAAAAATTAATCTAAAATTAATTAAAAAAAATAATCTCACCTAATGCTGTAAACACAGAGGGCCCAATCTGCTGGTATTATTAAAGGTTACAAATAACAAATTAAATTAAATATAATGCAGTTTTTGTTATAATAACAATTATTTAATGACATAAGTAAAAACATAATAAATATGTAATATAGTGCTCAGCAAAATCTCCTCTCTAGCTATTTTTTTCTATTCAATTAACATGCTATGGTCATTAAATGGCTTTCCTGAGCTAAATGTAATGTTATGTGACATAATTGTTCTCCTGCTGCTATATTGACCTCTTTCCGTGGTTGAAAAACACTAATTGGTCGATATTATGTATACTTTCGGTAAGTTGTACTGCATCTTTAAATAAAAAAGTAACAGATGATCGAACCGAGCACTTGACTTCAACGTGCACTTGAACTGAGGCGCTCAGCGATCTGTCACGTCACATTTACAAGCGCCAAACGTATTTTTGTCTGAATTTCGTAATAAAATTGACGGAATCTAAGAGCTGAGAATTAGTTTAATATTAAAAGTATCTCTTTGCTCCGCAATTTTTCTGTGCGTGAGAAAATGGATGTGTGGCGTGAGAGCGTGTGAAAAGTGTCAATTGCGTGAGTCTCACGCTCAATGCGTGAGAGTTGGCAGCCCTGAAATCACTATATGAGTTGATCGTTTATTTTGTGATAACTCTGATAACCAAAGCAGATCATGGGCCTACACACTATCAACACCAGGTAACAGTAAAGAAATATACAAAAATACTATTATTTTTCTATTATTTACTTTTATCATTTGGTTTTACATTCCAACAAAATATTTCATAACTTACCAAAGGGAATACCAGCATCATCCCAGTTCACATGTCTCATTTCGGGTGAATGACATTCACTGTCTTCCAACTCTGTGTCATGGTTTGTCGCAGCTTTGATCCAAGCTCCATTGGAAAAAAAAACTTTTTTGTGACGATAAAAATGTGCTTGTGAAACAAACTCGTTGCAGTGGTCGCAAAACCGCCAAGCTCTCTTTCTCTTATTGTCAGCAGCAGGTTGTCCTTCCATGTTGAAAGGTAATAACGTATACCCAGCTGCATCATATTTATTCACAAAATTAGATACACTTGCAGCGCGTCAAACCGAGGGCGTGGTTTGATTGAAAAAAAGCTGCAAAAGTGGGCGGTTTGAGGTTTGAAATCCACCACTCACAACAGAGGTGGTGACGTTGTGGAGGTGCAACCAATAACATTAGTGTATTGCTTAAAGCGCGCGAAAAATAAGTTAAAATGCCAGCCTTCTTTCCGGAAGCACAGAGAACGGATTGTATTGTTTTTTTCCGGTCGAGGTTTGGTGAACATGGTGTGTAGAAGGAATCTGAGCTTTTCTACTCCGTTAAATAGAGGTGAGCAAGCAGGTCCAAGCCCAGTCAGCGTTAATGAAATGATGAGGCAGATGATCTCCGGCCAGAATGCCATGGTTCGTCAGCTTACTTCTTTGATGGCGGAACAGCAGGCACAGACTGATCTTCTAAGAGAGGCTGTACAGCGTCTTGATACTCTTGAGCAAAAGTATGAGCAGCAACACAGAATTCATGAAGAACCATTCAATCCTTCGAAAAGAATAAAAAGGGCACATAACGTGAGCATTGCGGTCCAGTTATTGTTATATAACGTGGCTGTAACTTAAACCATAGTTTGCTTACAACTAGCCTGATATGTTTTTTTGTCTCTTGCGGTTAAGTTACTGTGATGATCAAGCTTATTGAAACTGAAAATTAGTTTTGTGGTTCTTGCAGATTGTGTATCCATTTAGCAGCTAAACGCTTTGTAATTTCAAATTTTACAGGAATCTGTAAGGCGCCTCCATAATTCAGAGAACAACCCACACAGATATGATCCACAAACCGGGTACGACTGCTTCTTGTAATGTATACTGTAAATCTTAGTTTAATCTAATTAATAATCTATTTTAATAATCTAATATAGTTAACAACTATATGGATTTGAAATGCCAAAACTGTATTTCATTATTGATACCTGCAACTTTTCCCCTCAGAATAAATTCATCACACAACCTGGCTGTGACCACATACCTCTTTGAAGAGTTAAGGACAACTTTTACAGATGTTGACCCTGAATGTGTAAAAGGTAATCTTAAAGATGTTGTAGTAATTTTAATGACCTCCATTTTACTTTTATTGGCATTACATTTAGTCATGATTTATTTAGCAGGTTGCAAGACATATTTTGAGACTCTGAGGAGGAAGTATTCTTTGGCTCAGCCTGAAAAGGCCAAGAAAAGACACACTATGAAGAACATTGCAAAGAACCGGCAAAGAAAGAGACGGGTTAGTTAAGAAACTGCTTAAGCAATTTCTTTTCTGTCTTCAAAATATAAGTATCCTCTGTGTTTTAGTGGTTAAATTACTGTCATGTTTTGCAGTTGCTGGAGACCAGGTCCAGGTTTGTACAAACCAACACTGAAAAGGAACTGTGGAAGACCGCAACAACAGAGTTGATGTTGGATGAAGATGATGCTATCGTTGCTGGAAGGCCAGTGTGGATGGTGAGGTCTCCACCAAACAGAAATGCAGATTTATCTGCTCTCTGCCAGGTACTGCAAACAAGACTAGAGGCTGACCCAAGCTACGTGGCACACCACCAGCGCATCATTGGAGATTGAAAAATGTTCAAAATTCTAAAAGTGTGAATCTCCAAATCCTCGATTGGATCTTAAGGTCACGGTTCGGTTGTCTTTTTCTTTTTTTTACTTTTTACTTTTTTTTTAAAGCACAGGTTGCTATGCCATTTTTAGCAATTTTTTACTTTTATGCATGGGGGTAATTTGCGGGTGGGAAGTGTCCCCACTCTCCTCCACTTTTTCCTAAGGTTGATATTGCCCCCACCGCTTTGAAACATCTTGCGACACGAATGTACCAGAATAAATTCATCACATAACACAACCTGGCTCTGACCACTTACCTCTTAGAAGAATTAAGAACAACTTTTACAGACATTGACACTGAATGTGTAAAAGGTAATCTTAAAGATTGTGCAATCATTTTAATGTCCTCTGTTTGACTTTTGATTGGCATTACATTTATTCATGATTTATTGAGCAGGTTGCAAGACGTATTTTAAGACTTTGTGGAGGAAATATTATTTGGCTCAGCCTGAAAAGGCCCAGAAAAGAAACCCTGAAGAACATGACAAAGAACTGTCAAAGAAAGAGGCGGGTAAGTAAAAAAAACTGGTTAAGTGTTGTTGTTTTTTTAAATGTAACTATACTCTCTGTGTTTTAGTGGATAAATTACTGTCATGTTTTGCAGTTGCTGGAGACCAGGTCCTGGGTTTTACAAACCAACACGGAAAGGGACCTGTAGAAGACTGCAACAATAGAACTGATGTAACTGACCACAGAGTTATCTGCTCTCTGCCAGGTACTACAAACCAGAATAGAGGCTAAACCAACGCTATGTGGCACACCACCAGCGCATCATTGAAGACTGAAAATGTTCAAAACTCAAAAAGTGTGTATATGTATGTCTACTTTAATTTCTATATATATAATTTGTTCGCGTTTTATGTTGTATGCTTTGTATTGTTCCTATTTTGATGTCCATGTTGCTTATCTCCATGTTTTGTATTGTATTCCTTTACATCTCCTTACTTTAGAGGCATTTTGTTTACTTATTTCTTTTTCTCACTGCATTTTAATGTTTATAATGCTCATTGGAATGTTCTTTTATGTATATTGTTTACTTGGAATATTTACGTATATTTTATAAACTTTTTTATTTCTATAGATTTATTGTACTAATTTTATATTGTTTACTTTGTAAACACTGTGCACTTTATTCCTTTACATCTTTGTCCTTTAAATACATTTTGTTAACTTTTTTTCTTTAATTTATTTTTACCCAATCATTTTATAATGTTCTTTAGAATGTTCATTTTATATTGGTTTTCTTTCTTTGAAATGCCCTTGTTAGTTCATACACTTGCATTTTCATCCCTTTAAATATATATTTTTTTCTTGTTTTTGTCCACCCATTCCTATATAATGCTCTTTGGAATGTTTTATACCTTAATAAAAATTTCTCAGACTCTCATTGTTCTTTGTGTGTGTTTTTAAAATTATATTTGAATGTATTAAAATTGGGGTAAGGGAGGTTTAGTGTATACTGAGCAATATCTGCATAGCTGGCCTATAACCAATCAAATCACTGTGCGATAAGGCCTAGGCTGGGCTATGTCCTAAAAGTAACCAATCAAATCACTTTCCTGGGTTTTCAATGTGTCCTGTCCTCCAATAGTGGTCTGGGTATTGGGAGTGGTTTTAAAAGAAAAGGACCAATAGGGGGGAAGGCCGAAAGGTGCACAAAGGTGTGAAAATGTTCTCTTGAAAAAACCTTTGATGGGATTACTTGCCATGGCAACAAATGGCTGTAGCACGGAAGTATACGTCCACAACATACATCCGATTTGGTATCATTTCGGATGTATACGGATATATACAGACCCATGGAATTTGAGCTATCCGGCCAGTATACTCCTGGATTCTTCTGAATTTCAGCAGTGTATACAGGAGTATACTGGTCCGGACACACCTCTTTTCATGCAGTGTTGAGAGCCATCAGGATAGACCAGGACATATTCTCCATCGTACATTGTGTCTTGATTAAAATCTCGCTGTTTTTTTATAGCAGCTGGCAAAATTTGTTTTGATGACCACAGGGGTTCAACATTTAATGGCAAGGTTTTCCCTCTTATAGGTTTTAACCCATATTTTGTTCTGGTCATTATGCCAATCGAAATCTACAGAAATAAGAAAAGAAGAGAAAAAAGAAAAACAAACATGTTTAAGACTGTGTGTAATAGTCACATTGCGACCTTAAACCTCCATATTAGCTTACCTTGACCGTAAAGTTTAGTTTCTTTTTAGCCTTTGAAAAGGTCCTCCTCTCAGCCTCTTTAACTTCCCTGAACCTCATGAACTGAGCTGCTCTTCCTTGGATACTTGTCTCATTCACTAACACACACACACACACACTGATTCATTATAGCTATGATTTGTGATTGGTTGATAAATTGTTGCCTTTCTGACAGCTAAAACCACGGGACAATTCAATGCAGCACAGTGGAATGGGAGCACAGTAAGGGGATGTTACCTGTGGGCCCACGGCCTACGCTTGATGACGTGGATGGACGCTCCGTAAGGAACCCCACGTTCAGACCACACGACGGGCAAAACTTGGGAGCGTCCCCCAGTTGCACAGCACAAAACGGACAGAACATTTCAATCTGAAAAATAAATAAATAGTTCAGATATCAGGACAACAATGTACAAACGCCAGTAATGCATCTATTTAGTGACCAGAAGCAAGCTAGCCAGCTAGTTTCCAGCTAACAACGTTGGCAGAACGTTTAACAATTATCTGCGTGGACTAATACGTTATGGGGACAATAACTTAATATGTTGAAAACACACAAAACCTCTTCGGTATCAGAACACATCGACAAGTCTGTCATAATAAAAGAGAAACACTTACCTCTAGTGTTGTTTTTGGCGGCCTGTTTTAATTTTAGTTTTAGTCTAGTCTTTGTGTCAAGCTGTCGTTTTAGTTTTTATTAGTTTTAGTCACGTTCATACTCTTTTTAGTCTAGTCAAGTTTAGTCAACGAAAACTGATGACATTTTAGTCTAGTTTTAGTCAATGAAAATTGTATTTTAGTCTCTTTTTAGTAATGCAATTCTATTTAACCCAGTCAATATAGAATTTCAAACAAGGTTATCTTATTATATTTAGTATATTTAGGGCTGTGACGGTGGCAGTTTTTTTTTACCACCGCGGTGTTAATGGAATGGACCAGCTACCGGCGGTGGTTGGGGGGTTATTTTAAAAAATAAAAAAAATAAAACCTCGTTTTATATTTCCACACAAAGACACGTGATATAGGCTACCACTCTGCGCTTTGAGAGGGATGTGGGACACGAGCAGGAAAGAGACCATCGATCTCTTTATGATATCTTCGTGTTTTCCTACTTGATGTAAATTGGTCTGAAGAGCAAATTTTATCCTCCACAAGGGCGAAATATTTAGGCTATGTGTGAGATTGCGTTGCCAGAGAAAGTGAAACTAAAAATCACCCGCGCGTGTGAAACACGCTTTACAACTAAACTTGACGCGCCCTATGTCTAATATAACAAGCACAAACTGTGTTAAAAAGAATTTGACATGCAAGTACACACAAATGTAGGCTATCTGTCCTACAGCGTTTTTCTACTTTACCACAGTAAAGAATACGAATATATTAGGCCTAATTAAAAGCGAACCAATGAAGAAATGTTTATAATCCCTTTAGAAAATGGGTGAGACGTGAGTGAAGATTTGGGAAAAGAAACAAGAGATTCCATGCAGGATGAGTCACGATTTTTGGATATTCGATTAGTTTATTTAATTATAGAATATCGAATAGGCCTAGGTTGTGCGATTTTTCTCTAAAATAAAATCTCCATGTTCTGGTGCTGATGCGGTGATGCGTTCATGTAACCAGAGACGCTGCCAATAACGCACATAACAGCTGTCACAAAGAACCGGCAAAAGTAATGATTATGAATGTGTCAGATATATCAATGAGACATTTTAATGGAATAACTAATGGAATAATATTGTTAAATTCGCTAATAATCGGGTGACCAGATCGCAAACCAGAATTTAAAGCCGACAAAGCTATGGGTTCACGCACAACTCTCTCATTCGTCGTGACGTTATAACATTTCGTCTCGTCTCGTTTTGGTCAACGAAAATGAAGAGACATTTTAGCATAGTTTTTATTTTGTAAACCACATTTAGTCTCGTTTTTATTCGTCAACGATATTGCATTATACATGTATTTTAGTCATCGTCACATGACCAGCATTTACGTCTCGTCTCGTCTCGTTTTCGTCAGGTGATAACGGTTCGTTGACGACAATATTTCGTCATAATTTTCGTTGACGAAAGCAACACTACTTACCTCTTGTAGCCATAGACAACAAAAGCGCACATTCAGATCATAGCGCGAAGACAACTGGATGGATGCGGGTTTATGATGCGCGTCACTGATCATGGCCCCCCTGGAAACATTTCCGTTGTGTCTTTGCAGTTTGCAGTTCGTTTCCCTATTTGCTCGTGCTGTGAATATTTGCAGCGTACGTGATGTGAAATCGACGAAGTTGTTTTCTGAATATGTAGTTGTTGTGGCGTTTGCATGTTTTCTGAATTTGGAGATGTTTTCTGAATATGTAGTTGTTGTGGCGGCGTTTGCATGTGTTTTCTGAATTTGCATATGTTTTCTGAATATGTAGTTGTTGTGGCGTTTGTATGTGTTGTGACCCTTCTCGGCCACCATACATTGCAGAAAGTTTTTAGATCTTTGGATTGTGTTACTCAAAATAACTTGTGCATTGTGTTGAATAAGCAAGATTGGGTGACCAAGCTAAACAGACATTTTTATCAACCATACTGTATTATACACATTTTACAGTAATGAGACTCATTGATTTAATCCTGAAATGCTTGAGAGAGTAGGGATTGATATAACGAGTGATACAAATACTATACAAGTGACTGAAAATAAGGCAACTCAGACAGACTGAAAGGCTGCTATTTTCTGCAAAGAAGAACTTGCTTTATTGCATGGGGAAACTGCTGTAATCAACCAGATGAGACTTCTGAAATTAAGGGACAATTGAAAGAGATGGTTGCAGAATTTATAAAGGATGAATTTGATTCATGCGGATCTCTGAGTGTTCAATTTCCAGATGACACCAGACAGCTTTTGGGACAGCTGCCTCAACATAAACAACAGCAACTGGACAGTGCAACAAGTGAGAGCGAGAAACAGAAGGACACAGCTGCAGAGAAAAGAAGAGGCGTTTGGTTGGTGGGCCTTCATCCCCCCTGAAAGAGGAAGTTGAAACTTCTGAGGGGCTGGTATGTACAAAGACTGTGTTGATGCAGAAACAACCAAGAAAAACATCCTGCCATCATGCAAAATTGCCTCCTCCGTGGCTTGGCCGAAAGCCAGGCTGAGGGGAGGCAGAGAGACAACAGCATCCAGAGTCAAACCACTATGTCCCAACATGACACCAGACCTCGAATGCCAACAAAGACTGACAGATCAAATGCATCGGATGAGGAGGGAAACACTCAGACAGCAGCCCAACCAGTTCAACGGATCGCTGGTCCAAGCAGAAGGACTGCATCCTTTACTGAGTGGGCACAGGTGATGCGTTTTCAATGATCACTACAGAGACCGCTTCAAATTTCATTGATTGGTCCAACAGCAGTTCTCTATATTCTGTTCAGCTAACACTCTATTTGCTTTCTTTCAATAGACATCAGTCCAGTTGTAAGCATTTAAAAAAAAAAAAAAAAAAAAAAAAAAAAAGAGGATGGGAGGGGAAGTTGAGCAAGTTGAGAGTTTGCATGACTCAATAATTAACTAAAACTGAGGCTGGACTTAGCATAGTGAGGGACTACTGCTTTAACAAACTAGGGGTAAATGCATAATTAGATAAGTGATGATGTTGTCCATTGAACAGAGAGTTTTTGGGCTCTGCTTTCAAAACAGAGCTGATATAAACTTGAGTGATACTGAACTCTCTATTAAGACAAAAAAAGGACATAATGTGTTCAACAACAAAAATGTAGATGATAAAACTATGGTGCTGTCACACTCACCGTCTGTCATCGTCCTGTTCACTACAGTTCCCAGTATCCTCCTTGTCTCCACACCTGAACTCACTCCCTCAATTACCCACCTGTTTATCATTATCATCATCTGCATCACCTGTCTTGTGTTTATCTGTGTCTGTATATAGTTCCCCTTGTCACTCATGTCTTTGTCGGTTATTGTTTGAGCACATGCTCACTGTTTCGTGTCTTTCTTTATTAATAAACCTTTGTTATTTTTGTACTTCACTTAGCATTGTCTTTTTCCTCAACCTGGACGTTACAGAATAACCGACCAAATCATGAGCTGTGAGCTCGCTGGACAGATCGTGGCTTTGGCTCGGGATAGCCGCGATCTGTTCCAATTCACCTGGGGTTTTGTTCCTCTTGCAGCCTCCTGCTCGCTGAGCGATGAATCAATCAAGGCGTGTTACCGGATTGGGGCCAAGTTGGTTGATCCGAGGGAGCTTCCAGATGTCTGGAGAGCTTCCTCCCGTGGCACGCCATGTCACCGTCTGCACTTCATGCCAGTCCAGCCGAGCCTGCACTTAATGCCAGTCCAGCCGAGCCTGCACCTCACGCCAGTCCAGCCGAGCCTGCACTTCACGCCAGTCCAGCCGAGCCTGCACCTCACGCCAGTCCAGCCGAGCCTGCACCTCACGCCAGTCCAGCCGAGCCTGCACTTCATGCCAGTCCAGCCGAGCCTGTACTTAACGCCAGTCCAGCCGAGCCCGCACTTCACGCCAGATCTGCCGAAGCCAAGGCAGTTCGCGTCATGCCCGCCGAGCCTGAGACTGAGAGTGTCATGCCCGCCGATCCTGAGCCAGTCGTTGGCCCAAAAGAGCCAGATCCAGTTCCGAGTCCAGTTACGAGTCCAGTTCCGAGTCCAGCCGAGCCCGCACTTCACGCCAGATCTGCCGAAGCCAAGGCAGTTCGCGTCATGCCCGCCGAGCCTGAGACTGAGAGCGTCATGCCCGCCAAGCCTGAGCCAGTTGTTGGCCCAGAGGAGCCAGATCCAGTTCCGAGTCCAGCCGAGCCCACACTTCACGCCAGATCTGCCGAAGCCAAGGCAGTTCGCGCCATGCCCGCCGAGCCTGAGACAGTTGTTGGCCCAGAGGAGCCAGATCCAGTTCCGAGTCCAGTTCCGAGTCCAGCCAATATAAGACGATACAAGGTTTGAAGCAGGTCATTGCCCGTGGTACGAGGTAATGCAACCAGATATAAAGGGAAAAGATAAGAATGTTTTTATTACTTTTTGTCACTTTTTAATCGCTTTACTCGCTATAAAAGAGTTCTTTTTAATAATGGAAAGTTTTCTATGAAATAAATGTTAAGTACATGTAGTAGACTACTGGAAAATGTTTTCACGGGGCAAAAGATAAATTAATTACAAGCGCGGTCACCGATTGCCGGACCAGCAAGGGCAGGATGTGGAGATGTTTGGTCTCACTATTCCTCCAGAGTGTACCTTTGTGACAAAAGCCTACTGATAAGAAAGACGGATGGTCTGTTTTTGGCCATGATTGATAGATAACAGAAGGAGGCTTGCGCATGAAGATACATTCTGGGAAAAAAATGAAGGTGGGACTAGAATAAGTCCCAAAGGGTGGATGTGTTGGAGATTTTCCTTCATGTAAAAGTCTGTATTGCTGGGTTAAATCAGGTCAAAGGGTCTGTGAGGATGGATAAGTACAAGCTCAGAGAGAAGATGTGTATAGGTGGTTGATACAAGATGGTGTATGTGGTTGGTACCGGGAAAGGTGATTCTAACGGTAACGAGATCTCGAGGCGGAGCAAAAAAGAGAAAGATAGCTGATTGGCTACTTAGTGATAAGAAAAGGTATAAGACCTGAAGTTCGACTATTGCAAGACAGATGGCCAGCTGGCATCTCACTTTGTTGCTTATCAATAAAGCTAATTCTTCTGAGACCTGGAACTTTGACTCTTGAGAGATTTCTTTGAGAAAGGATTTGAGGACTTTGGCTCATCTGAACATGTTGTGGCAAATTCAGTTAATGGATGCCCATTCACATCAACAGGCATTTTCCTCACTTTAAGCCATTTCAATGCTTTGAACTGTCTATAGTCAGCTGCAAATATGGTTTGACCCCAAAAAAAAACTAACAAAAGGTTTCTCAGTGGTTTACAGTAGTATCAGATGTATTTAAAAACATACTAAAAGTTTAGCAAAGTTTGACTCCAAGAAAGGCCCCATTTTCAAAATGGCGGCCGTCAGGACCCTTAAAATGACCATTACTCCTTTGTATTCCTCCTAGACCAGGAATACTGGTGCCAGATACATGTTTGGGCCATGTAATTTTCTAATTAACATATTTGCATGATAGATAAGTGATTACAGTACAATTGGTTACAAGCATATTTATGCAAAAAATAAGTAAAATTTCCCTTAAGGCGAGACACTACAGGTGAATAGGGTAAAAATTTTAACTAGCAGATATCACCATGAAACTTTCCCAGTTGATTGTCTACATTAAGATGAGAAAAAAAAATGTATTACAAGTTTTCTGTAATTTAATGTTTAAATATGCAAATTAGGCATTATCTAATTAAATATACGCTTATTTGCATATATATAAAAAAATCTGAGTATTGGATAAAGCCAGGTTCAAAATAATTTGTTCATTGTGTTCACATATTAGATGGGAAAAAAATTACGGTGTATGTGATGACAGGGTGCAGGGTGCTCCAGCAATCGCGGAGCAGCGGGATGATTTAGAACGCCAACTTTTGTTGAATTTTTGAGAAATCTACAGACGCAAACAGACAAAGTGTTGTAAAATAAAGACCTAAATGTGTATTTCAGACTCTTTTTCACCACAAGTCTGAAAGAAGACATGTTATTGAAGACAAATATCCCAAAATCTCAAAATTGACCAGTGAAAAAAAAAACGATGCTTTTGCCTGCCTGGTTCATAACCATTCTTTTGATTCCAATAAAGAATAAATTCATTAGAACTGTGTGGTACTGTCAAATTAGTCAAAACAGGGCTGCCACGTGAAGGCATGTGTAGAATCACACCATTTCATTGGCTGATGGCGCGGGCGCCTCCTCAGTGGCGCAACTTGAGAGCGGAATGACGTGGACAAAATTTTGGTGACATAACCAGGTCTAGGCCATAGAAACACTTTCACAAGACCTTGGGAAAACTCCATACAAGGCTCACTCACAGAAAGAGCCTGCAGATCCCCCACGCGTTTGAGAGAGGCCAACGCTAACAAAAGTGCTCCAAGGGTTCAAAGGAAGGCTCTAATAGCCCCTCTAATAGCAATAGCTGACATAAACTCTCAAGGTAGTTGCAGCCACTCCAGCCACAAATTTATCCTGCAGGAATTCCAGCACTGAACCGACCGGTCAGCTGACAGGGTCCACTGCATGAGCCGAACACCAAGACTCAAAAACCTTGCACTTAGAGTAATACAGCAGTCTAGTAGAAGGTGCATGAGTGTTATCAATGGTCTCCCAAACATCAGCGGGAAGACCAGACACCACTGTCGCGAGCGATTGCCTCTTATCGCCCACAGCCTCCATATCTCGGGTCAAGGATGCCAATTCCTGCCCTGGAGCTGAGACAGCAGATCTCTCCTGATAGGAATCTGCCAAGGGGACTCCTCCACCAGGGAGCTCAGTTCCGAGAACCACGTCTGGGATGGCCAGAACAAGGCTAACAGAAGGAGGCGGATCCCACACTCCCTCACTCTGCAAAGGACTGCAGGGATTCACTTGACCGGAGGGAATACATACAGTCTCAACTCCAGCCACGGATGAGCGAGGGCATCTATCCACAGAGGTGTCGGATGAGCTGAGACAGGGAAAACCATAGGGGGCACTGTGTCGAGCTCTGCGACACAAAGAGGTCCGCCTTGCCAAACATGCTCCAAATTAGAGCCACTGTTTAGCAGTGCAACATCCATTCCCCCGACTTGAGCTTCTGTCTCGACAGAAAGTCCGCTGCGATGTTCAGGTCCCCTGGAACGTGAACTGCTCTCAGCGAAAGAAACCTGTCTTGAGCCCAAAGGAGGATGCGGTGCACATGCCTGTCGAGGGTGCGCGACCACGAGCCCCCCTGGCGATTTACATGGGACACCACTGCCATGTAGTCCGTCCTGACAATGACATGAGTCCATAAGGGCCGGGAGAAATTGATCCAGGGCCAGAGAGACAGCTTGCAACTTGAGGCAATTTATGTGCCACAAGAGAAGCTCGCCCGTCTAAACATCATACGTCGTGACAACCTGCCAACGGCAAACTACACCCATCTTGACCCCCTGAAGTAAAAAGGGGGAGTCTTTCCACCTCCAAAGAGCGTGAAGGCAACTGCACGACACTCTCAGCAGGCGGAAGGCAGACCAAGAAGGGCGGATGCCCCTGAGTTTCATCCAGCACAGGAATGGTCTCATATGAGGGAGACCCAAGGGCAGCACAGGAGAGGCTGCTGCCATGAGCCCCAGAAGCCTGCGACATATGCCCACCGCTACATGATGGCCGAACCTGAAACGGGCCAAGCACGCACGGAGACTGGAAACTCGAGCAGGGGCCAGACGGGGCTGCATAGAGAGAGAATCGAGTTGGGCACCAAGGAAAGTGGTCTGCTGTGAAGGAGTTAAGACATTCTTCTGAGCATTCAACCTGAGACCAAGAGACCGGAGGTGGTGGAGAATGATGTCCCTGTGACGAAACACCAACTCTCTGGAATGAGCCAGAATGAGCCAGTCGTCTAGATAATTTAGTACACGGATGCCCTGGAGCCTCAAGGGGGCCATAGCTGCATCCATGCACTTGGAGAATGTCCGCGGAGCCAAAGCTGGACCAAATGGAAGGACCCGATACTGAGGTTTAGTATAATGCCACCTTTATACTCAAAAACATCTATACAGTCCAGTCATTTTAAGCCAAAATGGGGGTCAACCTGGAACAAATTGCAACAGAAGCAAACTCAACTGATTTTGTATCCTCAATATGTCCTGAGTAGGAAAAAAAAAAGTCCCGAAAAATCCCATTAGGGGAAAGTTTCGAAAAAGACCCAAATATAGCCTATTCATACGCCTATTCATTCTTTTTCTTACGTGAATAGGGTAAAAAATTTAACCTTTAGATATCACCATGAAAATTACTGAGTTGATTACTTGCATCAAGACAAACAAAAAATGTATTACAAGTTTTTTTTTAAATTGTTTGTTAACATGGACAAACGGTGCATAATCTAATTAAACCAGCCTTTATTATTTTTTAAGAGAATGGGTTTGGGGCTGGGTCCGTGGGACTGTTTCTGGGGGACGAGTCTGAGGGAAGAACAGGAGACAATGGTAAGGAGAATGCAGAAGACAAAAGGTAAGTAAAATAAAAAGTGAATCCCCAGAAACAGTCCCATAGACCCAGCCCCAAACCCCATCTCTGCAATAAAAATTAATAAAGGCTGGTTTCTAAAGTATGCTCATGGGTAGCCTAAATGGGTTCCATTCAGACCTTAACATTAAGTATTTTACTGTTATGTGTCAACAAGATTCAACAAGACATTTTCAACAGGCTCGACCCAGTGTTTAGATCTGTTGTGGTATTTATGCAAATTAGCACATACATAATTAGATTATGCACCATTTGTCCATGTTAACAAACAATTTCAAAAAACTTGTAATACAATTTTTGTTTATCTTGATGTAAGTAATCAACTCAGTAATTTTCATGGTGAAAATACATGGACTAAAGGTTGAAATATTTACCCTATTCACGTAAGAAAAAGAATTAATAGGCGTATGAATAGGCTATATTTGGGTCTTTTTCGAAACTTTCCCCTAATGGGATTCTTCGGGACTTTTTTTCCTTACTCAGGACATATTGAGGATACAAAATCAGTTGAGTTTTCTTCTGTTGCAATTTGTTCAACCTTTTTTCATAAAATGACTAGACTAATAAAGGATGTATTGCATATGTATTACCTTATTCAAATTGAAATAAGTGTCCATTTTAGAGGGTTCACACACAGGCCTCTGTTCGGGCTGATTCAGAGTTGTTTATGATCAAAGTTATACAACTCCAATTTAATTTACTTTTGGGTGCAATAACTTTTACATTGAATGTCAAGTCTGTGTTTTAGCAAAAAAATGGTATGTGTCCAAAAACACGTACTGAGTAGGGGTTACATGACATAGGCTAAATCGTTTACATCTCCTGTTCACCCCAAACAAAGATAAAACCTTATGCCGAGTTCAGACTGCACGATTTTAGCCCCGATTTTGGCTCGCCGACAGGTTTTGAGAAATCGCCGACAAATGCCCGAAATCACAGGCAAATTGGTGCTCGTTCACGCGAGTGACAATCACGCAGTATGAATGAGCAAAGACGCGATCTGAGAGAATCACCGACGCCCGTGAGATATTTGGCATGCTAAATATCTGGACCTGTCGGCGATTCAAAATCCTGCTGTGTGAAAGTGTTCTGACTGAAAACTACATCGGCAATGACCGACAGCCAGTGAGAGAGCAAGATACAGAGCAGCGGGGAGTTCGGGGAGGAGTTATAGGTCACAATATCAGTATTTTAATAGATATATTTACAATTACTGTATATCAAACAGAAACAAAGCACAAACATTTGCTTGACCAGCAGCAAATTGCAAAATTATTTATTTACCCCCAACTCTCTTTGCAGAACAGTCCTTGCATCCCTTGTCTTCCCAGCCATTTCCTCATACATAATATGTTTTTTCTTTTTCTCCTTTTCGCAGCAAATCAGTGCACAGACAATTTGGATTGCAAGCTTCTTGCAGGCTATCAATTTTAATAACAATTTCAGTCTCGCGCGAGAACTGCGGTCTTACGCACGCGGGATTTTGCGCTATTTCCTTATCACTTCTCGCGTGTGTTTGGTTGCATGTTTCTACGGTTGCGAAACGTAGTTTGCGGACCAGACAGAAGTTGTCAGCGATTCTTCCTCCTGAAAGTCATGCAGTGTGAAACCTCCTGTCGCCGATGCATTGTGCAGTGTGAACACACCAGCAACTGAATGTTACCCCAGATAGTCACGCAGTGTGAAAAGAACAGTGACCCGACTACTTTGAAAATCGTACAGTCTGAACTCGGCTCTACAGTTATCTCACAAAATCATGTATTCCATAAGTATGCAATCATGTCAGTGCAATTTAGACAAGTCCAATGGATTCATAGACCCAGAAAACATGGGGTTAGACACCACGATTACTTGGCTAGGTCAAATAATGAAGGAGTTAGGATATTTTAAAGGCTTCCTGCCCATCTTGGACGCCATCTTGAAAATTACACCTTTCTAGTGGTCAAACTTTGGTAAACTTTTAGTATGTTATTAAGGACACCGAATACTACAAAAAAACAGCTGCGAAACCTTTTGTTAGAATTTTTTTGGGGTTAGGTGTTTTTTTTCCATATATGCAGCCGCCTACTAGCCCTTGCGTGACCTTATATTGTGCTATTATCAATCACATTCACTATGGTCTCAAAATGTTAACCTGTTGGTAATTCCTAGACAATGCAAAAAAGGGATACAGATCTTTTTCCTGTTTGGCTCCTAAACCATTATATAGTCTTCCCAGCACTGCTCAGGACTCAGTCACACTCTCTCAGTTTAAAGTGAAGCACACACCTATTCAAAATCCCTCAATCTTTTTGCATTCCTTCCTACCCTCTTATCCTGAACGTTGTAGAGTCTGTCCAATCCGGCTCAGTTTAAGGTTTTTATCTGAAATCTACAAATTGCAACCTGTGCCAAGCAACTGGCGAGGGACTTTCAATTTATCAACTTCTGAATCTCTTCAGCTCCTTAATTTTACAGTTCACTAAATACAGTAACAGCGATAAAACCATAATCTTAAACCCCATTATTTCTGTGCATCAATGAACTGTGGCACATTGTGGGTAATTTGGCATTAAGCTATTACTAATATTAACACCATGAATTTCTGTAAATCTGCTTTGCAACAATGTGTATTGTGAAAAGCACTGAAAAAAAATAATAAAAAATTCACTTTTAAATCTGCTCTTCCGTGCAAGCAAAATTACACCATTTATCTTTCATTTGTGACAGACAAAACACAATCTACTGTAAGAGTAATGAAATCTCAACTCTAGACCAATTGAGTTAGACCAATTGTATTTCATCTTGGTATATACTGTAATTCTGTAAATTAACATTTAAGTATGAGGCAGTAATATATGTACAATAATAACTGGTTGCATTGTAATATTGTAAGCAGCCTGGGCTTTGACCAACATGTGTAACCTTAAGCATGCAAAGAAAAGACATTCCAAATTCCTCTGATTCCTTTCTGGGATAATGAGTACTGTGTGACTGAGATTAAAATAGTCTATTTCACTTGAGTGTTTCTGTTGTATATGTTATTGCAGGACTGAGATGAACCAGACAATAGTGATTATACCTTTGGTCTGTGCATAAAAATGCTTTATACTTTTATTGATGTTTACATTTAATTTAGTTTTATTTATTAACTTACTTACACATCAGTCTTATACTTTGCTCTGGGTACACAGAAAGCAGTACACCTGACCAACTTTTTTTCAGCCATAGGTTGAAAAAAATACAACAGAAACACTCAAGTGAAATAGACTATTTTAATCTCAGTCACACAGTACTCATTATCCCAGAAAGGAATCAGAGGAATTTGGAATGTCTTTTCTTTGCATGCTTAACTTCCAAACAGCATATTTCAAACACGACTTACCTCGCCTTTAATATAACACTTATTTTGTTAACAGTTGTTATGTTAGCTATGTTGTTGTGTTAGCTGTGCTATAAGATGAGCAACAAGTTATCACAAGTTTGATTTTCCATCTGCCATCACAGTCTAGGGTCTTGTTGTAGCCAGGCAACTGCAATACTATTTAAGGTGGAGCTGTATGTTAGGATGGGGAGGACTGAGCAGCCAGCAAGCATATCAGGAGAATGCTTCTGGAAACAGACAAAGAGAGGTCAGACCAGCTAGAGTTAGGGAGATCAACTTCCAGAGGCCTAAAAGACAGTTGACAGAAGCAGTTCCAGCCAAAATATGGAGGTTCAGTAGCAGTGCTAGAGGCATGTACCAGAGTAGACCAGGCTTTGTTGTTTTGTCAAGAGAAACAAAGTGATTTAAGATAGAGTTAAGAATTAAGATGTAATTACTCCGAGACCAGATCAGAGTTATGCTGCTAAGTGTAGGTTCACTCTCAAGTCAAGTGTCTAGTAAAACTTCAAAGTGCATTAGTTGAGTCGCAACACATTTTACATACAACAAAATTACCAGATATGGGACAACAAAGAAAGCAATAAAATATATTATAACATAATGATATAATATGCACACATACATTTAAAACTGTGAGGCAGTGCAGCATTATGCAAAACCTTTATCAGGACTAGGGGTCGACCGATTATCGGCGCCGATTAAGCATTTTTATGGTTATCGATATCGGCCATTTTCAAAACCAATTTGCCGATAAAATAATTGAATTTTGAAATGCGCGATCTGGCTCTGATCCAGCCCCCTCTGTCAGAGCGCACCGCTCTGTGGCCTAGACTAATGCCTGCCCATCGCCCATCTGATTTGTTGGGAGTCACGAGTCCGGCCAATGTTGCGCTCTCACACCGAAAGCACTTGCTTACAGGAGCTGCTTCAGTGATCATCACGCATCAGTTGTCTCTCAAATGTAAGGCAGCAGAAGACGTTCCTATAGTTGCGTTAAATCACTTCACTGAAGTTGCAAAACACCTCAATATAATCTATTTATGATGACAAGCCCCCCCATTCCCAGTTAGGCCTGTACTGTGAATTCCCGGTCAATGTCCGTCATTGCAGTGATAGGCTTCTGAACGGAGCCTCACATTTGTTATTGTTATTGTTATTTTTTAGTGTAACTAAAACCTATTTTAGCTTCTTACCATTCGGCCATCTTAACGTTATATTGTGAATAGATTATCAACACGAATTAATTCACTCACGTCTGCTGTGGTTTTTGTGTTCACATAGCTTCACTGAACAGCGTCCATAGTCAAAAATGTATTTATTTATTATTTATTTTTACATGATTTCAAAATATTTCGTCATACAGAATACCATTTCTATTAATTTCTCATTGAATTATGCGATCTGAAGAGCTGAAAGAGCATTTAGCGCGAGCTCTGTCTCCCCTATTCCTGATTTGCGTCAGTTATGATCTCCGCGCTCTCTCATTCGATGAATAGCTGTCAATCATCTCACATGCCACGTTTCTGGATGACGCTGTCCTGTACACTTCCTAGTTTTTATCTCCGTGATAAACAGTAAAACAAATGTTTCTACCACAGGTGGAAGTAACGAATTACAACTACTCACGTTACTGTAATTAAGTCGTTTTTTTTGGGGTACTTGTACTTTTTTGAGTATATTTTTAAATCTGTAATTTTACTTGTACTCAAGTACATATTAAGCTAAGTAATCTACTTCGTTACTTGTAAAATCACATTTCGTTACTGAGTACAATTTGAATTGATATTCAAATCTTAGACCGGCATTTCGGTAGCCAATAAAAATATTTGATTGTAAACGGACCAATAAAACCCCTGATATTTGGACTGAATTAAAGCCGCCGCAGTCGCAGCAGGTTTTGAAGAGCTGATCATAAGTGAAGAAGACGAGGAGCTCAGAGTGATTAATGGCTGGACTGAACATTTGGAGAAACAATAAACTACATAGTAGTATTGTCAAAATATCTATATTTTGATACATATCAATACTTAAATATCTGTCAGTCAATACTCATTTTCTGCAGTATAGGCGTATAGGCCTATACACCGATACGATACCAGCTGCGCGTTCGCATTCTCTCATCTCAACGACAGCGAGTTTGACACCCGCCTCCTCTCAGCGCGGGATTGCAGGTAGGCCTATTACGCATAATTTTATTAATACCTGCAAGTTTCTATGGCATTTTTTAATGGCAAATGTCACGAGTGCAATATTGTAACGCGAGGGCACATTCATGTAATCGCAGAAAACTGGACGCGAGCTCTCAAATATACGAGTGAACTGGACTCGGATATTGAGTGTGCGCTCTCGGACTGTGTCATATCATGTGCAATAGCGAATCTCTCCAAGTGGTTCTCACTGCAGACTCAAATGACGTCCAGCTCCAATCTCTCCATGCTCTTGAATTAAACGCTGTCAAAAGTTATGAAAAATCTAGTCTTTTTTGCAAATTAAATTCAGTTTGAAATCAAGCTTCCTTGTGCTGTGTGTGAGCTATTGCAACAGTTAACGTTACCCTATTGTAAAGACAAATACACTGAGTGAGTAAATATTTAAGTTAGATTATTGTAATGGTTATTGATCAATGTTTAAATATGTAAACAAAAGCCTAAATTAAAATCTCACCGTATAAAGTGGACGTGTCTCTTCAGAAGACTTGAATTAAACTTTTCCATTCAAATAGATTACTGTTACAATGAGTGTTGTGCTTTTCGATGCTTGAAAATAATGATTGCCTTGACAAAATGGATGGACAAAAATGTATATATTAAAATATTTAGTATGTGGTAGTTTTCCCAATGGTATTAAAAATTATAGGCTAAGCCTACTGAATATTGACATATTTCAAGGTGTCATATTGAAGTTAGAAATTCCAGTATCATGACCACTAATGTCCTTCGACAATAAGGTAAAACGTGTTAAAAGTAGCTATTTTCTACATAAATCTATGATTTGGTTGAATATTTATTGGTAATACATTAACTATCGCCAGCTAAAAAGTAACTAGTAACTAGTACTCTGAGTAGTTTTTGAGAAGAGTAATTTGTACTTTTACTTAAGTACTTTTTTGACACCAGTACTTTTACTTGTAATTGAGTATTGTTTCAGCAATGTAACGGTACTTGTACTTGAGTACAAATTTTCAGTACTCTTTCCACCTCTGGTTTCTACACATCAAAAATAAAGAGAATAAACATACAATTACAATATGGTTTGTGTGTGATTTTCATGCAATTTGGGGTATATTCATATGAATAAAGAATGTTCACAATATACATGCTAAGCAGGTGTAACGATTGAAAATGCTAAATATAACATATTTCAACATCATCATTAGTCATTGTATGACTACAATCATCATATATGTGTGTGTGTGTGTGTGTGTGTGTGTGTGTATATATATATATATATATATATATATATATATATATATATATATATATATAAAATTTGCTTTTTTAAGTTAATCCATTGATGTGCATTAGACGATTAATTTTACGTTTGGTTATCAGAAAATAATTATGAGAGGCTATTACACATAGCCTACATTTCTAATATGTAAATTATTGAAGCCAATACTTCCCTTTCCCCAAGCTGTTTAGCTGTAGTACAGTATCCATAGGCTTAATCATGAAACGTACAGTGGCCCACTTTTAACTCTCTCTTTATCTTACCCTCACTGTAGATGGATACACGGGGGAAGACAAATTCAGAAGTGCAGTGTGGGAGTACTACACTCAACCATCACCAGGGCAAGCAGTGTGCAGTACATGTAAAGATGTTGTCAGCATGGGTGGTACAATGGCAAAAAGTGCCAATACTTCAAACCTGTGGTCCCATCTTAGGATTCATCACAATGACTTGTATAAATCTGAATCTGAGCAGGGGGCAACATCCACATGTCAGCCTACAATACTTGACATGTTTCAGAAACAAAAAAAACACGATATGCACTAAAAAGTGAGAAGTATTACCGCCAGGGCCGGCCTGAGGCATAAGCAAACTAAGCGGCTGTTTGGGGCCACCAATAGTTTTTTTGTTTTTTTTTTGTGATATAAATGAATGAATGAATGAATGACTATGAATGAATGAGAGAATGAATAATTCAAGACAGGAAAATTCTGATTTGCCTACAACTGCTGCTGTGTCTGCCAGCGTTTGAGTCATGCGCATAATAGACATCTCGCGTGCATTGACAAATCGCGCGTCACGGTAATAAATGATAAGCCAGTACCACAGCATGGACTCTTGCACTTCACTACCATCCCCATCATTCATTGCAATGACGACACACACAGCTGATTCCACTAATCACGCTCACACCTGAGAACTATCACACACTATCTCACACTCTTTATAAGCCTTGGACTTTCTCTCCCTGTGGCCAAGTATTGTATTGCGTTTAGCACTTCCCTAGTGTTAGTTACTCTACAGAGCCCATCCAGTGATCTTAGTCTTGCCTTGTCCTTTGTGTTTTCCTGTGTTCTGATTCTTGCCTGTGTTTCCTGGATTAACCTTTAGCCTAGCCCTTTGGACTCTGTTTGCACCTCGTTTGGATCATTGCTGTTTACCTGGATTACCTCTCCTTGTCTTGCCCCTGTTGGATATTGTTCGCTGATCGTCTACCCACGCTTGCCCTAAGGTTTATTCTGTGTCATAGGGAAGGGGAAATGAAGCCTCATGAATCACTGAGGCTTTCCCCTGACTGTTCCGGGAAAAGATTCAAAGCTTTGAGAGTGTCGAGAACAGCGCCATCTGGTGCTTATTTAAAATAAAGCAGCCAGAAGCCTGTGTTAGAAGCTCTGGCAGATGAAGCAACCACAACACACTCCATAGTTTCAATGTTATGTGTACAACGCCTTACATGTTTGTGTTTGATTTGTTCATTAAATAAATTAATTTTCCCATTAAAGTGTGACAATAAAATATAATATAAGCTTATATGATTCAACAAGATTTAATGTAGGCCTTCTCTCTCTCTCTCTCTCTCTCTCTCTCTCTCTCTCTCTCTCTCTCTCTCTCTCTCTCTCTCTCTCTCTCTCTCTCTCTCTCTCTCTCTCTCTCTCTCTCTCTCTCTCTCTCTCTCTCTCTCTCTCTCTCTCTCTCTCTCTCTCTCTCTCTCTCTCTCTCTCTCCACACACACAAAATGAATAAGGACATTGTCTGATAGGATCATCTGTTATTAAATGTGCTTATGACACTTGTTACTGATAGTGCTTATGTAACTGTAGGAATGACAGAAAGGTGATAAAGTTTTTAATTATTTTTATTATTTTCATTGCTCTAAATACAAACCCTTCACCAAACACCAATACCCTATCCCTTCCCCCCTAATCCCACCCTAAACCCAAATACCAACACCAAATTACCTAAAATCACCAAAAAGTGCAAAGATTTTACAAAAACAAAAAGACACAAAAACAACAAAAAATAATAGCCTAAGTAGTGAAAAATAAATTTTGGTTATTTAAATGTAATATATTGATTAACTTTCAAAGTACAGCACTCTCCTCACAAACCCATCAACCAGACTGAGGCAACAATGACTCGTTAAATAAGCTCTGGAGTTCGAGCCTTCTGACACCCAAAGCGAAACACACACGTGATTTGACAGAAAGTGAGGCTTCATTTGTCATCGATCACGTGACTCTAGTAAACCAATACACACCCCGATACGGGGCTTCACTAGAAATTGTGTCGCTTGTGTGATACGCGCATCGAAGCTTCAGTGTCATACGTAACATCACTACTGTGTCAAACCTCTGCCATACCTGTTTGCTGTTTATTGACCCTGCCTGTATTATGACCATCTTTTGGAATAAAGCCTTGCATTTGGATCCGCACGTCTCACGTCTTGTTCGCCCCGTTACAATAGCGGCGCTATCCTCATATTTATAGGCTGCAGTAGATCACCATGTTAAGTTTTCACCATACTGCAAGTATGCCTCATTTGCCAATAGAATATGAATTGTTAGGTGTGGTGTGGAATTGCTTGTTGTGTAAGTAATGATGGCAAAATAAACTCATTCTGCTCGATCAACTATGCACTTATGCAATGCTATTTATTTTTTCAGGAACACTATTGAAGTACTTTGGAGCACAACCAACTCTACCCACCCCTGATCTTTCATTGAGTGTCAGAGCCTCCACAGCTGATGATACAGCAGGTTTTATTTATTTATTTATTTGTTTGTTTATTTTATAATTGCAGGTTCATCCACTGCAGAGTTATAAGCACCTGAAAGCGAGGATCAGTTACAAGCACTTACATTCACTGATACATCGGTTTCAACCTCAGCCGGCATGACAGGTCAGTTAATCTAACAGTTTTTGTTTTGACTTTACTGTAAAATATCCTGTGTTATGTTATAATTCAATTTTTTTTATCTAATGTCCCTACAGGTCCTTCTACATCTGCACCCACTGCTATAGATTTCCCATCCACTCCCTCAAGCTCCAGCTATCAAGATAGATCAACAGCCCCTCCAATTGACCCAGTTGAATGGTCAGCATTCCTGTCAGACTCAGAAAGGACTGATCTGGTAAGAAGAGGGCCAGTGCCAATAAGTGACGCCTTCACCTTCCCCAAGAAATCAGATGGATGAAGCTTTCACTACCACTATACATACAGACAATTAGTTAACGTGGAAAATATTAAGCGAAGCTGGCTAATTTATTCAAAGAAAAATTATGCGGTTTACTGCTTCTGTTGCAAATTATTCTCGAGAAAGTCCACAAAACGGTCAACAGAGGGACAGCGGGGAAGGAGTCCTTGAAATCAAATGCCCATATAAATACAGAAAAGGCCTACAGGATGTCACAGTCACTGAGGATTTCTGCCTTGACCAAACATTCCAACTAAAGAGGACAGGTTTATCTCCACGTGTCTGTCTGCAATGTCCAGTACTGTGATTTTGTGGTGTGGACAACTCAGGAGCTGGTTGTAAATCGTATCCCAAGAGACAAAGAGTTCTTGCAGAAGGAATTACCTAAAGCAAAGCAATGTTTTGTATCTTTTATTCTGCCAGAACTTATAACCCGCAGCCAAGATCCTACTCTTCAAATACCAGTACTTTGCAACACATGTGAAAAGCCAAAGTTTGGAAAAATGATTGAGTGTATGGTGTGCAAATACTTCTTTCATTGTAGTTGTTAAGTAAAAAGTTAAGAGGAGGCTACAGAATTGGCACTGTAGTTTATGTAGATAAATACACCTGACTTCTGTAAATTATGTAAATTTGATATTACAGTACATGTTAAAATTTTGTCTTTGATTTTTTTCTTTCTTACCAGGTTCTTGTCACAACCAATTACAAAAATGTATTTACAATCACAGATGATTCACAATTAATCAAAAAAGTGAGCAGAGTGAAAAATATATGAAATATAAATTGTCATTTCGTTGTTTTACACAGACTTTATTTCATACATGACATACTCTTTCTTTTCTGGGCACCACAGATTTACATAAATTGGTAAGAGTACCACACACAATCCATGTCATCCAAGAAGCTAACTTGGGAAATTGGAATAACAGAATGCAAAATTTTGAAACTCTTCCATCTTCTTCTAACTCTCTCTACATGTATTCTCACACGAGACAGATGTCTGGATGAATCAACTTCAGAAGCAGGCAACTGACTCTTTCCTTTATTGAAATTTGGTATAACAAAACATAATACTTTATTTGTCCCTTTAAGGGAAATTTGTTTTGGGCCATACAGATGAAGCTGCATAACTAGATACCCACATCAATAACAATCACACAGTCATGTCCTTTGCACAAGAGTTTAACAGCCTTGTAGCCAAAGGTTTTATAATGGTTATATCTAAACCTTGGAATATAAAAACGTTGACCCAATGGAAGTGGTTTGAATTCTGGATAAAGCACATGATAAGGGTCCAGAGTTATTTTCCTTGCCTGTATAAAATAATTTTGTTAAAATAGACTGAAGATAGGGGTAAACCCCTAAACCAACCACCTTCATTGCCGTACGCACCAAACGATTCAACGGAGATCTAGGAGTATCTGTCAAATTACCGAACCAGGCCGCTATACCGTACAGCATTGAAGCTACCACCTTGGGAATTGTAGCAAGCTAAGCTACAGCAACATGGCAAAAGTAGTTTACTACATCCAAACTATTTTTTTATTTATTTAATTTTTATATTGAACCAACTTCATTCCAACTTCAATAGTCAATGCTATCTCAGTGATCAATAAATCTGTCAGTCAAACAGATAGGCAGGCATAATTTGTTAGTTCAATTGTTTATTCAACAACTGTTCCAAACCAATTTGGCAGCAAAAAAACAAAACCATAACTATATAAAAGCATATAACTATATAAAACTATAACAAAATCAGGTTGCGAGAGTGTGTGTGCATCTTTCCATTAAGTACATTTCTCACGTGTCAGCCCAAGGATCGAGATGTCACAGTCCTAAACAGAAGGTAATGCAAAAAGCTGGCCCTATGAAATCCATTTTATTTTTTCCCACATTCCAAATTCATTTTAGTAATCAAAAATAAATCATGTCTAATGAATTGAAATCATGAAACTTATACAATTTAACAATAATTTATTAAAATTGGTAAAATAAATTATTTAGGGCACTATGAAATGTTTATTTTTTTTACCAAATTCTTCAAAAAAAATTTTTTTTTCTTGATTGCATTTTAATAGTTGAATTAAATTGTAATAACCAATGATTTAAAATGTAATGATTTAAGCAAAACTTTTTTCAAAGGTTAAACCAACCTTTTATTTTGACGGGTTGCCGTGTAGACCTTTGAGTCGCTATGTGTTTTTATGATATGACGATAGTTTTTCTCAAATCAAGCTAAAATGCTGCTCAAGTGACTCTCAGAGCGTTCAGAAGTTCATGTCCATATAGGCTGAAAACATCGCGAGCGTCATGCCTGCCTCAGTGTGTGTGGTAAATGAAACCACGCGTCTGCGCCATTCATTCACAGACATGCGCAGAACATGCATGATTCTTATTAAGATAGTCTTTATGCGGTTTATATATTCACAGACACTAGTCTATATCGCTATTTTATTTAAGTTTAGTAACCTACTTTTCATCCAAGATCTGACAAATTCCGTGAAATTTCGATACAAAATACTCATTTTTTACTCATAAACAAGGGGAGCTTAAATACACAGAGATAATGACAAGACAACAGGTGAAGGAGATGATGATGAGTGAACACAGGTGCCGAGGATGATGATGACAATGTGCAGGTGAAGATGATGATGACGGAGGATTCTGGGAAGTGTAGTGCAGACACAGACGAAGACAGATGGTGAATGTGACAACGTGAGGATGCCAAGGAATAATGCTGAGTGTAAAAGTAGGATATGTCAAAGAATTATTACAATAAGTTAGGCTCCATTGTGTAACAAGCAAATTAAAATTATACACATTTATTATTCACAATATGGAAAGAGATAATAAAACAAGTTTGTTAAGAGCATGAATCAAACATCCCATTAATGGGCTTATTCAAGTCCTTTTTTATGTTTTGAATTAATTTTATCCACTCTGCATCTCCCACATACGTGTGTTTTAGCAAGGCGGGATGTGTTGCAAGATGCCGTAATATATTGTGAGACATATAGAGTGGGTCAGACATGATTATGACCACTTCATTAAGTTTTGTTTTGTAGAAAACCTTTCTTTAAAGTGAGTTTCGTTTTGTATTAATTGTATCTTAATTTCAAATTAAGCAGACAATATAATCAGGACATGGAGGCACCCACGCAATCACTTGCATTGCACGTGAATTGGAGTTTGTCTCAAAAATGAACCGAAACTTGCGTATGAGCTGCCTCACAGATGTGAGAAATATATATATATATATATAGAAAGCTTGAAATGTCTACTTTTAAACAAAACAATTTAAAACGAAAAGAAACCGACTACTCTCTGCTTATGTAATCCGTATGAAATGTACATTTCTCTCTTTAGGCGCGTTCACTATTGCAGATGACACTGACACAGAAAACACTAGTTTATTAATAAACAATTCAAATGTCTCCTTGCTATATTTGAAACATTCATTACTTTTGCCGGTTCTTTGTGACAGCTTTTAGGAGCGTTATTGGCAGCGTCACCCTCTGGTTACATTAACGCGTCACCACCGCATCAGCACCGAAAACATGGGGATTTTTTTTAGACAATAATCGCACAACCTATTCAATATTCTATAATTAAATCAACTAATCGAATATTCGAAAGTGTGACTCATCCCTAGTCACTACTGCTTTATTAAGTTATCCAGTGTAAAACCCGGACACCGCCACACAAATGTGGCTTTTTTTAATGATTGTCCTACTACAGGATTTAACACAAAGTAACAGCTCAATACCAGTTACAAAAGACACTGCAACAGTCTATCACAGGCAATTCTAGTTATATTTGTCATCAATTAATTTCTTAAATTATCCTTTGACTATGTTCTGGCCCGCCATCTAGTGGTGAATTTTTTTTTTTGGCCCGATGTCAAACTTACTTGCCGACCCCTGCCATACTGTATACGAAAAGTGGCACCATAAGCAGCAAGTTCATCCCTTTTCAAAAATCCCCTGTCTGCTAAGATTTCATCTTTTGGCTCTAACAGGTACAACAATCTGGGCATATTTTTAAGGACAGCACCCTTACTTGTCCATTTAATAATAGATTTCAATATGTTTGTCATTACAAAATGTCTGACACTGTGCTTTCAGAAACTTTGAACCTATATGCTATATCTCTGTTACTGAGCCCCAATCTCAGTTTCATAAGGACCATTAATAAATGATCTTCCAGAATGAGACTTTCAGTTCGCTTCTGCACACTGTCTTTTATTTTTGACATTAACCAACTGAAGATGACTGAAGTTAGCCCAGTGAGAAATACAAAGTGTGCAGTCTTGTTTTTGACCATGAAGAATGAGAAGTATGATTTCTGAAGTTCCTCTTTCAGTTTTTCATTGTCCTCTTTGAGTTAGTAAAAGTCTTTTCTCAAGTTGACATATTCAGTGTTGAGTTGGTCATACTTCTCACTAAGACTGTTGTATGCTGCTTGAGGGACCATAGCTTCAGCTTCTTCCACTGGTTCCTCTGGTGTCATTGTATCATCATCAGCTGGAAGACATTTGTGAAAGACAAGACAAGTCAAAGACAAGTGACAAAGCAGTGTGATAATTATGTTAGACAATAACATTGTACAGTGATTTAAACATCATTTTAATGTTCTTACCATGGCGAGGAGCCTCTTGGTCCACTGTCAGACTTTACCTTTTACTTTTCCTCTTCAGCCTTAGAAAAGCAGGACAAAACATAGAGATTTTAGTGAAGCAGACTGCACACACAAATTACAGCCTACTACAGCATTCACTCAGTCACTTTTAGAAAACTCAATTTCACCTACCTTTTTAGTCTGGCAGTAGCAGCAGATATACAATACAATTTCAAATTGGAGCCTGGACTGATTCTGGCACCCAACAACACAACAAGATGACATTTAAGTTCCGACTCTGTGCTAGTTTGTATTGGCCGCCTCCAGTTTTCCCTTTGTTTTGCCTCCAGCTAACGCAGTGACGTAATTATGATGTAGGTTCAAGGGACTTGCAGCAATTCTAACTTATTTAGTGCAGCTAGCAGCAGTGTGCATAGCAGTTCAGATGGAAAACTAAAACTAAGTTCAAATTCTTTAACCTTTGTAGAGAGACCAAATATGGAGACAAGGGCCGTACTCAGAGTTATAGTTTGTGACAATGACATCAGAAAAATCGTACTTCCTGTGAAACCACAGACAGTTGACTCACTGTTGGATGATCCACATCATTGTCTACGGACTGCGTGGCCAGAAACGTTTGAGATCTCTACTTTTCCTGTTGACGTTTAATATAGATTATGCCAGGGAAATCTACAGTACAAGCGAGATCAAACATATCTACAATTGTCAGGAGAGCTCTACTCTCTACTCTAAGAGACAATAAACAGTTACAAAGCTTACCCAGATAAGGAAGATTTCAAGGCTGTTGCTGCAATTTTGATTTAAAAAAAAATAAAAAACATCCCTGGCTCGAGTGCTACGAGGGGTGGCTTGAGTGCTATGATAGCCTCAGATGGAAAATGGGTAATTACTGCTCAAAACTGCATTGAGCTGGATGTCTGGAGGTATCCATATATGGTGGGAAAAGAAGAGGACAGTAGCCTCAAAGAAACATCAGAAGTAAAATAAAATAAAATAATTTTCTAACGAACTTCCCCGATGGTGAAGATGAAGCCAGCATGGAGTCTAAAAGGAAAGAGATGGTTGAAGACATGAAGAAACATGGTCTTAATGCTGCACTGATAGCCCAGAACATGAATTCTACATTTGCCTAGCGTAGAAATGAATTGATAAAGAAGGAGCCTGCAGTGAAGAATACAGTAGAAAGGTTGCCAGCCCTCTTCACACAGAGTCAGGTGAGTAAATATTCTTGTCTTTATTGGTTTCATATGTAATTTCATCTTGAACATTTTCTAAGCAAATTGATCATTAACCACTTTTCAGATTGATATTTAATTCATACTTGCACATTTCAGTGAAAAGTGATTGCTTAATGTCAATTTGTCCAATTATTATATTTTTTTTTTATTCTGGCAGAGTTTAGTCGTATATCTGCCAAAAAACAGCAAACTGAATTCTTTCAAGAACTGGACAGATTCACTCAACATTTCATCGAAATCTTCTGGGCTAAATGTGTTGATATTGGCTCCAAACTTAAGAAGACTCTTCACCGGAATTAAAATGACGTAAGCTCCTCAGACACATCACAGTTCTTTTTTGATAGTAAAACAAATGTTGCTTTTGCTGTTGTTGTTTGCTTTGTGTTAGTGTCATGAATGCTATTAAATATTAATTTTCATAACTTTGCAGAAATCCAACATCAATGCAAGACGAATGGCCGTTCTTCATGGCCTACCACTCCTCCTTGGAGAGGACCCTACTAGAGGGCTGCATTGGGGTCAGACGGGACTCAACGCAAATCTCACGGGAGCGGGCAGTTTTACCTTTGCTGTGGGTGGGAGTGGGCGGTCATAATGGAGTCAACAATTGAGGTTGAGAAGAAAATTAAAGCGGCTATTTACTTCACTAAAACAAAGCAAGGCAAGTTTGAAATTTGGAAACAGTTTTCAATTGTTACTGAAAAAAGTGGAGAAGAACTGAACTTTGTAAGTTGCGACAAATGTGCAAAGGTATTTGTTTACAACGGGCATAAATCTGGAACCTCTGGTTTGAGGCGACATACCTGCTCGGTTATTCTCCAGGGTCAAAGCAAACTTTAATTCAACGATAAAGCACGTATTTCTGCTCACGTTATGCAAGACACTACTGATAAATGTGTTGCACTTTGCTGTAAAGTCATTCAGCCATATTCCTTGTTGCCAGGAAAGGCTTTGTTGACATAGTTCAACACTTTGTAAATGCAGCTGCTAAATATGGCAGATTTGATGTAAGAGATGCTCTGCCACATCCAACCACTGTGTCCCAACATGTTGAGGGAAAAGCACAGGCACTTCAGTCGTCTGTCGCAACGGAGATAAAGCCCATAATTGAAACATATGGATGTGCCATCACAACAGATATATGGACTGAGGATTACCATAAAACTTCATTCATATCCAGCACCATTCATTACACAAACAATGATTTTGGTCTCATTTCAAGGATTTTGTTTGCGGCTCCATTTAAAAAAATGTTGTCTCAAAAACAGGAGAGAACATCTGGAACCTGCTGTTCCAGAAACTCTATGCGTTTGAAATAGACACGTCACTGCTAGTTGGCCGTGTTGTGTTTGTCACTGAATGCGGAGCCAACATAATTGCTGCCCTGCATGGATCCACCAGGCTGAACTGCAATGTACATATCCTGAATGTCATCTTGTCCAGCGCATTTGCCCCTGTGCATGTGTTGGCCAAGACACCTGAGCTGTCTGAATTGTTGACCAATGCAAAAAAACCTGGTAAAATATTTCAAACATTCAGGTCTGCAGAACAGCTTGAAGACATCCCTCAAGCAATCCATCGAGACCCGATGGAATTCAAATTATGATATGCTAGATTCAATACTTCAACAGCATGAGGAGATCCCCCACATTACTGGTGACCAACAACCACTATGAAAGAATTGCACAGATAAATGAAAATACTTTGAAAACATTGGTTGCTTTTCTTAATAAAGGGGGGGTGAAACACTCAGTTTCAGTCAATCTCATGTTAATCTTGAGTACCTATAGAGTAGTATTGCATCCTTCATATCTCCAAAAAGTCTTTAGTTTTATTATATTTATAAAAGAAAGAAAGGCTGTACCGAGTCTTTCCAGAAAAAAACGAGCGGCTGGAGGCGTGCCGTTATGCGCCGATAGCTAACAACACACAGACATTTGAAGCAGTTTTATTCACCGCCTGCGGTTCCAACGCATGACCGTGAACCTTTATCGTTGGGACTGCTCCATCCTTAAGCATTAGATGATCTGCAAATCCGGCGTCGAACTGGGCCTTGTTTATAAAACAATCATCGTCGAAATGCAGGGAATAAACAAAGTCCTGTGACAGCAGCGAGCACAGTGCTTTGATGGGCGTACTGCTTTCACTCTCTCGCTCTGGTCTACGGGTGCGCGCGCGCCCTTCCAGGAGAAGTGCCCTCAGGACCCATATAAGGAAATTCCGCCCCATCTTACGTCACACATGCCCATACTCGAAAAAAACTTTCCGAAACTTGACAAACCGGAAGGAGTATTTTTGGCACAGAAATACTCCATCAAACGTACAACTTAATTTTTGAAACTTTGTCCATGTTTAGCATGGGAATCCAACTCTAGCATTTCACCCCCCCTTTAAGTTATTCAAAAATGCTACTAATGACTTAGAGTCTGACAACTCCACTCCAAGCGCATCACTTGCGCTATCGTGGTCAGTCAGACTCATTTAACACTGCCAAGCAGCATCCCTTGAGCCTTTGCTCTCCGAAGTCACCAGTGTGTGTGCCTCACATCTGGAAGAACTGATGGGCACTAGTGGCACATCAGCAAATCCCCTCCACATGATCTACAGGATTGCAACGTTCCTGACTCCTAAAATGTGATTGCTACGGATGCTGTGCCCAGATGCAAGAAATGTAGTCAAAGGTGTGTATGAACAGTTAAAATAGGCAATATTGTTTTGAAGATTATGTTATTATTAATCTTCTTTGTAGACTTATTCTAAAGTGAACTTAATCTATTTAAATTTGTGAAAAGTTCAGTAGCTACTGCTATAAGAATTATAGCCTACGCAAAACAAACTTTATAGCAGAAGAAAGAAAAAATTCCCCAAAAATTGTTTTTTATGAATTAATTTGAATAAGGATTAATACTTTTTTTTTTAAAACAATCTAATCCAAAGGTGCAAAGGAAATAATCCTCAAGATGAGGTTTGACCAGGTGCTGGCCCCAGCAGAGGAACCACCACCAGCCAAAAAGCAAAGCTTCTCTGACCGATTCACAGACTGGGAAGTCAGTGCATTCTGCATTTCAACGGCAAAGCCTGTCGATGCTGAAATAGCAGAATATCTCCGCACCGACTCTCGGACAACCAAGATCCAGACAGTGTGCTTAAATGGTGGAGATTCTACAGAGTGTGCTTTCCTGCGCTCTCAAAACGCGTTCTATTTTGAGTATCCCTGCATCTATAATAATTAATAATAATTTGTCGTTACACTACATCCTTGTGCATCGCTTTCTGCCAGGACTTTTACGTGCTTTTCCCAAACCCCTGAAGTGACCTCGACGTCTAGGTTAGCGGTAGCATTAGCCGTCAGGGAAGTGTAAACTCCTGATGAATTCCTGATGTACTTACAAACTTTCCAATGCCTCGTTTTATGAGTACATAATCTATTGTACTACTGTAGAAGTTTGGTGCCATTCTGGGCATTATTAGTGCGGTAATTTACGAGATACATCATTGGATCCGTTAGCGCCTGCACTAAACCATCCGGCTGATATCTCTAAATAAGCTCTAACTTTAATAATGTTCAACCAAGGGAAAAAAGGCTTCTGGGGGGTGGTTGGCTCGAAGTCATGGTGCAAAGGACCCTAGGTTGATTTTACTCTGAACCATCCCTTTAAACAATTACTAGGGCTCAGTATTGACACGAATTTCACAATTCAATTCAGAAGCTTGTGAATCGATATTGATTATATATGGATATATATCAGTTGGTACTACATTACTATAATATTGACTGTTAAAATTACCTGATTTGTATACAAACACAAATCACACACAAGGACATTTTTATAATAATAAAGTTATAATACTATCTTTACAATTAAATAATTATATTTCTACTCCAGTTTGTTTTTTGAAATGTAAACATTTAAATGCTGGCTGTCATAAAAACTTGACGTATTTATTCAAACAGTCATTAGCCCTTTTAGGTTCAAAGATCGCAGATGACATTCACTGCACGTTAAAACATCACGCTCTTACTTGAACTGGACAAACTGAGTATCATTAGAAAGATTAAAAGACGCCAGCTTCGGTATTTGACCACTGTTTATGATAAAACTAGGTTGCAGTGACAATTTCTTAATTTATGTCAGGAGTGCAAAATAATCAATCTGTAATGTGTGATATTTTGAATAGAATATCAACACGAATATGAATTCTCTCACGTCTGCTCCAGTTTATTTGTGTTCACGGGCAGATGACGTGACGCATGTTTTTTCTGTAATTAACTGTAAATGTTTACTGAACTGCATTTCTCAACTAAAACAACACATGCCAGTGGGGCATAGAACATCATTTTATTTCAATATTATGATTTTGGGACGTAAAATGTATTTGGTGTTGTTCATATTTCAAGGTGAATAGCAAAATGTCCTGCGGTGTGACTGTAACATTGATGACTCATCAAATGTAAATATTAGTAAAATAAAGCAGATATGTTTGGAGCAGCTAATAAATGCCTTGGCATTATTTTGTATGTATTTACTTAATTAACTTAAGTTTTCAAAATGCTAAAAAGTACTAAAATAATATTTACAGTACATTTAGTTTTGAAACACAAAGCTGTCCTGCAGTGTGACATAGGATATTAGATTTTTGTACTGGCAGTTTCATGGACAGCCATAGGGGTCCTTTAGTCAAGACCCCTACCAGGAAGTCCCCCAGATGTTTGGATGTGCTAAGCATAGACAGTATATAAACTGGACACAGCGACCCCATTGGATTCAACGGAGACAAGTGAAGTCAATTAGAAGCTCTTACTTCCTGATGGCTGAGCGTACTGCGCAGACTCAAACTGAGCTTGACGACGTAGATGTGACATGAGCAACCCGTCTGTCTTCTAGTAGCTGTGCCTAGAGCCCGAAGCCATTTGTTTTGAGAATAATGGCTGGCTGATGAAGTTATTGGCTGGCTAGCCGGCTCAGCCAAAACCTAAATGGCTGCTGCAGCCGCCAAACTTTTCATAGCTGCAAATGGCTGAAGCTGCCACTTCATGTCTACATGTCTATGTTATACTGATTTACTAGATCTCAATATTTCCAAGCAATGCATGGCTTACACTATATTTTACACTATATTTCTACAAAATGCAATACAATGTAATAAAGAAAACACCAGATTTTACTTTCACAACGTATGTACATATTTATTTTGTAGTCTGTATGCTACTAAACATTTTCAAATAGCCTACAATGTGTTGTGTTTAGGCTAAATGTATGTAGGCTAAGTTGTATACGATAACTTGGCATTATCATGGATGAAGCTTATCATATTACACCTTGAAGGAGCAAGTGATCCATATTTGGATCCAACAGAATTGTACAGAAGAGAGAGAGCTTCCTAACGGTGCATGTGAGAGGGTGACGGCAGAGATCGCGGAGAAGTATGTTGATTAAGAACGCAAAATTTTGTTGAATTTATGAGAAATCTACAGACGCAAACAGACGAAGTGTATTTCAGACTTTTTTTCACCACAAGTCTGAAAGAAGACATGTTATTGAAGACAAATATCCAAAAATCTCAAAATTGACCAGTAAAAAAAAAAACGATGCCTGCCGTGTCTCGCCTTAATATAAACACACACTGTTATCAGTATTATTTTGGACAAAGTTTTGCACATTTCACTTCAATTTACACTGAAGCATGCGTCGTGAATTAGAAACGGTGGTTTGTTACTGCAGTAATATCACGTTCAGTGCTATAAATCTCCGTTCCAGAATATTTGGTTCATAACATCAATCTTTGATTCAGGTGTTTGTGCAACCGTGCCCTGAACAAAAGTCTGGGTAGGCCTAAGTTAAAAAAAAAAGTAAGTAGGAATTAGGAAAGTATGTGAGAAGTGAGATCAAAATTACCTTGCTTGCTTCTTTCCACCATTTCACCTCAGTGCGAGAAAAAAATGCATCGCTTCTTCTGTACGGAAAACGAGCAATTTTAATTGGTCGTCAATTCACTGTGAGTCTGTGTATCGTAGCAACGAGCACAAGACTGTGCTGTTATGAATCCAGTGAGAAAATAGATCTCGTGTATTGTTTATATTTCGTGTGTGTATGTCTCTATGTGATAGAATTATTATTTGATGCAAATAATTCTAGCCGGCTCAGCCAAACTTTATCAGATGGCGGCTCAATTTGGCTTACGAAATTATTGGCTGGCGGCGGCTGAAATTCTAAATGGCGCAAATGGCGGCGCCTGGCGGCGGCTTCGGGGTCTAGCTGTGCCAAGAGAAATCTGAATCATTCCCTTCCGAAACTTGCAGAGACGGAGAGTGTGAGTAGGAGGTGTCCATGAGCTAGGAGCAGGAGCTTGTCATTTTGCCTCCACGTCCCCCCGATTGCCCGCGAGCTTCTCCTCCTGTCCATACGGTAATTCTCTACTGTGCGACAGAGAGTCGCGTGGTTATGACGCAATCGTTAGCCTATTTTTACAAAAATTGCTTCTACGGGGCCATAACGTAAGCTACAAGGTAATGGAGCCTTTTATACATTTTCGTGTTTCTTTAGAAATAAATAATGGACAAATGGACTCTTTAAACGCCTCAGATGTAAAGTTATTCGCTGTCAAAGTGACGCCAAAATGAATGGGAGTCAGTGGAATGCTAACAGCAGGTGGGGGTCCGCTAATCAATGGCGGCGCCCGGGGAAGCTTCAAAATAATATGAAACCCTGCCCCCCTGGTGCTAAGGCATACCTGTCAACATTTGGGTAGCAAAATGTTGGGTAGCAAAATGTTGGGTAGCAAAATGTCCAAATTTCGAACTTGCCTTGCTTTGTTTTAGTGAAGTAAATAGCCGCTTTAATTTTCTTCTCAACCTCAATTGTTGACTCCATTATGACCGCCCACTCCCACCCACAGCAAAGGTAAAACTGCCCGCTCCCGCGAGATTTGCGTTGCGTTGGGGGTTGGTGCTGGATGGCAGAGGCAGGCTAAATACACATTAATTGCGCAGATATTAACATAAATAAATACATAATATTCAATAAAAATAAACATGAATAAGACTTATTCAAATTCTTTTTTATTTATTTTTATCGATTGCAAAAATTAACTAAATTAATCACAAATTGTTTTCTGATTAATCACGATTAATCACCATTAAAACAACTTACGTTTTTAATATATTTTATAATGTAACAATTTCACAGTTAATCTCCCAATTAATGTAGAAACAACATAAAGACAGTATATTTTAAATATTTGTCTAACAGTAAATATACAGAAATTTAATATAGTTATCAAACAGTTTGCACTGCATACATTTTAAATTATATGATTAATCCTTATTAAAGTTACAAAAGTTCTTTAGTCATAAGCAGCGAGTGTTTTTCTCTGTTACGTTTGTTTTTTGATTACCTTTACTGACAGAAAGCTTTATTGGCTGCTGTCCCTTTAAAACCAGCCGCGGATCTCACACATCTCATTCTCTCACAACTCTTTGCCTTCATTTAAGTCTTTATTTCACTAATTTAAGACTGCACAGTCTGCTCTTCTGAGGATACTCGACAAAACGGACATTTAGGAATAATTGCGTGTGTTAGTGTTCGTTCAACTTCAAACCAAAAGAGAACTCGGTCAATTTGTCTTGGCTTGAATGGTTTAAAATCATTTGTATGAATAAAAGCGTATCATATAATGTAACGCCAGCCAAAGGATGACAGAAAAAACGGATGCTGCGTTAATTGCGTTAAATATTTACCACTGAGTCTTCTCCTCCCATTTCTACCAGTGATGCTTGTTCATTGGATTCAACGGAGAAAAGTGAAGTCAATTAGAAGCTCTCACTTCCTGGGGGTCGAGCGTACTGCGCAGACTCAAACTGAGCTTGACGACGTAGATGTGACGTGAGTAACCCGTCTGTCTTCTAGTAGCTGTGCCAAGAGAAATCTGAATCATTCCCTTCTGAAACTTGCAGAGACGGAGAGTGTGAGTAGGAGCTGTCCATGAGCTGGAGCAGGAGCAACTTTTAGTAGGTATTCCGATTAATTATTTTGTCATTTTGCCTCCACGTCCCCTCGATTGCCCGTGAGCTTCTCCTCCTGTCCATACGGTAATTCTCTACTGTGCGACAGAGAGTCGCGTGGTTATGACGCAATCGTTAGCCTATTTTTACAAAAATTGCTTCTACGGGGCCATAACGTAAGCTACAAGGTAATGGAGCCTTTTATACATTGCCGTGTTTCTTTAGAAATAAATAATGGACAAATGGAGTCTTTAAACGCCTCAGATGTAAAGTTATTCGCTGTCAAAGTGACGCCAAAATGAATGGGAGTCAATGGGATGCTAACAGCAGGTGGGGGTCCGCTAGCCAATGGCGCCGCCCGGGGAAGCTTCAAAATAATATGAAACGCTGCCCCCCTGGTTCATCTTCCCGCGGCCGCGTCTACTTCCTGTGCAGATGTCAACAGCGCAACTGGGTTGTAGGTTGCCAGGTTGAGCTCACAAATGGGTTGAAATTTGTAAGATGTGTTGATTGTGTGAGTAGGTTGCGTTTCATACAAGATCTGGCAACTGGACAACCTTGGAATAATATATTGATGTGATTATTCATATAACGAGGTTTGGGCCATACAAATTACAGGAGTTTCACGGGAGAAATAACAAAACGGGAGGGGGACGGGAGATGGGTGTGAAATACGGGAGAATCCCGGGAAAAACGGGAGTGTTGACAGGTATGTGCTAAGGAGGTTAAAAGATGAGTGTTAATCTCTTATTAATTTGATATATTTCATCATTTCTGTCAGACCATGAACGTGTCCATTTTTCGTAGTCCTGTGGTGTGACTGATCTAGACTGATCTAGTTCGAGAAAAAAGAAAAAATATTTTAAAAAAAGAATCATATTCAGGTTTAAAACAATGAACTTATTCAGTTCCTGTAATGCCCAAGGTCAGTCTTGTATAGCAATGACTCAAAATGGCTGCAAAGGTGAAAGAGTCCTGTGGTGTGACAGGCTCGATGGTGTTTTAAGCCCCCAATGGCTCCTTAGAGGCAGCTAACCCTACCCTCAACCTTAAACCTACCCATCCCCTCGCTGCCTGGAAGGCGCCGTTGGGGGCTTAAAACACCAAAGGCCGGTGTGACAGCCCGTCCTGTAGTGTGACATAATTAAGTCAGATGTCTATCTAGATTCTCGTCTGTTATGTTTGCAATATTAAACATAAATATAAATATATCTCTGTCTCTATATATATATTAAACAAATATTGCAAATATTAGATATAATATACCTATATTATACATATATTAAACATAAATATATATCTGTCTTCATTTGTTTGTTGTATGTGTATGTTAACAGTCACTGATCACAGTGATTTTTGTCCGTTTTAGGCATGAGCAAAGAAAGGACAAAGAGGTACCGGGAAAGGTTATCACAGGATGAAGTCAAATTTATCTTGTTCACTGGAATCTTTGTTCAAAGAGCTGAATTGATGATTTTAACATGCTTTTAATTATGTTAGCATGATTTTAATGATTTCTCCTGAGAAACAAGATATTTGTTTAGTCTTTTAAGTTAAAAATAAAAATGAATCGTCTTTATTACGGGGTCTGATTTGACGCCTCCAAAATGTTAATTATTCAGTATGTCTTGTTCACTATGTTTTTAGTTCAAATTCATACACTAAGTAATAAGATTGTACTGATATGTTGCATTTTCATTAATGTTAAAATAGAGATGCAAATGAATTTGTTTGTTACAAAAGTATTCAATAAATTTCACCATAAATGTTCATACAGTGTTTCATTTCGTCCTGTGGTGTGACATCACTTCAAACACAATTAAACGACTTTTACTATGTTAACTAGCTTAAATGATTATATGCATTTGAAAACATTGCATAATATAGGCCTAACTATATAAAAAAATAAACATTTTCAAATATTTTTTCTAATTTTACACAATATTTCCACTGGAGAGAGTGGTAAAAGATGGCACAAGCAAAGAATATAATCGAAAAACAGCTGTGAAAAAAAAATATATGCAGAATTTTAATGATCATTCTTTAAGAATACTTGTTAAACTTAAAACATACCTGATTTGTATTTGAAATTAATAATATTTCAATATTTGAATTTTATAGTAATGTCATGTCACACCGCAGGACATATTTTGCCTGGAGCTGTGAGAAAAGCTTAATAAATTACATAATGAGAGAAAAAAATCTGCTAACCTCTAACAGTTTCAAAAACAACAGCATTTGAACTTTACAAATTCATACAATTCTCAAGCAATTTAGAACTTTGTTTAAAAAAATGCTGTTTCACCCTTATTTGTCATCTACCCTCACATAGATGCCTAGATACAGCGCCCCATAGGGCTCTTAGTCCAAAAGTGCACATATGTGACTGTGTGTGTTTGTGTGGATGGAATCACACTGAGAGCAGGTGGATGGTCACTCAAGATTGCACTTTACTGGGCCTGTCACAGACAAAACTGGGACAAACACGGTCAAAACAAAAGCTGGTTAGTGCACAGTGCATCAACGTTGCTCAGATGTCAGCAGTGAGAGATTTGAGACTGCTGAATATACATTTTTACAATGTGATTGTGAACATAAAGTTGAATAAAACTCAAAATAAAGCATACATTAATTAAAATATAAAAATCTGTTCTCATTTCTCATCAATTCACATAAGTACAGAGAAACTATGACCTTCAGAAACCATCATTTTACATATTTTGTATAATTGAAATATAGAAAGAGAAGAACACTGACCTAAAATGGCGCAGTCACACATTTCAGCACGTGCGAGATATAGCACACGTGTTAATGCTAACACTCAATTCAGCTAATATACACAGAACATGACAAATCCAAATAAAACACATACCTGGCACAAACACGACCAGAATCTGGTTAGTGTACAGTGCGTCAAAGTTGCTCAGATGTCTTAAATTAAATAAACAGACGTTTGGAGTTCACAAGCAGGTTAATACACACACACACACAATCCACTTTATCATCGCAAATGACACAAATTTGACTTGACTGACAGAACAGGAACTGACAGACAAATGAAGTAAACTTGTGTGAAGTATAAAATTCCAACCTTGCACGTGAAAAAAATCTTTTTATCTATCAAATCTAAACAATTTTTATGATGCAGCGCTTACTGATGCGAGTGACCAGCAGCGAGAGATGTGAGACTCTGCAGCTGATGACGAAGCTCCAGCCGCAATAGGGACTTTAAACAACATCTGCGAATGCAACCGTAAGTATCCTGTCACACCGCTGTAGACAAGAACGTAAAAATCACTAAGCAACTGTAAACAGGACGGCGCAACGCGGCATCAGTTTATTGAGATACAAAACAAATGTCATTTAAAAAAGCAAGAGAAGGATTTCTTTTGGCATTAAATGACAATCTATTGTCAGAAGAAGAGTTTTTACTATTGTATGATGTAAATAAGTCTAAAAACCTAGATTTACCGTGTAAGCAATACTTACCTTTTAACCTTGATTACACGGAGGAGGATGAATGCTTAAATTAATTTCGTGTCAGAAAATGTGACCTACCAATTCTGGGAGATGTTCTCGGGATTCTCGATGAGATTGTTTGTGATCAGAGAAGTGTTGAGGAGGAGTCGAGGCGCTGTGTACGCTCCTTAAGAGGCTGGCATACCCTTACCAGTACAGTGACATGATGCAAAGGTTTGGTCACCGACAAGTCCCAGTCCTGTGCATGGCCACAAACTCTGTGCTGGACTATATATATTCTGCACATCATCACAGGATAACGCAGTGTGAACCTCTGCATCAGTCCCAGTATCTAGAAGTTTTGTAACTGATATCTTAAAGCACAACAACCTCCAAGTTGCCGATTCTGTAGTTGAAGAAATCACTACTGCAATTTGTGCATGTAACCCTGTTCCAAAAGCAATTGAAAAAGGTGGCCCTCTTGCTACTTCATATCAACGCAAACAATATTACAAAGAAAAATTTAGTGTTGTGGAACCAATTACCTAAATACTTGATCAAGAAAAGAAATGATCCTTTCAGTATGTCCCACTGTTAAAATCATTACAGCAAATTTCAAATAGAAAAATCATTCTTGACAAGGTAATTGAAAATCAGAGGAAAGGAAGACATTAATCTTGACCCATCTTTTGAATACACGTCCCCTAAAGATGGTTGGCATTTTAAGAAGAACTGCTTCTTGAATGCTGATGAGTTACGAATATCACTTTTTCTGTATGTGGATGATTTCGAGACTTGCAATCCCCTAGGCACCTCTAGGGAAAAAAAAAACTTTGTGGTGTGTATTGGATATTAGCAAACTTTCCACCAGGATCTCACTCATCTTTATCATCTATTTATCTTGCAGTACTTTGCAAAAGTGATGATGTAAAAACATTTGGTTATGACAAAGTTTTGGAACCTCTTCTGAAAGCTCTGGAGGATCACGGTGTGTATGTCCCTTTATTAGGTGCATCTCTTAAAGGTACAGTGCATAGTGGTGTGGCTGATAACTTAGGAGCGCACAGTATTGCTGGCTTTACTGAGAGATTTTCTGGTGATTACGTATGTTGGTTTTGCACAGCAAATAGTTGTGATATTAGGTCTCACTGTGTTGCATCTGGGTTTTTTAGCCCGAGAACTCAAGAGGTCCACGCAGACCATGTTAAAATAGCTTATGAGAACAGCAAACAGTGTTTTGGAGTTAAACGAGAGTGTGTTTTTGCCAAAAATATGACTCATTTTCATGTTGTCTCTGGTTTTCCCCCTGACGTTGCTCACGGCGTATTTGAGGGTGTTGTGCCGGTTGAACTGGCTTACTGCTTGGCATTACTGATATCAAAGACATTTTTTTACACTTGATGACCTAAATAAAGCTATATTGTCCTTCCCCTATAAATGGTCAGACAAAACAAATAAGCCACATGTTGTACCAAAGAGTTTCTCAGGTCGGAAGACTATTGGAGGCAATGCCCATGAAAATTGGAGCTTGCTGAGGTTGCTCCCATTTCTGATTGGACATTGTGTGCCAGAAAATGAACCAGTATGGCTTGTATTGATGGATTTAAAAGATATTGTTGAGCTAGTAGTTGCTCCTGCGCATAATGATGAATCCATCTCATACCTTGAAAGTAAAATAGTTGAACACAGACAGAGGTACTTGGAGCTGTTCCCTGATGTGATACTTCTACCAAAACACCACTATCTTGAACACTACCCTCAGATGTTAAAGAGCATATTTCAGGCAAAAAAAAAAGAAAATCAAAATGAATATATAACCGTGTATGAAAATATCATATGAAAAGATAATGCAGGATTTAAAATGTTTTAAAACGACATAAGGACACCAATTTAGTAGATAGGTGAGCGTTTCTTTGACTGCTCGTAAAAAAACGGGGGTTTTTTTCAACATCGCGTCATTTTACGTCACAAGAGGGAGATGTGTGCTGTGCTCTGCGGCTCTGCCGCAGCTCAGTGCAGAGTAGGTTGGTATTCAGTAAGAGCGGTCGTGAGTCAGTGTGTTTTCAGTAGTTTTTGTATTTCAATTTATCATCGTCATGGTAAATTATTGTGTTTGTGGAGCTTGCAAAAACTCCAGCCTGTCAGGACATCGAGTCCACCGGTTTCCTAACAAGAAAAGGGACGGTGCTATCTTTCGTGCCTGGGCACGGTTTATGCAGGTGAAGAGACGGGATTTCTCTTCCACGTCGACTTCGGAAAACGAAAACTGAGCTACTCGTTATTGTGTTTGTGTGGACCGTTTATCAGTTTGGACCAGTGCAGCGCGAGCCTGATCAAGCAACACTGTTACTGCGAGATCCAGTAAATAAAGCATTTGAATTCGCCACTTAAGTAATAACATCGCTGCGAGATCTAGTGAGAAATATTCACATTTCTCTGTTATTAACGGATCAAACAGCGCTGACGTGGAAACCAGGAATAAACTGTGCAATGAATGAACTATCCAGTGTCCACAGATCAGCAACATTCATGGATTTACTGTAGTAACACTACTGTCTGCAACCATGGACGTTTGGCAGGAATAGTAGGATAAAATGCTTTCAATTTACATTACGTCGGTTTTATTTTGACATTATGAATGCAATTGCTGCCCTCAAATGTTAATCTGAACTAAAATAAACCTTTGTTTATAGCCTACTACCAATATTATATTTCATTTTGTCCAAGGAGCTGTTTTCTTTTATTTGCTTCTAAGAAGAGTCAAGTATAGCTCCATCATTGCTCAAAGTAAAAAAATATCATATTTATGATGTTAGTTTTAATAAAAAAAACACAGGTAACACGGGTCTCTCACCAAGACACCTGCCCTGTTCTTCACTATCTCCTCACACCACAACTCAATTTGTCTCCTTTGACCGTTGTTCTGTCTAACATTAATCCTGGCCTGTCCCTGCTTTCTTGGCTGCCTAGCAGGCTCATAATTGTATAGCTGTGCTCCGTCATACGAGTAAGTATGAACAATTTCCTCAGCGTCCGAAACGTCATGCGATCCATTATTTCCCTGTTGTTTGAATCGACCGCTCTCCCTCGTGCTACGTCACGCCCGCCACGCCCATTTTCAGATGCAGAAGTAAAATTTTCTCACAAAAACGACTCCAGAAGCCACTTTTTTTAAAGAAAATCTAGTTCCTACATTATTTTTCTATACATTGACTCATTGGGTCTTCTAACCTGCAATATGCTCTTTAAGGTATTTTGGCCCTCCAACGTCTGTCTGGACAATGCGATTCAAAGCCAAGCATGGTTTCTTTAAGAAGATTGTGAAACACACCAGTTGCTTCAAGAATATACCTTTGACTTTGGCTTCAAAACATCAGCTGATGATCGCTTTCCACATCAACTCACCATCCTATGGTAAATCTAGCCTAGATGTACCTAATGTGTCCACAGTCCCAGTTGATGTGCTGAAAGAGGAAGTGGCTTGGGCTATTAAGTCTAAATACCCTAACACCTGTGAAGTGCATCTTGCAAAGAATGCAAAAATTAGTGGCATAACCTACAGCAAAGGTATGGTAGCTGCTCATGGATCAGCAAGTGGCTTAGTGGAGTTTGCTGAAATTATTCAGATGTCTATCATCAATGAGAACTTGTTCTTCATTGTGAAAGTGCTGTTGGGGTGGTACAATGAACACTATAGAGCCTTTGAACTGAACCTGTCGCCTTCAAGAGAAGTCAAGCTTTTGGCACTCAGTGAACTCACTGACACCTATCCATTGGCCGATTACATGGTTGGATCAGACCATATGGTGACCTAGAAAAGGCATATCCTCTTAAAAGTTTGGTTAATTAACCTATTGGCAATTAATTTGTTTTACTTTCTTTTTTTGTATATGCATGCAATATGTTAGTTAAGTTTGGCCTTGAAGAGATAAAGAGTCATGGTGTGCATGCTGACATAACTACTTTCAAGGGCTCTGTCTTAGTCTGTCATTGACTTGCTAGACTTACACTCACCTAAAGGATTATTAGGAACACCTGTTCAATTTCTCATTAATGCAATTATCTAATCAACCAATCACATGGCAGTTGCTTCAATGCATTTAGGGGTGTGGTCCTGGTCAAGACAATCTCCTGAACTCCAAACTGAATGTCAGAATGGGAAAGAAGGGTGATTTAAGCAATTTTGAGCGTGGCATGGTTGTTGGTGCCAGACGGGCCGGTCTGAGTATTTCACAATCTGCTCAGTTACTGGGATTTTCACGCACAACCATTTCTAGGGTTTACAAAGAATGGTGTGAAAAGGGAAAAACATCCCGTATACAGCAGTCCTGTGGGCGAAAATGCCTTGTTGATGCTAGAGGTCAGAGGAGAATGGGCCGACTGATTCAAGCTGATAGAAGAGCAACTTTGACTGAAATAACCACTCGTTACAACCGAGGTATGCAGCTGTAACCGCACTGGGTAGTACATTAACATTAATAATTATATGTAGGGAATTTTAATAATTAATCAGGAATATGATTAATATATATATTGCATATTACAGTTACATTAAATTATCGAAACTGAAAATAGATCGATTGTATATACGACTTACCAATCACAACGAATTATAATTCCTCATTCAGATATCAATAGTCTATTTCAGATCATTATATGAAATAACCCTTAATTGAAATTAATGTAATTATCAAACAGTGGTTTGTCCCGCAAACGGCCGTAAGATTAACCTATCAACTTCTCAATAAAGTTATCACTGCTTATAATTTCAGGAATTATAGTTCTGGCCATAAAACTATTCTCCTGTCCTTATAAACTTAACAAATCGTAAAGCTTTGTAGCTTAAGATCGAAACATCTCATTGACTTGGTTATATGAGCATTTTAGACAGAAACAATCAAGCATATAATGGTTTTAATAATTGAACTAATTACTACATCGAACTAAGGAATACAAATTCTACAATTTACACGAGTATGCATATAACAATACAAACAGTAAAAACAATACAAGACAAAACGGATAACAGATGAGAGAGAGAGAGAGGATGAAAGGGTGAGCGAGAGAAAGTGAAAGCAAAATGTGCGATCCGAGAGGGATCACAGTATGGCAGAAATCACAGACCAGGTAACCTTTGAGAGAGACAACAAGAAATCAAATCACATTAAAAGTTCCATAAAACTATACTTTCAAAATGGTTCTCTTTGTTGCTGAAGAACGCAGAGTCGTGCTCGTGCGTGTGTCCTTAAGAGCAGCGTGCGTGTTCCATCGTGTCTTCTGGGGCAAGCAGACTCGCAGAAAGATTTAAAGGTTCACCGAACATGAAGTTACCGACGAAACAATTCAGAGTTCATCTCCCTCATGGAGGGAGAGGCGAATATGAAAATAAAACTTAGTAAAGAAAAGAAAAACGGAGATGAGAGCTCCCTAAAGAGCCATGGAACCGGAAGTTCTCTCAGACGAAGTGCTCGTGCGTGCATCCTTAAGGAAGAGGAGCTGAGCCGCGGGAATTTCAACAGAGTCCTTTTCTTTGAGTTGAAGTTGCCGGCTACGTTCGCTTCACTGAACGTAGGGAGAGTCCGAAGACGAAAATAAAGAAAAGACTTAAAGAAAAATAAAAGAGAAACGGAGAAAAGCTCCCGAAGGAGCCATGGATCTTGAAAACCTCTCACAGAAAAAGTGCTCTCTGAGAAACTTCGGTGTCAGTCTCTTATGGAGAAGATGGGTTCACGCCTATTTCGCATACGTGAACCAATCACCTTCAGAGATTTCAGAGCGGGAAGAAGTTTCTTTGTCCTGTAGGCAACGCCCACTGGAATGAGTCATGAGTGAGATCGAATTTGAGAAGATTTGCTCAAGACATATGAAATGTGTCAAATGATACAAATTACTGCAGTTGGTTATCGAATTTCAACTCCGTTAGATTGAGAGAATTACAGAGATATAAAACACGTCATTTGAAGATTATAGGAATACAAAGTTACATACGATATGCATCTTACAAGCATTTAAAAGTTTGATTAACACACGATAAAATTGTCAGTACTTCCAGTATGGCATGTGAAGACATCTAAGCACAAAAGGAATACATTTAAAACATTTAGAGGTACTTTTCTCTGAAAAGTTCTATGGATGGTGTTTGTGTGTGTGTTAATGTGTGTGTTGGAATGTGTGTGTGTGTGTGTGTGTGACTTCTCAGTCTCCCGGGGGTTGTAAAGTGTTATCCTCTAGAAAGGGGGGTCGGGTTACAAGACCATGATTCTATTTGAGACATTAACTAGGAAAAACATTAACACTTCCAAGTTACAAATCAGAAAATCATGACTATGGCATGAAAGGGCTAACCAAACATGCAGGCCTTAATACATCATCTTAGGTTCTGAATCATTCTGAATTAAATGCAAGGTAAGTTTTTGTGTGTTTGGAATGTCTATAGACAGTTTCGTTATCTCTTTGGTGCAGAGAGAAAGGGGGTTTGGAATGCAGAACGTTGTTCTGGAGTGTGTCTAGGGTGCTATAAAGTCTCGGGGTAGCCGTAAAAGTTGTCAGAGAGCCATCTAAACCCAGCCATGCTGGCACCAGGCCTATGAGTTACATTTACAGGTTAAACGTTAAAAGTTTTCCAAAATTTATAATGACAAGGCTTCTGGAGTTTTGTGTGCAGGGAAAAACAGAATCATGATTCTTGCACATCCGTTACACAGCAAAGCATTTGTGAAGCCACAACACGCACAACCTTGAGGCGGATGGGCTACAACAGCAGAAGACCCCACCGGGTACCACTCATCTCCACTACAAATAGGAAAAAGAGGCTACAATTTGCATGAGCTCACCAAAATTGGACAGTTGAAGACTGGAAAAATGTTGCCTGGTCTGATGAGTCTCGATTTCTGTTGAGACATTCAGATGGTAGAGTCAGAATTTGGCGTAAACAGAATGAGAACATGGATCCATCATGCCTTGTTACCACTGTGCAGGCTGGTGGTGGTGGTGTAATGGTGTGGGGGATGTTTTCTTGGCACACTTTAGGCCCCTTAGTGCCAATTGGGCATCGTTTAAATGCCACGGCCTACCTGAGCATTGTTTCTAACCATGTCCATCCCTTTATGACCACCATGTACCCATCCTCTGATGGCTACTTCCAGCAGGATAATGCACCATGTCACAAAGCTCGAATCATTTCAAATTGGTTTCTTGAACATGACAATGAGTTCACTGTACTAAAATGGCCCCCACAGTCACTAGATCTCAACCCAATAGAGCATCTTTGGGATGTGGTGGAACGGGAGCTTCGTGCCCTGGATGTGCATCCCACAAATCTCCATCAACTGCAAGATGCTATCCTATCAATATGGGCCAACATTTTGAGTGCTTTCAGCACCTTGTTGAATCAATGCCACGTAGAATTAAGGCAGTTCTGAAGGCGAAAGGGGGTCAAACACAGTATTAGTATGGTGTTCCTAATAATCCTTTAGGTGAGTGTATATGAACATGCCACTTTACATTATATTTATATTATATTATATTACATTAAATATACTCAGTATATTTGTTGTTGCATATTGGATTTAGGAGTTATTGTGTAACACATCAATTTAACTTTAATTTACTAACTTCTATGTGGGCCATGTTTCTGTCTTTTTCAGGCACCAATGTAAATTTTCAGGTTGAATTTGAAATGATTTTGAGCTACAACTAGTCATCTGTTTTGATGTAAATGGTATTGTTTTAATGGTTTTAATAAAGAAAAAAAGATATAGGAGATTATAGGGGTTTTCCCCCACAATATTTGACCTCTTTGGTAGTAAACAACAAATTGGTAAAATAATCATCAGTTTAATTGATAATGAAAATAATCATTAGTTGCAGTCCTAAAATTATTACTGTCTGATTTCCCATTCTATGTAGCTTAGTTATTTGAATTGACAAACCTGCTATCTCTACATACATGTTAACATTAGAAGAAAAAATGTAGATCAACAAATCAATATGCAACAACTTTTTCCATCTTCACAGATTGAGACGGACAATGACGGCCCCAGCCATTCTTAAAGTGATCCTGGGAGACAACAGCAGTCAAAGAATGAACTTTCAAAATGGACTTCCAGGTTCTCTCAGTGAACTTGTAACCGAGGTACAAGGCAATGTAACGTTAAAACTGACTTTAGGCTTCAGTTTATGGATGCACTATTTGTAAATATTCATGAACCTCATTTCAATTGATGAAGTAGAGGACAGAGGAACAATCAGAATGATTCCCATGACAGAGGCCTCAGCTCCACAGTGTGCTGATATCCCTTCAACTTCAGAGACTGCTTTATGCCATCCCTCTTTGGATGAATCCTCATCCATGTCTAGTATGTGTCTTGAAACTGACACACTCTCCACAACAGAGTCAGAGACATCCAGGTCTAGACAATTTTGGCTCACTGTCTTCCATGTCCCTCAGTTGTCCTTTGATGCAGAGCTGAAACTTGAGCGAGGCAATGCAGCATACAAAGAGAAGGGTACATTTCTTATTCCAGATCCTAAACTGAAGTCGAACATTCTTGAAGGCCTGGTTCAAGAAATTGTGAAATATAAAGTTTATGTCACTGATAAAGAGTTTAACACCGTTGGGGAGGCCCTCACCTCGAAACATCCTTGTTTAACTGAAAAAGGCTCCCTGACAGGATATGCTGGTTGTAAAGCTAGCTTAAAGAATAAACTTGCAATTTACCGCACTCACTTGAGGAAACTGGGATGCCCTGAGGTAGTTGTAAACTCTGTTAAGCATAAGCCAGAGGGAAAAACAAGTGCTGCTTCTGCCATCAAAAGACCACGGCGATCGGAAGTTAACTACTGCCCCCCCTCATCCCACCGGAGAATCTGATGAGAGCCTGGAGAATCTGAGAGTGGCGCTTCTTTCAGATGTAAAGAAAAGCAACAACAGGGAGGTGGTTAGGATAAAAATGGACAAGACATTTTCATGTAGAAGATTTGAGGTGGTTCGTGACACACCCATGATCCAAGACTTCAGGGCAAGATGGCCAGCTCTCTTTGATGTAAGCGAGGTATGTCTTTAATGAAATGATGAGCCTCCAACAAGAGACTAAAGAATATGTATCCTGTGGTGCATGTTACCTGTTAATGATAATAGTTTTTAACCCTTTTTCAGTGTATAGCTTTACAAATTGCGTTTCAACTGTATTTTGAAATGCATTTATTTATTTATTTATTTTTCAGATAAATGCTGAATTTAAGCATATTACCACCGTGTCCCTACAGTCCAGATTTTTGTCACAGATCGATTTGCTTAATTCATCATGGAACCATGGCTCAAGTACAGTGGGTACGGAAAGTATTCAGACCCCCTTAAATTTTTCACTCTTTGTTATATTGCATTTATAAATCATTTAAGTTCATTTTTTTTCCTCATTAATGTACACACAGCACCCCATATTGACAGAAAAACACAGAATTGTTGACATTTTTGCACATTTATTAAAAAAGAAAAACTGAAATATCACATGGTCCTAAGTATTGTGCGATCGAGCCATGACGGTCATTTTGCCCGTTTTGAATTTTATATCTGTAATAACTTTGTTGAAAAAATAAATAAAATCCTGCTGGTACCTGACTTTTCCTAAAAGTGGTTGTATTTTCATTTAAAATGTTTTTCATATATATTACACATAAGGCAAAAAAAACAAATGAACATATTTACCTATTTCGGCCATAGACGGTCATATCAACCGCACTGAATTTCGCGGTATTCTTAATAGACACAACAATAAAATGTGGTAAAAAATACACAAATCATATTCCATTTCCACAACAAATCATTTAAATGTAATGATATTCAGAACAGAACAAGAATGAAAAAATAACTATAAACAAGCCAAAATGAAATACTTTAACGCGAAAGTGAAAGTAAGCGGCGTTGGGCTCACGTAACTCTAATTAGAATCTAAATTTTTCAACATTTGCAATGTATTTGGATGGTAAACTATTCTTTATTATAGGCTTTGTACTTCACTCACGTTCCAATATCGACGGAAAAAATCATCCTTTTCACATGCGCAAAATGGTACGAATTGTACTACTGACTATACAGAGCAGTGGAATTTTTATATGTTAGGTTGACTATTTTATTATTATATTTTATTATGGCTATAATGAACAGGCTGTGATGTCAAGATTGCAATGCTGGAATATGGTTTTGTGTGTGTGTGTGTGTGTGTGTGTGTGTGTGTGTGTGTGTGTGTGTGTGTGTGTGTGTGTGTGTGTGTGAGGCACGGGCGCGATCGAACAGTGGAAACATGAAAACATAGGCTACTCCGTCATTTTGTTCAGGACATCTACTGATATTATTATTTATAAATGTATAATTAAACTCGTTTAAATGTACAGTTTGGTGTTGTTTTGTTTTTAAAAGATATCCTAATACAATAAATGCATTAATCTCTCAATTGTGTATTTATCATTAAAGATATAGAGTTTGGAATATAGCGATCAAAATGACCGCTTGCAGCAGTTCTAGTAGTTATGGAATTCTGGCACTTCTAGTGTTAAACCTCAACTACCCACCTGAAATGAAAAGTACATTTGAGATACTGCAGAAGATAGTCATGGAGCTGGAAGGCTCCACTCTATCCAAAAAAGCACAAGTTCTCAGAAACAGACTCTATGAGTGAGCTGTTTCCGTGGTACGGCAGTATGGACACAAGGTAGTTTCCCACCTCTTGCAATAAGGACCATTTCCTTTTCATTTCACACACTCACAAAGAACTTGCTTTGTTAAAAAGTTTAATCTGTTTGATATGAGTAGGTTGGCCACTGTTTTTATTTTATTTTTATGGTTGTTTTAACATGTGCATAGTTTTTGGTTAAACCTATTGGTTAAAAGGACACTCTGATAAGAGTAAAGTGATATAAGATGATATAAGAGTAAAGTGATATAAGAGGTATAAGAGTAAAGTGATATAAGAGTAAAGTGATATAAGATGATATAATAGTAATGTGATATAAGAGTAAAGTGATATGCTGTCATTGTTCATTGACATTTCTTCATGGATTTTAAGCTATTTTTAACACGCAGAGAACTACTTACTTCTGTAGCACATACTCTGAAAAATTAGTTGTACTGTTAAAAGAAATGCATCAATTTGACTTCTCTTATGCTTTTAAAATTGAAAACAAAAATGTCAAGGTATGCTTTGGACTAGTTGATACTCATACTGTTCACCTTTTCCTCTACACCTGTTTGATGGTGTCTTTGTCTTTTACTTAATGTTTGTTTTGTTGCAGTTTACCAGCGGTGGGCCATCAGGGCCAGCAAGGCCTTCTCTGCTGGCCTAAACACTATCAGAATCACTGACTTGCACTTTAATATATTTTCTCCATGAATGAGTATTAAATTATTCCCAATAGTCCATTCTCTTAATTTCATAGCTTTTCTCTTGGTGGCACTGCTTCCAGTAGTGTATGTTTATGTTAGAGCTTTTATCCAATCATATTTCAGTCATCATATGCTGCCAGGGTCAAAGAAATCTGCCTTGAGGCCTTCAGAATCGATAGTGTGGGCGCCTGTATCTTAAATGAATGGCAATGAAACTGTTGCTTTAGCCAATCAGATAATCAGTCAGATTAAATCAGCCAATCAGATTTTGATTTGACTGCACCGGGGCCTTCTAGCGGGCGTACAATAACGTCGGCATTTTCACGTCCTTTGATTGGAGCGTGTACTATTACTATTAGTCAGAGCTAGCTAACCGCATCTGTAGCGAACTGCATAAACTAAAATATATTCCTAGATATAGTAGTTTTAGATTTAGTAGATAGTTGTAGATGTAATAGTTTTTCAACCCACAAATGAATGTTTCTTTCCCTCCTCGACCCCCAGCAGGTTCAAACCTACCGGAAAAAAATCCCTTATTCAGCCTTATCCAGCTTAACGCAGAGTCACGGAGCTCTATTCGATCTGTCCCATGTAAAAACAGAACTTACTGACTGTAATGTATGCCAGGACTGATTTTGAAGGCAAAAGTCCCGCTGATCTCATTGATTTCCTTCAAAAATCTTTGTGAGAGCATGGGGCAGCTGCAGGGGCGTAGCAAGCTTTTCAAAAGTGCGGGGGATGGATGTGGTTTGTTTATTAACAATAAAAATTGTGAATTTGATATAAACACACCAGACACACGCGTGCACCTGGGATGGAAATAAGCACCACCCATGACACAAACACACACACGGCCTCTCTTCCTTCATAGACCTCTTTCACAAACTGCAACATTCATTTCATTGCTCACCTGTGAACCTTCCTGTGCTCTCTCTGAAACTGATGCCTCCAGCAACTTCCTCAAAATATCAAAATCAATTGCACTGGCAATAAACCCATAAATACACTGCTTACCAATGGCAATTTGTCCCTCCTCCTCGTCAATTCCCTGCCTTCTTCATCACAGTTACTTTATACATTGCATGCCACATACATAACTGAATTAGCTAGCTGCTGAACAATATCCCAACTAGAAATTAGCATTAGTCTAAAAAACGAAATATAATACAGAAAACACTCGACATGTCAACAAAACATAAACAGAACATCTTCCCAAACACATCAAGCTTATTTAAAAACCTTGAAAGCATAAACACTCATTCAAAGTACCTGGAAAATGGAAAAGGGAGATGTAAATAACCATAACCATAAGTTCCCGCCTCCTCAGCACGAGCTGACCGATAAATCTAACGCACCAAGAGAGGCGGGACTTAAGGCAGAACAGCCAATCACAAACATTCTTTAAAAGTTGTGTAAATGTTAGCACAAAACGTTATTAAAATAATGTTTTCGGAACGTTCATACAACGTTATTAACGTTCTTGTAACATTGAGTAAAAAACGTTCTTGGAACGTCTTTATGACGTTATTTGTGATTGATGAACGTTTTCATAACGTTGATAGAAAACGTTCTTAGAACAAGGTTCTTGGAACGTCTTTATGACGTTATTTGTGATTGATGAACGTTCTCATAACGTTGATAGAAAACGTTCTAAGAACAACATTCTCAGAACGTCCTTAAATGTTATTAGTATTTTCTGAATGTTATATTTAGGCTATCATAAAACGTTCTGGGAACATGTTATTTGCTTCTTAACAGTTTACAATCACTAGATTTGTATAATATGACTATATATATCCATATAAACATTTTAAACATCACAGTAGTTTATAACACCACCCCAATAAACCAGCACTATATAGCCTATTAATAAATTAATATTAACTAGTGCAAAATGCCTGTGCAAAATCAGTTTTTTTTGTGTGTTTTTAGTAATTGTTGTTTTGGTGTGTTTGAGTGCTCATTGTTACAATTACACAGCAAAAGTTCAGTGACATTTTTATTTGTGTATAGTAGAAAGCAAATACTGATCCTGAAATAATGACATAAAATAAATGTGGAAAATTGAACTACACGATGCAGGGAGCAGACTACACAGTGAACTCAGAGAAAATGCTACGCTTGAGTAAAAACAGTTTGTGAATAGGCTACTACAAATGATGCCCGTGAAAGAGATTGTGAACGCATTGAATAGGATATGTTTTGTTGGTTAATAGCATGCTACTATTACACAGTAGTGATAATGTTAAGCACCAGAATGAAATATAATATTCAGAAGTAAACAGCATAGCTGACTTACAGATTCGGTTAACATGCACAAATGAGTAAGCGTGACGATTCAGGGAGCAGGCTACACAGTGAACTCAGAGAAAACGCTACGCTTGAGCAAACCGTGTGAATAGGTTACTACAAATGATGGCAAACTGCCCGTGCAAAATCAGTTTTTGTGTGTGTTTTTAATAATTTTTGTTTTGGTGTGTTTAATAATTTTTGTTTTGGTGTGTTTGAGTGCTCATTGTTACAATTACACAGCAAAAGTGACATTTTTATTTATGCATGGAAGAAAGCACCAAGGAAAATTTAACTACACGATTCAGGGAGCAGGCTACACAGTGAACTCAGAGAAAAGCTGTGAATAAAATACAATATTCAGAAGTAAACAGTGTAGCAGTAGCTGACAGAGTGTTTATGCCAGAATGTTTAAACAATTACCTTCTTTTACTGATATATTTAACAATATCTTTTGCATTTCTAATCCAAACAACGTCAAACTTTACACTGCACTTAAGGCGGGCATACACTGTGCGATTTTCGTCCGATTTTGAGCCGAATTCTGACTCGTACGACTCTTTTTCGGGTCGGGCCGATTTTCAGCTTTGTCGTGCGTCGTTTGTTGTGCAGTGTTCGTGCAGTGTACAGGGGGAAACGAGAGGCGATTAACCTCTCACGACCGGCAATCGGATGGTCGGATGAATTTCTGGCATGTTAGAAATTTTGGTCGCTCCTCGTGACTATATCGCACAGTTGAAGCAGAGCTACGAACCGATTGCCCTAAACTCAGTGTTTTTTCCCTCACTGCGCCTGCGCAAAAACAGTTTAATCTGCAGCAAAAAAAAAAAAAAACGAAAAAAGGGAGATCTTTAAGTTCTGTAGTTCAAAGCTACAAATTACTGTTGCTTACCTCCAGTTCGTGTTGCAAAATGGATTAACCATTACCCACTTCTTCCAAGCCACCTGCGATGTAGGCTACACTTTGCCTCTTTTATTGTTAAAAAATGTTTTTGAAATAAAGCTGTTTTTAATTTTCATTGATGAATTATTGCAGTGTTCGGACATATTATAGACTGTTAATAATTAATTATATGTATATAATTCATTGTAATCGACCTAAATGTTTTAGACAATTTTTAATGCGGAGAAGTAAGCTTCTATGTAATATTTTATTATCCTCACAGCGCGTTGGTTATGCGGTGATGCGCTATGAAATTGTTGCGTGGCAATTTAATTATAGTAGCCTATACTTTAATAGCCTAGGCCTTCCCTAATAATAATAATAATAATAATAATAATACAATAATACTAGCCTACTAATAATTTAATATATAAATTGGAAATGCTAAATCTTCTTGATATTGATAGCTGATGCTTGTTTTGACAGTATCTCTGGATAGGCTACATGATATTGTCCATAGGCGCAACCCGGCACGAGGATTTATTGCGCTGATTCGTGCATATTTCACACGTATAGTGTGAGCAGTCAAGTCGCAGCTCGACGTTCGGACCGTACAGTGTGAGCACATAAATCCTGAGCTTTGGCTTTACATCGCATGTGATCTACTCGTTCAGTGTGAGTAGGTTCCTTGCTGAAATCGCACAGATATCGCACAGTGTATGTCCGCCTTTACTTGTGCCCGTAGCAAAAAACCTGTCAAGTTTGAAAATGTTGTTAACAGACAGACAGACAGACAGACACACAGACAGACAGACAGACCTTCCTATAATTTATAGATAGATGTATAGATAGATATGCTATTCACATATGTGAAGCACTGTTAAATATATTGAAATACATTTTGAAAATATATTATTTCAAAAATACATTGAACATACATCTTTTAAATTGTTCCTCATGTTACATCTGTAAATATGTGTACATATTGTGTATATTTCACAAAATATATTCATGCCTTAGCCTATATCATGTTTAGTTTTTAATAAATGTTTTTGCAATTTTATTTCTACACCACATTAACCATTTATAAAGCTATATAATATTATAGGCTATTACATATTACATTATATTATAGCCTATTATAACCTATGATTTTGTAAACATACACTCATGCTTCATATACTCATTCCGTTTACAGTTTGGTGATGGCCACTACAGCCTATACACTTAATAATGGTAACCTCACATTTCAGGATATTTTATCTGATTATCAAATAATTCCCTCCATCAATTCTTCTTTTATGTAAATTCTGCGTGACTTCTAAAGCCTCTGTTATACTTTCCGCGACCGCGAGGGCGTGAGGGTCCGCGTGACGTAAAAATCGTCATCGGGGGTGCGCGCGGAGGCTCCTTGCAGACAGCCGCGTGCCTCCCATTTTTTGTGACCGCGCGGTCAAAAGGGCGCGCGTTCATTAGGTTAAAATCGCGAAAGAGATGGAAATAAACATGGACGCCGAATTTGAAGAGAGGCTGTGCGAGGAAGTCCGTCGTTACCCTCACCTCTACAATCCATCTTTAAGGGAACACAAAGACAACCATATGTGCAATAATTCATGGAGGGAAATTGGCCTGAATTTAGGCAAAGAAGAATGCTTGTGTCGGCAAAAATGGAAATATATGAGAGACCGCTTTGTTAAAGCAAAGAAGAGGCTGAAGGGAAAGAGCGGAGCAGCAGGCGGTAAAGTGTCTGTTCCCCCGATAGTTTCACTTTTGAGCTGGTTATCAGAGTTTGTTAAGCACCGGGAGACAGACTCCAACTTCCCAGTAGAGGTAAGTTAATGTGAATCTAAATTATGCCTTTTATGTTTGTTTGGTTGTTGGGCAGCATTGTTAAGTGAATGTAACAGTTAGAATCTTTTTTTTTTTTTAGAATGTTGTCTTAACACTTTATGGAACTTAAAGGGATAGTTCACTTTAAAATGAAAATTCTGTCATCATATACTCTCCCTCAAGTTGTTTCAAACCTTTATGAATTTATTTCTTCTGCTGAACATAAATGAAGATATTTTGAAGAATGTCAGTAACCAGACAGTTAACTGGTCCCATTGAGTCCAGACCAGGCCAGTCCAGAAGTACTGACATCCTCCACCGGGATGCCATTATGCCGAAGGTGTTCTCAATGATCCTTCGGGCCCGTGAATGCCGGTAGTTGTACACTTGCTGTACTGTCGTGAGGTTAGAGCCTGTGGGATAAAGTGAGAGGGCAATAACATTTCATCAGCAAATTTATGATAATGTGGTCCATGTCATATATGACTATATTATGACTATATTACTGCAAAATATCATTTTATAATTCTTTTGTACATTGTGATAAACAAAAGACTTTACCTGGGAATGGACGCATGAGATTTGGGAGCAGTGGGAAAGCTGCATCTGCAACAAACACATGCGGGTTGGTGACATCAGTGCCTGGCAGGGTGGCTGGTCGAGGCTGGTCCAGAGTCCCGCTGATTAGCTTGGACCCATAGTTGCTTTCTTTGAAGACGCCTCCATCGCTTTCACGTCCATACGCCCCCACGTCCACCATCGTGAACCGGTAATGGGCATCACAAGCAGCCATCAGAACAAGTGAGTGACTCCCCTTGTAATTAAAATAGTCACTACCCGCATTTCGGGGGGCTTTGATGGTGACATGCTTCCCGTCGATGGCACCGAGACACAGTGGGAAGTTCCAGATTCTCCAAAAATCATTCGCTATCTCCTTCCACTGTGTCTGGGACGGGAAGGGGACGAATTCCGGCTGCAGTGTGTCCCAAATAGCCTTGCACACCTCTGGAATGATCGTCGATACAGTGCAGCTGCCCAGTCTGTAACTTGCAGCTACACTGACCTGAGAACATCCAGATGCTAAATAACGTAAAGTCACGGCTAACCTTTCCGCCACACTGATCGGAGCACTGTGTGTTCTGCTGTGTTGAATGCGCTCACCGATTCTGCGGGCCAGAAAATCAAATTTCGCGGCGGACATTCGGAAATACTGATGGTACTTCTCCTCGTCCATTGCATGCATCTCCTGCACCAACGTGTTAAATTCCCCGTCGCTGACCCTATTTTTATTTAGTGGCCGCACACACCACTTTCGTGCTCTCCGTCTTTTCTTCCTTTTCTGTACTAAGTATAGCAGACAAAGCAGTTCTTCCTCATGTATTGACGTCGCCATTTTGCTACTGTCCCGGCCGATCTACTGCGCATGCGTTGAACGCGTTCACCGAGCGGACCTCAGCAGAAAGTATAAATACAAGTAGTCCGCGTCCGAGCTGTGCGCAGCTGTCGTGTACGCGTCCAAACTGGAGTATAACAGAGGCTTAACGTTACGTCTTTTAATTGGCGCGCGCACTCGAGTTACATTTGAACCAGATTTGAACTGAGTTACCATGGAAACGGGCGGGGAGCTCAAATGACGACAAGCAGCAACTCTGTCTTTCACTGTTGCTTTCGCTAATTTCAGGTGAGTTTAGTCACCAACATTACACAAATAGTACATAAAAATGTTTCTGACACATTCTTTCATGTAAATGACACGCTTCCGTTGAATATTTACTTTATAGAAATGGTTTAGTGTCTTCGGGAAAAGTCCGTTAGCATCTCAACTTTTAGGCTAACGTTAACTAACGTTAGAGGTGAGGTTAGGTTGATTAGACTTTAGCTGTAAGTTTAGGCTTTAGGCTTTTAATCTTATGTGTTGATTTGAGGTTTTGTAAAAGTTTTGCTGGCAATTTTTCAATGTGAATGGATGTAAACTAAAAAGTATTCACTGGATGGTTAATTCATAGTTTTCACGTGACGGAATGCCCACCTGGAGGGCAAATTGGGGTTTTATAATGCCATCATGCCTAGTATTAACATGAATGTGACGCAACCGCTTAATTCGCAGGTAAGTCAGTTGAATCACCGTTTTATATTAATGTGCTCTTTTAATTTAAGCATAACTTACAGCCGCACACACACACATACGTTACACACAGATTAATAACCTTACTTCAAAAAAATAATATATTCCTGGACAAGCTAATTTTTTTTTTACAAGTGAATGAACGATTTATTTGTCCAAAGGACAAGTACAAGACCAGGGTTAATGCCAAGCCCTGGTTTATACATTTTTATAATTTTATTATAAAAGCTTCAGAAGACCTTTCTCAATGCTGCTATTGTCATACAATGAAAGTATTATATTCCTACTTCCATAGTATGGCAAATTAGTACAAATTAGAAAAGTTTAGCAGGTACAGAATTTTGATGCACGTTATCTTATTTTCCCCTCAATGATGGAAGTTTTCATTTTCAGGTGTAGCTAATCCTTTACAATGTGTTATTAAACCTTTCCATTGTATAACATTTGTAACCTACATTTTAATCTTGTGTGGTTTAATATTTATAGTACTCAAAGCACAGCCTAAATAACTTAAGGGTTAACATTTATGGAGTAGTCACACTGTTATTATTAAATGTTTATGAAATAATAAATCACCATTAGTAACATCAGTCAATCTGTTCACTTTACAGACAGGGCATGAAGAGACTGGACCACAGACTGGACCACAGTGCTAGTTTGGCACCCCCAAATATATTCTGTGACCATATATATATATTCGAACACCACTAACCACTCGGTGAGTTGCACAGTTTTGAAAACGAGCGTTTAGGGTTGTTTTAATGACATGTTCGTGCATTCCCATAGTCAGCCACTCTGAAGCGGTCAAAGGCGATTCTAAACGAGTCAAAAAGTCGAGACGACCCATCGTCAACATTTCTGTGTCCACCACTCTAGTTCATCCAAAACAAACCAGAAAAGAGACTCAAAGTGCTAAATACCGGAATTATCCTTTAAGACTTCCGTTCATCTTCAGAACACAAATTAAGATATTTTTGATGAAATATGAGAGCTGGCTCACTCCTCCATAGTCTTCTAGGCAATTTTATTCTGCCTTTTCTGCCCAGAAAGTTAGTAAAGACATTGTTAAAATAGTCCAAGTGACTGGCTCAACCTTAAGTTCATCAAGCGACGACAATTATTTTTGTGTGCAAAAATAACAACTTTATTCAACTATTCATTTTCTTATGTGTGGGCCTCTGAGTGAGTTCACAAAAGTGCCGCACTACATCGAGTCCCATCTGCGTCATCTTCTCAGTTCTCGCTGCTCTCGTGAACTCTAGGGCTGGGACAATACAACTATCTCCCGATTCGATACTATCACGATACTTGGGTGCTGATACTGCTGGTATTACGATTTTTTTTTAAGAATTGCGATTCGATATTGAGATTTTTATTTTATTTTTAACACTAGACCATCAGAAAATGTTAAATCATACACTTTTACAGACTGTATAGGCTACATGATGTATAAGATGAGTCATATTTACAAAAACAATTCATCACATCTTTCTGACTTATTTCAGAAACATCATACAGTTAGTACTACATTCTCTTTAATAAATGATTCAATAACAAATACATTTTGTAACAGTCACTTGTGTTTATGCGCCCCAGGTGCCTCGCGTTTAACCGCCGGCTGCGCCTCACGTTTTTGGAGTTGAAAAAAAAAATCAACTCGAACCGAATGAATGGAGAGGCGGGTCTTCCGTTGTAGTGATGAAAGCTACAGTTGTTTTGGACGCCAGAGAGTGCGATGATGGAGGATAAACTTGTGGTGCTCTCGCGGGTTGCCAGGAGCTTAACGACTTCACAAATCGTAACTACCACAATGTTAACAGAAAATAAACAAAGTTAATAAAAGTCTGATTTGACGTTTACTTGACTGACAGGACAGCTGTTTTTGTGTTTGCCTAGCAACAAAAAACGCAGTTCACTGCTCGTTCTGTGTGATTGGGGCAGTGCTGTGCGCCTCGCGTTTTCGAACCGGAAAAACGCGTTAGGTGTGATTGGGGCTTTACTCTATCTTGATCGCTATCATAAACATCAGTGTTTATATTTGAAATTTAAACTTTTATCCTAGTACTTCTATGATAATTTGAACTAGCCTATTGTATCACAGAAATAATGATACTATGAGGTTGAAAAGACTGTTTGTGAAGCTGTTTACGTCAGCTTTTACACGTCGCTTTTACACGTCCACTTGAAAGGGATATTACGTTACTCGACACTCAAAATTTAACAACACATTTCATCCTTTGTTGGAACGAAAGTGACTTACTTCGGTCAACCTCATCTATAAGCAAGGACAAAAATAAAGCAATTTAATTTGAATTAATATTGATTCTGTAATAAAAAAATAATCCATTTTAAGATCGTTTAAAAAACAACAACACGATACCTAGCCTAGGTGAATCGATTTTTTCTCCCAGCACTAGTGAAGTCACTCAGAGGCCCATACTGAAGAAAATGAATAGTTGAATAAAGTCTTTATTTTGTTTTTTTGTGCATAAAAATTATTGTCGTCACTTGATAAACTCGCCAGAACAAAATTGCCTAGAAGCCTATTGAGGAGTGAGCCAGCTCTCAGATTTCATCAAAAATATCTTAATTTGTGTTCTGAAGATGAACTGGAGTCTTACGGGGTTGGAATAACATGAGGGTGAGTAATTACTGACAGAATTTTTTGGTGAACTAACCCTTAAACACCGTTTTCATTACATTTAAATGCTTATATGAAAATATTTGTTGTTGTTTTTTTAAGCTATAATGTAGTGTTTAAAATGTATGATAATCATATGAAATTTTCTACTTTTTGATGTGCTGTAAAAGTGTGCGCTTATAATTCACATGGTTGTGTTAATAAAAAATAAAGTTGTACGAATTCTGCAGAATTTTTTTTCTAACCTTAAAATAACATTTTAACTTGAAAGAAAGTGGACATTTTAATGTTCTTTGTTGTATTGTTAATAACATTTTGGGGGAAAGAACGTTGCAGGAATGTTATGCTTACCTTAAGATGATGTTCCAGCAACGTTATGCCAATGTTCCGGCAATGTTATACTAACCTTAAGATAACGTTGCATGAACGTTATGCTAACCTTAAGATAACGTTCCATGAACGTTATGCTAACCTTAAGATAACATTCCATGAACGTAATGCTAACCTTAAGAATGTTCCAGCAATGTTGTGCTGATGTTCCAGCAACGTTATGCTAACCTTAAGATAACATTCCATGAACGTTATGCTAACCTTAAGAATGTTCCAGCAATGTTGTGCTAACGTTTCAGCAACGTTATGCTAACCTTAAGATAACGTTCCAGCAACGTTATGCAAACCTTAAGATAATGTTCCAGCAATGTTGTGCTAACGTTCCAGCAACGTTATGCTAACCTTAAGATAACGTTCCAGCAACGTTATGCAAACCTTAAGACAGTGTTCCAGCAACGTTATGCTAACGTTCCGGCAACGTTATGCTAACGTTCCGGCAACGTTATGCTAACGTTCCGGCAACGTTATGCTAACCTTAAGATAACGTTCCAGCAACATTATGCTAACGTTCCAGCAATGTTTTTCTAACATTAAGATACCATTCCAGCAACGTTAAGCAAACTGGACATTTCAACATTTTTAGAACATTTCAAGTCAACGTTCCCACAACGTTCTTAGGACATATTTTTGTTAGCTGGGGCGCAGTAACAGAGCGGCCAGAGAAACGGAGGAGCGACTGTAGTGAGGCGTTTGCGCAAAACTGCGGAAAAACTGCAGAAAAAGTGCGGGTGTTGGTGTACATATCGTCATGTTTTGTGGTGACTGTCGCTGACACTCTCAGCCCAAAAGCGAATTAAAACTTAGGCCAGAAATACGACGGGACAGACTCGACTTTCAGCATTAGCCTCGATGGCGATAGAAAAGGTTGTTGAGACTGAAACGCACAGATAACCTGTACAACCTGTGGTTTAAAAGGTTGCCGGTTCGATCCTCGACTGGAGCATGTATTTCTAACCAAAAACCCTAACTGAAATATAACCATATATTTTGACTTGAATGTATAAAAAGTTATTACTATATTCATATGTATTGTTTGTTTGTATGTATGTATGTATGTATGTATTTATTTTACATGTTTGCTTGTAAAAAAAAAATTACCCCATTCATTAATAAAATCTAATTTAAAAATGAAAGAAATCAGAATTGAAAGTACTGCAACAATGTAATTGTCTTCTCTAAGTGACTGTTGGCAATAAATAAAGATAAAGGCCTTGCTGTTTAAATATATTACAAATTTATTACAAAATATACATCTTAATTATCTCTTTCTCTCACACACACACAGTAAGCATAGCACAGATACAAAGGAATTGAATTATATATAAAATACAAATATAAAATAAATAAACAAAATACAAAAAGTAATAAAGGTAGAAGATTCTGGTCAACTGGTAAAAAATATACAAAAAACAAAATCAACACACCTTGCAAGGCTCACACACAAAAAAAACAGTAATATACAGTGTGTTATTTCTGTTATGTTGATTTTTTTTTTTTTTTTTTAAATGCCAGACCTGTTATGTAGGATTAATATTGAACAGAACACTAATAGAACATGACTTTATGAAGATTACACTATCTACGCATTATGAGACAAAGACAAACCAATCTATTTCTTATCTGCCCTCTTCCTCCGCATCTCCTCCATCCACTGGTCAAGTGGAATTCCAGCATTTTGGGGACAGTATATGTACCCATAATACTGGCTGTGGACACTTTCTTTGTTGCGGGGCTGTTGGCACTGACTGCATTTATTTTTGTCAACTTTCCAATTGTAAGTCCTCCGGGCAGGTGGTGGGGAGGAAAGGGGGCCAGCAGGAGCAATCCGTTTGGATGCATAGGCTTGTGGGGTCAAAAACACATACACAAGAGGGTCACTGGCAGGGCTGGGGCCGGAGACAGTAGGGAAAGGGGCAGGGGTAGGTGGAGATGTCTGCTGAGGGAACAATTGCCTCTGAGCTGGCAACCTTGGGCAGACAGACTGCAGAGAATCTGTGCGTTGGGCCGGAGCTGCAGACTTCCTCTTGACCACGGCTTGTCCTGCTGTACTTTGAGGCAAGTGGTACTGATGTTGAGGGCCAGGCTGTGGTGGTGCAGCAGTGGGGCGTACCTGCACTGGTGGGAGAGGTACGGGAGCAACAGGAATGGAGGCAGGCAAGTTGACCCCTTGCAGCAGAATATTACATTCCTGCCTCTTCAGTCGCTTGTTGTGCCACTGAATAAGAGTTGTTTGATTAACATTAAACAACTGCAGAGTAGAGCTCTGCATGACTGCACCATTACCCAGGACCAGCTGTCTGATCTTGCTGTAGTCTCTGAGAATTAGAGTCCATCTAGTCATTGCATATTTACCCTGTTTTTTTTTTTTACTTTTATGGATGTTACAGAGTTTTACAAAAATGCACTCTACCAGACGACAACAGTCTGGCCACTGGGCAGTGGATCCTGTAGATCCTAGGACGCAACGTGTCATGCTCTCCACACCTGGCGTGAATTCAGGTTTCTTTTTAGAGCACCTGAAGCGTCCTGTTGTCAGGCGCGGCTGGTAGCGTGCAGAGTACGTCACACGCTGCTGGTCATATGGTAGAAGGTTCTGCCACAGAGCTATGATGGTACTGGCCTGCTGGGAGTTAAGTGTTTGTCCAGTTTCATTCCTCAGTCCCACCAAGTACTCTGCCTGGCTGTCCACTCTGTCCATCCCTGGGATACTGCGCTCATCCACAGCCTGGTAAATATATGAATATATAAAAATAAAATTAAAACAATATCACAGTCAGAAAAATAGCACATCTTTCACACTGTTTACATGTCCCAAAAGACCTACCAGCTGTTGCTGTGGTGCTGCTGGAGTCATGGCAGGTGTCCCAGACGGACTTGTGGGACGTGAGGCTTGGAAGATGGAAAAGTAAGGAGGAGCAGAGGCTAGGCTGGTGGGGACAGCTGTTGGGCCAGAAGGCGCAGTGGTGTCCTCATTTGCAACCTGTTAAATGTAATAATAAACAGTGTTGGGAAGGATACTTTCAAAATGTATTTTGTTACAGAATACATGCCCCAAAATGTAATTTGTAATGTATTCCGTTACGTTACTCAATCTGAGTAATGTATTCTGAATACTTGAATTACTTCCACAGTGAATTGCATTTTATAAGTGTAGGAATGCGGAATGTGGTGATGCGGTGGTGCCGCTTTCATGTAACGGGTGGCGCTGCCAATAAAGCACCTAAAAGCTGTCACAAAGAACCAGCGAAAGTAATGATTAGGAATATGTCAAATATAGCAAGGAGATATTTTAATTGTTTATTAATAAATAAATGTTTTCTGTGTCAGTGGCGGCTGCAAAGATGAAGTTGACGATGCTGACCCGTGATCTTCGCAGTGGTGAACGCGCCAGAGAGAAATGCACATTTCATACGGATATCATAAGCAGAGAGCAGTCTGTTTTCTTTCGTTTTGAATTGTTTTGTTGAATTGAATTGCTAGCTAGCGGACTAAGTTAAATAAAACAACAACGTCGACGTCTTACCAATTTTTTTTTAAACGTTTATTTAAAAAAATAAAAATAATTAAAGCTAGTTAATTAAATAGAGAAATCTTACCTCGGTGAGTAGCTAGCGGACTAAATAAAACAACACTGTCGACGTCTTACCTAAAACAATGTAAAAGTTTATTTTTAAAAAGTAGGAATGAAAGCTAGTTAATTAAATAGAGGAATCTTACCTCGGTGGATTAAATTCCCAAGTCGCTAAATTCAAAGACGAACTTCACGCCGGCTTTTTTCCCCCAAAATAACTCACAAAAATATAATCAATTAATTCGCTATGAGTGGTGGACTAACTGCGCATGCTCCGGCAAAGATGCAAAAGGGCCACGGTGATTGGCTGTCATAAAATGGAGATATGGAAATGCTGCGATCTGATGGGCTATCATAAAATGGTGAAAATGGAAATTATGCGATCTGATGGGCTGTCATAAAATGGTGAAAATGGAAATTATGCGATCTGATGGGCTGTCATAAAATGGAGAAAATGGAAATTATGCGATCTGATGGGCTGTCGTAAAATGGAGAAAATGGAAATGCTGCAATCTGATGGACTGTCATAAAATGGAGAATATGGAAATGCTGCAATCTGATGGGCTATCATAAAATGGTGAAAATGGAAATTATGCGATCTGATGGGCTGTCGTAAAATGGAGAAAATGGAAATGCTGCAATCTGATGGGCTGTCATAAAATGGAGAATATGGAAATGCTGCAATCTGATGGGCTGTCGTAAAATGGTGAAAATGGAAATTATGCAATCTGATGGGCTGTCGTAAAATGGAGAATATGGAAATGCAGCGATGTGATTTGTTGATATTAGACAGGCGCTCTGTCCCCAGGCACCGCTATCCGGGCTCTTACTCGAGATACTTGTGTGTTGCGTGGGAACGCGCAGCAAAATGAATCGTATGGGCTGAAAAAAAAAAGTTTCTCCCATGGATTGTGTTCCCTTCTTCGACGATTAAGAACGGCTGTCCAAACGTCTGCTATGTCAAAATATATTTGCGAATTAGTGGGAATGCAGCCTATTAGACAGATAATAATAATCATCCGACAATAATGCTAGGAAAAAGAACAAAAACTCACAGCTTCTTGTCTGGAAAGCATCTTTACACGCTTTAATGCTGTGGACTTGCCGCGCTCTTATCGTTATTGTAAACTTGCTTCAAAGGTGCAGTTGTTTGGAGAAAATAGCAAGTCCACTGCACTCTAGGTAACAGCCAGCGAGTGTACTGACACCTAGCGATTAGAAAATATACCAGCACCATATTCTCTCTGAAGCAAGATTCTTCCAAACTAAACGGGAGCGTTTCGTTTTCAGTCTTTTCTGTAAGGGTTCAAACCTGAGAGCTTGTGCTCTCAAAGAAGGTCCCAGTCGCAATTCACTCAAACATCAAGAGCACGTCAAGGGCGCACTGTGCAAAAAAAAAAAAGAAAAAGAAAGTGGTCTGAAGGACGGGGTGAGGAGAGGTGGTAACGTGGGAGACCCCAATGGATTTTTAGTCCATCGCCTTAACCACTCGGCCACGACTACAAGCTGGCCTAGGGGGGCATGTCATTTTGCTTGGTGCCTTGCAGCGTCGCTGCCCGAGGCCAGCGCAGGTCAGCAAGAACTCGACAGCAAAACGTAGCGCTCCACAAAAAAAAGAGGTTCGATCGCCCGAACAGGGACTTGAACCCTGGACCCTCAGATTAAAAGTCTGATGCTTTACCGACTCCGCTAAAGCTGGGGAACAATAGTCTAGAGAGGGGGGGGGGGAGGAGAACAGAAAAAAAGAGAGGAAAAATGAGAAAATCGCCGGTTCGAATCCCGATTGGAACATACATCAATTAATGCAAACTCTTACAAAGTGCTATGAATCTATCAAATATAGCTTAAAAACTGATACAAATAGAATTGGTAATTGTTGCAATAACAATAATAAAAATAAGACTTTAACTACTACTACTACTGCTATCAAAGAAATGTTTCTGACAATCACTCTCACACACTGTGGATTTGTCTGCAATACCATTCTGTCCCTTTCTTGTAATTTTAATGCTTTGTTGCAATAAGAATACTAAAAATAAGAATGTGATACTACTACTACTACTGCTTATAATAATAATAAACCTTTATATCAAAGAAATGCTTCTGACAATCACTTCTCACATCCTGTGGATCTGTCTGCTATACAATTCTGTCCCTTTCTTGTAATTTTAATATCTGTGTGAGTTTGTAAAAAGTTTTCCAGATAGGTTTGATAGAAAAAAGCCAAAGGATACTGTTGTAGAAATAAAGTTCTTTTTATTTTTTATTTATGAACACCTTCTCCTTCTCTCTCACATAAACACACCCTCACGAGCATACACACTCACACGCACACACACACACACACACACACACACAGTATATAACAGGTTGTGGACTATTTACAAACAAAAAGGCTTTAAGTTTATATAGTCTCATATATGCTGGGGCGGCAGTGGCTCAGTGGTTCATGTAGGTTGTCTACAAACCGAAAGGTTCCACTTGACCAAGTGTCGAGGTGTCCATGAGCAAGACACCTAACGAGCTGGATGGCGCCTTGCATGGCTGACACCGCCGTCGGTGTATGAATGAGTGAGTGAATGGGTGAATGTGAGGCAATGTAAAGTGCTTTGGTGGCCATAGGTCTGTGAAAGCGCTATATAAATGCAGTCCATATGGTAAATGAACAAATTTAAAAAGCAAATGAACAAATTAGCTTCATGGAGGGTGAACAAATGACCCTAACGGAGGCGTACACACACACATGTAGCATTTTGAAATAAACAAATTTTTTTTTTTTATCTGCCCTCTTCTTCTTCATCTCCTCCATCCACTGGTCAAGTGGCATAACAGCAGTCTGGGGACAGTAAATGTGGCCATAATACTGGCTGTGGCCAGTATCTTTGTTGCGGGGCTGGTGGCACAGACTGCACTTGTTTTTGTCCACAATGCGGACGTAGGGCCTCCGAGCAGGTGGTGGGGAGGGAATGGGGCCAGCAGGAGCAATCTGCCGGACGGCAGGAACTGGAGCTGGACACAAAAACACAAATGGGACAAAGGCAGGACTGGGGTTGGGGATGACAGGTGAAGGAGCAGAAACAGGTGTTTGGACAATGGGGGCAAATGCAGGACTGGGGTTGGGGACAACAGGTAAAGGGGCAGAATCAGCAGGGAACAACTGCCTTGGCCGGAAAACTTTTGGAGGAGGGGGGTGTGGAGCTGGAACTGCAGACTTTTGCTTGTCCACTGCCTTTCCCACTGTGCTTTCAGGCAAGTTAAGTGGTAGCGGTGTTGGGGACCAGGCTGTAGGGGTGCTGCAGTGGGGCGAATCTGTCCAGGGGGGAGAGGCCTAGCAGCAATAGGAATGGGGGCTGGCAAGTTCACACCCTGAAGCAGGATGGCACATTCTTGCCTCTTCAGCCGCTTGTTGTGCCACTGAATTAAGGTTGTTTGATTCACCTCAATCAGTTGCAGGGTGGTATTCTCCATCACAGTCCCATTGCCCAGGACCAGCTGCCGGATCTTGCTGTAGTCCCTCAGAATTAGAGTCCATCTTGTTACGGCATGATTTCCCAATTTTTTGGGGCTCCTGTGAATATCACACAGTTTAACAAAGATAGACTCTACCAGGCGGCAACAGTCTGGCCACTGGGCAGGGGATCCTGTTGACCCAAGGACGCAACGGGTCATGCTGTCCACACCAGGCGTGAATTCAGGCTTGGTTTTTGAGCACCTGAAGCGTCCTGTTGTAAGACGCACCTGGTGCCGGGCAGCGTACGCCACTCTCTGCTGGTCATACGGAAGCAGGCTTTGCCATAGGGCAATGATGGGCCTGCTGGTGGCTCAGAGTTTGCCCAGTTTCCACCCTAAGCCCCACCAAGTAGCCTGCCAGGTTGTCCACTCTCTCTATCCCTGGTACACTGCGCTCATCCACAGCCTGGTAAAATATAAGAGTATATCAATGTTAAAATTCCAATCGTCAAATTGAATTCAATATCACAGGCAGAAGAACAACACAACCATCACAATGTACTTGTCACAAAAAGTCTTACCAGCGGTTGCTCAGGCACTGGTTGCACTGCTGGAGGAGCAGTGGCTGCAGCGACAGAGACAGTGAGAGTGGTCGGGAGAGGAAGGATGGAGGCGTAGGTGGTTGTGGCGGATGGACCAGAGGCGGCGTGGGTGGTCATGGTGGATGGACCAGAGGCGGCGTAGGTGGTCGTGGAGGATGGACTAGTCATGGCAGATGGACCAGCGGCGGTGTAGGTGGTCATGGCGGATGGACCAGTCATGGCGGATGGACCAGAGGCGGCGTAGGTGGTTGTGGCAGATGGACCAGAGGCGGCGTAGGTGGTTGTGGCAGATGGACCAGAGGGCACCCTGGTCATCCAGTTGAAAGACTGAAAAAAGGGGGAAAAAAACATGTTTATGGAATTTAATCTATCTTTTTTACTTTGCTTTTTTATTAATCTATTTTCTCTTTAGATTGTATTAATGGTATTTAGTTTGTTTCTATTTTTCTTTTCATTGCGCTATACAAATAAAGTTAATAGTGCTATACAAATAATACTACTTGTACTGTTATTATTAAGAATAGTTACCAGTTGTTGATTAGGTGCTGCTGTGGTGGTGTTAGCAGACCCAGTCTGGACAGAGGCAGGAGTGCTGGCTACGCTGGTCGTGGTGGGTGATGAGCCAGGGGACAGGTCCAGCACCTCAATAGTGGGATCCAGGTTAAGGTCCAAACTGACATCTCCGAATCCCTCATCCTCCAACTCCTCCTCCGTGCCCACATCCTCCAACATCTGTTCTGTCGCCTCAGAGTCAGGATCCACATCCTGCATGGCCTGCCCTTTTTGACGGTACAGGTAATCTACCTATGAGTTCACCTGGGACAGACAGGAGAACAAAGTAGAGGGAAATCAGTTTTCAGAAAAATAATATAAATATTATATTTTTATGCAATATAAAAAGCAATTTAAAGCTAAAACTCACCAGTATAGACAGATGGTGGCTGAAAAGATGGTACAAGCTGTCTTCCAAGTACCTTAACACTGTGGGTGTTGACAGTGCACCAGGTCCCCGGAGTAGCTTAACAGGGACGGAGGTGTGCCTGCCAGAGATGCCATTTTACGGTCCTGATTCCACCTGTTCAGGCCTTCCAGGAGGTACAGCTGAAAATTTAAGCTGTTGGCGCTTGTTCCTTTAGATAAAATCAATAACGTTACATTACTTTTTTTGTGCTATGCTATTTGAAAGACATTCATTGTGTCACCCTTAATATTTCTGATGAATAATGATTTATACTGACCTGGAATGAACCTGTTCAGGTGGAGATGAAAGGACTCCAGTGATGTGGAGCCCCTTGCGCATCTGTATTTTGGCAGCACAATACCATCTTTGGTGGTGGTGCCGGTGCCAGTCTGTGTGTAGAGCATCACACCTGGTTCATCCTGAATGCACTTTACGTGCCTCTTCTGGACTTGCCAGATGTGCTGCATCCTATCCTGGTCCAAGAGAGGGACACCAAGAAGGTCTCGACCCTTTACCCCCATCAGCTCGCTGAGGAGGTGCTCGATCATCAGAATGGTCTGCTGCTCTCCTCTTGTCCGCCTTCGGCAGTGCAGGGCCAATTCCTCCTTGGTGATCCGTTTGTCCACCATAGTGTCGGTGATACCAGGGACACCTTCATGTTTCAGCTGCTCCCTCTTGGCCTGCCTCAGCAGAGACACATCCCCACTGTCCCATTCAAAAATGACCTCTGAATGAGGTCAGCTGCCATTCGGTCCAGGGCTGGACCCTCCTGAGCTGTCAGAACACTAATGAGGATCTGGCCCACCTCATTGCTGACAGATGTTAGCCACAAAGCTGTCCCCTTTGCAAACCCCGACAGCTTCTTTGTGATCTGTAATCACACAGAAACGACAGTGAGTGATGCTAAATTATTTATATATGGAACATTACTTACATACTACTGTACTACTACTACTACTACTACTACTAATGGTGTATTTTCAATTCTTTTGATTGAAATGTAAAAATAGTTACCTTTTTGGTGGAGTCCATCTTCAGGATGCAGCCATATGTGGACGTTATGCTGGCTTTAATGTGGTCAATCCTGCACAAGATATCTCGCCCATAAACAGCCAGCATCCACCTGTGGGAGGGGATAGTTTCGGGCTCAGGTGGCTCCTGAAACCTCACAGGGAGCAGGCTTGGCTGGGAGATGAAGTCTGAGCAGGCACCAAGGTATCGGCAAAGATGCTTCAGCCACTCCTCGCTGTGGTTCTCCTGCAGCTGCCTCACTAAGCGAGAGGGGCTGTTGCCCAGGGCCCTCTCCCTCAGGAACCTTATGACCCGCATGTCACAGGCATACCTAAATAAAACAAAGGGAAAGAGAGACAGAAAGACAAACATTAAAACCAGCTCATCTCAATTGTGTTTTAAATGACAAACATTTGTTACACAAGCTAAATAATCTCAGTATACTCACTTTCGAGTTAGGATCAGCCTAAATTCCAGTCTGTGGGCTAAGTCCAGCTGGTCCAAGATGGCCTTGCTGGTGGAAATTAAGGCCGTTTTGCACCCACTGCACCAGAGAGTCTCCGTGATCATCAGGTAGTACTGGTCCACATCCAGAACCTGACGGGCTCTCTTGTGTGCCCCATAGCCTGTGAGCTGTCTCCCACACACAGGACAGGACAGCCTGACCTTCCAGAGGTGGTATGGCATCCACAGTAGAAGCCTGTGTGTAAAGAAGCGCTCTGGAGCGGGGCCTTGGTGATAGATCAGAGCTGGCTCGGGTGGGTCATACCACAGCTTCAGGTCAGAACGAACCCGATGTTGCTTCCACAAAGCTGCTGAAATCCATTTCTGATCCTGTGGTGGTATGGTTTTCATCAACTTTGCGGGAAGCCATCCAGACTCTGAACCTGGAGAGGTCACCCTATCCTCGGCAGGTTGAACAGAGGATCCAGCCACAGATGGAGCAGCAGAGGGAACACAGGTGGAGCTGATCACAGGGGTGAGAGGAGCAGAGGACGTCCCAGAGGAGGCAGCGGCTAACACTTCCTAATGTATTAAAAAAGGCAAACACATACAGTAGATATGATTACAAGCCACTTATGAGAAATGTTTGTTCAAAATTTAGCATATTTATGTGATCCAACAATATTAGTGTGAAGAAAACGATTAAATTAAAGAGTTTCTCACAACTCTAGAAGCAGCTCCTGGAGCACAGGAAGCAGAGGTGGCTTCAGACACAGAAGAAGGAGGAAGAGACAGGGGGGAGACGGTCTGAATATACAGCCTGGGACTGCGAGCAGGAGATGGTGTCCTAGATGCAGGGCTGGACAATACAGAAGTGCTAATAGGCTGCAAGATTAAGAGAACACAATTTACAATATTGAATGAAATAATCTATCATTATCAGGTATTGCAGTAACAATGATTAGATAAACTCAGCATATCTTTATGGAATGAAATTTCATTTTTTTGACTATATACCTTGATTGCATGCGTCCTTGCCACACCTAGGTTTGGCTTTAAAGAGCAACTTGCAGGTAAAAAAAAAATCTAAATGAATATATAACCGTGTATGAAAATACCATATGAAAAGATAATGCAGGATTTAAAATGTTTTAAAACGACATAATGACACCAATTTAGTAGATAAAGTGAGCGTTTCTTTGACTGCTCGTACAAACCGCTTTTTTTTCAACATCGCGTCATTTTACGTCACACGAGGGAGACGTGTGCTGTGCTCTGCCGCAGCTCAGTGCAGAGTGGGTTGGTATTCAGTATTCGCATTTCCCACACAAGCACCTATGGAACAAAAAATGTATCAGGAATAAATATCTCTCTGTCTCTCCATGAGAAACTGCTAAGTTATATCACGTAACGTTAGTCTGGGCGGATATTAATGAGCATGACAAACGCCTGATCAAAGCTTAGTTTCTGTTATTGTAAGTTCCAATATGTTCTGTCTAACATTAATCCTGGCCTGTCCCTGCTCTCTTGGCAGCCTAGCAGGCTCATAATTGTATGGCTGTGGTCCGTAAACAATTTCCTCAGCGTCCGAAATGTCATTGCAATCCATATTTCCCTGTTGTTTGAATCGACCGCTCTCCCTCGTGCTACGTCACGACTCTCGCCCGTCACGCCCATTTTCAGATGTGGAAGTAAAATTTTCTCACAAAGACGACTCCAGAAGCCACTGTAGCATATTTATAATTTTTTTTTAAAGAAAATCTAGTTCCTACATTATTTTTCTATACATTGACTTGTTGGGTCTTCTAACCTGCAAGTTGCTCTTTAAAGCTGCACCATGGGCCCCACCATACCATGGCTTTGTAAACTGACAAAAAGAAATTAGTAACATTATGTGAAGCATTTTAAAATGCTATAACATATGATAACAAATATCTGCAGACATGCATTTACCGATGCCAAAGTTAAAGTAGGCTTTAAAGGTGCCTTTCCAGATGTTGTTCCTGACTGCCCTGGTGTTACAGGTGGTGACGTGGATGGTGTGGATGACACAGGGGCCACAGGGGCCAAACTGGAAGGCTACAGTTTCACAGAAAAGGAAATTAAATTCAAAAATACACAATACACCATCAACACATCACAGTTTTATGAAACACTTCTTATACCTTTTTCGTATGGAAACCACAGTCACATGTCTGTGTCCCCCCAAACAGAGACATTTGCCCCCTGTGTTGCAGTGGACACTCAATCTGTAACATATGACAGTGAATCATAACTATCTGCTCCCTCTATATATGACATAGCTTTCCTGTGTTTATATACATGCCCAAGTTTACCTTCTGATACAGGTCATGCCATTTCTTCTGGCGTGGTGCCGGTCTGTTTCCCTCCTCAGAAGGCCAGACCCCCTGTGTGGCAAATCTGCGCAGGTGGGCCATCCATTCACCCTCACTCATAGCCCTGTGCTTCTTGTGCTTGGAAGCCATCTTCCAATAAAAGATAGCGTGTGGCAAAATACAAAGTTTATGACTATTCAGTAGAACTGAGTAGTTAATCAATTTCATACATTTATTTCACATAGCACATATTTCATCTCAGTGTTTTTGGACAAGGTTATAGTTTGATATTTTGGGAGGAAGGGATATTGTGGTGTGTGGGTATAATAATATGCCATAACTCCATAAAAATCAGATTATTACATACCATTTCGATTACATAGGCTTACAATTAGCCCACATTATGATTATTATCTATTATAGCCCACTTAAACAACACAAGCCCCATATTACGTCATAAAACGTCATGTTAATGTTAATAAAGGCGCAGTTTTATGGTTAGCCTATGTATTGAATTACAGCTGAAATGAACAGACAAAATTATTTTACCTCAGGCCAAAACTGTAGGCTAATCTATATGATAGGCTAGCTATTTTTAGCCAACTTACAGTTTTTCTCGATTGTTTACACACATTTTCTGAAAGCATGCCTCATATTCTCAGAACTCTACACACAAATCCAAAAACACACACACAATGGGCAAAACCCCTCAATTCTCCTGCAAAATGAAACTTTACATTCAAAACAATGTTATTTCTTCTCAAAATGGTATTTTGTTTTCAAATGACACACACAAACCATCATATGAATAGACATTTATAAGAACCAGTTGAACACTAATGTGCTCAATGTAAAACACTATGATGAATGCAAAACACTTCTTCTCCATTCATCATAATGACTTAGGCCTTTTTCTGTTCAGTGTTACACTTACTACAGACAGTACATACATAAGTGTGTTGTAAAATATTTGAGAATATTGTTTTTATACTCAGAACACACAAATACACGGTAACAAATATATTTAATTTTTCCCACAAAAACAATGTACACAGTGTACATCCCAACCAACACAAAGTTATACAGTGGTCTACATACAAAACAACAGAAGAATTGACTGTATACAGTTACAGTAAAAAAATAAAATAAAAAAAAATCCAATGTTGGCATCCATTGCTCCATTGAAGAGCTCACCTGTTGCCCTTTTATGCTAAAGCTCTGATTGCTAATTGTAAAACTGTGTGACGGGTGTTTGCCCATGTGATGAGTCAGTGTGCATATTTGAATGGCAGTGTGTTCCTTCTGAAAACAAGAGATTTTCTGCATGAAAATTGTGCCAAAAGCAGAGAATTGTGTGTAGTGTTTTGAAAAAGGTGTGTTTTAGAACTGCAATCTGAGTGTAAAGCAGGAATTGTGCTTGTAGTTTAACAGAATTGGTTCAGGGGGTTGGTGAATGAGTTGCATGTTGTGGTCATTGTGTCTCAAGTACCAGAAAATGTGTGTAAACAATCGAGAAAAACTGTAAAAGGGCAACAGGTGAGCTCTTCAATGGAGCAATGGATGCCAACATTGGATTTTTTTTTTTTTACTGTAACTGTATACGGTAAATTCTTCTGTTGTTTTGTATGTAGACCACTGTATGTACAACTTTGTGTTGGTTGGGATGTACACTGTGTACATTGTTTTTGTGGGAAAAATAAAATATATTTGTTACCGTGTATGTGTGTGTTCTGAGTATAAAAACAATATTCTCAAATATTTTACAACACACTTATGTATGTATGCACACTTACAGCGTGCATATTTGAATGGCAGTGTGTTCCTTGTGAAAACAAGAGATTTTCTACATGAAAATTGTGCCAAAAGCAGAGAATTGTGTGTAGTGTTTTGAAAAAAGTGTGTTTTAGAACTACAATTTGAGTCCCGGTCGACATAGATGACCTCAGGTTCAGCCTCTGGCCCGCATTCTTGTACCGAGTGACAATGCCTTGGCACAACTCTTCCAACCCTGCACCTTCACCTGTCGTCAAAACAGAGTTCAACACCTGGCCAAACTCGTTGCCGATGTTTGACATCCATGCAGCACTGTCCCCGATCCCACCAGCCAGCTTTTTGGTGATCTGTAAAACAAACACAAGCATTAAGAAGTAAACCAATTTCCTGTTTTGTTGTAATTATACATGTTCTATTTTGTATACTTTTTTTACTGTTGAAACCCTAACCTTCTTTGTTGAATCCATTTTAAGAATTCTACCATAGGTAGAAGTGATCACTCCCTTCATCTCATCCACATGGCTGAGGATGACGTTGGAGTGGACCGTCTCGAACCATTGAGCAAGTGGAAGGGGCCTGAAGGGTGGTGGAGGAAGATATACAGCTGCAGAGGGGACGAAGGTAGCCATCTTCATGTGACGCTCACAGTCTGAGAGGTAGCGGATAGTCTGCCGTGCCCACTCCTCGCTGTGCGCTTCCTGTATTGCAGACTGGAGGTAGGAGGAACTGTTACCACTGGTCCTTGGCTTCAGGAAAGTCATACATTTCCTGTCCAGAGCCAGCTGTGTTGTGAGGACAGCGGGGAACAGGCTCCTGTGTGCCACATCCACCTGGGAGAGTATATCCTGGCTCCATGGGCAGACCGGCTGAGAGCACTTGCTGCAACATGGATAGTCCCCTCCCACTAGGTAGTAGCGGCTATCTACATCAATCACCTCCCTGACCTTTCTGTAGATCCCTGAGCTGTTCATTTTACGGGAACATTGTGGGCATTTTAAAGGAATCCCCCACATCCTCATTGGTGCCCAGATGAACATCCTCTGCCGGTAGTACCACCCAGGCTCAGGAGGAGATGGTTTGGGCTCCAGTGGGGGGTGAAACCAGCAGGCTTGGATTTTTGGTTTCAGCTGGCCTGTAGGCTCATATAGGCATTTGGCAATCCACACCTGATCTGCTTCCTGGACTACTCTCCGAAACTGCTCAGGAAGAAAATCTTTCCAATTGATTGAAGTTGGTTTTGGTTTTGAAGATGGTGGAGTTGCAGTGTGGTGTGGCGTGGCAGAGCTACTTGACGGAGGGAGCAGAGATGGTGTTGTCGGTGATGGTAGCACTTTTGTGGTGGTAGTGCTTTTGTAGTGCTTCGGTGGTGGCTTTTGCGGTGATGGCGTTATGAATGCTGTATAGTGAACCAGTTGGATATGGTTCAAAAGACCAACAGTACCCTGCACCTTGGCCCCACAGGTGTCACACATCTCCTCCGTGTGGTGGTCAGACAGGTGCTCTGAAAATTTCTCTCCCTCCACAAAGCTGGTTGCACTTGTAGCACTGCACTCCCTGTCCTGCCACTGATGCTCCTGTGTCTGTGTCTCCTCTCCCTGCCTCTTTTTCTCCTCTCCCTGCCTCTGTGTTGTCTCGGGCTCCCCCTGCCTCCGTGTTTCCTCCCCTTGCCTCTGTGTCTCCTCTACCTGCCTCTGTGTGGTCTCGGACTCCCCCTGCATCCATGTCTCCTCTCCTTGTCTCCGTGCCTCCTCTACATGTCAATTTTCTCCAATGCTTTTTTCCATTTCTTGGCTCTTGGCCGTTTGCCAGTTGAAAAGTGGTATTGGCCCTGGGCAGATTTTAAGCAGATGTCCCTCCAGTAACTAGTGCTAGTATGTAGCTTCTACAGCGAGTATTGAACAGCAACGCTATTACAGTCAGAAGATCCGTTAGCAAAGCGGCCAAGTAACAAGAAAGTTGAAATACAAGTGCGTGTTGCGTGGGAACGCGCAGCAAAATGAATTGTATCAGCTAAAAAAAAAAAAACTTTCTCCCATGCATCGCGTTCCCTTCTTCGACGATTAAGAACGGCCATCCAAACGTCTGCTATGTCAAAATATATTTGCAAATTAGTGGGAATGCAGCCTATTAGACGGATAATAATAATCAACCGACAATAATGCTAGGAAAAAGAACAAAAACTCACAGCTTCTTGTCTGGAAAGCATCTTTACACGCTTTAATGCTGTGGACCTGCCACGCTCTTATCTTTATTGTAAACTTGCTTCAAAGGCGCAGTTGTTTGGAGAAAATAGCAAGTCCACTGCACTCTAGGTAACAGCCAGTGAGTGAACTGACACCTAGCGATTAGAAAATATACCAGCACCATATTCTCTCTGAAGCAAGATTCTTCCAAACTAAATGGGAGCGTTTCGTTTTCAGTCTTTTCTCTAAGGGTTCAAACCTGAGAGCTCGTGCTCTCAAAGAAGGTCCCAGTTGCAATTCACTCAAACATCAAGAGCACGTCAAGGGCGCATCGTTCAGAAAAAAAAAAGAAAAAGAAAGTGGTCTGAAGGACGGGGTGAGGAGAGGTGGTAACGTGGAGCTCAATTTCAAAGGCACCCGGAAAATCTTGCCGTGACCCGGATTCGAACCGGGGTTGCTGCGGCCACAACGCAGAGTACTAACCACTATACGATCACGGCGAGCTACCGGTCTCCCTGATGTGCACTCTGGCTGGGGAGGTAGGTCTAAATTGACTGAGTTGGATCACTACAAACATCAGCGCGAGTTTAAACGCTCAAACCCAGAGACGCTCGCGGAGCTACAAACATCAGCACGAGTTTAAACGCTCAAACCCAGAGCCGCTCGTGGAACTACAAATCCAAAGGTGCTTGGATCCATGTGAAAACTCACTCGTGTGACGCGCCTGTCTGACGGGAATCTGACGGCGGAGCCGCGGTGGCTGATTGTTGGTCCCTTGGGGAGCAGAATGTAGCCTCCACCCGGCTTGTTCGGTAGCTGTCGGGAGTTAAAGACTTTCTCCTTGGAAACTGCTGCAGTCTTACCAGGAAATAACGACGACAGCCGGTCTGGGAGCTGGAGTAGCCTGGCGCTGGGGAGATGTGAGCTTGGTGAGCTGGACTTAGTCAAACGTGAGCTAACTGCGTGCTAATATGGACGGCTAGCTGTGTGGCTCTACCTGGATAATTGACAGTAGCATACATTGCATCGGTAAGTGCAAGCCGCTGGTCGCTGACTTTTTGACTTTCTCTGTTCTCTGTTCTCTGTTGAATCATGGATACACTCAAACTATTTTGCATTTTCTCCGCACTTTTCTCATATTTCTCAGTACCTTGCGTTACTCTATGTACAGTATAATCAAACAACATGACCTTGCTCATTTAGGCAGTAAAACAGATAAAGTCTATTCATATGACAGAGACTCTGCCTCTTTAATGATATTACGGACTTTTGGATTAATGCCTGACAGATTTTCTGTCACTCCGGCTCTTTTGTCATGTTTTATTATGAGAACGCTCATTAAAATTATTGCATTACCTAACAAACTGCATACAACTGTATTGTTAAAACAACATTACTGTAGTGCTTCAGCTGTGCTCTGTCGGGCCTTGATTATATTACTGCTTATGATCTCTGGTAATGTTCATGTCCATCCTGGCCCTTCTTCTGATGTTCTTTCTGGTATTGTTTTTCCTACGGATCGTGTGGCCTCAAAGAACATTTGTTTTGATGATTTTTGTAACTGCAATAACCTTGGGTTTTTACATGTAAATGCAATAAGTATATAACATAAACTAGACCAGCTTAAAGGCACAATATGTAACTTTTTTGCTTTAAAAATAGCAAAAATCACTATATCTATGTTATATATTATATATACACGGCCAACCCATCAGGTTGCTGAAGCTCTGCCGCTGGCTAAAAGTGCTACTGGCACAGACAGACGTGCTGGCTTTCTCGATAAGTGAAGCAAAGACAACCCTAACTTCCCATACCAGGAGTCAAACCCTGGCCGCCTGGGTTAAAACCAGGAATCCTGACCGCTAGACCATAGGGGATCTTCCTCCGGCCTGGAGCAGGGCCTTTGGCTTTTAGTGTGTGACCGCCCCCTTTAAGAACATGGGAATGATCCGAAGGGATTGTTTACTGAATTCAATTTCACCAGGCTCACCAGAGGGAGCTCTCCTTTGCCTCGCCCAGGGGGTTCAGTTTCCTCCCATCAGTTTCCTCTCCTGGAGGAAAATACAAGCCTTAATGGTCTTGCTGGAAAATCTGGTAGAGGCTCACAGCTGGGCTTGAGGGGAAGGAGCCAACAGACCTTCCCTGGTGGTCTAGTGGTTAGGATTCGGCGCTCTCACCGCCGCGGCCCGGGTTCGATTCCCGGTCAGGGAATGAGCTTTTGCCCTCCAGCGGCGGTCGTGATTGCAAAATGCCGCACTACAAACTCAAGCGCTGACGGCCTCGTCGAGAAGCACGGCCAAGGAAATGTTTGCGTGTGAAAAAAACCTCCTTCGAGCCGGAGTCGAACCAGCGACCTAAGGATTGCCAACTTGCCACCTACAGTCCTCCGCTCTACCAGTTGAGCTAAAGCTGGGGAACAATTGTCTGTATAAGATGGGGAAGAATTGAGGGGGAGGGGCGTGAGGGGAGAAGAAAAATCACAGAGATCCGGGTTCGATCCCCAGCAAGAACATGCGTTTTCTTGCTGGGTCTATTGTCTTTTTTATTAATTTCAAGATTTATTTAGTGCAATATAAAGAATGCAGTTCAGCTTGCAGGCAATTAGACATGTATTTAATTATTAACATTGCATTTTAATCTACTTTTTTTTTTCTTTTGATCAAAAGGAGGTACTGAACCACATTTTTAGGGACTTCCCAATGATCTAACTTTATAAGCACTCTGCATTGATGACCCCGTATTATCAAATGGTAGAATGGAAGAACATTTAGTGTACTGATATACTGCAGGATTTGCAGGAGTATCTAATAATGATTAATAGTAAACTACCACCTATTACTGTAACCTTGATTGAAAAAATAAATATATGGGTATTCTGCATGTCTCTTCTTTTATGTAATTTGACTTTGAACACTCCACCTAAGCCTGCTATCACATCACGGTCACTATCAGCCTTTAACAAAACAATAAACAAAACAGATCAATAAAATATTTAAAAAATATTTTTTTTAATTCTTTTCACGTTGAAATATAAAACATATAATGTACACTTTATAATATACATACAAATATACAACATTCAACAAAATATGTACAAACAAATCACATTTGGTATAGTATTTACAGTACAATAAATCACTATTTACAAGTAAAAAGAAAACAGACAAACAGAACTGAACTATATACAACACATTAACCTAAAACAAATACAACATTGTGTATATTTTGTGGGCAGCACAATGAATCACAATCAAATTGAATTTAAAAAAACTCAATCAAAAAATCAAATCAAAAATAGTGCAATTATTTCGGTATTAGTTTTGCAAAACAACTAAATATTTTACTATAATAAAAACAAAATCTTCACAACATAAAATACAATGATGTACTATTTTCTCATCATTCTCAGCCACTGCTCTTTTGTTAGGGTCTCCCTGTTTGGGCAGTAAATTCTGCCTTTGAACTGGCTATGGCCGGTGTCTGTGGTGCGTGGCTCTCCACATTTAGTGCATCTGTTGGATGTGACTGTTCTAGTGTATTTACGCTTTTCTTTTTGTGGCGTGTCTTGCATTTGACAAGGGCCAGTTGTGCTCTCAGAATGTGGTGTGCAAACTCTACTGGGTGCAGTGGTCTGGGGTGGCGGCAGAAGCAGAATGCTACTTGCTGTAGTGGTTGGTGGCACTAGGAGTGGCATGTAAAAAACTACTGGCTGAGCTGTATGTTGTTTTGGCTGTATGGTTCTCAGCTCAGCTCTATCTTTGACAACTAGCTTGGTTTTTGCCCACCCAGCCGTGTCAGGTGGCATGTTGTAAGTGTGTCCATGCATGTGTGGTGTGACTTGAGTGGGCCTAGTGTTTACTGGGAGTAGTGGTTCACTGGCAACAGGGCGTTCATCAGGGAGTACCAACCCTTGCATCAGAATTGCAACTTCTTGTGCCTTGAATCTTTTGTTATGCCACTGTATCAACGTGGTCTGATTTACAGTAACAAGTTGCAGAGTTGTATCTTTCATAATAATGCCGTTGATTAAAATGAGCTGTCGAATCTTTTTATAATCATTTAGAATCAGTGACCATCTTGAAAGGGTTTGGTGTCCAATTTTCTTGGGGCTATTATGAATGTTGCACAATCTGTTTCTACAAGACGGCTGCAGTTTGGCCACTGAGCAGCTGAACCAGTAGAACCAAGTACACACCTTTTTGTGCTTTCAACTCCTGCAAATACAGCCTTCTTTTTCGGAGACCTAAACCGACCAGTGAGCAGTCTCTCCTGATGTCGAGCAGCGTAAGAAATCCGGTCCTTATCGTGTTGCTCCAAGTTCTGCCAAAGACCCACAATGGTGCTGGCCTGCTGATTGGTAAGAGTGAGGCCTTTTTCATTTCTTAGCTCCACCAAGTATTCCGCAAGCTCATCAACACGATCCATTCCTGCCAAACTCTGTTCATCCACGGCCTAGGAGGAAGTATTACATTAGATTTGAAGTATTTCAAGAAGGTCAAACATCAATAAATATAAAGCTGGTATTTCTCTTACAACTTGCTCTGAAGATGTAGATTGTCCAGGTAACCCAGACGGAACCCCCAGCAGGTGAGTGGACTGGACAGGAGGAGCGGATGCAGACGGAACCCCCAGCAGGTGAGTGGACTGGACAGGAGGAGCGGGTGCAGACGGAACCCCCAGCAGGTGAGTGGACTGGACAGGAGCGGATGCAGACGGAACCCCCAGCAGGTGAGTGGACTGGACAGGAGGAGCGGATGCAGACGGATCCCCCAGCAGGTGAGTGGACTGGACAGGAGGAGCGGGTGCAGACGGAACCCCCAGCAGGTGAGTGGACTGGACAGGAGGAGCGGGTGCAGACGGAACCCCCAGCAGGTGAGTGGACTGGACAGGAGCGGATGCAGACGGAACCCCCAGCAGGTGAGTGGACTGGACAGGAGGAGCGGATGCAGACGGATCCCCCAGCAGGTGAGTGGACTGGACAGGAGGAGCGGGTGCAGACGGAACCCCCAGCAGGTGAGTGGACTGGACAGGAGGAGCGGGTGCAGACGGAACCCCCAGCAGGTGAGTGGACTGGACAGGAGCGGATGCAGACGGAACCCCCAGCAGGTGAGTGGACTGGACAGGAGGAGCGGGTGCAGACGGAACCCCCAGCAGGTGAGTGGACTGGACAGGAGCGGATGCAGACGGAACCCCCAGCAGGTGAGTGGACTGGACAGGAGGAGCGGATGCAGACGGAACCCCCAGCAGGTGAGTGGACTGGACAGGAGGAGCGGGTGCAGACGGAACCCCCAGCAGGTGAGTGGACTGGACAGGAGCGGATGCAGACGGAACCCCCAGCAGGTGAGTGGACTGGACAGGAGGAGCGGACTGACCAGAAAACTCAGGAGCACAAGAAGCAGGTAGCACTGAGATCATATCAGATGTGTCCAAAAGTAAATCGGCAAGAGTGACCTCAATATGTTCAAGTTCTTCAAAGCCCTCATCAGTCTCTACTGGCTCTTCCAACTGCTCCAGCAATGTATTTGCCTCCTCAGAGTCTGGCGCCATACACTGTAGAGGTTCATTGTTCTGCCTCAACAGGTACTGCACTCCAATCAGTTCACCTGAAAATGCAAAACCAATAAAAAAATTTTTTTTTAAAAAACTACATAGAAACAGAGACAGAACTATGAGCGTAAACATACAATATTAAATATGAATACCTGTGTACTTTGCGGGTGGTGTAAAAGAAGGAATCAGCTTCCTGCCAAAAACCTTCTCATAATCTTTATTCACACTGTGAACCAGCTCGCCCGAGTATGTGCGTAGGCCAGAGGCCTCTGCCTCCAGAGCAGCTGCTGCCCTGTTGTGGTTCCAGCGATGTAGCCCATCTAGTAGGTAGATCTGGAAGTTGAGTGAGTTTGCACTGTTTCCTAAAGTAAATACAAAAAAACGACAAAAAGGAATAAGGTAAAGTATTTCTGTTAAACATAACATTATTGAGTTGCACGTACCTGGAATGAACCGGTTTAAGTGACAGTGAAATGACTCCAAAGATGTAGAACCTCTGGCACAGCGCAGTGTCTGCAGTTGCACTCCTCCCTTGGTGATGGTGCCAGTCTGTGTGTACAGTGCCACACCAGGTGGGTCCTGAATGCACTTAACATGTCTCTTCTGAACACGCCAGATGTGCTGCATTCTGATGGGGTCCAGAAGAGGAACACCAAGGGCATCCTTACCCTTGTCACTGATGAGCTCACTGATGAGCTGATCCAACAGCCGGATGGTTTGCTCTTCTCCACGAGTCCTCCTCCTGCAGTGCAGCTCTAACTCTTCTTTTGTTATGTGCCGATCTAGCTGCTTTTCCGTCAGAGCCATCAGGCCTTGCTCTTTTAGCTGTGCTCTTTTTGCCTCTCTCAGCTTGTTGACATCAGCAGCATCCCACTCAAAAACACATGCTGACATGTGAGCCATGAAAGTGGGGTAAAGCTGGTGTGCATCAGTGGTGCATCCCACAGCCAGGCGTCGCATAAAGTGCCAGATGTCGAGGCGAACAATCAAGTTAGGCCAGCCACCAAATCTGGCCTTCAGCTTGGTCTCACCCACATCCTTGCAGCAGCCACAGTCCACATAGAGAGCAACAGGAGGGTCTACACCGGCAGCTTTATACCTGCAAGAAATAATTATCAAAAATAATTAAAGAATTTCATCATCAAACAACAGTAAATTACAAATGCAAATAGTAAATAGTAAATTCTAAACTAAGGACAAGTTAAATTACATGTAACTGAAAATGTATTACAGGTAACATACCTGTCTACCAAGCCAGCTGCCATAAGATCCAAACCTGGTCCCTCACCAGCAGTCAAGACACTGATGAGCACTTGACCAATCTCGTTACCAACGGATGTCAGCCATTGTGCAGTGCCTTTTGCCGGTCCTGAGAGCTTTTTGGTGATCTAAAACAAACATATATATTAAACCAATAGTAGCAACACCTTCAATGGTTCTATTGCATGAATATAGAGCTTATGCGTGTAATGTCATAAAATAATTTAGTGGCTATCTCTGCAATGCTATTCTTGTTTTAATCTTTGAATTGTCCCTCAATTTGACATTCCATCTTATGTTATTGTTTAAATTGTTCATTCATTTGAGGTTCCATTTCTATTTAGATTTAAATAGAAATAGAAATAGAATCTGCATAACCTCAATACAATAATAATTAAAGATGTACCTTTCTGGTGGAATCCAGTTTTAAGATGTATAGCTGGGAATTGCCACAGGTTGGGGAGGCTCTTCAAATGTTGGCGGCATCAGGCAACATTTGCTGGTAAAAGAAGCACACTCCCTGGTATACCGCGCAACCCTTTTCAGCCACTCTTCACTGTGGTTCTCTTTCAATTGGCCAATCAGTCGGACAGGGCCATTCCCCAGACCACGTTCCCGTAGGAGGCGTATCACCCTGATGTCACAGGCATATCTGTAATAAGAAATAAATTATATATACATGGATAAGCAACTGACAAAAATCACACAATAATGCAACATACCGGCGGGTAAGAATGACCCTAAACTCAGAACGGTGGGCCATGTCCAGCTGCTCAAGTATTTCCCTATTCCAAGACAGGTAGCTGCGGCGGCACTTGGAGCAAATCAGAGTCTCTGTGACCAGGTTGTAAAAGCGGTCAATGTCAAGGACCTGTGAAGACCTCCACTGGTCAGATGGCTTTTACAGGCTTGGTCCGCGCACAGCAGCCTGACTTTCCACAGCCTATACGGCATCCACAGCAGTAAGGGATGGGCAAAAAATCTGGCTGATGTTGGTGCCTGGTGGTAAATAAGGGATGGCTGTGGAGGGAAATACCACAACTGGAGATGGTCCTGGAGCTCCAAATTCCCACGAGCACCAACTCTGAACAATCCTGTGGAGACCCATTGGTGATCCTCCTGGGGCATGGTTTTAGGCCACAGGAGAGGAACTGCAGCAGAGTGCTCAGGCTGGAATGCGCTCTGTAGACACAGAAAAGGACAGGTCAAATAAAGACAAAAAAATACTAAGCAAACATAGTAACAAGTGCAATGTTTTACCACATTCACTCCTGAACTCTGCCCCTCCACTGGCCGATGCCGTTGTTTTGGAAGCGGTAATGGAGGAGCAAGAAAAAATGATTCTGCACTTGGAGGCTGTGGTGGAGAGATGGTTTGAGGAGGACCACCTGCTAGCACTGGAGCCTCACACACACGGGCAGCTGCATTTGTAGCAGTGGTTGAATGAGTCTAAAAATACAAGGTATAAAAAAAATTGTATCATTGGAATTTTTTTGTAGCAAAGAAATAATAATTATTCATTACATACATGAGCTTTCCGTCCAACATTTAAATTTGGCTTGGCACTCTCCACATGCTTTCCACCAAATCTGGACCTTTTAAACTTTAAAGAGAGAAGTATTAATATGACAATTGTGAACCATTTTAAAACACATGCCATCGTATGTACCGAAGAAAGGGTGAGCTTGGGCCTTTTCACCAAACTTGCGGGTGTAGTGTCAGCTGTGGGACGCTCTACTGGAGCAGTGGTTGGGAGCTGAAATATAACAAGAATATAAAATATTTCCGTTATGAATTCTCTCTCACATAAAGCTATGAAATCTACCTACCATTAAGGAGCTACATTGACCACTAGTTGATTGGTCTGCACTGCTTGTGGGTCTAGATGAGGCTGTAGGCACTTGCTGCTGCATAACAAAAATGTATAAAACAGTGCATTATATACAGTATGAAAAGATGATCACTTAGAAAGATGATGGACAAAATCACTAGTGATTTAAAGAAAGCAAAATACTACTGTTCTATTCTATGTTAATAGTATAAACAATAATGTATAAGAACCCCTTTCATGCAAATGACGTGACAAATTTAGATTTGGTTTTTATTCATTTATTAGTGATGTAGTTAGTTTTAACCTTATGACCTTATTTTACCTGCTACGCAATTTCCTCTGTGGAACAGACCTGTTGCCAAACTAACCCAGATAGAAACAACAGAAATTGTCCAAGAATACATTAATGTTAAGAAATACCACATCTTTATATTGTGTGCCCACTGCATCAACTGTAGTTAAACTGAAAGAGCCCAAATTAGCCTGCCTTATGAGGATGAAATCCACACAAACATCTCTGTGGCTGGGAGAAAAGCGTCCGCTGGCCTCTCAGCTGCAGAGGGCACTTCTCTATCTATAAACAAAACAAAATATGCCACTTCATTCCAAATTTTGTTCTAGTTTTATGCTCATAGTGTACATACTAAACATATAATATTTTCTACTACTCAAAATTAATATATATATATATATACTGTATATCAAAAGTAATATATATTGATACTTTTCCTACATACCTTCTGAAACAGACTGTACCACTTCTTTTGCCTTGGAGCAGGTCGGTTGCCTGCATCTGATGGCCAGACACCAGTGGAGGCAAAAGACCTGAGCCGCGAGACCCACTCAGTATCATCCATAGCCTTGTGGCTTTTGGATTGTTGTTTGGACATTTTCTGTAATGACAGATAAGCAGTTTTATTCATGTTATAGTGTAATTACATTAAGTCATCATGGCAAGGGCCCAAAATGAGGGATTACAGAGACATGCACTGAACATGTATGCAACACATGATATGTACCACACCAGCTCAATCCTGTTAATAACTAGGGCTTGACATTAACTCTAGCCAACTAGTCAAACACTATTAGATTTATATTGTACTATTCTATTGTCTAGTGCACATTTGATTTTGTATGCAATAAAAATAACTAGTTGTACCATGTTTTTACTGTTTTGTTTTCATAGATTGTATAGATATATAACCTTTGCTAGTTCATCAAAAGGTCAAGCCCTGCTTGCCTAGAAAAGGTGGATTATTTTGGCGCAAAAGTGCGCTCCTTTGCATATGCCTACAAATAAATCATAAACAATTGTCTTAGTACGCTCACGTGCTCAATTGTATTTGGTGACAGCGTAAAGTGTTACATTTGTCATAATATGAAGCTACTGATGGTAGTAGTGTGAACCTAGCGTAAAAGTTTTACAACATTGGCTGATCGATAATAACAAAAAGCCGCATTTAGCGGCAGCAAACAGGCTAGCTAAATTCTATATGAATCAATTGAATATCCAATAACACACATAAAAGTTCTTACCGGAATCGTCAAGAGTACAAGGAGCAAGAAGGATGCGTTCAGCATTCAGAGAAACAGCATCGGCAGCTTCAGCATCCACCTGTGGGCGGGATAAAGTCGGCTCGCCCTGCGATTGACCAGCAAATAATGGACGCCTCTAGATGATAGGCTATTGAATTATTGACCCACCCGCCTGATTGGCCAGGGAAAGATTGAATCTCAAAGGTGATTGGTCGCCATATACAGTCCTACGGCTGTCGGGTACCGCCATCGAAGGCACGCTGGGTGGGGACAGAACCTCAACCCATCAGGTTGCTGAAGCTCCGCCGCTGGCTAAAAATGCTACTGGCACAGACAGACGTGCTGGCTGTCTCGATAAGTGAAGCAAAGACAACCCTAACTTCCCATACCGGGAGTCGAACCCGGGCCGCCTGGGTGAAAACCAGGAATCCTGACCGCTAGACCATATGGGATCTTCCTCCGGCCTGGAGCAGGCCCTTTGGCTTTTAGTGTGTGACCGCCCTCTTTAAGAACATGGGAATGATCCGAAGGGATTGTTTACTGAATTCAATTTCACCAGGCTCACCAGAGGGAGCTCTCCTTTGCCTCGCCCAGGGGGTTCAGTTTCCTCCCATTCCTGCGATGGCATAAAAGACACTATAAACTGGTCGTAAAGCAAGGTCCTTGTGACAGTACTCATGCAATGCATTTGAAAAGACGCATTGGTAATGGATGGTAACCGTTATCCCACTGACAAAGCAGCCTATTGTTGGACTGTCAATTGTTTTAATCGACCAATCCAATAATAATAATAACAAAAACTATGAGCTAATAAAACGAAATAATAAAAACGGCTATGGGCCGAAGCACGGCCAAGGAAATGTTTGCGTGTGAAAAAAACCTCCTTCGAGCCGGAGTCGAAACAGCGACCTAAGAATTGCTAACTTGCCACCTACAGCCCTCCGCTCTACCAGCTGAGCTATCGAAGGCACGCTGGGCGGGGACAGAACCTCAACCCATCAGGTTGCTGAAGCTCCGCCGCTGGCTAAAAGTGCTACTGGCACAGACAGACGTGCTGGCTGTCTCGATAAGTGAAGCAAAGACAACCCTAACTTCCCATACCGGGAGTCGAACCCGGGCCGCCTGGGTGAAAACCAGGAATCCTGACCGCTAGACCATATGGGATCTTCCTCCGGCCTGGAGCAGGCCCTTTGGCTTTTAGTGTGTGACCGCCCCCTTTAAGAACATGGGAATGATCCGAAGGGATTGTTTACTGAATTCAATTTCACCAGGCTCACCAGAGGGAGCTCTCCTTTGCCTCGCCCAGGGGGTTCAGTTTCCTCCCATTCCTGCGATGGCATAAAAGACACTATAAACTGGTCGTAAAGCAAGGTCCTTGTGACAGTACTCATGCAATGCATTTGAAAAGACGCATGGTAATGGATGGTAACCGTTATCCCACTGACAAAGCAGCCTATTGTTGGACTGTCAATTGTTTTAATCGACCAATCCAATAATAATAATAACAAAAACTATGGGCTAATAAAACGAAATAATAAAAACGGCTATGGGCTGACAGCGAACCCCGCGGCCCGGGTTCGATTCCCGGTCAGGGAATGAGCTTTTGCCCTCCAGCGGCGGTCGTGATTGCAAAATGCCGCACTACAAACTCAAGCGCTGACGGCCTCGTCGAGAAGCACGGCCAAGGAAATGTTTGCGTGTAAAAAAGACTTCCTTCGAGCCAGCGACCTAAGGATTGCCAACTTGCCACCTACAGCCCTCCGCTCTACCAGCTGAGCTATCGATGGCACGCTGGGCGGGGACAGAACCTCAACCCATCAGGTTGCTGAAGCTCCGCCGCTGGCTAAAAGTGCTACTGGCACAGACAGACGTGCTGGCTGTCTCGATAAGTGAAGCAAAGACAACCCTAACTTCCCATACCGGGAGTCGAACCCGGGCCGCCTGGGTGAAAACCAGGAATCCTGACCGCTAGACCATATGGGATCTTCCTCCGGCCTGGAACAGGCCCTTTGGCTTTTAGTGTGTGACCGCCCCCTTTAAGAACATGGGAATGATCCGAAGGGATTGTTTACTGAATTCAATTTCACCAGGCTCACCAGAGGGAGCTCTCCTTTGCCTCGCCCAGGGGGTTCAGTTTCCTCCCATTCCTGCGATGGCATAAAAGACACTATAAACTGGTCGTAAAGCAAGGTCCTTGTGACAGTACTCATGCAATGCATTTGAAAAGACGCATGGTAATGTATGGTAACCGTTATCCCACTGACAAAGCAACCTATTGTTGGACTGTCAATTGTTTTAATCGACCAATCCAATAATAATAATAACAAAAACTATGAGCTAATAAAACGAAATAATAAAAACGGCTATGGGCCGAAGCACGGCCAAGGAAATATTTGCGTGTGAAAAAAACCTCCTTCGAACCAGCGACCTAAGGATTGCTAACTTGCCACCTACAGTCCTCCGCTCTACCAGCTGAGCTATCAAAGGCACTCTGGGCGGGGACAGAACCTCAACCCATCAGGTTGCTGAAGCTCCGCCGCTGGCTAAAAGTGCTACTGGCACAGACAGACGTGCTGGCTGTCTCGATAAGTGAAGCAAAGACAACCCTAACTTCCCATACCGGGAGTCGAACCCGGGCCGCCTGGGTGAAAACCAGGAATCCTGACCGCTAGACCATATGGGATCTTCCTCCGGCCTGGAACAGGCCCTTTGGCTTTTATGGCTCGTTTCCACTGAGCAGTACGGTACGGTACGGGACAGTACGGTACGGTTCGGATCTGTTAACCATGATCTGGCTAGCGTTTCCACTGCCAACAGTACTCTTACTTGATAGGCGTGGTGTTTCGATCGACGTCATTTTCGCGCGAAGAAGAACATAGTAAACTACAATGGATGATATACAGCAGATCTTGTTCTTGCTCCTCGACATGTTTGTCACAAGAAGACAAGCGCCGACATTAGGCTTTTCTCAATATCAAGTACGCAAAGTTTGTACTTGCCATGTGCGACTCCTACATGCAAATGGTACAGCGCGTTCTTAAAAGCGTCACTCAGCTCGCTCTGCTACTCCGGTTATCTCTGTTACTCTGTATGTACATTTTAAGCAACAATAAAACGAAATATGTTATAAAACACCACTCTGCCTCTTTTCGTTTTCATTTAAATAAATTAAACATTATAGGGACACAAATGTGGTTCATGCGTAACGCATATTGATTATTCACTGCACGTTATACGTTATTCTATTTATAACAAAACGAAATTTAAAACACAACCGTTACCTCTTTTCGTTTAAATAAAAAAAATTAAACATATTCCAGACAAATGTTGCAATAAACATCAGTGATAATCTTGTAATAAAAAAATGACAAGAAACCATATTTCTTTTTGTAAAATTTCAGTTTTATCAATAATAGCCAATATAAAAGTTTAAGTAAAAGGTACAAGAAGCTATACAATAAGAAATAAAGCAAACAATTCAGTCAAATATCCAAATGCAGCGCTCTAGTCTAACATTACAACAGTAAAGTTAAATACAAATAGCCTATAATATGAAACTAAACTTAGCCCTCAGCCAAAACGATTGACAGGGAACGAATTATATATTCACGAGACCAAAGATCGCCCGTTAGGTCTACACAAGACGAATTATATCTCATGTTTAACCACTACCGTCGGAGTCAGCGGCGAACGTCAGAAGAACTAGCCGAGGAAAGGCTCATCCAGCCGGGAAACATGAGCGCCGAGCGCCCGCTGATCCCATGGATCACAACCAAAAAAAATAAAAAATTATCTTTATAAATAAACCACAGATTTGAGCTTTTAACAACTACATTCTCGCCTGACAAACTCTTAAAATTACATTTCGTGACACAGTAACAGTAGTATTATATTAAACTCTATATTAAAAAATGGCGCTTATTATGTTGTCATTCCCCTTGTAGCACGCGCAAGTGACGATTCTCTGTCAACCAATCAACGTCCTGCAGTGAGTCTAGCTCCTACTTTTAGTACCGTACCACTGTGCTAGGTACCCCAATGGAAGGGTACCTAAAAAGTGGTACGGTACGGTTCGGCATTTTGGTACCATTCACAACTTTTGATAGTGGAAACGCAAATAAATGCGTACCGTACCGTTCCGTACCGTACCGTACCGCTCAGTGGAAACAAGCCATTATTGTGTGACCGCCCCCTTTAAGAACATGGGAATGATCCGAAGGGATTGTTTACTGAATTCAATTTCACCAGGCTCACCAGAGGGAGCTCTCCTTTGCCTCGCCCAGGGGGTTCAGTTTCCTCCCATTCCTGCGATGGCATAAAAGACACTATAAACTGGTCGTAAAGCAAGGTCCTTGTGACAGTACTCATGCAATGCATTTGAAAAGACGCATGGTAATGTATGGTAACCGTTATCCCACTGACAAAGCAGCCTATTATCAATTGTTTTAATCGACTGTCAATTGTTTTAATCGACCAATCCAATAATAATAATAACAAAAACTATGAGCTAATAAAACGAAATAATAAAAACGGCTATGGGCCGAAGCACGGCCAAGGAAATGTTTGCGTGTGAAAAAAACCTCCTTCGAGCCGAAGTCGAAACAGCGACCTAAGAATTGCTAACTTGCCACCTACAGCCCTCCGCTCTACCAGCTGAGCTATCGAAGGCACGCTGGGCGGGGACAGAACCTCAACCCATCAGGTTGCTGAAGCTCCGCCGCTGGCTAAAAGTGCTACTGGCACAGACAGACGTGCTGGCTGTCTCGATAAGTGAAGCAAAGACAACCCTAACTTCCCATACCGGGAGTCGAACCCGGGCCGCCTGGGTGAAAACCAGGAATCCTGACCGCTAGACCATATGGGATCTTCCTCCGGCCTGGAGCAGGCCCTTTGGCTTTTAGTGTGTGACCGCCCCCTTTAAGAACATGGGAATGATCCGAAGGGATTGTTTACTGAATTCAATTTCACCAGGCTCACCAGAGGGAGCTCTCCTTTGCCTCGCCCAGGGGGTTCAGTTTCCTCCCATTCCTGCGATGGCATAAAAGACACTATAAACTGGTCGTAAAGCAAGGTCCTTGTGACAGTACTCATGCAATGCATTTGAAAAGACGCATTGGTAATGGATGGTAACCGTTATCCCACTGACAAAGCAGCCTATTGTTGGACTGTCAATTGTTTTAATCGACCAATCCAATAATAATAATAACAAAAACTATGAGCTAATAAAACGAAATAATAAAAACGGCTATGGGCCGAAGCACGGCCAAGGAAATGTTTGCGTGTGAAAAAAACCTCCTTCGAGCCGAAGTCGAAACAGCGACCTAAGAATTGCTAACTTGCCACCTACAGCCCTCCGCTCTACCAGCTGAGCTATCGAAGGCACGCTGGGTGGGGACAGAACCTCAACCCATCAGGTTGCTGAAGCTCCGCCGCTGGCTAAAAGTGCTACTGGCACAGACAGACGTGCTGGCTGTCTCGATAAGTGAAGCAAAGACAACCCTAACTTCCCATACCGGGAGTCGAACCCGGGCCGCCTGGGTGAAAACCAGGAATCCTGACCGCTAGACCATATGGGATCTTCCTCCGGCCTGGAGCAGGCCCTTTGGCTTTTAGTGTGTGACCGCCCCCTTTAAGAACATGGGAATGATCCGAAGGGATTGTTTACTGAATTCAATTTCACCAGGCTCACCAGAGGGAGCTCTCCTTTGCCTCGCCCAGGGGGTTCAGTTTCCTCCCATTCCTGCGATGGCATAAAAGACACTATAAACTGGTTGTAAAGCAAGGTCCTTGTGACAGTACTCATGCAATGCATTTGAAAAGACGCATGGTAATGTATGGTAACCGTTATCCCACTGACAAAGCAGCCTATTATCAATTGTTTTAATCGACTGTCAATTGTTTTAATCGACCAATCCAATAATAATAATAACAAAAACTATGAGCTAATAAAACGAAATAATAAAAACGGCTATGGGCCGAAGCACGGCCAAGGAAATGTTTGCGTGTGAAAAAAACCTCCTTCGAGCCGGAGTCGAAACAGCGACCTAAGGATTGCTAACTTGCCACCTACAGTCCTCCACTCTACCAGCTGAGCTATCGAAGGCACGCTGGGTGGGGACAGAACCTCAACCCATCAGGTTGCTGAAGCTCCGCCGCTGGCTAAAAGTGCTACTGGCACAGACAGACGTGCTGGCTGTCTCGATAAGTGAAGCAAAGACAACCCTAACTTCCCATACCGGGAGTCGAACCCGGGCCGTCTGGGTGAAAACCAGGAATCCTGACCGCTAGACCATATGGGATCTTCCTCCGGCCTGGAGCAGGCCCTTTGGCTTTTAGTGTGTGACCGCCCCCTTTAAGAACATGGGAATGATCCGAAGGGATTGTTTACTGAATTCAATTTCACCAGGCTCACCAGAGGGAGCTCTCCTTTGCCTCGCCCAGGGGGTTCAGTTTCCTCCCATTCCTGCGATGGCATAAAAGACACTATAAACTGGTCGTAAAGCAAGGTCCTTGTGACAGTACTCATGCAATGCATTTGAAAAGACGCATTGGTAATGGATGGTAACCGTTATCCCACTGACAAAGCAGCCTATTGTTGGACTGTCAATTGTTTTAATCGACCAATCCAATAATAATAATAACAAAAACTATGAGCTAATAAAACGAAATAATAAAAACGGCTATGGGCCGAAGCACGGCCAAGGAAATGTTTGCGTGTGAAAAAAACCTCCTTCGAGCCGAAGTCGAAACAGCGACCTAAGAATTGCTAACTTGCCACCTACAGCCCTCCGCTCTACCAGCTGAGCTATCGAAGGCACGCTGGGCGGGGACAGAACCTCAACCCATCAGGTTGCTGAAGCTCCGCCGCTGGCTAAAAGTGCTACTGGCACAGACAGACGTGCTGGCTGTCTCGATAAGTGAAGCAAAGACAACCCTAACTTCCCATACCGGGAGTCGAACCCGGGCCGCCTGGGTGAAAACCAGGAATCCTGACCGCTAGACCATATGGGATCTTCCTCCGGCCTGGAGCAGGCCCTTTGGCTTTTAGTGTGTGACCGCCCCCTTTAAGAACATGGGAATGATCCGAAGGGATTGTTTACTGAATTCAATTTCACCAGGCTCACCAGAGGGAGCTCTCCTTTGCCTCGCCCAGGGGGTTCAGTTTCCTCCCATTCCTGCGATGGCATAAAAGACACTATAAACTGGTCGTAAAGCAAGGTCCTTGTGACAGTACTCATGCAATGCATTTGAAAAGACGCATGGTAATGTATGGTAACCGTTATCCCACTGACAAAGCAGCCTATTATCAATTGTTTTAATCGACTGTCAATTGTTTTAATCGACCAATCCAATAATAATAATAACAAAAACTATGAGCTAATAAAACGAAATAATAAAAACGGCTATGGGCCGAAGCACGGCCAAGGAAATGTTTGCGTGTGAAAAAAACCTCCTTCGAGCCGGAGTCGAAACAGCGACCTAAGGATTGCTAACTTGCCACCTACAGTCCTCCGCTCTACCAGCTGAGCTATCGAAGGCACGCTGGGTGGGGACAGAACCTCAACCCATCAGGTTGCTGAAGCTCCGCCGCTGGCTAAAAGTGCTACTGGCACAGACAGACGTGCTGGCTGTCTCGATAAGTGAAGCAAAGACAACCCTAACTTCCCATACCGGGAGTCGAACCCGGGCCGCCTGGGTGAAAACCAGGAATCCTGACCGCTAGACCATATGGGATCTTCCTCCGGCCTGGAGCAGGCCCTTTGGCTTTTAGTGTGTGACCGCCCCCTTTAAGAACATGGGAATGATCCGAAGGGATTGTTTACTGAATTCAATTTCACCAGGCTCACCAGAGGGAGCTCTCCTTTGCCTCGCCCAGGGGGTTCAGTTTCCTCCCATTCCTGCGATGGCATAAAAGACACTATAAACTGGTCGTAAAGCAAGGTCCTTGTGACAGTACTCATGCAATGCATTTGAAAAGACGCATGGTAATGTATGGTAACCGTTATCCCACTGACAAAGCAGCCTATTATCAATTGTTTTAATCGACTGTCAATTGTTTTAATCGACCAATCCAATAATAATAATAACAAAAACTATGAGCTAATAAAACGAAATAATAAAAACGGCTATGGGCCGAAGCACGGCCAAGGAAATGTTTGCGTGTGAAAAAAACCTCCTTCGAGCCGGAGTCGAAACAGCGACCTAAGGATTGCTAACTTGCCACCTACAGTCCTCCGCTCTACCAGCTGAGCTATCGAAGGCACGCTGGGTGGGGACAGAACCTCAACCCATCAGGTTGCTGAAGCTCCGCCGCTGGCTAAAAGTGCTACTGGCACAGACAGACGTGCTGGCTGTCTCGATAAGTGAAGCAAAGACAACCCTAACTTCCCATACCGGGAGTCGAACCCGGGCCGTCTGGGTGAAAACCAGGAATCCTGACCGCTAGACCATATGGGATCTTCCTCCGGCCTGGAGCAGGCCCTTTGGCTTTTAGTGTGTGACCGCCCCCTTTAAGAACATGGGAATGATCCGAAGGGATTGTTTACTGAATTCAATTTCACCAGGCTCACCAGAGGGAGCTCTCCTTTGCCTCGCCCAGGGGGTTCAGTTTCCTCCCATTCCTGCGATGGCATAAAAGACACTATAAACTGGTCGTAAAGCAAGGTCCTTGTGACAGTACTCATGCAATGCATTTGAAAAGACGCATTGGTAATGGATGGTAACCGTTATCCCACTGACAAAGCAGCCTATTGTTGGACTGTCAATTGTTTTAATTGACCAATCCAATAATAATAATAACAAAAACTATGAGCTAATAAAACGAAATAATAAAAACGGCTATGGGCCGAAGCACGGCCAAGGAAATGTTTGCGTGTGAAAAAAACCTCCTTCGAGCCGAAGTCGAAACAGCGACCTAAGAATTGCTAACTTGCCACCTACAGCCCTCCGCTCTACCAGCTGAGCTATCGAAGGCACGCTGGGCGGGGACAGAACCTCAACCCATCAGGTTGCTGAAGCTCCGCCGCTGGCTAAAAGTGCTACTGGCACAGACAGACGTGCTGGCTGTCTCGATAAGTGAAGCAAAGACAACCCTAACTTCCCATACCGGGAGTCGAACCCGGGCCGCCTGGGTGAAAACCAGGAATCCTGACCGCTAGACCATATGGGATCTTCCTCCGGCCTGGAGCAGGCCCTTTGGCTTTTAGTGTGTGACCGCCCCCTTTAAGAACATGGGAATGATCCGAAGGGATTGTTTACTGAATTCAATTTCACCAGGCTCACCAGAGGGAGCTCTCCTTTGCCTCGCCCAGGGGGTTCAGTTTCCTCCCATTCCTGCGATGGCATAAAAGACACTATAAACTGGTCGTAAAGCAAGGTCCTTGTGACAGTACTCATGCAATGCATTTGAAAAGACGCATGGTAATGTATGGTAACCGTTATCCCACTGACAAAGCAGCCTATTATCAATTGTTTTAATCGACTGTCAATTGTTTTAATCGACCAATCCAATAATAATAATAACAAAAACTATGAGCTAATAAAACGAAATAATAAAAACGGCTATGGGCCGAAGCACGGCCAAGGAAATGTTTGCGTGTGAAAAAAACCTCCTTCGAGCCGGAGTCGAAACAGCGACCTAAGGATTGCTAACTTGCCACCTACAGTCCTCCGCTCTACCAGCTGAGCTATCGAAGGCACGCTGGGTGGGGACAGAACCTCAACCCATCAGGTTGCTGAAGCTCCGCCGCTGGCTAAAAGTGCTACTGGCACAGACAGACGTGCTGGCTGTCTCGATAAGTGAAGCAAAGACAACCCTAACTTCCCATACCGGGAGTCGAACCCGGGCCGCCTGGGTGAAAACCAGGAATCCTGACCGCTAGACCATATGGGATCTTCCTCCGGCCTGGAGCAGGCCCTTTGGCTTTTAGTGTGTGACCGCCCCCTTTAAGAACATGGGAATGATCCGAAGGGATTGTTTACTGAATTCAATTTCACCAGGCTCACCAGAGGGAGCTCTCCTTTGCCTCGCCCAGGGGGTTCAGTTTCCTCCCATTCCTGCGATGGCATAAAAGACACTATAAACTGGTCGTAAAGCAAGGTCCTTGTGACAGTACTCATGCAATGCATTTGAAAAGACGCATTGGTAATGGATGGTAACCGTTATCCCACTGACAAAGCAGCCTATTGTTGGACTGTCAATTGTTTTAATCGACCAATCCAATAATAATAATAACAAAAACTATGAGCTAATAAAACGAAATAATAAAAACGGCTATGGGCCGAAGCACGGCCAAGGAAATGTTTGCGTGTGAAAAAAACCTCCTTCGAGCCGAAGTCGAAACAGCGACCTAAGAATTGCTAACTTGCCACCTACAGCCCTCCGCTCTACCAGCTGAGCTATCGAAGGCACGCTGGGCGGGGACAGAACCTCAACCCATCAGGTTGCTGAAGCTCCGCCGCTGGCTAAAAGTGCTACTGGCACAGACAGACGTGCTGGCTGTCTCGATAAGTGAAGCAAAGACAACCCTAACTTCCCATACCGGGAGTCGAACCCGGGCCGCCTGGGTGAAAACCAGGAATCCTGACCGCTAGACCATATGGGATCTTCCTCCGGCCTGGAGCAGGCCCTTTGGCTTTTAGTGTGTGACCGCCCCCTTTAAGAACATGGGAATGATCCGAAGGGATTGTTTACTGAATTCAATTTCACCAGGCTCACCAGAGGGAGCTCTCCTTTGCCTCGCCCAGGGGGTTCAGTTTCCTCCCATTCCTGCGATGGCATAAAAGACACTATAAACTGGTCGTAAAGCAAGGTCCTTGTGACAGTACTCATGCAATGCATTTGAAAAGACGCATGGTAATGTATGGTAACCGTTATCCCACTGACAAAGCAGCCTATTGTTGGACTGTCAATTGTTTTAATCGACCAATCCAATAATAATAATAACAAAAACTATGGGCTAATAAAACGAAATAATAAAAACGGCTATGGGCTGACAGCGAACCCCGCGGCCCGGGTTCGATTCCCGGTCAGGGAATGAGCTTTTGCCCTCCAGCGGCGGTCGTGATTGCAAAATGCCGCACTACAAACGCAAGCGCTGACGGCCTCGTCGAGAAGCACGGCCAAGGAAATGTTTGCGTGTAAAAAAGACTTCCTTCGAGCCAGCGACCTAAGGATTGCCAACTTGCCACCTACAGCCCTCCGCTCTACCAGCTGAGCTATCGAAGGCACGCTGGGCGGGGACAGAACCTCAACCCATCAGGTTGCTGAAGCTCCGCCGCTGGCTAAAAGTGCTACTGGCACAGACAGACGTGCTGGCTGTCTCGATAAGTGAATCAAAGACAACCCTAACTTCCCATACCGGGAGTCAAACCCGGGCCGCCTGGGTGAAAACCAGAAATCCTGACCGCTAGACCATATGGGATCTTCCTCCGGCCTGGAGCAGGCCCTTTGGCTTTTAGTGTGTGACCGCCCCCTTTAAGAACATGGGAATGATCCGAAGGGATTGTTTACTGAATTCAATTTCACCAGGCTCACAAGAGGGAGCTCTCCTTTGCCTCGCCCAGGGGGTTCAGTTTCCTCCCATTCCTGCGATGGCATAAAAGACACTATAAACTGGTCGTAAAGCAAGGTCCTTGTGACAGTACTCATGCAATGCATTTGAAAAGACGCATGGTAATGTATGGTAACCGTTATCCCACTGACAAAGCAGCCTATTGTTGGACTGTCAATTGTTTTAATCGACCAATCCAATAATAATAATAACAAAAACTATGAGCTAATAAAACGAAATAATAAAAACGGCTATGGGCTGACAGCGAACCCCGCGGCCCGGGTTCGATTCCCGGTCAGGGAATGAGCTTTTGCCCTCCAGCGGCGGTCGTGATTGCAAAATGCCGCACTACAAACTCAAGCGCTGACGGCCTCGTCGAGAAGCACGGCCAAGGAAATGTTTGCGTGTAAAAAAGACTTCCTTCGAGCCAGCGACCTAAGGATTGCCAACTTGCCACCTACAGCCCTCCGCTCTACCAGCTGAGCTATCGAAGGCACGCTGGGTGGGGACAGAACCTCAACCCATCAGGTTGCTGAAGCTCCGCCGCTGGCTAAAAGTGCTACTGGCACAGACAGACGTGCTGGCTGTCTCGATAAGTGAAGCAGAGACAACCCTAACTTCCCATACCGGGAGTCGAACCCGGGCCGCCTGGGTGAAAACCAGGAATCCTGACCGCTAGACCATATGGGATCTTCCTCCAGCCTGGAGCAGGCCCTTTGGCTTTTAGTGTGTGACCGCCCCCTTTAAGAACATGGGAATGATCCGAAGGGATTGTTTACTGAATTCAATTTCACCAGGCTCACCAGAGGGAGCTCTCCTTTGCCTCGCCCAGGGGGTTCAGTTTCCTCCCATTCCTGCGATGGCATAAAAGACACTATAAACTGGTCGTAAAGCAAGGTCCTTGTGACAGTACTCATGCAATGCATTTGAAAAGACGCATGGTAATGGATGGTAACCGTTATCCCACTGACAAAGCAGCCTATTGTTGGACTGTCAATTGTTTTAATCGACCAATCCAATAATAATAATAACAAAAACTATGGGCTAATAAAACGAAATAATAAAAACGGCTATGGGCTGACAGCGATCCCCGCGGCCCGGGTTCGATTCCCGGTCAGGGAATGAGCTTTTGCCCTCCAGCGGCGGTCGTGATTGCAAAATGCCGCACTACAAACTCAAGCGCTGACGGCCTCGTCGAGAAGCACGGCCAAGGAAATGTTTGTGTGTAAAAAAGACTTCCTTCGAGCCAGCGACCTAAGGATTGCCAACTTGCCACCTACAGCCCTCCGCTCTACCAGCTGAGCTATCGAAGGCACGCTGGGCGGGGACAGAACCTCAACCCATCAGGTTGCTGAAGCTCCGCCGCTGGCTAAAAGTGCTACTGGCACAGACAGACATGCTGGCTGTCTCGATAAGTGAAGCAAAGACAACCCTAACTTCCCATACCGGGAGTCGAACCCGGGCCGCCTGGGTGAAAACCAGGAATCCTGACCGCTAGACCATATGGGATCTTCCTCCGGCCTGGAGCAGGCCCTTTGGCTTTTAGTGTGTGACCGCCCCCTTTAAGAACATAGGAATGATCCGAAGGGATTGTTTACTGAATTCAATTTCACCAGGCTCACCAGAGGGAGCTCTCCTTTGCCTCGCCCAGGGGGTTCAGTTTCCTCCCATTCCTGCGATGGCATAAAAGACACTATAAACTGGTTGTAAAGCAAGGTCCTTGTGACAGTACTCATGCAATGCATTTGAAAAGACGCATGGTAATGGATGGTAACCGTTATCCCACTGACAAAGCAGCCTATTTTGTTGGACTGTCAATTGTTTTAATCGACCAATCCAATAATAATAATAACAAAAACTATGGGCTAATAAAACGAAATAATAAAAACGGCTATGGGCTGACAGCGAACCCCGCGGCCCGGGTTCGATTCCCGGTCAGGGAATGAGCTTTTGCCCTCCAGCGGCGGTCGTGATTGCAATATGCCGCACTACAAACTCAAGCGCTGACGGCCTCGTCGAGAAGCACGGCCAAGGAAATGTTTGCGTGTAAAAAAGACTTCCTTCGAGCCAGCGACCTAAGGATTGCCAAATTGCCACCTACAGCCCTCCGCTCTACCAGCTGAGCTATCGAAGGCACGCTGGGCGGGGACAGAACCTCAACCCATCAGGTTGCTGAAGCTCCGCCGCTGGCTAAAAGTGCTACTGGCACAGACAGACGTGCTGGCTGTCTCGATAAGTGAAGCAAAGACAACCCTAACTTCCCATACCGGGAGTCGAACCCGGGCCGCCTGGGTGAAAACCAGGAATCCTGACCGCTAGACCATATGGGATCTTCCTCCGGCCTGGAGCAGGCCCTTTGGCTTTTAGTGTGTGACCGCCCCCTTTAAGAACATGGGAATGATCTGAAGGGATTGTTTACTGAATTCAATTTCACCAGGCTCACCAGAGGGAGCTCTCCTTTGCCTCGCCCAGGGGGTTCAGTTTCCTCCCATTCCTGCGATGGCATAAAAGACACTATAAACTGGTCGTAAAGCAAGGTCCTTGTGACAGTACTCATGCAATGCATTTGAAAAGACGCATGGTAATGTATGGTAACCGTTATCCCACTGACAAAGCAGCCTATTGTTGGACTGTCAATTGTTTTAATCGACCAATCCAATAATAATAATAACAAAAACTATGAGCTAATAAAACGAAATAATAAAAACGGCTATGGGCCGAAGCACGGCCAAGGAAATGTTTGCGTGTGAAAAAAACCTCCTTCGAGCCGGAGTCGAAACAGCGACCTAAGAATTGCTAACTTGCCACCTACAGCCCTCCACTCTACCAGCTGAGCTATCGAAGGCACGCTGGGCGGGGACAGAACCTCAACCCATCAGGTTGCTGAAGCTCCGCCGCTGGCTAAAAGTGCTACTGGCACAGACAGACGTGCTGGCTGTCTCGATAAGTGAAGCAAAGACAACCCTAACTTCCCACACCGGGAGTCGAACCCGGGCCGCCTGGGTGAAAACCAGGAATCCTGACCGCTAGACCATATGGGATCTTCCTCTGGCCTGGAGCAGGCCCTTTGGCTTTTAGTGTGTGACCGCCCCCTTTAAGAACATGGGAATGATCCGAAGGGATTGTTTACTGAATTCAATTTCACCAGGCTCACCAGAGGGAGCTCTCCTTTGCCTCGCCCAGGGGGTTCAGTTTCCTCCCATTCCTGCGATGGCATAAAAGACACTATAAACTGGTCGTAAAGCAAGGTCCTTGTGACAGTACTCATGCAATGCATTTGAAAAGACGCATGGTAATGTATGGTAACCGTTATCCCACTGACAAAGCAGCCTATTGTTGGACTGTCAATTGTTTTAATCGACCAATCCAATAATAATAATAACAAAAACTATGAGCTAATAAAACGAAATAATAAAAACGGCTATGGGCCGAAGCACGGCCAAGGAAATATTTGCGTGTGAAAAAAACTTCCTTCGAGCCAGCGACCTAAGGATTGCTAACTTGCCACCTACAGTCCTCCGCTCTACCAGCTGAGCTATCAAAGGCACTCTGGGCGGGGACAGAACCTCAACCCATCAGGTTGCTGAAGCTCCGCCGCTGGCTAAAAGTGCTACTGGCACAGACAGACGTGCTGGCTGTCTCGATAAGTGAAGCAAAGACAACCCTAACTTCCCATACCGGGAGTCGAACCCGGGCCGCCTGGGTGAAAACCAGGAATCCTGACCGCTAGACCATATGGGATCTTCCTCCGGCCTGGAGCAGGCCCTTTGGCTTTTATGGCTCGTTTCCACTGAGCAGTACGGTACGGTACGGGACAGTACGGTACGGTTCGGATCTGTTAACCATGATCTGGCTAGCGTTTCCACTGCCAACAGTACTCTTACTTGATAGGCGTGGTGTTTCGATCGACGTCATTTTCGCGCGAAGAAGAACATAGTAAACTACAATGGATGATATACAGCAGATCTTGTTCTTGCTCCTCGACATGTTTGTCACAAGAAGACAAGCGCCGACATTAGGCTTTTCTCAATATCAAGTACGCAAAGTTTGTACTTGCCATGTGCGACTCCTACATGCAAATGGTACAGCGCGTTCTTAAAAGCGTCACTCAGCTCGCTCTGCTACTCCGGTTATCTCTGTTACTCTGTATGTACATTTTAAGCAACAATAAAACGAAATATGTTATAAAACACCACTCTGCCTCTTTTCGTTTTCATTTAAATAAATTAAACATTATAGGGACACAAATGTGGTTCATGCGTAACGCATATTGATTATTCACTGCACGTTATACGTTATTCTATTTATAACAAAACGAAATTTAAAACACAACCGTTACCTCTTTTCGTTTAAATAAAAAAAATTAAACATATTCCAGACAAATGTTGCAATAAACATCAGTGATAATCTTGTAATAAAAAAATGACAAGAAACCATATTTCTTTTTGTAAAATTTCAGTTTTATCAATAATAGCCAATATAAAAGTTTAAGTAAAAGGTACAAGAAGCTATACAATAAGAAATAAAGCAAACAATTCAGTCAAATATCCAAATGCAGCGCTCTAGTCTAACATTACAACAGTAAAGTTAAATACAAATAGCCTATAATATGAAACTAAACTTAGCCCTCAGCCAAAACGATTGACAGGGAACGAATTATATATTCACGAGACCAAAGATCGCCCGTTAGGTCTACACAAGACGAATTATATCTCATGTTTAACCACTACCGTCGGAGTCAGCGGCGAACGTCAGAAGAACTAGCCGAGGAAAGGCTCATCCAGCCGGGAAACATGAGCGCCGAGCGCCCGCTGATCCCATGGATCACAACCAAAAAAAATAAAAAATTATCTTTATAAATAAACCACAGATTTGAGCTTTTAACAACTACATTCTCGCCTGACAAACTCTTAAAATTACATTTCGTGACACAGTAACAGTAGTATTATATTAAACTCTATATTAAAAAATGGCGCTTATTATGTTGTCATTCCCCTTGTAGCACGCGCAAGTGACGATTCTCTGTCAACCAATCAACGTCCTGCAGTGAGTCTAGCTCCTACTTTTAGTACCGTACCACTGTGCTAGGTACCCCAATGGAAGGGTACCTAAAAAGTGGTACGGTACGGTTCGGCATTTTGGTACCATTCACAACTTTTGATAGTGGAAACGCAAATAAATGCGTACCGTACCGTTCCGTACCGTACCGTACCGCTCAGTGGAAACAAGCCATTATTGTGTGACCGCCCCCTTTAAGAACATGGGAATGATCCGAAGGGATTGTTTACTGAATTCAATTTCACCAGGCTCACCAGAGGGAGCTCTCCTTTGCCTCGCCCAGGGGGTTCAGTTTCCTCCCATTCCTGCGATGGCATAAAAGACACTATAAACTGGTCGTAAAGCAAGGTCCTTGTGACAGTACTCATGCAATGCATTTGAAAAGACGCATGGTAATGTATGGTAACCGTTATCCCACTGACAAAGCAGCCTATTATCAATTGTTTTAATCGACTGTCAATTGTTTTAATCGACCAATCCAATAATAATAATAACAAAAACTATGAGCTAATAAAACGAAATAATAAAAACGGCTATGGGCCGAAGCACGGCCAAGGAAATGTTTGCGTGTGAAAAAAACCTCCTTCGAGCCGGAGTCGAAACAGCGACCTAAGGATTGCTAACTTGCCACCTACAGTCCTCCGCTCTACCAGCTGAGCTATCGAAGGCACGCTGGGTGGGGACAGAACCTCAACCCATCAGGTTGCTGAAGCTCCGCCGCTGGCTAAAAGTGCTACTGGCACAGACAGACGTGCTGGCTGTCTCGATAAGTGAAGCAAAGACAACCCTAACTTCCCATACCGGGAGTCGAACCCGGGCCGCCTGGGTGAAAACCAGGAATCCTGACCGCTAGACCATATGGGATCTTCCTCCGGCCTGGAGCAGGCCCTTTGGCTTTTAGTGTGTGACCGCCCCCTTTAAGAACATGGGAATGATCCGAAGGGATTGTTTACTGAATTCAATTTCACCAGGCTCACCAGAGGGAGCTCTCCTTTGCCTCGCCCAGGGGGTTCAGTTTCCTCCCATTCCTGCGATGGCATAAAAGACACTATAAACTGGTCGTAAAGCAAGGTCCTTGTGACAGTACTCATGCAATGCATTTGAAAAGACGCATTGGTAATGGATGGTAACCGTTATCCCACTGACAAAGCAGCCTATTGTTGGACTGTCAATTGTTTTAATCGACCAATCCAATAATAATAATAACAAAAACTATGAGCTAATAAAACGAAATAATAAAAACGGCTATGGGCCGAAGCACGGCCAAGGAAATGTTTGCGTGTGAAAAAAACCTCCTTCGAGCCGAAGTCGAAACAGCGACCTAAGAATTGCTAACTTGCCACCTACAGCCCTCCGCTCTACCAGCTGAGCTATCGAAGGCACGCTGGGCGGGGACAGAACCTCAACCCATCAGGTTGCTGAAGCTCCGCCGCTGGCTAAAAGTGCTACTGGCACAGACAGACGTGCTGGCTGTCTCGATAAGTGAAGCAAAGACAACCCTAACTTCCCATACCGGGAGTCGAACCCGGGCCGCCTGGGTGAAAACCAGGAATCCTGACCGCTAGACCATATGGGATCTTCCTCCGGCCTGGAGCAGGCCCTTTGGCTTTTAGTGTGTGACCGCCCCCTTTAAGAACATGGGAATGATCCGAAGGGATTGTTTACTGAATTCAATTTCACCAGGCTCACCAGAGGGAGCTCTCCTTTGCCTCGCCCAGGGGGTTCAGTTTCCTCCCATTCCTGCGATGGCATAAAAGACACTATAAACTGGTCGTAAAGCAAGGTCCTTGTGACAGTACTCATGCAATGCATTTGAAAAGACGCATGGTAATGTATGGTAACCGTTATCCCACTGACAAAGCAGCCTATTATCAATTGTTTTAATCGACTGTCAATTGTTTTAATCGACCAATCCAATAATAATAATAACAAAAACTATGAGCTAATAAAACGAAATAATAAAAACGGCTATGGGCCGAAGCACGGCCAAGGAAATGTTTTGCGTGTGAAAAAAACCTCCTTCGAGCCGGAGTCGAAACAGCGACCTAAGGATTGCTAACTTGCCACCTACAGTCCTCCGCTCTACCAGCTGAGCTATCGAAGGCACGCTGGGTGGGGACAGAACCTCAACCCATCAGGTTGCTGAAGCTCCGCCGCTGGCTAAAAGTGCTACTGGCACAGACAGACGTGCTGGCTGTCTCGATAAGTGAAGCAAAGACAACCCTAACTTCCCATACCGGGAGTCGAACCCGGGCCGTCTGGGTGAAAACCAGGAATCCTGACCGCTAGACCATATGGGATCTTCCTCCGGCCTGGAGCAGGCCCTTTGGCTTTTAGTGTGTGACCGCCCCCTTTAAGAACATGGGAATGATCCGAAGGGATTGTTTACTGAATTCAATTTCACCAGGCTCACCAGAGGGAGCTCTCCTTTGCCTCGCCCAGGGGGTTCAGTTTCCTCCCATTCCTGCGATGGCATAAAAGACACTATAAACTGGTCGTAAAGCAAGGTCCTTGTGACAGTACTCATGCAATGCATTTGAAAAGACGCATTGGTAATGGATGGTAACCGTTATCCCACTGACAAAGCAGCCTATTGTTGGACTGTCAATTGTTTTAATCGACCAATCCAATAATAATAATAACAAAAACTATGAGCTAATAAAACGAAATAATAAAAACGGCTATGGGCCGAAGCACGGCCAAGGAAATGTTTGCGTGTGAAAAAAACCTCCTTCGAGCCGAAGTCGAAACAGCGACCTAAGAATTGCTAACTTGCCACCTACAGCCCTCCGCTCTACCAGCTGAGCTATCGAAGGCACGCTGGGCGGGGACAGAACCTCAACCCATCAGGTTGCTGAAGCTCCGCCGCTGGCTAAAAGTGCTACTGGCACAGACAGACGTGCTGGCTGTCTCGATAAGTGAAGCAAAGACAACCCTAACTTCCCATACCGGGAGTCGAACCCGGGCCGCCTGGGTGAAAACCAGGAATCCTGACCGCTAGACCATATGGGATCTTCCTCCGGCCTGGAGCAGGCCCTTTGGCTTTTAGTGTGTGACCGCCCCCTTTAAGAACATGGGAATGATCCGAAGGGATTGTTTACTGAATTCAATTTCACCAGGCTCACCAGAGGGAGCTCTCCTTTGCCTCGCCCAGGGGGTTCAGTTTCCTCCCATTCCTGCGATGGCATAAAAGACACTATAAACTGGTCGTAAAGCAAGGTCCTTGTGACAGTACTCATGCAATGCATTTGAAAAGACGCATGGTAATGTATGGTAACCGTTATCCCACTGACAAAGCAGCCTATTATCAATTGTTTTAATCGACTGTCAATTGTTTTAATCGACCAATCCAATAATAATAATAACAAAAACTATGAGCTAATAAAACGAAATAATAAAAACGGCTATGGGCCGAAGCACGGCCAAGGAAATGTTTGCGTGTGAAAAAAACCTCCTTCGAGCCGGAGTCGAAACAGCGACCTAAGGATTGCTAACTTGCCACCTACAGTCCTCCGCTCTACCAGCTGAGCTATCGAAGGCACGCTGGGTGGGGACAGAACCTCAACCCATCAGGTTGCTGAAGCTCCGCCGCTGGCTAAAAGTGCTACTGGCACAGACAGACGTGCTGGCTGTCTCGATAAGTGAAGCAAAGACAACCCTAACTTCCCATACCGGGAGTCGAACCCGGGCCGCCTGGGTGAAAACCAGGAATCCTGACCGCTAGACCATATGGGATCTTCCTCCGGCCTGGAGCAGGCCCTTTGGCTTTTAGTGTGTGACCGCCCCCTTTAAGAACATGGGAATGATCCGAAGGGATTGTTTACTGAATTCAATTTCACCAGGCTCACCAGAGGGAGCTCTCCTTTGCCTCGCCCAGGGGGTTCAGTTTCCTCCCATTCCTGCGATGGCATAAAAGACACTATAAACTGGTCGTAAAGCAAGGTCCTTGTGACAGTACTCATGCAATGCATTTGAAAAGACGCATGGTAATGTATGGTAACCGTTATCCCACTGACAAAGCAGCCTATTATCAATTGTTTTAATCGACTGTCAATTGTTTTAATCGACCAATCCAATAATAATAATAACAAAAACTATGAGCTAATAAAACGAAATAATAAAAACGGCTATGTGCTGACAGCGAACCCCGCGGCCCGGGTTCGATTCCCGGTCAGGGAATGAGCTTTTGCCCTCCAGCGGCGGTCGTGATTGCAAAATTCCGCACTACAAACTCAAGCGCTGACGGCCTCATCGAGAAGCACGGCCAAGGAAATATTTTCGTGTAAAAAAGACTTCCTTCGAGCCAGCGACCTAAGGATTGCCAACTTGCCACCTACAGCCCTCCGCTCTACCAGCTGAGCTATCGAAGGCACGCTGGGCGGGGACAGAACCTCAACCCATCAGGTTGCTGAAGCTCCGCCGCTGGCTAAAAGTGCTACTGGCACAGACAGACGTGCTGGCTGTCTCGATAAGTGAAGCAAAGACAACCCTAGCTTCCCATACCGGGAGTCGAACCCGGGCCGCCTGGGTGAAAACCAGGAATCCTGACCGCTAGACCATATGGGATCTTCCTTTTTTTTTTCTTTTTTTTATTCAAGAAATTTCAATCAATAAAATACAATGAAAATAAATACAATAAACAAATACTGATTTCTTCTTCAAACATCTCTACATCACACATCTTACATTTACATACATAATTTAAAAATCTCCTTCACTTCCCGGCAGCTTCTTTCAAACTTATCTATCTTTCTAACTAACTTATCTATCTTTCTTTCTTTCTAACTAATCAATCTATCTAACTAACTTATCTATCTTTCTTTCAAACTAATCTATCTTTCTAACTAACTTATCTATCTTTCTTTCTTTCTAACTAATCTATCTATCTTTATAACTAACTTATCTATCTTTCTTTCTTTTTAACTAATCTATCTTTATAACTAACTAACTTATCTATCTTTCTTTCTTTCTTTCTTTCTTCAGGCATGTGATTGGCTAAGGACAAAAAAGCAGGAAAATATACTGAGACCCCCCCCCCCCCCCCCCCCCCCCCCCGCCGATCAAACTGAGACACCCCCCCCCCCCCCCCCCAAAAAAAAAGAGAGGTTATCAAAGCCCTCGCCCCACAGCAAATATCCAGATACTTACATAATTGTGATGAATTTAATCCTCTGTAAGTGATCATTTTGCAGTGTAAGATTACAGTTAACACCTTTAAATATTACATAAATGTATTATTATGTATTTTTATTAAACTTAGTGAGTGTATAAATCAGCAGCAAAAAGTAATTCTTGAAAAAATCTGCCCAGTAATTTTATCAAATCTAAAATGTTAATAAAAACAAATTACTATTAGTACTCTTATAAAATTCAATCAGGCAATCATACATTTCACAATTTTATATTTATATATGAATGTCAAGAATTCAGAAGTATGTATATTTATATAGCCTACACTATACAGAAATAACATACAATTAAATTATGCTTATTTTAAATGTATTGTGCAGGCTAGGTATACAAAAATATAGGCTTTTAATAATATTTCAGTGCGCAAAACTATGAAAATATGAAACGCTTCAAAACAGAGCGCACAAAGCGCGTATGCGCATCGCGGGCGCAGAATGATGTGCTCAAAGCAACATGGAGTCACAGTGTGCAGCGCTGCACAAGTGCGCATTTAAAAGTTCACGGCACAAAGCGAAGAAATGTCGAGCGCACAAATCCTAGTGTCCATCTGTCCAACAGTTTATTGAACATTTGTTTCTTCACAGTTTTAAATTCCAGTTATTGTGCGTTTGATGCCGATTTAGTCCTTGTGATTTGTGATCTAACAGGCACACGGTAGCGAGTCGTTTAAAAACAGCAACAAACTCAAGCATTATAATGTGAATATCATAATGGAGAGAGTTTTACCGTGCATGTATGCTGCTGTAACCGGAAGAGGTGCCCGCGCTGTTTGAATACTGAATGGAGAATGATTGACAGCCGCAGAGAAGGGAAAACGAGTTTTCGTAAACTTTAATGATGTAAATAGACTTCTGTCCCTCACATTAAGCTATGAAATAGGCTTCAGATGAATTTGTCACCCAAACTGACGTGAAAAAAGCGGGAGGCACCGAAAAGCGTGCTGTTTGCATCCCTGTACTTGGAAAGGAAGGAAAAATGCATCTCTTTGCCATCTGTAAGCATGGTGACGTGCCGCCCGGTGTGGCCCTGTTGCGCGGGGACGGCGATTGTGGTTCCGTCCCGGGTTACCACGGTGACGGCTGTGAGAACCCCGACCCCCCCCCCCTCCTCTGTGTTTTTTTTTTTTTTTTTTTCAGATCTGCATGATTCACGTAGGTCACATTTTCAGGTCGGAAAATCCGGAATTCCGGATTAATCCGGAAAAATCAAATCCCTGTTTCTTACTAATCTATCTACCTTTCTAACTAACTTATCTATCTTTCTTTCTTTTTAACTAATCTATCTTTCTAACTAACTTATATATCTTTCTTTCTTTCTTTTTAACTAATCTATCTATCTTTCTAACTAACTTATCTATCTTTCTTTCTTTCTTACTAATCTATCTATCTTTCTAACTAACTTATCTATCTTTCTTTCTTTTTAACTAATCTATCTCTTTCTAACTTATCAATCTTTCTTTATTTCTTACTAATCTATCTTTCTAACTAACTTATCTTTCTTTCTTTCTAACTAATCTATCTATCTTTCTAACTAACTTATCTTTCTTTCTTTCTAATCTATCTATCTTTCTAACTAACTTATCTATCTTTCTTTCTTTCTTTTTAACTAATATATCTCTTTCTAACTTATCAATCTTTCTTCATTTCTTACTAATCTATCTTTCTAACTAACTTATCTTTCTTTCTTTCTAACTAATCTATCTATCTTTCTAACTAACTTATCTTTCTTTCTTTCTAATCTATCTATCTTTCTAACTAACTTATCTATCTTTCTTTCTTTCTTTTTAACTAATATATCTCTTTCTAACTTATCTATCTTTCTTTATTTCTTACTAATCTATCTTTCTAACTAACTTATCTTTCTTTCTAACTAATCTATCTATCTTTCTAACTAACTTATCTTTCTTTCTTTCTAATCTATCTATCTTTCTAACTAACTTATCTATCTTTCTTTCTTTCTTTTTAACTAATATATCTCTTTCTAACTTATCTATCTTTCTTTATTTCTTTCTAATCTATCTATCTTTCTAACTTATCTATCTTTCTTTTTAACTAATATATCTCTTTCTAACTTATCTATCTTTCTTTATTTCTTACTAATCTATCTATCTTTCTAACTAACTTATCTATCTTTCTTTCTTTTCAACTAATCTTTCTAACTTATCTATCTATCTATCTATCTATCTATCTATCTATCTTTCTTTCTAACTAATCTATCTATCTTTCTAACTAACTTATCTATCTTTCTTTCTTTTCGACTAAACTATCTATCGTTCTAACTTATCTATCTATCTATCTATCTATCTATCTATCTATCTTTCTTTCTTTCTAACTAATCTATCTATCTTTCTAACTAACTTATCTATCTATCTATCTTATCTTTCTTTCTTACTAATCTATCCATCTATCTTTCTAACTAACTTATCTATCTTTCTTTATTTCTTACTAATCTATCTATCTTTCTAACTAACTTATCTATCTATCTTTCTTTCTTTCTAACTAATCTATCAATCTTTCTTTCTTTCTAACTAATCAATCTTTCTTTCTCTCTTTCTCTCTTTCTTTCTTTCTTTCTTTCTTCAAAACTTTATCTATCTATCTATCTATCTATCTATCTATCTATCTAATCTTTCTTTTTCTTTCTAACTAATCTGTTTTTTTTTCCGAACCATTCTTTCTTTCTTTTGAACTATTCTATCCATCAAACTTTAACCTACTTTAAACATCAAACTACTTTAAACTTATTCTATCTATCTATCTATCTATCTATCTATCTATCTATCTATCTTTATTTCTTTCTAACTAATCTATCTATCTCTCTAACTAACTTATCTATCTTTCTTTCTTTCTTTCTAACTAATCTATCTATCTATCTTTTTAACTAACTTATCTATCTTTCTTTCTAACTAATCTATCTATCTCTCTAACTAACTTATCTATCTTTCTTTCTTTCTTTCTAACTAATCTATCTATCTATCTTTTTAACTAACTTATCTATCTTTCTTTCTAACTAATCTATCTATCATTCTAACTAACTAATCTATCTTTCTTTATTTCTAACTAATCTATCTCTCTTTCTTTCTAACTAATCAATCTTTCTTTCTCTATTTCTTTCTTTCTAACTAATATTTCTTTCTAACTAATCAATCTTTCTTTCTTTCTTTCTTTCTTTCTTTCTAACTAATCAATCTTTCTTTCTATCTTTCTTTCTTTCTTTCTATCTTCAAATCTTTTCTTTCTGTCTATCTATCTATCTATCTAATCTTTCTTTTTCTTTCTAACTAATCTGTTTCTTTTTTTCGAACTATTCTTTCTTTCGAACTAATCTATCTATCAAACTTTAACCTACTTTAAACATCAAACTACTTTAAACTTCTTCAAACTCTCTGGTCCGGCTTTCTCAAGCCAACTTAAAGGGATACTCTACCGTTTTTTCATATTAAACTATGTTTTTCCTTTAACTAAGATGAGTTGATACATACCTCTCTCATCTCAGTGCATGCACTTAATCGCTCTAGCACGCGGTGACACTCTGATAGTACCTAGCTTAGCCCAGTATATTCAATGGTATCTGACAGCAATGAATTTAGAAGTGACAAACACATAAGCGTTTTCCCTATTTAAAAACAGTTACACGAGTAGTTATATGACCAAGTATGGTGACACAAAATAAAATGTGGTGCTTTTCTAAGCGGGTTAAAAAGGATAACTATAATGTATGGCGTAATAGCACTTTTGGGAGTACTTCGACTGGCGCAGTAAAAAGTCACGCCTGATCCTCTTCCCACTAGTGGAAAGATTTCTAGTTTTTCTAGTTTCAGATTGTAAGTCTTTCCCTTTTAAAGCAGGGCTCAGTAGTTTTGGGATTTCTTCGCATATTCTCGCTTTTTGCTCGCAGGTTTCTCTCTAGAGCTCCCCCCACAGCTTCGGAATAGATATTTGACAACACTGTTGTAACTCGTTGGCGATTCTCAGACACCATGGCTAGTAGATCAACGACATCAAAGCAGATGGGACATTCTTTAAAACGTCTTCTTCATTCGGGTTCAAACAGCGTGAGGGAGTGCAATAATGACAGCATTTTAGCAGATTTCTTTTGGCCGTAAAGCAATTGTTTACATCGCGAGACCTGGGGCACGTTCAAGTTCAAAACGGTGCGCAACGTTTTGCTACGGTTTCCGGGTTGAACGTCATGTTTCCTGGAAACGGAGTGCACCGGTGTGCAACGGGGTTTGAGATGCGTTTTCTCTTGTTTGGTGGGTGTGTCAGAACTGCAGTCCAATCAGCAGCAACATGTATATAAAGCACGCGGTATTAAAGTGAACTCGCACAATGGGTTCAAGGAAATAATTTACAAATGTGTTCGATGCAGGTATAGCCTACGCAACAACTGAGGATATTAGAAGACATGTTTGTCGTAAGTTTTATTGTAAAAATATAGGATATCAACATAATGATGTAGTTGTTTATATTTTTAGTTTCATTGCAAGTGTATGACATTTGGTATAGAAATAAACAATGGTAATTAAGTGCTTTTCCTAAAAATGAGAAAGAAAATACAGGGTATTAAAACAGTATGAATTACAAATAAAGTCAGTATGTGAGGCTAAATAGATGTGTTTTAGTCTGAATTAGGTAAGATGTGTGCTTCCATTTCAGTTTCAGCAATCCCTTCACTCTCTTTTGTTCTGGGCGGCAAGTGCAGTAACTGTAACATCTGGCATATTTTGTAGTATTAAACACATATTTATACCGACTTCATCAGGCTCCGAAAATTCTTCACAAAGAACACAAACAATGGCCTTCTCAGCTGCCATAGTTGCAACTCTTGCGTCATCAGAACAGTGTGTTCAACGCATCACCGTTTCTGTTTAAAAAACGTTGTGCAACGTTTTGTCGGGGCTGAACGCAGCCCTGATATCACGCGATACTTCCTGACGCGGCGGCCGGCGGCCCAAAGTTGCAAGTGCGGATGTTCAGCTCACGGGCACCAGGGGGGTGCGAAACGACCACCATTCAACCCGAAATAAGTAATATAACCATTCCAATGACTCCGAAGCTGTTCAGTTAAGGTAAAAAAGTTACTTAGATCACCTTTAACAGCAGGTGAAGAAAATTCAGGACAGATCTTATCAACTGTGATCATGTTGTCATCTCTTATCTCATCACCCCAGTCAGATCTATAATTACGAGCTGGTGTACATCGCTGCTTGTCTCTGTTTGGCTGGACTGATTTAGATCTTGTTATTATTGGAGCTGCTTGTGCAGATGCAATATACATTTTGTCAACTGGAACTCCATTTGATCTCGAAGCTTGAGGCTGTGTCAGAGGTTTAGATGAACTTGTATATTGTTCAGGCAAAGTTGCATAGATTGGTTTGTATGGAGAAGACGTTACAGTTGTCGTGGATTTCACTGGTGCTTGTGAATATTTCCTTTCAGCTTCAGTTATTATATTTGTCCAATCTGGATCAAATGAGTCATCACTGGTTGTATTTTCTTCATCTGAACATTTAATAGACATAATTTTGTTCAACTTGTTATATGCTTCAATTTGAGGCTTCGTTGCTTCAACAAGTGGAACTAGACAACCATTAATACCACAACAGATTCCACCTTGTTTCACAATCCAATGAGCTGCCAGTATTGGGAATGCATTTGATTTGATCTTGTCTTTTTGGGACTCAAACCAGCTTGACTACACATCCATAGATGCATTAATATCCAGTCCTTTTTTCAAAAACTTAGCTTGCTTCTTGTTTTTCATTTTCAGGTACCAAGCAGATATTGTTCTGCTGTTACAGCCACTTTCTGCCATCTTGCAAATTATTTGTCAATTATTTGTTATTTGTGCGCTCAGAACAGCAGGGCTATGTATGTGTGTGTGTATAGAGTGAATTCCGAAGGGAGGGGCTGCTTCACTCTCTCTTCTCTAAACACTATAGAAACTCAGGGAAAAGAAAAATTGTAAGAAAATTTAACTCTCCAATATTTTCAGTATTTTTGTTTGTTTGTTTGCTTGTTTTTAGTTTATCTCAGATCAGTATTTATTCATTTATTTATTTTTTCTATTTTTTTTAGTTGATCTCAGATCAGTCTCCTCAAATATTGAACAGCTTCATTGTCAAAATCAGAATGCACGCGATTCTAGCTCAGAATTCTATTGATACCCTTCTTCAAAGGGTTAATCCTAAGCGTGTTTAAACATTTTTGGGTTATTATACTGCACTACCTCAGAGCACAGTCCCGCCACTTTAAACCAATATAAATCACCGCTTGTCACACTATCCTCATTTCCTTCTGAAACAATTTTTCTGTGTGTCGGAAATATTTTAGAGATTACTCTGTCCTTTTTTTACAGTCTCGCCATATTCCAACCACGTTCCAGTCATGATCAAGCTAATTGCTTAATCGCGTTACAGCTATTTCTCCCAATATTTGACTAAATGGTGTTCTTTCTAAAACAAAATCCACCTCTATCCCAACATTTCAAATATTTTTGAGGTTTACTGATCAGATCAACTTAAATAAGCCACATCAAATTCAAATTATTAAGTTGGCTTGAGAAAGCCAATTTACTGAAATCCTATTTAAACTTCTTCTTCTTCTTCTTCTTCTTATTTTTCTGACCGCAAATTTTTAGACACTAACTCCTCCTAGACCGTTCAAGCTACATACTCCAAACTCGGGTCAGACCTTCATACTGTTCTGACTCGAGTTGCTATATCTTTTCAGACTGATTTGAGTTACGGTTTTCTTAAAAATTAATATTAAAAATCATAAAAATCCCATAGACTTTCATTGACCAAAAGTCCATGTCTGTTTGAACTATGTTTAATGTAAACTGCTAGAAGCCATTGATACTCAATTAAGCTTTAAGCTATCTATGTTCTTTCTAACTAATAACTAATCTATCTATCTATCTATCTATCTATCTATCTTTCTTTCTAACTAATCCATCTTTCGTTCTAACTAATCTTTCTTTTTTAACTAACTAATCTATCTTTCTTTTTCACTAACTAATCCATCTTTCTTTCTTTTTAACTAACTAATCCATCTTTCTTTCTTTCTTTCTTTCTTTCTAACTAATCAATATTTCTTTCTTTATAACTAACTAATCCATCTTTCTTTCTTTCTAACTAACCAATCCATCTTTCTTTCTTTCTTTTTTCTAACTAATCGTTCTTTCTCTTTCTCTCTTTCTTTCTTTCTTTCTTTCTTTCTTTCTCTTACTAATCTAACTTTCTTTCTAACTAATCAGTCTTTCTTTCTTTCATTCTAACTAATCTATTTTTCTTTCTTTCTTTTTAACTAATCCATCTTTCTTTCTTTCTTTCTAACTAATCCACCATTCTTTCTTTGATTCTTCCTTTCTTTCTACCTAATCTTTTCTTTCTTTCTTTCTTTCTTTATTTCTGTCTTTCTAACTAATACATTTTTCTTTCTCTCTTACTAATCTATCTTTCTTTCTAACTAATCAGTCTTTCTTTCTTTCATTCTAACTAATCTATTTTTCTTTCTTTCTTTTGAATTAATCCATTTTTCTTTCTTTCTAACTAATCCATCTTTCTTTCTAACTAACTAATCCACCATTCATTCTTTCTTCCATTCTTTCTTTCATATTTTCTTTCTTTCTTTCTTTCTAGCTAATCTTTTTCTTTCTTTCTACCTAATCTTTCTTTCTTTCTTTCTAACTAATCTTTCTTTGTTTTTTCTTTCTTTCTTTCTTTCTTTCTTTCTTTCTTTCTTTCTTTCTTTCTTTCTTTCTAACAAACCTTTCTTTCTAACTAACCTTTCTTTCTATCTTTCTTTCCTGCTTTCTAACTAATCTGTCTTTCTTTCTTTCTAACTAATCTTTCTTTCTAACTAATCTATCTTTCTTTTTCTTTCTAACTAATCTTTTTTCTTTCTTTCTAACTATTCTTTCTTTCTAACTAATTTATCAATCAAAATTTAAACTACTTTAAACTTCAAACTACTTCAAACTTCTAACTACTTTAAACTTCTAACTACTTTAAACTTCTTCAAACTCTCTGATCCGGATTTCTCAAGCCAACTTAAAGTTTGTCTCAACAAACTTTTTTTCTAGTTTCAATTAGTTTCCTATTTCTGACACATATATTCATTGGCAACACAACTGGTACTTTAAATAACACAGTTCTTTTAAGCAGTTTCAGTCAATGTCTAATCATCAGGCAGACTTAGAATTATTTTACAATGAATTAAGGTCTTACCTGAAATGATTGAGACAAATGCCTGAAGATGCGATCCTGTTGTTCGTGGCGCCAAATTGTAGACTTGGAATTAAGCCTTTTCCCGTTATTATTTGATTCATGGGACCGGACACCAGTTATCTTGCCCAGAAAAATCTTTTATTCTTATATGTCAGGAGTATACAAATAGGGTATACAAAATACTGGTATACAAATGGTAAATTTGCATCAGTTGAAACATTCCTTTCCTTGCAAAGAGCATACCAACTGTACACATTTGAAGTATCATCATGTTGGAAACTCAGAAGCGAAGACTAGGAGACTTGGTTGTTCCTTCAGCAGAATTCTTTATTGAGAACACAAGCTGTCGGTAGCTGCAGTCATCAAGTCTAACTAGGGCAGTAGACATTGTACTTTATATAGATTTCAAGGGGGAGGGATTTACATTGAGGTGGAGACACTCTGAACAAAGCATGTAAATTAAGTACATGAGTCAGCTCGTTAACGAAATTTCCCCAACCCTGATCTCATCAGCATAAGTGTCATTCAAATGCATAGATGCTAATCCAATCAGCCTGACAGTATCACCCATACATTTACATTATCATAGCTTAACTTGGGACAATGACACTGTTCAGGAGGTGCATAAAGACAAAAGGTTAATGTCAGACACCTGGGTTGCTTGAGATCTTTTTTGAATCTCATCATCTATGCCTCAAAATGTAAAACAGTGTACAGAACTTTCTCAGTTTATATACTATTATATTGGAACCTAGATGTAACATTTTATACATTTGTAATACAACAATTATCATTGGAACATCTCTGTTCAGTAAACGTGGCATTGCACACATACCTTTAAGCATAATATATAATCCTCTCAGCTACCCTCCTTGTGTCTAAAATATGATCCTTAAACACATGTGTCCATGCAATCTATAGTCTAACTCATGCATTTTAAACTTCATAAGATAATACAAATGATTGTGAATATTAATAAAGAATAATAATACAGATACATAATATTAAATACTGAAATTATACTAAAAGATACACATTTTGTCTTCAGAGGGAATATCTGAAACTCTCAATACTTGTGTCTCAAATGGTTTGGGAACCTCCAGTTACGATACATCTAAACGCTGTATCAGCTAGGAGAAATGAAAAGTTTTTTTTTTTTTTTTTTTTGCTAGGTAGGTGGCCAACAATAGGTACTTGCAGATTTTGGCCTAAGCCAGTGGTTTTCAACCCATTCTTGTTATCTCCCTTATTTAAATAGGTGACTTAAGCTAATTATTAGAGTACTCTATGATCTGAGTTGGGTGTGTCCAATAAAAGGCACATAAGCAGAACATGAAGGGTATGCTTCTTAAGTAGTTTGTGGATCCCAGGTTTAAGCATATGCTTGTCCAACACAAAGACATCTGAGCAAAAGAGGACATTCACGACTCTGGTGGGACTCGAACCCACAACCTTTGAATACCTCCATTCACAACCTAGAAGTCCAATGCACTATCCATTGCGCCACAGAGCCACAAAAAGCCTAGCTTTAAGACGCTATTGCATGCACATCACTTCTTAGATTTCCACTTTTTGTGCAGCTACACACTGTTCAGCATGCAAATATTTACACATTTAAGTGAGCGGTGCCCATATCCTGTGGCACAGGCACTGCTGGAATTCGAACCAGGATTTCGAACCTCCTGTTTACAGCACCACTCGCTGAACCTTTTACAATGTGTTGGTATAAAAAGTCTAAAAAAAAGTAGCAGGTCAGGAAAATAGCTGATTACATCATGAAAGAGGTTAGGGGATTATTTCCAAAACCCGAGGGGCATTCAGGGCTCTGTTGAAGAAAGAGGGAATATCTGAAACTCTCAATACTTGTGTCTGAAATGTTTTTGGAACCTCTTTACAATCCATATAAACTCTGTCTTAGCTAGGAGAAATGGAAAGCAATTTTTGCTATGCTTTCAGCTGATCTGAAAGACAAAATCCTTAAAGATTTTCATGAATAATATATTCATATTTTTAAAGACTGTTTTGAACACACATCCAGAGGCTTGATCTCAACAAAAGGAAGTAGCAGATTTTGGCCTAAGCCAGTGGTTTTCAAACCATTCTCGAAACCTCCCAGACGCTATACATTTTCGTTATCTTCCTTATTTCAAAAATGTGAATTGAGCTAATTAGTAGAGTACTCTATGATCTGATTTGGGTGTGTCCAATAACGGAGATGAGCAGAATGTGAAGGGAAGGCTTCAGAAGTAGTTTGTGGACCCCAGTTTTAAACATATGTCTCACTCACAGAGACATCAGAGCAAAAGAGGCCATTCACAATTCTGGTGGGACTCAAAACCACAACCAGGGAATTTCTCCATTCGCATCCTAGAAGTCCAAAGTTCTATCCATTGCACCATAGAGCCATAAAATGACACACTTCAAGGAAGTATTGCATGCACAGCACTTCTTAGTTTTTCCAGTTTTGTGCAGGTACACACTGTTCGGCATGCAAAGACTTTCATATGTGAAAAGTTTAAGCACTCCCATATCCTGTGGCATAGGAACTGCTGGGATTTGAACCCAGGATCTCCTGTTTACGAGACAGACGCTTTCGCCAGCTAAGCCACAGCACCAGTTACAAAAGTGAGGTGAAATTTGTCGGTAAAACAAGTCTAAAAGAGGCAGCACATCAGGAAAATAGCTGATTACGTCATGAAAGAGGTCCCTTAGAGGTAAGAGGATTGTTTCCAAAACATGAGGGGCTTTCAGGCCTCAAGGGAATGTGTGAACTCATTTCATTTTGGCTCTACACTCTCGATACTCATTCCTAAACTGTTTCCTGAGCTTTCTTCTGATAGGAAAGGGCAAAATCCAGAAAGATATCCATGTATTATTCTTCATATACGTAAAGACTTTTTTTTGTACAAATATCCATAGGCTAGACTTTATCAATAGGTATTTCGAGCCTAAGCCAGGGGCTTGCAAACCATTCTTGAAGCGCATCTGCACCACATAGTTTTTTTTATTATCGCTCTCATTTAAAACAGGTGAATCAAATAATTGACTGATTAGTAATGTACTCAATGATCTGACTTGGGTGTGCCCAATAAGGAAAACAAGAAAAAGCGTTGGCTTCTGGTCAGAAGCGTTGGCTTCTGAAAAAGTTGGAAAACCCCAGGTTTAAGCAAATGTCAGTCTGGCAAAGACGTCTATGCAAAGGGATACCATTCGTGACTCTGGTGGGACCCAAAAACCAACAACCTTTTTAAAGCCTTCATTTGCAACCGAAAAGTCCAGATTGTCTTTCCTCCAGAGACTTTTACACCTGAAAAGTTTGAATGACTACTCCTAGAAGACACAGATTAGGCACTGCTGGGATTCAAACCTATGATCTCCTGTTTACGAGACAGGCGCTTTGACCAGCTAAGCCACAGCGCCAGTTACAAAGGTGTTCAAACCTGAGACCTCGTGCTTTCAAAGAAGGTCCCAATGGCAATTCACTCAAACATCCAGAGCACATCAAGGATTCACCATGCAAAAAAAAAGAAAAAAGAAAGTGGTCTGAAGGACGGGGTGAGGAGAGGTGGTAACGTGGAGCTCAATTTCAAAGGCAATCGGAAAATCTTGTCGTGACCCGGATTCGAACCACAACACAGAGTACTAACCACTATACGATCACGGCGAGATACTGGTCTCCCCGATGTGTCACTGAGTACAAAAGGGCCCTTGTGATCTTTACCTTGCAGACAAAACTGTTTTTTACCAACCTAACTCTTTTCAATGGTAACATTGTCACAGCAATTTTTTTTTTCATTTTATAAAGTTTTAGCAAGGCCTCCAGAAGGTTACAACCTAAAGCAGGCGCATGCTGTCAAACGTAGTCGGCAGGATTCGAACCTGCGCGGGAAGACCCCAATGGATTTCGAGTCCATCGCCTTAACCACTCGGCCACGACTACAAGCTGGCCCAGGGGGGCACGTCATTTTGCTTGGTGCCTTGCAGCGTCGCTGCCCAAGGCCAGCGCAGGTCAGCAAGAACTCGACAGTAAAACGTAGCGCTCCACAAAAAAAAAAGAACCTCTTCCGCTCGAACAGGGACTTGAACCCTGGACCCTCAGATTAAAAGTCTGATGCTTTACAAACTGAGCTATCCAGGCTCTTACTCAAGATGCGTGCGTGTTGCATGGGAACGCAGAGCAAAATTAATCGTATTGGCTGAAAAAAAGAAAGGTTTCTCCCATGCATCGCGTTCCCTTCTTCGACGATTAAGAACGGCCGTCCAAACGTCTGCTATGTCAAAATATATTTGTGAATTAGTGGGAATGCAGCCTATTAGACGGATAATCATAATCAACCGACAATAATGCTAGGAAAAAGAACAAAAACTCGCAGCTTCTTGTCTGGAAAGCATCTTTACACGCTTTAATGCTGTGGACTTGCCGCGCTCTTATCGTTATTGTAAACTTGCTTCAAAGGCACAGTTGTTTGGAGAAAATAGCAAGTCCACTGCACTCTAGGTAACAGCCAGCGAGTGTACTGACACCTAGCGATTAGAAAATATACCAGCACCATATTCTCTCTGAAGCAAGATTCTTCCAAACTAAACGGGAGCGTTTCGTTTTCAGTCTTTTCTCTAAGGGTTCAAACCTGAGAGCTCGTGCTCTCAAAGAAGGTCCCAGTGGCAATTCACTCAAACATCCAGAGCACGTCAAGGACGCACCGTGCAAAAAAAAAAAAGAAAAAAGAAAGTGGTCTGAAGGACGGGGTAAGGAGAGGTGGTAACGTGGAGCTCAATTTCAAAGGCACCCGGAAAATCTTGCTGTGACCCGGATTCTAACGCTGAGTACTAACCACTATACGATCACGGCGAGCTACCGGTCTCCCTGATGTATCACTGAGTACAAAAGGGCCCTTGTCATCATTAGCTTGCAGACAAAACTGTTTCTTACCAACCTAACTCTTTTCAAGGGTAATATTGTCACATTGACTTTTTTCTTTTTATAAAGTTTTAGCAAGGCCTCAAGAAGGTTACAACCTAAAGCAGGCGCATGCTGTCAAACGTAGTCGGCAGGATTGCGGGGAGACCCTAATGGATTTCTAGTTTATCGCCTTTTTATAATTTATTTTTTATTTAAAACATTTAAAAACAATCAGAATCAGAAGTTTTTTCAACAAAAGGGTTATTCTGTACAAAATTCTTGTCAAATACTTATTTTGCTTCCATTTTAAAATAATCATATAATACTTGCAGGATAAAACACATCTTTTGTTTAAAAAGTTTACATACAGAAACATTCCCTTTTTTCCCTTTACTATATTATTTCTTTTCCAAACTATCAATCTTGCAAATGCTAATATCATATTTAAAAAACGAACATTATTGGTTTTACCTTTAAAACCAAACAAGAATATTGTTTCCCAATTCTCATCAATGATTGTTTCTTCTACCCCTAATTTTCTTATAATTATAATTAATTTGTTACATTTATATAGTGCTTTTCTAGGTACTCAAAGCACTTTACATGGAAGGGGGGAATCTCCTCAACCAGTAAAACATTTCAACTTAATACATTTAAAAAATAAATGTAATATTCCTTCATCCTTCTATTATACATACTTTGCATTTTGCATCAGTTGCTATCTTACACAGTCTTATTTCACTCCACAAACAATTATGTCTTAACATAAAATCAAAATTCTCTAAAATAGGACTTTTCCACCATGATCTTAGAGTTTGCCATAATTCCTTTGTTTCCATAATTGGATATAGCCTGTGCCAATACTCTTCTGCTTTTGGTTTCTTGAAAACATCTTTACATAAACAAGAATAAAAGATCATTAATTTTAGATCATTAAAAGCATGTTGTTCGTTATTGATTTCAACACTGACCACCATTCTATCATTTGTATTTGTTCCTGTTTTCCTTTCCAAAATCTGTATCCATTCTTTTGGTATTATCTCTTTCAGTTTTTCAGATTGATCTTTTAAAACTACTTTACTTTCTTCTTCATAATTTTCTTCGATTACATCCCTTGTATTGGTAAAAAACCCGGTATCACTTCATACATAATATCTTTGATTTGTCTCATCCCCGCATTATACAATTGTTTTTTAAAAAAATATTGTGTGTTCACCCTTCTTAAGTAACTTGTTTAAAAACAGTGGTTGTCTTAAAATCTCATCTTTATTCAAAGATGTACAAACAACATTTTTGCTATAATCTCCCCATGCCTTTAAGACTTCTTTATAATATTGTGAAATTCCATTCATCATATAATTCATCATATATTCCTTTAATTTCATCCATAAAATACCATCTCCTATTTGACTACATTGGTTTAAAAAAAAATCTCATTACATCTTTCCAAGCATATTTTTCATCATTCCAATATTTTTTAATTATGTGTATTCTTATGCTTTAAGTCCCAGTCCTCCTTCAACTTTTTCCCAATAAGAGTATCATATGCAATTTTAGACAGTTTGCTTTTCCATAAGAAATTAAGAATTACACATTTTATTTTTTTATACACCCATAATGGCATGCTCACAGAACCTAAGACATACCACATTTTAGATAAAAACAAATAACTTTCCCTTTTAGGACTTTCCCTTTTAAAAACAAACCCCTTAATTTCCAAAAATTCAACCTCTTTTCCATTCCTTTTAAAACCTCCTCCCATACTAAATTCCATATAACATTTTCATTTTCTCCAACTCTTATACCTAAAATTTTCATATTTTCTTTCTGTTCTTTAAATGGTATTTTTAACAGGTAATTCGTTCATTTCACCAATTCTCATATATGTAGTTTTTTTCTTTATTAACTTTTGCCCCTGTTCCTCTACAATATTTTCCCAACACCTCCATTACTTTTTCTACACTTTTAATGTCTTTAACAAACAATGTTTTATCATCAGCATACTGATATATCTTATGTTCAGTTTTTCTTCTTTTATCAGTATTCCTTTCATAATTTTTTTTCCATTTCTATTGCCTATCCTAGAGTTTCAGACACTAAAGTAAATAACAATGCTGACATGGGGCAACCTTGTCAGATAGATCTTGTTATTTTAAAATCCTCAGTTAAAAACCCATTCACTTTAACACAACTTGTCTGCATCCATTTTATCCATTTAATGCAATTCTTACCAAATTCAAACTTCTCCATTACATGCATCAAATATTTATGCTCTACCCTATCGAATGCTTTTTCCAAAAACTTATTATATAACCCTTTTCTTCGTATCAGTGATATCTCTATTTAAAACAGCATATGCTTGATTGGTTGTTATTATATTTGGCACAACTTTTTTTTAATCTATTTGCTAATACTTTTGTTAATATTTTATAGTCAGTGTTCAGCATGCTAAGTGGCCTATAATTTTTTAAGTCTCCTTCCCCCTTTTTCTTGTATATTAATTTTACTACTCCTTTCTTCATGCTCTCTGTCTTCCTTATTCATTTTACTTTTAATTTTCTCTAATAAAAATTCCTCATCCTCTGCAATTAACTCATTTTCTGTAAATAAATCTTTGTAAAATCTTTTAATTTCCTTTAAGATTCCTTCCTTATCTTTCACTGTCTTTCCATCTTGTGTGTTAATACTTTTAATTATATCTGCTTTTTTTCTAATTCTATTTTTTAGGATGGGAGACCTCCTGAGAAAACCAGGTTGCCGCTGGAAGAGGTGTTAGTGAGGCCAGCAGGGGGCGCTCACCCTGTGGTCTGTGTGGGTCCTAAAGCCTGTTTTATGCTTCTGCGTCGAATCGACGGCGTACCCCCGCAGACCCCTCTGCGTCGCCGCGAACACCTCTCTCAGACCCCTCCGCCGTAGCTCGACGTGCACCTCCAAAAAATTGTAACTACGCGTCGAGGCGACGCAGACCGCAAGGGCTGTGATTGGTCAGATTATACATCATTTCCGGAGTGTAGCTTTTCCGGTTTCCCCCTCCCTCTATACCGCCATTTTTAAAGTGACCACTGCACTGTTTGTTTCAACGACGGATCAAGTTGAGGAACGTTTGATCGAGGAAGTACGAAAGTACGACCATCTGTACAATTCCTCTTCAGCGCACTACAAAGACTGCCAGATGGCAAACAACTCATGGAAAGAGATTGCCCAAAATGTTGGCTTGGACGTCACCGACTGCATGAAGTGGTGGAAAAACCTGCGGGACAAATTTGTTCGTCTCCGCAAAAAGCTGGCGCCAAGAAGCAGTGATCCAGGCGGCAAAAAGGTGCCTGCATTTTACCATTTTCTGTCCTGGCTGGCACCCCATGTCAAGCACCGGGAAACCGAGTCGAATTTCGAACCTAAGGTAAATATAAGTTCGTTGTTGTACCTCTTTTTGTGTGTGCTACTAAGCTAGCTAGCTAACAATGCTATCAGGTTGTCCGAATGCATGTCGTCATGTATAGTCTGTAACGTCTGTGCAAACAAAATGTTACATAACATGCTGAAAATGTTGTTTTGCTTTGCTGGTTTCATGGCGCTGCTAATTCCATATCTTATACCAGACCTCTGGTCATAAATCAGACTGCATAGGCCACACTGTAATTACCTGCACAGACAAAGACCAACCAACCAATCATCGTTGTCTTTGTACCTGTACTCTGCACAATGACAAAGTTGAATCTAATCTAATCTAATCTGCTCTGTCTTTAACAGGAACAGACCTCACCATCTTCTGATTCCGACTCCATGCCATCCACTTCATCTTCTGAGTCATCCTCTGTGTCCCCCCAGCCACCAACCTCACCTGCACGGCCATTCTCTTTGTCTACTCAACCACCACCTGTGCCTGCTGTGTGTAGCCCACCATCTTCAATCCTTGCTGAGTCACCTGTGTCCAGAGTGGGGTCTAAACGGAAGAGGAACCAGGATGACTGGCTAATAAAGCAGATGACGCAGCTGGACGAACACCGCATGGACCTTCAAGAAAAGCTGGTGCAGGACACCAGCGACGAGTGTAGCCGATTTGGCCAGACAGTGGCTGATCTGCTGCGAAGAGTGCCAGAGGGCCGCAGGGCTGATGTTATGTTTAATGTTCACAAGATGTTGTATGAGAGCAGAGAGCAAGACTGATCATTTGCACCCTCGTACTGATTCAGTGCACTTTTGTAAATATTTGTAAATAGTTATTTTTCTTAGATAATGTTTTATATTACAGTTAACTTATATTGTGTTTTATATTGTGTGTTTCTCGTGCCTATTACTCTTATATTTTTTATTGTACTTAAACCTTTGCCCTTTGTTCTTGGCGCTTTTTTACTCATTGCACATTAATAGATCAATGTTTGTTTTGAAAAAAAGTTTGTTGTTTATTTACAATACAGTTAGAAAACACAGAGTATTAATCACTGTACCACAATCATAGGCATAACAAACACATTATGAAGACACAATGTAGGCCTACTATGTTTTAATTAATTTCATTTACATACCTGTAATAGCTTCCCACTGGCTGGTTGAAGGGCAGGGCAAAAATTCGGGCTGCAGCGCATACTGTGTGTACTCTGATGCTGTATTAACGGGTTTAAACGATGAGCAAGATCGTCAAATCAACCTTTCGACATCCGAAAATACTTAAAGTGCATTTCTTCGTCCAAGTCCCTCAGCGGTCGAACAACCGTAACAAATTCGCCAATCCTTTCCCTGTCTTCGTGCACTGGTCGTACAGACCACCTTCGCTGACGTCTTCTTTTTCTTCTGTGATTAAACATTTGCAATAAAATCATTTGTTGTTCAACGTCGATTAGCTCCAGCTGCAACAACACTCTCTCTCTTTCACTCGCCATTGTTGGAAATGAAAAAGCGGAACCGGCGCACAAAACCAAAACAAACTAGCAAAGAGATTCGCGAATCACACCCCCCCTAGCGTTCTGGCGGTGAAATGCACCGCGATGCAACGCAACCCGACACAGAACCATAAAACGGCCACGACGCCATAGGAGTGACGGCATAGCTACACCGTGGAGTTGACGCAGAAGCATAATGAGGCCTTAACGCCCCAGTGTAGTGACGGGGACACTATACTGTCAAAGAGCACTGTCTTTCGGATGAGACGTAAAACTGAAGTCCTGACTCTCTGTGGTCATTAAAAATCCCATGGCATTTCTCTTAAAGAGTAGGGGTGTAACCCGGTGTCCTGGCCACATTCCACCCATTGGCCCTTACCAATCATGGCCTCCTAATAGTCCCCTTACATTGAACTGGCTCTATCACTCTCTCTCCTCTCCACCTGTAGCTGGTGTGTGGTGAGCGCACTGGCGCCGATGTACTGTGGCTGCCGTCACATCATCCCAGTGGATGCTGCACACTGGTGGTGGTTGAGGAGAGATCCCCTGATATGATTGTAAAGCGCTTTGGGTGTACAGTAGTACATATGAAAGCGCTATATAAATGCCTCATTCATTCATTCATTCATAATTCGTAAAAATATTTAGTACTTCTTTATCCTTCTATTTTATCTTTAGTTCTGCTCCTTACTATACTCCCTTAAACTTTTCTCCCTCTATGTTCCTTAGTTTTTCTTGTTGTTCTATTATCTTATCAATGTTTTTCACTCCCTCAGTTATTTTCCTCATTTCTTCATCCCATTCTTTTTAAACTTTATTTTGTCAATCTTTTAGCTCTCTGTACTTTTTTAGAAAAAAAATATCAAAAACCTCTTTATTCTATTTTTCAGACAATCCCACCAAAATCTTTTTTCTTTTTCATACATCTTATCATTAATACTATTAATTATTATACTTTCTATTTCTATTCTGAAAATTTCCATTTTTAAAAGTTCTGTATTTAACATCCACATTCCTTGTCCTTTGATAATCTCATTAAAATAAATTGTTATCCATAAAAATCATGATCAATTTCACTATCATTTTTATAAACTGCTTTTGAGACATAATATAGGTATTTTCTCTTACATAATAATAAATCTTATACTGTCTATGCTCGTAACACTGCTCTCTCTTCTTCTTCCCAGACGTCTTTGCATCTCCCGCGAACACGTCGGAGAAAGAAAAACCCGTCAAAATAAAAGTCCCCATAGAGAAAAATTCCTCCGTTACATATTTCTCTCTGTTAGTTCATGTTAGTTAATGCATTAACAAATGAGACCTTATTGTAAAGAGTTACCAAAAAATCTATTGCCTAACAAAACAACTAAATTAAACAAAAACTAAATTAAATTAAAATAGAATGTCTAAATAATGCAAACAAGTCATTGGATAACATTGGCTGCATATAAAGAAACAAGATGCATATGCCATGGATAAATAAAATGTAATCGCCTCCGCACGGACAATAAACCATATTGTTGATGAAAATGATACGAGAACAAAAAATAAAAAATGCAAGTTATTAAAAAAAATTAACATTTTTACTATTACAGTAATAGTAAACATCTTTCATATCAGGCTTACTGTTTCAAATTATATCACTGCTCTTTGAGCTGCGCGCGCTGAAGCTGAAGAGAACAAACGTTAAATAAACATATTACAACTTACAATGACACAAAATGCTGCGAATGCTCAAGCGAACTTGTCTGTGCTTGTCATGAAAGCTTAACTCCATAGACGCGCTCTTTCCGCCACTACGCGCTCGTCGCGCTGAAACACTGACGAACAAGAGTTCACAACATTCTTTTACAGGCGTGTTTTCATTATAATGTTATGAAGCCTATGTGACAGATTTGTGTTGCACTTAACTGTATGATTTCAATCATTCAAAACCATCATGGTCCATCACAGCGTGCATCTCCCAACTTAAGTAAATAATCTATTATCTATCGGCTTTGATATATCGGCCTCATTTTCTTATCGGATCGATAACGATAACATCAAAAATGACCATTTATCGGCCGATATCGATATGTGGTCGATATATCATGTATCCCTAGTAAAAGTAATTTAGTTAATTTAGAGAACAGACACACAATTAAAAACTGAATGTGTCTGTCCAATGTTGCGTGAGCCGAACGAGAGTCGCATCACAGATCATCAGCAGGAGTCAGATTTCATTGATCACGAGAGTGAGGTGAGCTGACTGACAAGACGACGTCGGAAGATTTGGTTTCGAAGCGAAATATAAAAGCACCTACTTAAGGGAGTTTGTTGTACTGTTTTGTTGTTTTGTTTTTCATTAATAATAATAATGAACACACCATTTAAGCACTTGCAGCCCTAATTCTAAAGCAAAAGTAAAATGTGCACAAGCATTCATAATGGTGCGTGTACGTGGAGCAGAGCAAGCGTTTTCAGTTCATTCCTATTATTACCGGTGTTGGCACACGTCGATTAACTGGTGGGAAAATGTCCTCACCGTCACATCCCTACCAGCCCGACATAACTGTAATTACCACAATGACCCGCCGTTAACGATCTGTCCCTAACTGATGTTTTTTATTTTTTTTGACTAACACAATTTTTGGTCGACTAAGCCTCTTCTAGCTGACTAACAATTAATCGACTATTAGGGGCAGTCCTAATATATATATTTCTGTGTACTGAATCGCTATATTATATTTCTCAGCAACGAGGGGTTAACATCACTGCTTTTGAAGGTCTGAAACTCACAGCTCCACTATCAACAGAAAGATGCTGCACAGATGAAGGTAAATCACACACTCGTATCTCTCTCAATAATTAATTCAAATAAATGTGACCCAGCCTGTGAAACCCCAAGTCGCATAATCTAATTATGAGATTAAGAGCATTAAAGTAAACATAGCCATGAAAATTCTGAAAACATTTGTGTTTATTGCTGTAAATGATAGATTATACCAAGCACTGAGATACAGTACTCAAATTTAAATTTATAACATGATAAATACTTAAATTAATGATTTTATTGACTCGTTTTATTATTTTGCGCAAAAAATACCGGAAGTTGGGTTCCTAAACACTGATTTCAATCGTCTCTGGGTTTACTTTCGGTGCAGAAACACCTGCTGATTCTTGTATCATTCGCTTCAGAAACATCTTTTTAACAAATAGAAAGTGCAAACTGACCATAATATCAATCAGGTCGGAAAAGGCAAGAAGGGTTACACTTTTTGTGAGGATTTCTTTGTAGGATTTCTTCCTACCGAAATTGTCACGGTTTATGTATTCCCTGCCTTCTTCATGTCTTGTGATAGTGTGTGTGTGAGCGTGTATGTCAGTGTGGGTGTGTCCTCACTTTCAACTTGTATATTCTCAGTGACTGGTATCTTGTGTTGTCAGATCGTTGTGATTTGTCCTGTGTTGTCCTGTGCTTATTTGACAATAAACATTTTACTTGCATTGCTTCCACTCGTTTCCTGACAGAAATATTTATTTTGTTAAGATAACCAACTTATTTTAAGGACATTTCACACCTGCTAAGTGTCTAAATAATTCAGTCTTTGGATGCTGATGCGCTGGGTTGATGAATTCCCTATCTGACATGGTGATGAACAGAAGAGCTGATTGTTTAAACAGCTTGTATGCTATAAATTTAGGTGGACTATGCAGTGATTATTTTTTACATTTGATTATTTCTTTTTCTTACTTTAATACGTCTTTTTAGATAAAAGTAAAGCACTGTTAATTTCATTTGTTTCTTATATATCCTCTACTGTTTGTTATTTGCATCTTTGTTCTTATTTTTAATAACAAAGATAAATAAAATAGGCCAAACAGAAATAACTATATTGTTATTTTTAACTTTGTAATAATTAATAATAAAATAATTGGAGGAAAAGATGCATTGTGATACATCTAGAATAATTTTATAATTGAATCGTTACCCTCTGAATCTAATCAAATTTAGTTTGTTTATTTGAGCTGTTCACAATCATGTTTGTTACAGAAGTCATAAGCTTACACAGTAATGGAAGCTCAAAAGGAGTAGGCTGAAGCAAGGAAGCTTATGTGCGCCTACCCCTATGTTCAATACTCTCAGTACTCATGGATTTCACATTTGTATTCCCAATTGTAACTCAACTAATAACACTGCATGTAACAAATTATATTACATTGATAAGGTTACCATAAAATATGCAAAATTCAAGTATATCATTTTCATACCCAGGCACACACAACCACGAGCGTGCACCTGTTTATGAGTTACATTTCCAACCATACAATCAGTAATATGGACATTACAAATTGCAGCATTTGAAATGGCAAGAGCTTGTAGCTACATTCCACATCAAGCGTATATTGTCACAAGCTTATAGAGATAACTGTACAATGTTTGAGTTATACATCTATTGTACAAGCAGCATGACTACATCTGCATTAATAAGTTCTTCCATAAGGCATTATGTCTTGAAGGATACCATTAACACAGAATCCTGCATACTACTAGAAAATTTACAGCTGATGTTAGCAAAAAACAATCATAACTGACACAACTGACATGACCAGTCTCCATATATTCTTTCAATTATTATTATTATTATTATTATTATTATTATTATTATAGTAATTTTTGGTTAACCATATGTTTATTATAATTTTTTATCAATTCTATTATGCAAGTATTAAATTCAATAGTATCATCATTATTAACAGTATTGTGTAGAAATACAATTTTTCTTATACATATTTTATCTTGTTATCACCTTGTTGTCATTACCATCTCCACAGCAACTGGGTGTACATTTACAACATTCATTTTGATTATGATGTGTACCCTATTTTGTGTTGTGCATTAAAAAGCCAGGGTATGGGCCAGCTGGGAGTGGGTCTTAGCCCCCATCCAACAGGCCCGCCCAGCTACCCTAAATAATTGTCTTGGCGGGCGATGTTTGCAACCTTTGCTGTGTGATGCGTTTAAGAAGGCGATGTTTCATGAGCCAGTCTGGAGGAGGGGGCCCTTCACCCGACAGGTCCATGTCTCGTCTGCCCTAATTCTCTTTTGTCTATCGTGTGTCGCAATAGCAATGACAATGGTAATTAACAGCGTTCGTTTAACTCAGTTTCCTAATTTTAATTATGACAGATCATGTGGAGACATTGTTGACAGTAGTTGTATCAGCATGATATGATATATTATACTCATTTTAATAGACAGTGACAGAAATCCTGCTTAGTGGTTACATTTGACATATTGCGTTAAGATTCTTATCTTATATTGTTTTTTGAATTGATGGAAATTTACAGCACTTTTTAATTCATCCTTTAAAGCAGCACTCAGTAGCTTCGAGATTTCTTCGCTGTATTCTCGCTTTTTGCTCGCAGGTTTCTCTCCAGAGCTCCCCCCACAGCTTCGGAATAGATATTTGACAACACTGTTGTAAAAACTCGTTGGCGATTCTCAAACACCAGAGGCTAGTAGATCAACGACATCAAAGCAGATGGGACATTCTTTAAAACGTCTTCTTCCTTCGGGTTCGGACAGCGTGAGGGAGCGCAATAATGACAGTATTTGAGCAGATTTCTTTTGGCCGTAAAGCAATTGTTTACATCGCGAGACCTGATATCACGCGATACTTCCTGCCGCGGCGGCCGGCGGCCCGCCGGCTCAAAGTTGCAAGTGAGAATTTTCCGCTCACGGGCACCAGGGGGGTGCGAAACGACCACCATTCAACCCGAAATACGTAATATAACCATTCCAATGACTCCGAAGCTGTTCAGTTAAGGTAAAAAAGTTACTTAGTTCACCTTTAAGTCATTCCATAAGTTCACACCTCTTCGAGTGACACATTGGCTCCTGAGGGTAGTACGAACACACTGCACCTTAAAATTAAGCGTTCCCCGCAAATTATATCCGCCTTCTCTGTTGATGAATAATTGTTGGATGTTGCTAGGAAGTTGGTTAGCTCTAGCTTTAAATACAATTAAAAGCACTTTTAGTTTTATTAAATCTTCAAGTTTTAGAAGGTTAGATTTGATAAACAGTGTGTTAGTATGGTCCCTGAACTCAACGTTGTGCACTATCCTAATAGCTTTTTTTTGTAGTTTAAAAACAGTCTCTAGATGGCTACTGTAGGTATTTCCCCAAATCTCAGTGCAGTAATTGAGGTAAGGAAGTATGAGCGAATAGTACAAGATAAGGAGAGCTTGTTGGTCCAATAGATATCTACACTTGCCCATAATAGCGATATTTTTTGCTAATTTAGTACGTATGCTGTTTATTTGTGGTCTCCAGCTAATATTGTGTCTAAGAATCACTCCTAGGAATTTATACTCTTTTACTCTATTTCAACTTTGTTAATTTTGATTTGAAGCTGTACATCCTCCTTACGTTTACCAAATAACATCACTTTTGTTTTCATTATATTTAATGATAATTTGTTTTGATTGAACCATTGTTTAAGTTTCTCTAACTCCACTGTGATCTCATTAACAAGCTGGAGATTTTTGCCTGAGTATAAGATTGTGGTGTCGTCGGCAAATAATATAAATTTAAGTTTAGACGATACATAGCACAGATCATTAATGTACAACAGGAACAATATTGGTCCCAATACCGAACCTTGAGGGACTCCACAAGTGATGCGCCTCCATCTTGACCTTTGCTCACCCACCTGTACAAATTGCTGTCTATCAGTTAAGTAAGACTTCACCCAGTTATATGCAAGACCCCTTCTCCCATTTTGTTGTAGTTTCTGTAAAAGCATTTCATGGTCTATAGTATCGAACGCTTTTTGGAGATCAATGAATATACCCACCGAGTACACTTTGCTGTCAATTTTGTCACTTATATATTCTATTAGATCAATCAATGGATGAGCAGTTGACCTATTTTTTCTAAAACCGTATTGACTATCGTGAAGTAAGCTATGGCTACTAATAAAGCCATTCAGGCGTGCAACAAAAAGTTTTTCCAATATTTTTGATAATTGAGAAAGTATAGAAATAGGTCGATAGTTTGTGAACTGATGACTATCCCCGTTTTTATAAATTGGAATGACCTTTGCGATTTTCATGAGCTGAGGAACTTCTCCATTTAGAAAAGATGTGTTGCAGATATAGGTTAGAGGTGTTGCTATATTACATATTACTTTCTTAATTATGGCCATATCGAGGTCGTTCCAATCTGTGGACTTTTTATTTTTACAATCATTAACTATTTTGATGATTTCATTCTCATTTGTTGCAGTCAGAAACAGTGAGTGTACAATTTTATTTGTGTAGCCAGCGCAATTATGATCTGTGGTGGCAATCTTTGATGCCAGTTGTGGGCCGATGTTAACAAAAAAATCATTAAATGCGTTAACAAGTTTATCCATATTTGTTACTTTTTGGTCATCTTTAATCATGTAATCAGGAAACGTGGCATATTTATAATCCTTATTAATTACATTATTCAATACTCCCCAGAGACCTTTCATATTATTTTTATTTCTCTCAATCAAATTTCTGTAGTATAGTTTCTTACAGGTTTTTATAATACTTAATTTATTTTTGTACTTTTTATATTTTACTTCCGATTCTTTCGTCCTTTTCCGTATAAAAGTTCTATATAAGGTTGGGTTTTTTTGCACGCATTTATCAATCCCTGTCAGGTTTGGCATAGACGAAGCAGGCAAGATGGTAAGTTTGATATTTTAATAGCAGAATGGATCGGACACAGCGTGAAAGGTGAGTAAACAGGAAGTAGATAATTGGATGAAGCTTAACTGAATGATAACAAAGTCTCTTTTTCTCTTGCAGATTCAGATGATGAAGATTCTCTGAAGATGGACTGAAGACAGGCTGAAGAGGGTCAGGAACGGTAGGTATGCAGGTAGGTGAAGTAGAGAGTCTGTGTGTCATGAATTGTATTGCAACACGTATTGACAAGACCAGATGATGACTGAATGTTGAGTGCTGAATATAAAGGGGTGAGATGACAAGGTACAGGTGATGATGATAATTACTTAAGGAGAGTGAATGCAGGTGTGCGCCAAGGAGGATTCTGGGGAGTGTAGTGCAAAGACAGATGAGGAAGACAGACGGTGGATGTGACAATCCCTTTGTCATCCATGGACTTGTTTTATTCATCTGTGTATATGTATACGTTTTTACAGGGCAGTGTTGATCATATAAGTTATTAAATGTATTAACAAAACTATAATATACTTTGTTTACATCATTTTCTCCAAGAACATCATCCCAATTTTGTTTGGACAGGCTTTGGTTAAGAGTATTTATTGACTGTTCAGATCTTAGTCTGATTTTCTTTGTTATTGTTTTACTTATCTTCTTCGTATTTATTCTCTTTTCATAGGATATAAAAATTGGTAAGTGATCGCTGATATCATTAACCAGCAATCCACTTGATGTATTAGAATTCTGAATATTTGTGAATATATTATCGATTAAGGTAGTGCAGTGTGCAGTAATCCTTGAGGGACGCGTAATTGTTGGATATAAAGAAAGACTGTACATAGCGTCTGAATTTTCCAGTGGGTCTATGTAATTTTGCTTTTAATAAATCTATGTTGAAATCCCCACATATAATTAGATCTTTATGATTCCTATTTGTAAACAACCTTTCCATGTGATCAATAAACACTTCCATGTCTGCACCCGGAGCTTTGTAAATACAGGATATAAGCATTTTTTTTAAAATTTTATCAGTAAATATCTCAACCGTGACACATTCAAACACATGATCTATTTCCATAGTCATACAATCAACCTTCTGAGCTTTCATTTCTTTTTGCACATAAAGTGCAACCCCCCCCCCCCCCCCCCCTCCAGATTTATGGTGTCTGTTTTGATAGTCATCAAGTTTAAAATTACCATATTTGTTTTCATTTATCCATGTCTCTGATAGTGCAACTACATTGAATTTGACATCTAGCTTGTTCAAATATTCTTTAACATACTCAGAGTTTGCGTATAAGCTGCGGCAGTTTAGGTTTTAATATGTTCGTTGCGATAATATTTACAGTTATGAGAGATAGAGTTATAAAAATGTATATCAGGATCCACATTATTTAGCATATTCATTGGTTTGTGCTCACCATTTGAAAATATTTCTAACTCTGACTGAATATCACCTGTATCCTCATTGTCCGATGAAGACGAGTCGTTAGTTAGAATGTCTGTCATCATGGTGAATGAAAGTTAGGTTATTTGTTACCTTATCTGTACTGATCCAGTTCAATTGATGCTCTCATCCACAGTGCCTACTGTTACTGTACGTACGTGCAAGGTTACACATCGCGCATTACTGTCACTGCTACTTACAAAATCATATTTCTCTGCAGAAACATTTTCCCTGAAATACCTGAGATGTCTAGAGTTGAATTGACAAAAAAAGTGTTTGCTAGCTAACAATTTGCTGTGTTAGGCCTATCATTAGCTAACATTAACTCGAATATCACATAACATGCAATACCTTCAACTAAATAAATTGCCAACAGAAAGATTTACAAGATTTGGCCAACAGCCAACATTTATACATTGTTTTTTATGAAATCTTACCTTAACTTTACTTGTGCAGTTTTCCACCATCTCCAAACAACAATCCTCCTCTGCAGTTCCGTCTTTTTGGTGCCTTTTCCACGCGGCTTATTTTAAAGGAACACGCCAACTTTTTGGGACTTTAGCTTATTCACCATATCCCCCAGAGTTAGATAAGTCCATACATACCCTTCTCATCTCCGTGCGTGCCGTAACTCTGTCTGCGATTAACCCACCGCTAGCCTAGCTGGAAAAAAGGCCACTCCAAAAATAAGCAAAAATTTATAAAAAAAAATTGTTTTGCTTGTAATAAGCAAAAAAAAACTGCCAATGGAGCAAGTAAAAATTCTCTTGGTAAGATTTCTTGAAATAAGACATTATATTTAAGCCTTACAAGATATCAGTGATCTTGAAATTAGCTGGGAAAACTCATTTTTAGCTATATTTTACTAGTATTGTGATGTTTTGTGTCTCATAATAAGCTTGTCATGCTCAAAAATAGTATTTTCCCCTCAAAAGTAGCATTTTTTTTTTTTTTTTCATCCTGTTTGTTTCAAGTGTATTTAACTAATTTTTAGTTCTATAATTGTTACACTGTTCTAGATTTAAAGAGCAATGTGCAGGTTGAATTTATAACTGAATTAATACTTGATATTGTCTGAAGAGGTTTTTTAAAAACACATATGTAGAAATTACTAATGAAATCTAATTTGATGTAGAAATTTTGATGAAAATGTGCTAGGCTCTGGAATACGCCTTTCCCGCTATAGCAACGCGTCATATGACGTAGGGCGAGGTAAGTAAGAGCTTGCGTTCAGCTCTCTCATTGTGGATGTAGATGTAGTTAGAGCAGTAGTGAGAGACAGAGAAAGTTTTAGATCCGAGTTTTAGAGAAGCCATAATGGTAAATTATTGTGTTTGTGCTGGTTGCAAAAAATGCTTTTCTTACTTAGTATTTTTGTTTTGTTTCCAGTCCAAATATCTAAAAATTCTTAAATCAAGAAGCATTTACTAGAGAAGTAAAATGACATAAGAAATTCTGTTTTGTTTTCAGATAAACAGAAAGTAATTTAAGTAATTTTTGCTTAAAACAAGCAAAATTATCTGCCAATGGGGTAAGAAAAAAAATCTGAATTCAAATGGAAAACCAGAAAAAAAATCTTAATTCAAATAGAAAACAAGATTATTTTTCTTACCCCATTGGCAGATAATTTTGCTTGTTTTAAGCAAAAATTACTTAAATTACTTTCTGTTTATCTGAAAACAAAACAGAATTTCTTATGTCATTTTACTTCTCTAGTAAATGCTTCTTGATGTAATTTTTAGATATTTGGACTGGAAACAAAACAAAAATACAAATTAAGAAAGCATTTTTTTGCAGTGTGTCCATCATTTTCCTTCTAGGAAAAACAAGGCTTTTCATTCTTGGGTGCGTTTTGTGCAGGTGAAGAGAGCAGACTTCACTGCCGCGTCTGTCACCACACACTCGGTCGTTTGTGGCGCACATTTCACTCCGGAGAATTATCGACCAGGAGATTTGTTGGAGTCTCGGATGGGATTTCGGAGTGAGGACCATGTGAGGCTGATTAATGATGCTGTTCCCTCGGTGCACTCAATGGAATCAAGTCCACCATCAAAGTTTACACCTGGGGCCGGTTGCATAAACATAGTCATTATCTTAAGAGTGTCTAAGAAATAGTCTGACTTACTAAAGTCACTGAAGAAAGACCATTACATAAAATAAGCTCACATCTATCTTTATCAAGACAGTCTAAATCACATTGATTTGTGGGAAAAATAAGACGCTGAACAACTTAAACAAAATGGCCGACAGTACGCGCTCGTCACAGTTTTCCTTTGCGGAAAATATTTGTATATTAGAAGAATAGGTAACACTTTAAAATACGGATCCTTCGTTAATGAATAACTACACAGGAACAAATGAGTAACACAATATTAACAATCTAGTAACTACAGTTAACTAACAAGTAACTCTGATTAACGAATTAGTAAGTAATAGCACACAGATTTAAGTGGTAGTTCACTATTAACTAATCAATAACTACTATTTTTTTAATACTTCCCAGAGAAATAATGAAAAAAAATTCACAATTCATGCAAAACTTAATAACTAATGCAGGAAAAATTTCTAGCACTAGATTAACATTACTGCTAGATGCTGTACACTAATTATCAATATGTAGTAGCGTAGCAGACTTATGATTTGGGAAAGCTGTCAATAATTAGCCTATGCACTGCTGTCTTTTAGATAACTATTCATAAACTAAATAATTTTTAAGAATTGTTTTTATAAATGCACTTGTCTGGAACACTTACCCTGTGGCCGATTTTCCGGCATTCCTCTGGACTGGCTTTGAATAACTAGACTCATCATGGTGAGTACTGGAACATACTGAGTCATCAGCCATCCAAATACCAGTTATTTTATTATTTAACCTACCTCTCAAAATTGTTTTTATGTTCATATGTATATATATATATATAAATAAGTGTGTGTATATATATCCTGTGAATGATTAGATGATTCTACCCTTTCGGGTTGGCTCTTCATTAGTAACTACAGCATGGAATCATGATAACTAGTAATGACTCAAGTGTTAATGCATACTTTTATAGGACTTACAAATTATTTGGATCCGTATTCTAAAGTGAAGATCATGTTAACTAACTAGTAATGACTCAAGTGTTACTACATACTTCTATAGGAATTACTAATTACGTGTTGGACACACGCAATATTGAAAGAGCTTGGTTAACCTACAAAAGCCAAATTTGGCGACTGAGGGGAAACAGGACAGAGCAGCTTCTAAAAGAACATCTGTCTTTTATTGAGTGGACTTACTGGCTGGGACACAAGCACAGATATGGTCCTCTAGGTCGTCTTCTGAAAGACATTAGAAGGCATTACAGCAATTAAATATTGTATGCTAGAAGACAATAAATAGTTTTTTCCAGTTCAGGCATCACATATGTGAAGTTGTTGCATTAAATGGAAATGGTACCAGACGCTTAATAAATAATTATAAAATATATGTTTATAAAAGCTACTTTTTTCATGCCTCATGTTTAAACAAATTTTTCTAGTCATGATTTGTGCAACCAAACACAAGTCATTTCAAGCGTATGAGATATTGTTTGTGAACTTTTAAATACTATACTTTTAGAAAATTTCTTTAGAAGTATGCATTAACACTTGAGCCATTACTAGTTAGTTAACATGATCTTCACTTTAGAATACGGATCCAAATAATTAGTAGTTCCTATAGAGGTATGTAGTAACACTTGAGTCATTACTAGTTAGTTAACATGATCTTCACTTTAGAATACGGATCCAAATAATTAGTAGTTCCGATAGAAGTATGTAGTAACACTTGAGTAATTACTATTTATCGTGATTCCATGCTGTAGTTACGGTAAGCCAACCCGAAAGGGTAGAATCATCTAATCATTCACAGGATATATATACACACACACACACACACACACACACACACACATATATATATATATATATATATATATATATATATATATATATACATACATACATACATACATACATATCTACATATGAGCAAAGAGACATACATAAAAACAATTTTGAGAGGTAGGTTAAATAATAAAATAACTGGTATTTGGATGGCTGATGACTCAGTATGTTCCAGTACTCACCATGATGAGTCTAGTTATTCAAAGCCAGTCCAGAGGAATGCCGGAAAATCGGCCACAGGGTAAGTGTTCCAGACAAGTGCATTTATAAAAACAATTCTTAAAAATTATTTAGTTTATGAATAGTTCTCTAAAAGACAGCAGTGCATAGGCTAATTATTGACAGCTTTCCCAAATCATAAGTCTGCTATGCTATTACATATTTATAATTAGTGTACAGTATCTAGCAATCTAGTGCTAGTAATTTGTCCTGCATTAGTTATTAATTAGTTTTGCATGAATTGTGAATTTTTTTCATTATTTCTCTGGGAAGTATTGAAAAATAGTAGTTATTGATTAGTTATTAGTGAACTACCACTTAAATCTGTAAAAAAAATCAGTAGTTCTCTGTGAAGTATTAAAAAATAGTAGTTATTGATTAGTTAATAGTGAACTACCACTTAAATCTGTGTGCTATTACTTACTAATTCGTTAATCAGAGTTACTTGTTAGTTAATTGTAGTTACTAGATTGTTAATATTGTGTTACTCATTTGTTCCTGTGTAGTTATTCATTAACGAAGGATCCGTATTTTAAAGTGTTACCGGAAGTTTTTAAGCGAAAAAACCCAGCAACGGGGGGAGGACCATCTCCTAAATTGAAAAGGACAACGGAAATGATCATTGAAATATACGGAGACGAATCTCCGATGTTTTGGGGAATCCCCGGGGGGAGGACCATCTCCTAAATTGAAAAGGACAACGGAAATGATCATTGAAATATACGGAGACGAATCTCCGATGTTTTGGGGAATCCCCGGGGGGAGGCCGCTAAAGCGGAGTATCCGGGCGGACGTTACCCACAGCGGGGGAATATACACAGCCTCATAATGACCGCTGTCACATCAACTCGCTTGGACAGTCTCGTGAGTAGGCTAATAATGTTTTGATGGTGAATGTTTTTGCTTCATTTTAAACAATGTAGGCTACTGCTGTTTAAGATTGAGTAACACTTATTATCTTATAGTTGACTGCGAGGTGACACTAACATTGGTCTCTCAAAATGACGAAGCGCCTGTTACAAGCCTGGATGACCAAACAACACAAAGTGAAGGTAAAACTATGCTTTCAATCTTTCAGCTTAGTTAGCCCTCTATTATTCCTTACAACAATGTTTTAAGTTTAAAACAGATTAACAGTGTTTAAGTAAGCAATAATGTACAAGCGGCTGTGCTGTATTGTGAGTCACGGCTGAAGGCACGACGCGAAGCGAACTTATTCACTAGCATCAAGTACTTTATTGCTTTTATAAAACGGTTACGACAAAATACAAATATTATAAAATGCAATAAGTGGACACAGGTAAGGGGAAATCACTTGTAATACCATGTAGTGATGTCCAATAGTTGCTGCAGGACAGTGTTTTCATATATAATCAAAGACTACGTGATAAAGACAATTTAGCCGGTTCAAATCATGTTTCACTAAAAAAATTTGTGTTCATAGCCTGACACACACACACACACACACACACACACACACACACACACACACACACACACAGGCATATGTGGTTTATGATCCACTGTGTTTTTTCAGTGGTTTATGGGGACCCACCTTTCCCATTATCCAATAAAGATAAAAGTTATATCAAAAATTTTCATTTGGTCTACAGAAGACAAATCTCACTTCAAAAACTTAATTTCATTTTTATAACATAGGCTACATATAATAAATATGTGACATTTTACAGGGTTATGGGGACAAAACCACATTGTGGTTAATGAGGACAATAGTGTTTATGAGGTCTCTATACATACAACACACAGATCGAGTTAATTGATGGTTTATGGGGACAATAGTGTTTATGAGGTCTCTATACATACAACACACAGATCGAGTTAATTGATGGTTTATGAGGACAATAGTGTTTATGAGGTCTCTATACATACAACACACAGATCGAGTTAATTGATGGTTTATGGGGACAATAGTGTTTATGAGGTCTCTATACATACAACACACAGATCGAGTTAATTGATGGTTTATGAGGACAATAGTGTTTATGAGGTCTCTATACATACAACACACAGATCAAGTTAATTGTATATGGGAACACAAACAGTGAATTATGTCATTTACTTCCCAGATAGCACACGTACGTCGGGCCGACGTTGGCCCGATGCACAAAGTTCCATCGGCACGATGTCGCTCAGAGATCGTTTGCTCATCGGCAATATGTCGCCTCGACGTCGGCCTTTGATCGCAAATGATCTCCGGCCGATGTTTGAACGATGCAAAGCTGTAAATCTTTTGGCAGCTCTGCATGGGTTTTATAGGACCTTTATTTATATAGGTCGGACCTTTCGGGCTACTCCTTACATTAGACACCATGCGCTGCTTTCATTGACGCACGCACTTAACACAGCATGCACGCACACGCACACACACACATACAGAGCGGAGATCGCGCTGCAACACTCACTCAGCAGCACATAAACTGTAGTCAACATTGCCCCGAGACTTAAATTGATAAAATAGCTTTGATACTGAACACATGCAACTTTCATCCCTCTTAATGGCCATATTCAAGAAAAAAAGTGGAGTAGTTTTACACTTCCATCTTACCTCGCACTCTTTCAACGTTAAACTGCTGGAATACATGCTCTGCTTCTGTGAACAGTAAACACCGCCTTCTATGATTTGATTGGCTATCTATTTGGATGGTCGCTGTAAGGTAGACCAGCCTAAACTGTAACTTTTAAACCTTTTTGCCATCCTAAAAACAGAGCAGAGCAAGAATTTCCAATATTGAATTTCCAGTTTGGCCATTTCTAACTATTGACATACTATTGTTATTATTGACGTATAATTATACACTGCAAAAAATGTTTTTCTTACTTAGTATTTTTGTGTTGTTTCTAAAGCTAAATTATCTGCCAGTGGGGTAAGAAAAATAATCTTGTTTTCCAATAGAATAAAGATTATTTTTCATACCCCACTGGCAAATAATTTAGATTGTTTTAAGCAAAAATTACTTAAATTACTTTCTGTTTATCTGAAAACAAAATAGAATTTCTTATGTCATTTTACTTCTCTAGTAAATGCTTCTTGATTTAAGAATTTTTAGATATTTGGACTGGAAACAACACAAAAATACTAAGTAAGAAAAGCATTTTTTTTGCAGTGTAGGACTTGTCCCCCTCAATGTCTATGAACATATATACAGCCCTGGAGTTACTTGACTATCCAATATGAAAAAAGTAGGCTCTACTGACATTGAAAAATATCAATAACTGTCTCTAGTATAATGAACAGACACAATTCAAGTTAAGACATTTTAATGACACCAGAAAGAACTCGAGGAGAAAAGGGATCAAAAGGGTTCCTCAGCAACAATGTAGAGAAGGATTCTTCCTGGCAACCTGTAACAGAGTGAAAAATATTGAGAAAAAGCAGTTAGGACTAAAGCTAAGAATTGTCATTACACTGGATAATATAATTAAAAATCTAACAATCAAAGGTACATCAGCTGGCAAACCATTTAATAGTTTAATAGGTTTAATAGTTTATTTAAAGGGAATGATTGTGGTGGGTAGTTTGCTCAAACTATGGCAGCGATACAGCGAATAGTTGTTCTAAAAGACGGCGCCGTCCGCGGAGCGCTTTCAAAGGCCAGTGAAAGCATACTTTCAGTTAAGTTGTAAGTAGATGCTAACTGTTTCTCATGGGTTCGTATGGTATTTTAAACATTTACAGGGGTAAGTCTGTGATTTTATTGCCATCCGAATCCATAATGTCAGTGTTTTTTCTCACCCAACCCGCGTACATTTCTTAATTTCTTTTATAAAGAACACCTCTTTCTCACATAACGCAGTGAAGCAGCCCCTGCACGAGTGAATAATTGATTCTCGAGCCATCGATATCAGCAGATTCAGCAGCATCGCCACGGGCAGCACTGGGTAACGTCACACGTAAGAAGGAATATCTTTAGCAGCTTTCTAAGGTATGGTTCGGGGAACACGCCTATAAATGTTATACCTTTAGTTAAGTTATACCTTAAAGGGATAGTTCACTTTGAAATTAAATTTTGGTATGTTTTAGCTTACCTGAAGGGCATCCAAGATGTAGGTGTCTTTTTTTCCGCAGTAGTTTTAATTTGATATTTTTAGGTCCAACCGTTCTTGTCTGTCAGTCATTTCATGCAGGTTTATGGATCCTTTCTCAAAGAGCATGCACAAAGTCCAAATTAAAACAATTTCCCATCGTCCAAATGAAACAATTCCCCATCGTAAGTACACTTTGATGGCCTAAGACACGAAACGAGCGGTTTGTGTGAGAAAACGAACAGTATTTATATTGTTGTTACCTCTTGAACAAAGCCGCGTCCAACTGATCTGACGGCGCGGGCGGGTATAGATATATACACTGATGTCGCCTTGGCTACGGTTTCGTTCCAATGAACTGCAATAGCGAAGGCGACATCTAGTGTATAGATACCGCTCGTTTCGTGTCTTAGGCCATCAAAGTGTACTTACGATGGGGAATTGTTTCATTTGGACGATGGGAAATTGTTTTAATTTGGACTTTGTGCATGCTCTTTGAGAAAGGATCCATAAACCTGCATGAAATGACTGACAGACAAGAACGGTTGGACCTAAAAATATCAAAATTGAAACTACTGCGGAAAAAAAGACACCTACATCTTGGATGCCCTTCAGGTAAGCTAAAACATACCAAAATTTAATTTCAAAGTGAACTATCCCTTTAAGAGTCTTCGTAGCACGCTAAGAGACAACGTTATCGGGAAACCCAGCCCAGGTGTTTATGAATGAGACACTGAATAAATTGGTTTTAAAAGTGTTTAAATTAATGATTCAATTGAGTATATTTTTTTTTAATAGACTGGAACATGTTATTCTGATGTATGTTATCGTGATCTCCATTTTAAACAAAACAAAAACGATTTTAAACCAAATAGATTCTCAGTTTATCCTGAATTAGGGGCCGTTCACATATCGCGTCTAAAAATGTGTGGAAAGTGCTCTCTCCTTTCTACAAGCACTTGCGCTCCCGTGGCGTCTGTCGTTGCTATGCAACCATGAACTGCGCTCTCCATGATGACGAGGAAGTATCAGCAAAGGATTAATTGATTTCTAGCCCTTGCATTAGCTTACTACTACTACTAAATATACTACTAGATATATTTATGGAGATGGGAAATAAAAACTCGCCCTGTACAGCTATGATCAGCTGTTCAGCCGAGTTTTCCATGTTGTTACGGAAAGGCCAAAGCTGATCGGTTAGTTTTTGTCACATGACCTGCGGTGCGCTTGTGGCATTCTGAAAAGTTGAGATGTTTTCATCTCGCTGTGGAAAAACGAGCACGCTGCATCGCATGCGCGTCACTTCTATTATGGTATTACCGGTGTTGTCACACTTTGACTACCTGGTGGGGAAATATCCGAACGTATGACTTACAGAAGGTACAATTAACTAAGAACGTTTCGGGAAACACGTATTAACGATAAGGTACAGCTTAAGGTATAACTTAGGAACGACGTAGCGTTATGAGGGTTTCGGGAAATCCAGCCATTATCATAATTAATAACGTGTTTCCTGAAACGTTCTTAGTGTTGCGCTTTTATTGAGCAGGTCATGCAATAACATAAATTAGTTATTTACACCAATAATGTGATGCGGATGCTGGGCAATCTGGTGAGTTTTGGAGGTGGAGCATTGAAGAGAGGGGTGTGTTTGTTTGGGTTCATTCCAAATATCAACAGTGTCCAACAGCGTTTTTGAAATATCGCTTACCCCACCTTAATATCTGGCAGTTTTGTGTCCATCTATAGTTGCCATCATCTGAAGTCTTCGTGAGTGTTTGCATCATCTGAAGTCTTCACAAGTGAGGCTGGATCCACACTGGATCTCGCTGTAATCTCTAGTGAACTTGCTGAGCATCCTGAGATAGAAACAGTGAAGCAACAGGAGAAAGATTAGCATAGCTGCAGTTCATATTATTTCAGGCAAAAGATGATCATGTGCACTTTTTACTATTTCATCACATATTAACTGTAAAACAAGATTATGAGATGTGTTAATTGAATGCTTGGCTAAAGAGTTGTGTCTTTAGTCTAGATTTAAATTGGGAGAGTATGTCTGAGCCCCGAACATTATCAGGAAGGTTATTTATGAAAGTAAAAAAGTAGCAAAACTCGAGAGCATAAAGATGTGAATTTGAGAACTTGTCCCCTGTAAAATACAAGTCCAAAGTTGAATTTAGAGATTTGCACTCGCAGAACGTGACTTAACGCATAGACAGTGATATTAAAATAAATAAATGATAATTCTGTAAAACCATAATAATTAAAAAAGACTACTATGTACAGTTAAGCGTTTTCCTCACATAGAAAACTGGTAGAAAACCACTTTATGAGGTTTTTTAACAGTAATATGAGTTCCCCTAGCCTGCCTATGGTCCCCCAGTGGCTAGAAATTGTGATAGGTGTAAACCAAGCCCTGGGTATCCTGCTACGCCTTTGAGAAAATGAAAGCCGGTAATAATCATAAATGTTTCTTGAGCGTCAAATCATCATATTAGAATGATTTCTGAAGGATCATATGAAGCTGTGATGCTGAAAATTCAGTTTTGATCACAGGAATTAATTACATTTTACAATATATTCACATAGAAAACAGTTATTTAAAATTTGTTATATTATTTCACAATATTATTGTTTTGAATGCTGTCTTGGTGAACATAAGAGACTTCTTTCAAAACATAATTTTTTTACCAACACAACTAGTGTATGTTTGACATTAGTGTATGTTTGAAGTTTTACTTACTAATCATATGGTTCATAGCGCCTTAGAGATGATGATCCGAGATGATGATCCACCCAACTCTGCTACGGTGGAGGCCAGGGCATCAACATTGAAGGATCTAGAAACACAACAAACCATTTGTCACAGAGCCAACAATATTATTATATAATGCCAGGTTTATTACAAGTAAGAAGCTATAGCTAAGCTATATTATTATATATTATATTATATTAAGCTATATTATATATAAGCTACAGCAGAAGGGAAATGCTTTTCTGAGATGAGTTTCTGAATCTATTTGACCTGCATCTGGGCATGGAGTACCTATGGCCTGAGGGAAGTAGCTTGAACTGGCAGGACAAAGGATGACTAGGGTCAGCTGCCCTCTTTGCCACTCTGTTGGAGTAAATGTGTGAGAGAGGGGGAAAGATTGCCTGCAATCTTGCTACACGTCCTAACAATACTCTCTAATCGATTTTTTGGTTTTTTGTAGACAAGGAACCAAACCAGCAGATAAAACAGAAGGTTAAAACAGACTCAATAAAACAAGAATAAAACATTCTCATCAAAGTGGGGTCAATGTTAAAATTCCTGTCTACGGTAAAAATGCATTTGCTGCTGGGCTTTGGCACAAACAGCATCAGTGTGTGATTCAAAACATAGCTTACTATCCATTATTGTGCCAAGGTACTTGTATTCTTGTATCTCAATAGGTTGGCCATCAATGATAGTGAGGGGAAAAGGGGGGGGCTCTGTTTCCTAAAATCAATAATTAATTCTTTAGTTTTGGATTTCCTACCTGTATTTCCTACTTCTCCGGCAGCAGCTTTCTTCAGAAATGTTGAAGTCGTGGAGCTTTAATTCCCTCTGTTATGGGTTATTTTGTTGCTGCTGAAATCACAGAACATTTTTTTTATCAATATTTGTTTACCATTGAGCTAGTTTCAACCAATTTCCTCACTCCATGTAAGTGACGTCACCGATTAGGCCTATACGTTTATGTTTACGTTTGTGTAAAATAAATTAGCTCACTTCCAGGTAAAACCTTTACAAAAACCTCTCATATACACATAATAGGCGATTAAAAGCCCAAACTTTCATAAACAAAAGCTCAACCGAGTTAACATTAACTTAGCTTAACTTAGCTTAACTTAACGTAGCTGCTAACTTACCTCTTCTGAAAACGGTTGAGATGCTAACGGACTTTTTCCGAAGACACAAAACCATGTCTATAAAAGTAATTATTCAACATAAGCGTATCAATTACAAGTAAGAGAAGTGTCAAGAACAGTTGTGTGTATTATCCGTGTGATATTGGAGATTAATATCACCTGAAAGCAGTGAAAACAACAGCGAGAGAGAGGGAGATTTCCTGCTTACCAGTCGCAGTGGTCCCGCGGCGTTTCCATGGCAACTCTGCGCCGCGGCCGCTCCAGTGTTTGAAAGGGACTTGAAAGTTCACGCGCACAACGCGACATCGGCCTCCCGTATAGTGGGCCGACCTAAAGCCGACGTAACGGAGCTGGGAAATAGAGCACTGACTGACAAGAGATCTGTCTACACCAGGCCGACGCCTTTGCGATGTTATAGGGAGGAAGGCCGACGCTCGATGTTGGGCCAACGTCGGCCCGACGTACGTGTGCTATCTGGGTTTCAACAGGGAGTGGCCGATTTTTAATGCAAGACTTGGAGTCTTATAGGTGTTATTGTTCTTATCAAACCCTGCAGTTTTCTTCACAGCCTCAATCACATTCAGGAAATTTGATGGTTTAACCGCATCCTCTAAAGTTAGGACTGGAGACCTCTTGCGCATTGTCTGTAGAAATCGGCCAAGCTGGCGGATTTTTTGCCGAATATAGTCGTGTTTTGAGGGATCATGTCCATGTTTACGGTAAAGGGACTCTGCAAATCTTAAAAGGCAAAAGTCATTGCGAACAAGTGCAGCAATTTCATCATTGTGCATGCGGCTTAACATCTTAAGCACCCCTTCTTCAACACGCTTGAACATGTTGATTTGGCTACCGATGCTAAGCCAAGTATTCTCTTCCTGCCTTGGTGCTCATTGTCCGTTGGTCTTGAAGGGCACCTTCTCATGTGTCTCCATAGCTCTGCTCTCAAAAACATGCCCTTACGAATGCGTTGTTGTCTTTGGAGCTCTATCGATTTGATTTATAATTCTTGATTTTTCCCTTTAAACTCACTTACAACGAACATTTTCTACTTTTCCTCACTGAGAAGCACTACTGCTCAAACCTCAGTTACAACGCGGACTGTTGAGCAGACGCGTCTCTAGCCTATTAGTGATCCAACGCCGGATACTCTTATAGGTTACGTCCGTGGATCACGGCTGAACGCGTCTTCTCCACACTCACTTACAAACAAACATGGCGAATATATCAGATGTAAGTAGTCTACCTCTTGGTGCAGGTGAAGATACATTTGAGCTGCACGCGTTGCAGTCTGAGCTGGAAGCTGTTGAGAAACAGATCCACAACCTTTTAGTGAGACAGGCCGAGCTGATAGACCGGCGGTTAGCTCTTGAAACATCACGCGCCGATGCACACAAATCAGTGATTAACGTTACTAACCCGCTGACTCCGACCTCATCTACTCCGTGCGTTACTCAGCATCGGTCCCGAGCGCCGAGGTCGCGATCAGCCATGGTCTCGTTCACTCCGGCTCCATCACGCCACCATGAAGCCTGGATGGTTCCGCAGCGGAAGACGCGAGTCAGGTCTAGACCAAGAAGACTCTCTCCGACCCTCCCGGTTTTCGAGTTATCCACACAAAATCGCTTCTCCCCTCTTTGCGAAACCGAACGCGATGCTGTGATCATCGGTGATTCCATCGTTCGGCACGTACATGCTACGTTAAGTAAAAGTAAGGTGCACAGTCACTGCTTTCCTGGTGCTCGTGTTTCTGAAATCGCTGCTCGCGTTCCTGAGATTCTGAACGGTGACGAGCGCGTCGGAACTGTGGTCTTGCACGCGGGAGTGAACGACATCAGGCTGCGACAGACAGAGGTTCTGAAGAAAGACTTCAGGAATCTGATCGATACGGTACGCAGTACATTATGGAGGCAGATTAGTCTTAAATATAAATCACGCAAAAAACATGATTCACAAATGCGTAGACAATTTCACATGCATGAAACCTAATTCACGTACACACAAAAAAAATCCACGTGCGTGAAAAAAAATATATATTCACAAAAAGCAATTCACATGCGCAAAATAAAATTATATACTCATAAAATACATTTCACAAATGCAAAACACAATTCGTAGATATACAACTGTGCACAAAAACCTTTGAATGTTTAAAATGTACGAGTGTATCCTTGCATTTGAATGTGCAAATCGTCATTCACGTACGAATCGCCTTAGATATGTGTGTGTGTGTGTTTTTGAGACTTTCCTGGCAGCATAACACTCGTAACACAGAGCAGTCGTACTCTTTAGCCAATCAGATTTAAGCTTATCAATCGACCAATCAGTATCACGTGAGGGCGGGCCTACCTACATGTTACGTCATCAGCTTTCGACCAGTTCATGGCTGAGCAGAGGTAAGTGCAGTTAATCGTTCATTTCTGTGTTTAGAAGTTAGAGATCAGTTGAAGCAATAGTTTATTAACTGCTGTTTAGTCCACATGTGAATATAAACATTTATTTTTAGTATTGATGGATTTTCATGTCCTGTCCACCACACATTCAACTGATGATAATGTATGTAATGACGTGCATATATAGGAGACATGTTTTGATCTGCATATATTATGTAGTTTTATTGTTTCAGATTTCCAAGACAGATGATGTATGAAGTTGCAGACAACCAGTACTGTGATCTTACCATTTCTGTAATTCTTTGAAAACAGTCATGTTGCAAGCCATCCATTTTGACAGTTGTTTCAACAAGTGGTTGAAAGTGATGCATTGTTACTGTATTAATTTGTCTCCTGCGGACTATATGTACACGCTTTAGGAATAAAGCCTTGCTATGCATGCATTATTAAATGTTCTTGTCAGAATTAAAAGATTCAGACATAGTTCAATTTGATGTACACGTTTTATTAATTTGAAAGTTTCCGAATCCTTTGGGAATAAAATATATAAAATGACTTGATCATGATTAATGTTCCTGTTACATATGAAGATCATGAACTGACAGTCTTAAGTGTGAAGCACAATATTCAGTAGAGAGAAATATACGTCTCTTCAGGAGTTGTGAGATCCAGTCAGAGTCTACTTTGCTTTATAAGTATATAAATATAAGTGCAATACATCAAGTGAAAAGTTAAAAAATGAATTGTGTTCAGTCCGGTCATCAGTAGACCTCTCTGTTAGGACATATAAGATTTTGTCCTGATATTTAAAGCACTAAAACCCTATAGTACAAGAGGTGCAGACAGAGGATGTGGGAAATTAAGTGATGGTATTTGAATAGAGTTTACTGAGTAATCTTAGTCGCATAATCTTAATTGCCTCTCTATGATAAGTACCTTTGTCTTATCAGCATAAAATCAGATTTGCCTATTTTACTAGGCAAAGTAAAATTAATGCTTCACAATATTGTCCTGTGAGACCTTAAGATGACAATAAAAAACCTTATTTAAAAACCTTGAGATTACAATACAGCATAAGGAAATGCATGTTGAATATATTGGTAACACTCTACAATAAGGTACAACAACTAAGTTAACATTAGTTCATGTATTAAATAACCATGAGCAAAACATTTGTTGCTGTGTTTGTTAATCTTTGTTAACGTTAGTTAAAAATACAGCTGTTCATTGTTAGTTTACAGTGCATTAACTAATGTTAACAAGATTTTAATGAAGTATTAGTAAATGTTAACATTAACAAAAAATAATAAAGGCTGTTCACGTGCAGTTCATTATTAGTTCATGTTAACTAATGAAACGTTTTAATAAAGTGTTACCAATTAAGACATAAATACAAAAAAAAAAAAGTATAAAAGAGAATAAAGAAACAACATGAATTAAGATGTTCGTGACTGCTATCCAGATGTCACACCAAAGGTGAGTAATCCTGAAAAATGCAGGGAAACAAGTGTTAACCCTCTGGGGTCTAAGGTGTTTTTGGGGTCCTTGAGATGTTCTGACATGCCCTGACATTTGTGCTTTTTTCAGTTGCTTATAAACATATTAATGGCAAAAAAAATTTACAAACTATTTAGCACAAACAGGGCTACCATAATATGTGAGCAACAAGAATGTACATGTCTGCATTTTTGAGAGAATAATGTTTTTGCGTGGTTATTGAAAAAAATAAAAAATAAAGTTTCTGAAATAAGGCCACAAAACACATACTAAATATGTGCCAATAAGACTTTTGTCTAATGGATGTCATCACCTAGTGTTTTTTCTTCAAAATGATGTGAAAATCACCCTGCCTAATCATTCACATAACACAATACATTGATTTGAATTTTGCAAAGCACTTCCTGTTTGGAAAGGCAATATTCGAGTGGGCGTCAACGATCATGCATATTTAGTAGTTCACACCTGAGGAGACAATGGGGCCTGTATACTTAATTAGCCATTCATTCAGGTGTGTCACTGAGCCACAAGAATGCAAGAGCAACAGTTGGAAGCATCTCAATTCTTTTTTATTTTTCCACATATTGTGCTTGCAATTTGGCCTATAATATCCAAGGAAAACATGTCTAGTAATTGTGCAGTTAATTCTCATACTGTATTTTCAGTTTTGGAATATTTATCCTCTCCCCAAATTTGTCACTAATAAAACACAATAAAAATTATTTAAAGAAAAGGCTTATATTTACCTTTTAATAGTTTGTTTACATCTACCTTGTAAATATATATTTTTTATTAAAAAGGTTACAATTACAACAACAATTCAAGTGTAATCTTTCTTTGTAAAAACTAAAGTATACATTTTATCATACATATTTCAAAGTTAAGGATTTGATTGATTATTTGATTACTTTATTTTTGACAAAACATACTATATTTAACATGAGCAAAAATTGGCAAACAAAAGCTTATTTGAGGTGGCAGATATTTTACAGTAAAAATGTATAATCTATCCAAAACTAATCAACGAAATGTTGTCTTTCATATGTCTGTAACATAGGTCTTTCATTTTTATTATAAGAAATATAAATGTTAATTTGCAGTTTAATACGTTTCTTATACAAATACATTTTATTTCAACATATTTCAGTCGATTTTTACTCAGTATAGCAATACAGTTTGCTAAAACCGAAACATTCATTCACAAACAGAAACGCCTGACTGTAACGTTGTTTTTATGAAATATTAGGGCATATAAATGTTAATTTTCAGTTTAATACGTTGCTTATACAAATAGCCTACATTTTATTTCAACATATTTCTGTCGATTTTTACTCAACTCAGTATAGCAATACAGTTTGCTAAAACATCATCATTCATTCACTCAGAGACGCAATTTAAATTTAAACTGTCTTTTTGCGAGCTGTGGTAGCCTAAACAGCGTGCATCTCTGCGGCTGCCGTTCATTCATTCACAGAAACGCGATTAACTTGAGAAGGAAAAAAAACTTACTACAGTATTCGGATCCTCTCTCCTGCAATACCCGCACTCTGAGGTAGATTCTCCATTATTATTATTCCTCACAGCGCTGCCAGATGGTGTAAACACGTAGGCTACAATGATATGATTAAACTTGTGTTTTCTCGAGCTGATATGGGGGCGTTCACAGGTTTGCAGGATTGCCTCAGTAATTTGCGTTTGAATAGCACGCGCTCTCTGTGGGCGGGTTCACATTACATTTGAATGAGCTCTAATTAGCTCGACTGGAATCGCTCTCTTTTAATACAGATTTCACAAGATGAGAATATTTGTTTTTTATATAAATTACCTCATTTAAAAGAAGAGAATTCAAGCTTCATGCCTGTGTGTCAGTATGCCTGTTTGACTGAGTATTCGCTGAGTTATTGTTCATTTTCAGACGCGTTTCAGAATGGTCTTCACTGACAGAGAGAAGGCAGAACTCGCATCACAATTTTCTTTATTTGGCAAAAAGCACAACACTTTGTTTTTATTGTGAGTATACACAAAAATAATACACATTTAACAGAATCGATTGATGTATGAAACTTGCTTGTAATATCAAAGTCCACAGAGCAAAATTAATTTCTTTTGAACTGAACTGAAAAAAAGCGAGCCTATCGCGCCGGCGCGATTGTCGACCTCAGGGGGTTAATAATAATTTAACATCATACACAAATGGCAAAAAACACTGGCTGCTCATTAAAATAGGTCTATTCACTATTTAAAGAACAATCTCGATGGGTATTGACCACAGATGATTGTTTTGCAATCATTAGCGTGATTGTAGCTGTGAGAGCTGTCTGTACCTTCAGCTAAAATACAACAAAACAAGCATCATTCTTCTTCATTTTTGACACGATATGAGACATCTGATTACAACAACACTTGCTTACATCAGTTAATAGTTCATAAACTATTGCTTCAACTGATCTCAAACTTCTTTAACTTCAGTTAACACAGAAATGAACGATTAACTGCACTTACCTCTGCTCAGCCATGAACTGGTCGAAAGCTGATGACGTAACATGCAGGTAGGCCCGCCCTCACGTGATACTGATTGGTCGATTGATAAGCTTAAATCTGATTGGCTAAAGAGTACGACTGCTCTGTGTTACGAGTGTTATGCTGCCAGGAAAGTCTCAAAAACACACACACGCATATCTAAAGCGATTCGTACGTGAATGACGATTTGCACATTCAAATGCAAGGATACACTCGTACATTTTAAACATTCAAAGGTTTTTGTGCACAGCTGTATATCTACGAATTGTGTTTTGCATTTGTGAAATGTATTTTATGATTATATAATTTTATTTTGCGAATATTTTTTTTTTTCACGCACGTGGATTTTTTTTTTGTGTGTACGTGAATTAGGTTTCATGCATGTGAAATTGTCTACGCATTTGTGAATCATGTTTTTTGCGTGAATTATATTTGAGACTAATCTGCTTCCATAGTACATCGCCTGAAACAACGATCATAGTGTCAGGACCACTTCCCACGTACCGACTAGGACATGAAAAGTTTAGTAGACTATTCGCGCTAAATGAATGGTTAATGTCATGGTGCAATGAGCAGAAACTGCTCTTTGTAAATAATTGGAATCTGTTTTGGGAGTGTCCTAGGCTTTTCCGTGCCGATGGCTTACACCCAAGCAGATTCGGAGTGTATCTTCTGTCGGATAACATCTCCAAAATGTTAAATACCATTAAATGACTAGTAACCAAAAGTCCAAATCATAGTCTCTCCTGCACCAATTTAAATGATATAAATACTAGTGTAGAACATTGAATAGAAACTGTGTCTATTCCTCGTTTAGTGAGATCAAATATTAAATCTACTGCAGGATCTAGGAAAAATCGAATTGTTATTAAAACAGAAAATGTTGCTATTAGTAACCAAAAACAATTTTTAAAGCTAGGTCTTCTAAACATTAGATCACTCACACCTAAGGCAGTTACTGTAAATTAAATAGTCACAGATAATAGCTTCGATGTACTTTGCCTTACTGAAACCTGGCTTAAACCAAATGATTATTTCGGTCTAAATGAGTCTACTCCATCTGGATACTCCTATAAGCATGAGCCCCGTCTGATTGGTCGTGGCGGCGGTGTTGCAACAATCTATAGTGATATTCTCAATGTTACTCAGAAAACGGGTTATAAGTTTATTTCGTTTGAAGTACTTGTACTAAATGTTACGCTCTTAGATGTTAGAAAAAAATCCATATTATCTCTAGCCTTGGCTACCGTATATAGACCGCCTGGGCCTTACGCTGATTTCCTAAAAGAGTTTGCAGATTTTCTCTCAGATCTATTGGTCAATGTAGATAAAGTATTAATTGTTGGAGATTTTAACATACACGTAGATAATTCAAATGATGCGTTAGGGGCTGCGTTTATAGATTTATTAAATTCCTTTGGGGTCAAGCAAAACGTCATCGGACCAACTCATCGTCTTAATCACACACTCGATTTAATTATATCATATGGAACCGATCCAACTGATATAGATATCATTCCACAAAGTGATGATGTCACTGACCATTACTTGGTAACTTGCATATTACGTACTGCTGTAATATGTCATGCTGCGCCGCGTTATCGACCAGGCAGATCAATCCTTCCATCCACCATAGATAATTTCTCAAATTGCTTATCTAATCTGTCTCAGCTGCTGCCTGAACCCAAACAAACAGATGAACTAGAAGAACTAACTAGCACTATGAGCACCATTCTCTCTAGAACATTGGATGTTGTTGCACCCATTAAATTAAAAAAGGTCAGAGAGAAAATTAAAGCACCATGGTACAATAATACTACGCATGTTCTAAAGAGAGAAACCCGTAATTTAGAGCGTAAATGGAAACAAACTAATTTAGAGGTCTTTAGAATCGCGTGGAAAGAAAGTATGTCACGTTATAAAAAGGCCCTAAAAGTGGCCAGGGCTGAGCACCTCCGCAAACTAATAGAAAATAACCAAAACAATCCTAGGTTTTTATTTAACACCGTGGCTAGACTAACAAATAAACAGACGTCACCCGAACAAAATATCCCGTTACAGTTTAGTAGTAATGATTTCATTAACTTCTTCACTGAGAAAATAGAAAACATCAGAACCACAATTGTAAACATTCAATCCTCAATCGCGCCTTATAATTCAGCCTCAATTATCCCCCCGCAAGAACAATTACAGTGCTTTACAACTATAGAACAAAAAGAGTTAAATAAACTTATCACTTCATCTAAAACAACAACATGTTTATTAGATCCTATACCAACTAAACTACTGAAAGAAGTGTTACCTGTAGTGGAAGAGCCTCTCCTCAATATTATTAACTCATCTTTATCTTTAGGTCATGTTCCAAGAACATTTAAACTGGCAGTTATAAAACCTCTCATTAAGAAACCACAATTAGATCATAATAATCTAGCAAATTATAGACCCATTTCAAATCTTCCATTTATGTCTAAAATACTAGAAAAAGTTGTGTCCACTCAACTGGGCTCTTTCTTGCAAGAAAATGATATCTATGAAAAGTTTCAGTCAGGATTCAGGCCGCATCATAGCACTGAAACTGCGCTCGTTAAAATCACAAATGATTTACTCTTAGCTTCTGACCAAGCCTGTATCTCAATACTAGTTTTACTTGATCTAAGTGCTGCGTTCGATACTATAGATCACACAATACTCTTAGATCGACTACAAAATTATACTGGTGTTCAAGGACAAGCATTAAGCTGGTTTAGATCATACTTATCTGACCGCTACCATTTTGTCTATTTAAATGGAGAAAAATCGATCATAATTCCAGTAAACTATGGAGTGCCGCAGGGATCTGTGTTGGGCCCTCTATTATTCTCAATATATATGATGCCACTTGGAAATATTATAAGGAAACATGGAATTAGTTTCCATTGTTATGCTGATGACACTCAAATATATATTTCATCACGGCCGGATGAAAACGCTAAATTATCCAAATTGACAGAGTGTGTTAAAGATATAAAAGATTGGATGACGCGCAATTTTCTTTTATTAAATCCAGACAAGACAGAGGTAATACTTATCGGTTCAAAAAAACACCCACAGAACCTCTCACAATACAACTTTGACATCGTAGGATGTCCTGTTACTTTATCCTCTACAGTAAAAGACCTGGGTGTTATACTCGATTGTAACCTGTCTTTTGAAAATCATATTTCGTATGTTACAAAAACAGCCTTTTTCCACCTTAGAAACATTGCTAAGCTACGTAATATGCTATCAGTTTCTGATGCAGAAAAGTTAGTTCATGCATTCATGACCTCGAGACTAGATTACTGTAATGCTTTATTAGCCGGTTGTCCTGCATCCTCAATAAACAAGCTACAGTTGCAGTATTAGTATTAGTCCAAAATGCAGCTGCTAGAGTTCTTACTAGATCAAGAAAATATGATCATATAACACCGATTTTATCATCACTACATTGGCTACCTATAAAGTTCCGTATTAATTATAAGGTATTGCTACTGACTTATAAAGCCCTAAACAGCTTAGCTCCAGTCTATTTAACGGATCTTCTATCGCCCTATAATCCATCGCGCTCTTTAAGATCAATAAATTCGAGGCTTTTGGTCATACCTAGGATATCCAGATCAACCAAAGGAGGGAGAGCATTTTCACATTTGGCTCCGAAACTCTGGAATAGTCTTCCTGATACTGTTCGTTGCTCGGACTCGCTCTCCCAGTTTAAAACTAGATTAAAGACGCATCTTTTCGGCCAGGCATTCATATAATATTTTTAATCTTACAGTTCAAACTACAATCCGGCCTCTAGTTCATAAATGCCAGAGGAGAACTGGCCCCCGACTGAGCCTGGGTTCTCCCAAGGTTTTTTTTTTCTCCATTAGGTCACCTGATGGAGTTTTAGGACACCATTAGGCCACTTGATGGAGTTTTTTCGGTTCCTTGCCACTGTTGCCTTTGGCTTGCTCAGTTGGGGATATTTAATTTTATCCTATCAATCAATAAATTCCACTAGAAACAAACCTTGTTGTATTATTTTATTTTAATTTAATACTGTGAAGCTGCTTTGATACAATCTGTATTCTGAAAAGCGCTTATACAAATATACTTGATTTGACAATGGAGACAATATTCATATTTTTTAAAGCCACCCTGGGCTCTTCTTTTGACTTTAAGCGAACCAGCTCCATCTTTCAGCACCTCACAGTTATGTATGAAGTTCCCTTTGTTTCTAAGTTTCTCTAGCCACTCCTTTCTACTTTTTGAGCCTGCAGGGAAACTCAAAGCTTTGGCGATCTCTGCATTTTCCTTAACATGAACTTTAAAATGTCTAGCTATTTTAAAATGAGCTTTTTTGGAAACAAAGCAAAAATTCAATCCCTTCTTTGCAATAGATGTTGAGTCTGTTGTGTTTGCGGATGTTTCCTTTGCAGTTATTCCACTGATGTGACTTATATCCATCATTGATGATTCTTTCTCTGCCAGAACTGTAGATTTTGCCAATCTGCTTGGTGGTTCATCATCTTCTGAATCGGTTTCTGAAGCTGGAACATATTCTGGATCATTATCTGATGTCCTCTTCACTTGTTTCAGTTTCATTCTAATTCAAAGATAACAAAACAAATAGTAAGGCATACATAACACACACATAAAACATTACAATGACACCATATTGAAGCATTGCAATGTACAACATTTTCCTTTGGAAACTCCTGAGTTAGCAATTTATCTCACTGATAATCCATAATGGCTTGATAAACAAGCATGGGCGATGTGTACCAAACTGGCATCAGGCAATGTCTACAGTGAAACATTGCAATGGACAATGATATTGGGTAGTGCGCGCAGTTATAAAAGTCAGACACATCACCTTTGTATATACATGTGCTGTGCAGATATTAAGTCACATGCATCTTCACACAAATAGTTCATCCAAAAATGAAAATTACACCATAATCTCCACCATAAGACTCCACATAATCCATATGATGTAAGCTGCATCGATCTGCTTCAGAGGACTTATTCCTTTAAAATATAGGAAATTATTCCTTTAAATATTCAGATAATTTTGGTCATATAAATATAACTAATACATTATTCAAACTGTGAAAGGTGTACTTTTGTGTAAACTCGTAACAGCAGCACTTTGTGCATTTGTAATAATAAATAAATAAATGAATAGGGTACGCTTACAGTCTGTCACTGTCTCCCCAAATACCTCTCTGAAACCAGTCACTAAAATGAACAAACTCACAAGAGATATGTATTTAGAAAGCTTGAAGTGTCTACTAAATTATCAAAATGTTAGAAAAATATACATATTTCGTAATTGTTATGGGACAAAACTGAGGCAAATGGTGAGTGCAAACTAGTCTTTACACAAACAGCACACTGTTGAATCGTTCGACCAGGCCGTTGGTCTTGGGATTGTAGACAGTGGTCCTCAACTGCTTCACCCTGAGGAGAGCAGGAAGAGATCCTGGGCGATGGCCTTGGTGGTGGCCTTCCTGAGAGGCACTGCTTCGGGGTGGCACAGTCAACAATAGGGCTGTCACGATATTAGATTTTCCACACCACGGTTATTGTGGCCAAAATAATTCACAATATTGATATACCGCGATATCTATAGAAACCTTTTAGGAAAAAACTTTAGCAGTCAAATTATTTTTTTACTTAATTTAGTTTTTCTTTTTTACCCATCCAACAAACATAAGGAGACAGATAAACAGGGCACATGCAGGCAAGAGATAAAATATGGTCAAGATCAACAGTATGATGAATATTAACATCAAAACTGGTACTTTAACCTGATAACTTACGTAACCCTATTTTAAGCTTTTTAAATTATGATGTCGCCGGCACCAGCATAGATGAGGCATTACGTGCATGGCACTGCGATAAACTTAAAATAATCTCCCTTCATATTGTTGTGTGAAACATGCAATTAATTCTATTATGACCTGTAAACAGGCTTATATGCAATGTAATGCGATTTCTTATAAGAGAAATCGATGTGTAAAGGGAAACAATGTAATGTGATTTCTTATAAGAGAAATCAAAGTGTAAAGGGAAACAATGAAATACGATTCCTTATAAGGGAAATCGATGTAAAAGGTTTTTATAAGAAACCTTATGAAGAAAAGCAAGAAGAAGAGTTTTATAAGAAACTCTTGACTTTGGTTTTATAGTAAGACACTGAGACATGTTTAATTGGAAATTGTTTAATGGTTTTATAGTAAGACACTGAGACATGTTTGATTGGAAATTGTTTAATGGTTTTATAGTAAGACACTGAGACATGTTTAATTGGAAATTGTTTAATGGTTTTATAGTAAGACACTGAGACATGTTTAATTGGAAATTGTTTAATGGTTTTATAGTAAGACACTGAGACATGTTTAATGTTAAATTGTTTTATTTGTTAATCTGATTAATTAAAGAAAAGATACTGTAAACCATTTTAGAGAAAAAGATGTTTATTGAAATAATACAATACTGAAATGACTGAAAAATATCTTGTGTTGTAAGCATGTAATAAAGAAAGAAATAGGTTAGATAGAAAAAAAATAACATGTATTAGAAAGAAGAAAAAGTATTACCTGGTTGTTGTATTCTAGACCAAGAGGAGAAGACAGCTGAGGGCCCGAGCTCGTATGAGGAAAGCAAGGCAAAGAAAGGCGTCTTTTATGAAGATGATAAAAAGACTGAAGGAGTTGACAATTGTTCCAGATCCGGGATTGGAGAAATTGTCCATATGTAATTGAATATGTAATGAAGGGGTGTGATGAAATGAATTATAAAAAGTACAGTGAGACATATGAGAGGCAGACGCTGTGAAGGAAGACAGCCTCTCCCTTGTTTGATGGTCCAAGCCTGCCACCTGCTGATGAAGCTTGTGAACTGACAACTTGTGAACTTTATATTGATTTTTGATATTGTATGTAGAAAAACTGTTATAGGAAAAATAAAAAACTAATAATTGATAAAAAAAAGAACCAACTTGCCATAAGTCTCTGCTTTATGAAAGAGTTGAGCTGAACTAAACCACGGAGAAGTCTTTCGACTGGATTGTGAGTATGGACATTTGAATACTTATTATCTAGAACGAATTTGACTTACTTTACCTTAACCTGAGAATAATTAAAATAAGGTAGAAGGTGTAAAAGATTTAAGAAACATAGAAAGAATTAAATTGAACACCATAAAACAATATTAAAAAAAAAAAATCCGTTCGCGAAAACGTTGCGCAGAGCAAATCCGCGAATTAATTTTCCCAAAGTGGACTGAGGGGAGAAGTCCTCGGTGATGTTTTCTGAAAGGTGGGGCACGCTTGGCAGAACCGCTTGACTTCAGCTTCCAGGCCGGGCCAGTGGAAACGATGACGGATGCGTTGGGTGGTGTTGGCTGCTCCAAGATGGGCTCTAACACCTTCTCCATCATCAACAACAACAACAACAACTTTTGCTCCCCGCCTTCACTGCGTGACAATACAGCAGGCCATTCTGAATAATGGGGTCCAGGCTGGATCTCTTTGCTTCCAGAATGCTTCAGCCTGTCATCCTCACGCTGTTCTCTGGCAAACAAGTCTGTTCTCCTGTTACCTGTTGGAACTCATAAAATAGATTAGGACTCACCATCTCTCCCACTGTCCGAAGCCAGTAAGATGGGGCATCGGCATGGTCCTCTCACCAGCTCCCTTTTGCGTAGTGGCAGCCCGCAGGCACTCAAAGCCAGGCCAGTCTCTCCTATGAAGAACGGGGACAAGCAGATTTTCGGCTGACCAATCAGCAGAAAGAGGTGTTTAATTCTCGCCCATGTGTAGAAATTGAATATTGAAGCTGTTTATCAATTTTTCTACCCTTGAACGAAAAACAAAAAATTAAGCTTAATTCCTGTTTTTCGTTTCTTGGAAAAAAATGGAAAAACGAAAAAGGAGCCGTTTTCTCATTTTTCCACTTTCAGTATTAAAACAAAAAATGAGTGAATGCTCGATTCCCGATTTTGTTTTTTTCATTTCAAAGGGGAAATCCGTTGGCGTATACGTACACGGACCAACAAGGATGTTAGATTGAATGAGGCTGACCACACTGCCAGAATCCAGTAGGGCTCGTGATCTTCACTTCCGCTTCTTGGGCCCTGATCGGCAGGTCTCGATGGACAATGCAGCCCGAGGTGTGGGGACCTCCGTTGGCATGGGCTTATCCCGTGGACCGGGAGCCGCCAGCCTTCTTATTGGACGCAAGATGCCCTCTGGTGGGTCGCTCCTGGACCACCCTCAGGGGAAAAGGTGGCACTTGCTTCCCAGCATCCCGGTGTTGGACCACCTCCGCCAGCTCTATCGCCTCCATGAGTTTCCATGTCGCAGTCAGGTTCTGCATGCCTAATTCCCGCCAATCACCATGCATTCCGCTACTTGCCCCGGAGGGTGGATTTATTAGTCAACAAACAGTTAAGCAGAAGGAAAGGTAGGTGCTCCGGTGGCAGGCCTGCTCTCGTGGGTGTCCAGTTGCTGTGGGTCTGTGCTGTGCTCACGGTTAGTTCTCTGCCTCAAGGAGAAATGTCTCAGTCTTCGTTGGGGCTCACACGGCTTATCTGGCCGCAACCTGACGAGCCACGGCTGTGGCCGATCAGCTCGTGATGAGGACGTGCAGGTGCTCCTCGTGTGTTTCCAAGGCAATGCTGATGTGTACTCGGGACGCGCGTCACTATATATAGACATTTAAACGCAATGGAATGAAAGATGTATAATCAAGTAAAATTTGAAGCATGTAATCAGGTACTATAGTTTGAAAAAAGTCTAACGAAGTAAAATGTGTTATTTCACAGTAGCACAATAACACAATACTCTCCTCCTGGATCAAGCCACGAATCATATTTTTCTGAGGTAATGGAAATCTTATTTCTCACAGCACACATTTTTTAAGAAACCAAAAGCGAAGATGAACTTGAAGATGAAGAAAGCTCTTACTGCTTTTTTCACGGTGCTGTTGTGGGCTAACATGTCTGCTCACCTCGCATAGATGTTTGTAATAACAAAAGCAAAAGTAGCTTGCAGGCGTGGTCACATTAAAAATAATTAGTTCAGATGGAGAAACTAGACATGATGTTGAATTCATACTGATAGCTTTAACACTGATAGAATATTTGATTAACAGGACACGGGTGCTCATTTCATTTGAAAAAGTATACGTCAAGTTTTCTATAGATATATTTCACATTGTATGTCCAGTATTTGCTGAGTTTTTGTTCATTTTAGTGACGCATTTCAGAAAACAGTTTGAAGACACAGAGAAGACAGAAGATGCACCCTGTTTGTTTTCTCTATTCTACAAAGGTTTTGTTCTTATTATGAGTGCATACAAAATAGACCCTTTACCTTTTTGCCCTTATCTACATGATCAAAAATGACAAAAGTAATCAGGAAGATTTCCCTCAAAACTCAGCGGCACATTTGTCTACCCAGGGGGTTAATATTGTTTAATGTATGTACTTGGTGAAGCTTTAAAAATTTTGGACCACATACACTGAGCAAAAATTATAAAACACAACACTTTTGTTTTTGCCCATATTTTTCATAAGCTGAACTCAAAGATCTACGCCTATTTTTATGTACATAAAAGGCATATTTCTCCCAAATACTGTTCACAAATCTGTCTACAGCCACTTTTCCACTATCAGGTCAAACAGTGCAAGAGCTGTCAGGTAAGGTTCCAGATGTGTTTCCATGTGAGCCTGGTACGGTACGGCACGATTACAAACCGTTCTCGGCCCAGAATTCTCGATACGATTGTGTGTGTGCGTGTGGCATTGCCAATCAGGATCTGTCACTTGTCTGTTCCCTGGCTGCTAATTTCTTAATAGCGTACTAGCGCACTTTTTTGAGCAATGTAAACACAAATTAGTAATAAAATCTAAAGAAATTTCCGATCATCCTCCATAACCCAGTGGTTATTTACACCTCATATCACATGTAAACATTTGTGCTACCACGGCAACGACTGACGCATTTGAATTGCGTTCCAAAGAGATCCGTTATCAGCCCCACAGTGGAAAAAGAAAACCAGAACTGTACCAGCCAGCTCGGAATGAAATGGTTTGCGAAGAGAACCGTTCGGCCCGATAGTGGAAAAGCGGCTTAAATCTGTGTTAGTGACCACTTCTCCTTTGCCGAGATAATCCATCCAGGTGTGTGCATGATTATTGCACAGGTGTGCCTTAGGTGTGTCAACATTGTGGGGGTTATGGTAGGGGCTAGCGTATGTTATGGACAACAAACACAGAAGCATTTTTTAGATTTATACCATGACAAGATCCTGAGGCCCATTGTTGTGCCATTCATCCACGACCATCACCTCATGTTGTAGCATGATAATGCACAGCCCCATGTTACAAGGATCTGTACACAATTCCTGGAAGCTGAAAACAACCCAGTTCTTGCATGGCCAGCATAATCACCGGACATGTCACTCATTAAACATGTTTGGGATGCTCTGAATCAGCGTGTTGGAGTGGTAAGTCTAAGGGACACCTGTGCAATAATCATGCTGTTAAATCAGCATCTTGATATGCCACATCTGTGAGGTGGATGGATTATCTCAGCAAAGAAGAAGTGCTCACTTACACAGATTTAGACAGATTTATGAACAATGTTTGAGAGAAACAGGCCTTTTGTGTACATAGAAAAAGCCAAAAACAAAAGTGTAGCATTTATTATTTTGTTCAGTGTAAGACACATGGCAGCATTTTAATATAAAATTGTTTGCGTTCAGCTAAAGGAAGGAAGTTATACATTTGGCATGTATGACATGAAGTTGAGTAAACTATAAAATAATTTTCATATTTGGATGAAATATTCATATGATTTTAAAGTTCAGCGTTCATCAGGGTTGCCCATTAGACTTTACCATGTTACTTTGATACTAAAATATATGATTTAGTTATTAATTTAACATTAAATTCAACTAAACTAAAAGGTAATGTTATAAATGGTGGTCTGTTTGTCTCACTTCTCTGTATTTGAGTGTCAAATGCTTTGAAATGTCACAAAAATAGAGTACTTACCCAACTGTTTTGTATTTCTTCTTTTTTATGGTAACAGTACACATGCCATGTAGTAGTGCACACTGTTTAAGAAAATAGAATGTTTAATAGGAAAATTCATAAATAAAACAAAGCACTTATTAGTAAACCTAAAATAACACATATTTGGATATTACAATAAACATTACCACAGGAAGCTGTCCATGCAAATGAACTACAGTAATAACAACTAGATAAAAAGTTTGTTGTTTGTCGTTGCTACAGATAGATAGATAGATAGATAGGTATGCAACAATACGCGTATCGTGTACCGAACAGTTCACAGGCATTTTCCAAATCAACGTGATCATCCTTATTTCCTTGTTAGTGGGGAGTAAGCAGAGCATTATTTAGTCTTTGGAATGCACTTGGCAAAGGGAGTGATGTAATTTTCTCATTACAACGAACACAGCACAACGTGTGTCAGCAGATTCATTGAGAGACGGCAAAATTGATTTTTAAATATCTATATATATATATATATATATATATATCTATATATATATATATATATATATATAAATCAATGCCGTCTCTCAATTAATTTTATACGTATTAGTTTTTATATATTATCATGTTAAAAACATTTTAAAATATAAAACGTGTATTTTCAACAATTATGTTAACAACAATAAGACATTTATAACATTAAAAAAGTGACATCTGCTGATGTACACGTAACACTACGTTGTCACAGGAACATCCCAGCAGAAGATAATGAGGAAATTACATCGCTCCCTTTGACAGGTGCATTGCAAAAGACTACATAATGACACGCACCTGCTCTGCTCACTCTAAGCTCCCCACTAACTAAGGGAATAAATCAAAGTGATAATAATGATCACTTTGAATTAGAAAATATATAGCACACTAAGACAGATCAGTCTGAAGATTAGGGCTGGGCGATATATATCGTTCGATATATTCATGCGCATCTCATCAGTAAAGCTGGTTCTTTGATTAGCAATAAATCTCCATCAGCTGTTTTCAAACGGACCGCCAGTTCGTTCACAGAGCCGTAGATCACTGACAAGCTATGCCAGTGAATCACTCGCGAAACTGAACGCGATATTGCGTAGCTTGTCACTGATCTACGGCTCTGTGAACCAATAGCTAATGGCTTAACGACCGTCAGTTGTAGGTTATGAGAAATAAAATAACCAAAATAAACATTCCAATTTATATTATTAATACAATCTAATAAAAGTTCATCAGAAAAAAAAATATTAATAGCCTGCCTGATAATGAATTATCTAAATAGTCTAGCAAAGTATGAAAACTCATTAAACTTGTTAAAATATTTTTATGTAGGCCTATAGCCTACAGATTGTTTTTTTTTCTCCAACTGATGAAGAACAGGCTATTAGCATTTAATTTGCGCAATAGGTGAAATTATGTATGAAAACAGCTCAAGAGCAAATTTTTTTTGTGATAGGCCTACACTAAAACTTATGTAACAATTCGTTTTTTTAAGGATGATGTCATCACGCACAACATTTTATTTCACAGTTTTGAAATAAACTTTCTAAAATGTTATTTCAATTATTTTTCTAATAATTTTTAAATGTGTTATATTATAATGTTATTGTTGTTTTATTTGGTTATTTTATCTCTATTTAACAAAACAAAATTGTAGTCAGTTTGGAAACCTTGCGCCACCTGGCGGTAGTTTCGTGAACGACTTTAACACGCAACTGAATTAAAGTTAACTCCGTGGCCCTGCAGCGGCGGTACATGCGGCGGTAGTAGGCGTTTTGGTTGGCCACCTACTGTACAACCATAGATATGTAGATTCCCTATTAAATCGCGGACGCATCTGCATGCTTGGAACGATCGAATGAGGAATCTACCAACACATATCTATGGGTTCAACAATGCGCATGATGTTGTTGTTTACACGGTCGTCAAGGATATGCAGAGAGAATGTGGGCAGCCACGCCATCGTTTTTCAAAGTCTCCATTTTCCTCCGTTTACACTGAAACACAACTGCAGCGTTTTCAAAAGTCTCAATTTTCGAAGTTGGAAAACGACAGAGTAGTGTAAACGATAGGCGTAACTGTTTTAAAACTAAAATCCACTAGTGTAAACGGGGCCCAAGTCGAATTCCATTAAGTTGGCTTTCTCATGCCTACTTAATAACATGCCTTTTAAAGTTGCATAGTAACCTGACCATGATTATGAGCCCTAATGCTAGAAAATATTCCCATTACTTGCCCTGTGCTCCCCTTAATGTGGAAATAGTATGTCATCACAATTCTTACCTTTAAGCCAGAAAGCCAAACGTGGTTTTATCATATTCTAAATGTAATATGTTGTTCATTTGCCATATATGTATTTGTTACCATTACACCGGTCAACATGAAAAAGTCCCATGTGAATTTTAATACTAACCTTGACACTTCAGCGGGGAAAATGGTCCATCACAAACTGAGCATTTTTTTAAAGATGACATCTCCTCTTTGACAAGCTGATGTGTCTTACAACCTAAATGAAATAATTTCTGAAATTAATCATTTAATTTGTGTTCATTATGCAAATGTAATATTACATTTCAGTAATCTGTAAATGTTTAGACAAATCAGTTGTGCATAGGTTGAGTGTAGGTAGAAGTTCCAATACCAATATTTTGAATTCAATACCATTAAAGTTGTTCGGCATTGTGACGTTTAGCATATTTTCTTAGCATGTGAAATGCAGTAATTGATCATCACTAAAGTTTATTAGCTGGCAGTGAGTTAACTTTTGCATATGAAATATTGATTGATTTAAAGCAAAGACAGTTAAAACATACGATGAACATACAATTCACACATCAAAATCAAAATCACACACAATCAAAACACAGAATGAAACCATAGCCAAAAACACCAACTGAGAGACAGGAAGAGAGACAGGCAGACAAGATTCAGGAGACAAATATTTTAGTGTTGTGGCTGTGCATGCGTTGTGACCACTGACTATGTGATGTTGTGCAACTAACAACATTAATCTATTTTCATCTTAGCTGTTCAGGTAAAGCCTGAAATGGTTAGTGTGGGGACTCAGACTGAATGGTTTGAGCAACAAACATCAACTCCACTGCCCAGTTCTGTCCAAAGTGAGGACAAATCATCCTCTGATGTCATGGACCATTCTGATCTGTCATGGATCCCAGACGAGGAGATGAGTAGTGAGACATCTGATGAGGAGAATCCAGAAGAGCCAATACAGGAATCCCTCAATGACCTCAAGTAAAAATAAAAAATAAACTATTTTTATTGTGATTGTGTGTCCACAAATTGTCACTGTCAGCATTAATGAACATTCTCCTTTCTTTTTCCAGTGTGGCTGACAAGTTCATTGTTTGCCTAAGCCAGCTGATGTGTCTGTTCACTGTTTGCTCGGTCTGTTGTGAGGAAACCCAGGGACAAATAGAGTACCAGGAAGGGACTTACATAAAAATCAAGCAGGTAAGAGAATATTTTTGAACTGTTTGTCTGGAGTTGAATCATGGCCTTACCCTGGAAATCCAGAGGAAGCATGAGCGACTTTTAATTTGGGCTGTGTATATACTGTATACATTATTGGTATTAGTAGTTGTATTAATTTCCTGTTTCATATACATCGGTCAGGCCTGCACAGCATGTGGCTATCAGCGTTACTGACAGAATCAAAATATGCTGCACCGAAACATGCCAGCCTGCAATCTTCTACTCAGCGGTGCCATTCACTTTTCGGGCTGCATGGCTACTCAGACCATCCGAATGCTGAAGCTGTTTGGGCTGCAGTGCATCAGTGCCAGCACTTTTTTCCACCATCAGCGCCTCTACACAATTCCTACCATCGTGCAGGCCTGGCAGAATGAGCAGAGAGGGATCATCAGAGAGCTGAAGGAGATTGGGGGTGGACTGATCCTCTCTGGTGACTGCAGGTAGTATGATTCGGCTTTTATTGCTGATACAGAAAACACAGTATTAACACATACATAAAGTGTCTGTGATTTTTGTTTCCATTAACCAAAAAAACCCTGTCTTTGACATTCATAGATCAGACTCTCCTGGACATTGTGCCAAATATGGAACGTATTCCTTGATTGAAGACCGAATAAACAAGGTTTTGGATCTTCAACTTGTCCAGGTAGGTTAATATCCTAGACACATAAATCAGGTGTCAGGTTTAAAAGCTACTGATATGACCAAATCTTTTTTTTTGTTAGAGCTCAGAAGTCCCAAGCAGCACCTGGTGTGAGATAGAGGGTCTGAAGTGCAGTGTGCGGTTCCTGAAGGACCAAGGCATGCAGGTGTCAACCCTAATAACTGACAGAAATCGGCAGGTAAAGATGCTTGTACAGGCCAGAATAGATAGATGGACCTCTATATCATAACATCTACTGTAAAACTGTACTGTGAACTTGAAGTAAATGTTCTCATTCTTAATGTGTTGCATATTATAGGTTGCTAAGTGGGTCCGTGAGGAGTTGTGTCCAGAAGGAACGAGGCATATATAGGGATATATAAGGTCACCACAGGCCCTCAAAGAAGACAGCGCCATCCTTTCCTCAGCTGCACCTGCCCCTCTTTCCACGCATCACAAAATCGCCATGGATGAGGCAGTCGGCCACCATCTTGAACGTCATTCACGTTTTAAGTCCTAATTACTGTCAATGAAATTAGAAATACATTTTATACACCAAGACAATTTGTGTGATTTTGTGATCATTTTGTACAAAAAAACATATTTATTGATTGCCTCCCATATGGGGCCATTGGAAGCCTCTGTATGTTCCTCCTTCCTCTGGAAACTGCCTCCTGATTGCGACCACAACACAAGCAGGTATCGCCTTCCTGATCTCCCTGCCCAGAAACCCGTATGCCCATCGGACCACCTGCCTGTAGGCTGTGTATCGGAATTGCCTAGAGCAATGAAGGGGGCAATCATGATATTAACAATCCTGTTATAAGCCGCTTTCCGACCGGAGGAACCTTTTCACAGTTCCTAGAACTATTGGCTAAAGTACCCGGATGTCGGCGTGTTCACACCGCAGGAACTAGGAACGATTTTAGTTCTAGGAACTCCATTTGAAGGAACTAATTTAGGTCCTACTTCAGAGTAGGGTCTAAACCAGCACTATAGGAACTACCCGTGACATTAGTGTACGCTGATTGACCGAACGCACGCGGAACATCAGCACCCGCCATTTTTAAAACAGCTAGAATGTAAACACACAGAATATAGCCTATATATTTACTCCATAAACTAACTATACAAACATGGAAAACAGTGATAGATGAGTCTCTAAACCTTTATGATGAAGAGAAAATCCAACGCAACTTTGAGGGGACCAAGCCAAACATGATTATGTTTTTCTGCCCAGCTAGCAGCACTGGATATCAACCACACGGCATAGGCTAATAACCTTTTTTTCATATACTGTCTACTTTCTATAACAGTTCTATCTAATAACATATTAAACAGTACTGTTAGACAGATCGCTAACTAATAAACACAGAGAATGCGAGCATTGTTTGCTCTGGCGTTCTCAGCGCCGCCAAAATAAAGGTCCGTCGCGCTGTCAAAATAAAAGTCACCGTGCTTGCGTCACTCCCTTACCCCTCCTACCAGTTCCTATGGCCACTTGGCCAGTGCGAACGCAAACAGCAAAACCGAGTTTGGGGGAGAGTAGTTCTTAGAACTGTTTAGAAGTGGACAGTTCCTAGAACTAAGTTCCTGTAACTACTTGGTCGGAAAGCGGCTATAGTCACTACAATCAAGTGATAGAAGTATTTGATGTAACATTTTATGTTATTCTATTCCATAATGGTAACGTTAATTGTAGAGCCTCAAGTATGTATGCACATCTGAGTTTGAAAATCTGCTAAACCCTCAGCATCAATAATGCACATTCTTTTGACACAAAGTTTGTTATTTGTGTAGAAAACTGACAACTATAATAGATTAGGTGTATAATAATATAATAGTGGTGTTATAACTTCGTCTAAACATACTCTGGTATGTTGACTTGGAGAGGGCCATGCTCCTGCCTGAAGTTGAGGTATGCTACCTGCAGCGAAAACGGGTTGAGGCAACACGCATCAAAGCCGGGATGGAGCGTCAGGCAGGTAATATCCGTGGCCGGAACTAAACCCTCAACTACGGCCCAATAGACATCCACCTCTCGACAACACATGCTGTCCACCGCCGACGCCATAGACTCACAATGTCCGCACAAGCACCTAGCCAACAAAAAGCCATCAGAGAGACCCTTGCCTCTCTGCCCCTCTCTCCCTCCCTCTTGCAGGCAAAACCGTGTAACTTACTGGATTTTTATACAGATATGATTGTTAGACTGTTGTTATTGTAGCTTAGGTATTGTCATTATTCATTTATGTTGTTATGGCATGGTCATTAGTCAATGTAGCTAACGTTAGGTCAATGTAGCTTGTGCTGACCAGCTTGGATGGACTGCATAATCACTGTCTCAGCGTTAAAATCGTAGGTTGAAGAATATGAGAAGACAAAACATTGCTGGCTTAAATTAAGACAATCTAAATGGATGTTTAATCAAGAACAAGGTCGAACGTATGTTTGCTAAAGCAGATTTATTGCATAACACCAAGGTACTAGCCCTACAGTAGATGAACCAGCGTTAGCCACAGTGCTAACTTGCATTAACTCACCAAGTCACTTGCCCTATTCGCCACTGGTTTTCTTGACACCACAACTCTACTTCTCTCCTCTGCCCATTGTTCCTCCCCCTAATCTCCCCCTGGCCTCTATCTCGCCTAGGAGGCTCATAATTATAGGCCTGTGGGCCATCATAGGCATGCTCGTCGACATCGGAGAACTCGGTTTCTTCATTCACATCCATTGTAACCTGAGCTTCAACTTGACCGGACTCCCTCGCCCATCGTCACTTCCGGTTAGTGCTTTATAGATGCGGAAGTTATTTTATCACAATTTATCTCAAAATATCGTTAATGGCATAGTTATATATTGCTCCAGTTATGAAAATCTAGTTGTTTTATCATCAACATACACTATGCTATATAGGGGTGTCCAACCTGCACGTTGCTCTTTAAGTCACCACCAACTTGAAATAAGATTGGAAACTGGCATTTTGAGACAAAATGTCTTGAAATTAGCATTCCTGACTCGTATTAGGCAGTGCTCTTTTGCCATAATAAGCCATAATTTACCATCCTGTCATCATCTCAGGTGTATTTACCTTATTGAAAGCTCAACAAAAGGAATACTGTTCTAGATTCAAGACATTTTACCTACTAGATTCAAGACATTAACTACTGTTTACTAGACAGAAAAAATAAAAAATACTTGCATTTAACCATTTTTCTCAACATTTTGGCTCACAGTATTTATGGAACTGCAATATGAAAACATAGTAGAACATGCCAAATATGTGAGTTAAGGTCAGGTCCAAACATCCGACCAATGTGCCAATACACGTACAAAATCTGTGCTTTGCACAGGCACACTCACAGCATATAGACACACTAGGCACACTAAAACTGCTCCACCTGTGACATTCATTCTTAATACAAATGCTTAATATTGAAACATTCAAATTAAGGGTTCTGAGCTTACATGACAGCCTGGTCTCATTGTTAATACGTAGGTATTAATACGTAATTTTCAAAGATAGAAAACATACTTTTTTGTACGTTTGGATACATGCTGAAACGTATAATATGGATGTATATGCAATGTTTTATTAACAATATAGCATTAAAAGATAGTTTGAGCCACTAATCCTACCCCTACCCTTAAACTTAACCACTTCTTAAAACTATGTAATGTTAGGCTACAATTATAAAGAAAAACAACAGACATACACGTTTAATCACAATAATTTATTTAGTGAGAAAATGTCAAAACCGGTACCAAAAGTCGTTCACATGACGATGTGTCGCAGTCCTCTCTGGCAGTATATAATAGTTTTGTATGAGGTAACGTTACAGAGCAGAATTTAAGTTATTAATCCATGAAAACGTTAATCCAGTTTCGGTTCGCTGTTCGCTCCATATAGGCAGCTGTCGGTAGCCTAAAAGAGGCCTAGAAATAGGGTTTCGTTCCACCAAGTGGGGCACTACCTACTTTTTTTATATTTAACATCAGAAACATATAGAGATTCCTTAGGAAAAAGTTCTCCGCACACAACCTTGCAGTTTTTGAGAAAAATTATGCTAAAGGTGCTCATTTTGAAAAAAAGGGAAAACATAGGGAATTTTGCACTTTCAAACCAGTTTATCATATAAACCCAAAAATGCCGAATTACCAATCGAAGTACAAAATAAACCAGTTTGAAATGTGTGATATACCTGAAGTTGCTATCTAGGCACAGTAAACATGATAAGATTATCAAGAAAACTTCTACTGTAGCATTAACATCCCAATTACTTATCATTATGTTGTTCCAATTCAAAGGTAATATTTGAGGTAAAATCTGAATAACAAATAGAATTAAGCCAAAATATAATATATAAAAAAAAACACTTTTCAAAATAACACATTTAATGGTGAATTGTCAGTTCGCATACACGAGCAGTAACTGCACTACATGTACATATTCACAGGAATGATTATTGTAAACAAGATTTAATTTTGATTTATTTATATTAAATATATATGTCCTATATTAATTTTATTATCATACACACATCACTAAATATCAAGATCACTGTCCTCACTATCAGATTCACATGAAACACTATCCTCAGTTAATCTCACATTGTCACAATAAACACATTTACATAGGTCAGTGCAGGCCAGGTCAGCCTTGTGGCATGAGCACCTTCCACCTGTACAAGTACCAGACTTACACCCACAGTGGAGTGACCCCAAAATCTGTTGAGGAGCTGGATCTTTAGTCATCCATGATATGATGAGATCACTATCCTTGACAATCCATCCAAAGCCGTCTGGACTGGGAGCATTTATAAAAGGAACCAATGCTCTCCTGTGGATTGCAGCTTGGTAGTTAGCACGCTTGAAGTGCTCTGTCAGTGCATCTTTTGTTGGAGGTATTGCCTGTTCGGAAGAGGCCTGGACACAGAACCTATTGTATCTGGCCAAATTAACATCTGATACCTTTTCTCCATACAGCTCACACACAAAACGTTCTATGGTCACAAATGTGGTGCTGTCCATTTCAAATTGCCTCCCAAGAGCAACAAATGCACTGATGTGCTCTGCATTTCCAGACACTATGGTTTCTCTTTTCCTTTCCCATAAAAGGAACTAGTTGAGTCACAGCCAGTGAATGTGTGTAGTCCTATCAGTGCCTCTGTTAGTGAAGGACCCAAAGCAGAACCAATAGCCTGGAGATCTAACATTCTTTGCCTGTCTTTTGTTCCTGTCAGAAAGTACATCTTTCAATTTATTAGACCACCACCCAATGTAAGGTTTGTGCCACAACTGCCCTAAACTAACAGTATTGATGATTCACATTTTTTGAGAAGGGAACAAAATATGTACAGACTGCAGACTGTGAAAACACTAAAAGTACTCTTAAAGTCTATCTTATAGATTTTAATTTTATAAGTGGAAATTAGTTATTTTTGCATTTTGTAGAGCAATTTTATACTTCAGGTTTGAAAATCAAAGACTCTCAGTAGATCCACATCTACCTACAGGAATACGACACCTATCACTGTATTCATAAATAAGCTCCTCCAGTATTATCAGCAGATATTGCGTTTATCAGGAGCGAATTACCCTCCTCCATCCCCAGCTCCTCCTCTCATCAGTCAGGATTTGGGATTCTGATTGCCCTTTGAATCAGACTAAATTCTCGAATTATGTTGTACATTAAAATATTGGCATTAATGATATCTGCAATACATTCATGTTGGTTCTGTTCTGTTTACCCTAAAGGGGGTTATTGCTGCTCTTACTGCTCTTATCCATGCAGGGTTCTTGCAGGTTTCAGTAAGTCAAATTTAAGACCTTTTTAAGACATTTTAAGACCATAAAGATTGAAATTGAAGACCTGCACGACGCATTAACCAGCAAATAACAAATAAAATTACCATCAATGTGCACTTTTTGTTTCCATAAACATTAAAATAATAATAATTAAAATGATGGCCAGATTTTAAAAGAGTGTCTTGCAACATGTTATCTACTAACATGTACAAGTTCAAATAAAGTTTTGACAAAAAAGGTTTTATAAAAAGATAAACCTCACATATTTCAGCCTTTAAATAATTCTTTATAAAAAGAATGAGTCAAAAAAAGATAAATTACTGACATTTACAATACACATTAGCTTATCTTTTATTATTAATAGTAAAATTCGCTCCGATGTTCCCGTGGCGTCTGTCGTTGCTATGCAACCATGCATGCGCTCTCCACAACGACAAAGAAGTTGTTGTCATAGATATACATAATAAAGACTAGATATCTTACTAGGCGGCTGAATATATGGAAAAAAAAAACACCTAACGTTAACCTGAAACCCGTAGTTTGTTGGGACATCAGAGACCGGTTTGTCCAGGAGGGCAACATGTTTATTAGCAATAGCTAGCTCCGTAGTGTCCGACGTTTTGAGCCATTCCTTCGCACATTGCTTGATTTTTTCCCCATCGTACTTCAGTAAAGGGCTGCGGACCTTTCCCACCATTTTTTTTTCCGACATGAAGAATACACTTTACGGGTGTTAATCGAGCTTGATCGCCGCTATCAGATGAAGATGCGCTGCTTACGTCCTCCTCCATGTTTACATGTGCGTAGTGATATTGGCTTGATTTTGGCTCTGACCTACTTACATTTTCGATGCTGATTGGTTGAAAATCTAGCTCAACAGTTTTATATGTCTCAATACGCAGTCAATATAGTGCGCCAATAAATTACACTTTTCTCATTAACTGCAGGATAATGCGTGGAGAACTTTTTGCTTGGATACCTTTTATTAACGTTGAACATATTGAGCAAAAGAAAAAGTAGTGCCCCGTTTGTCGGAACGAAACTGAACGATACAGCTCACGTACAACGGCCTAATAGATATCATATAATAAAGGCTAGATGTCTTACGGCGGCCATCTTACCACAGGGAAGCTGTGAATTAAGGTGAGTGATCAGCATGCACACAAATCCTCTTATCTCGCTGAAATCTTGACGGATTTACAAACAGTTTGGTTTCCTACAAACGTTATTAACGTGGCTATAATTCTTTCATATGGAAGTCCATTGTTATAATTATTCATATGTATGCAGTGTCATAACTACATCTCTGACATTTATAACAAACCAAACCGTTTGAAAATCGGTTGAAAATTGAGCAAGTTATGGTTATTTAAAAGTACATGCACCATGTTATGAATGAGCGAGCACCCTGTGGTAAGATGGCCGCCGTGTGCGGACGTCGACCTCCATTGGCCAGCAGTGCGGACAAGACATCTAGCCTTTATTATATGATATCTATGGTTTGCTCTGTGAAGGCGTGCGCGCTTCTCCATTTCAAATGTAGTACACCAATTTACACACGGCATGTCGCAATCTGTGACGAAGCATGCGAGAGCCAATGAGCATTTGATATCACTGCCGTAAAACATGTCGTAACGCTTCGGGCGCAATTTTTGAATTTGAATTCACCACGAGCGCGGGATGCCGGGATTTGACGTTTACGGTCGCTGCTGAGAAATGATGAAGATCACTGGATAAAGGGCTGAATTTGGATCTGTTTCTTGCAAACAACGCATGGATTCTAAATATTTGGATTACACCAAGCTAATAAAATTGATGTCTTTTGTGAATTTATGTTGTGTTTTAGTGTATTATGGGTCTATAGGAGAAAACGCCATGATTATTAAATGATTAAAGAAGGTATTTTTAAGGTTTTAAAGTGTATTCGTTTAACACCATGTAGGCTAATCCTCTGAAACGAGTTTGCAGCAGAAGGCACGAACAGAGCGAAATGTTATTATTTATGAGTAACGTTAAACTGTATTAATAAATGCGACTGAAAATTTAATTGATAAGACAACTGAATGCAATAGAGTCAAAACATTAATGCCACGATTTTAATCAATGAACTACAGACAAAATACACCAAATAACCGTAACAAAACCCAATTAACTAACTACAGTCAACACACAACCACGACTAAAACCTACCCATCTCGAACATAATCACAACAAACCCAATGGCCCCAAACCCTAATCTAAATAGCCCTAATAAAACCTAATTTACACAACTATGGTCGACACACAACCACTCTAAACCTACCCATCTCAAACTTAATCACAACAGACCTAATGACTCCAAACCTAATCTAAAGGACCCTAACAAAACCGAAATTAACCAACTACAATCGACACACAGTCAGCCAGAACCGACCCACCTCAAACCTAATCACAACTGACCCAAGGGCTCCAAAACATAATCTAGATAACCCTAACAAAATATATCAACCAACCACAGCAAAGACACACACCCATCTCAAATGGCCTGAGACCAAAGAAGGTTTTACGCTCCCAGACAGGAGACAATCCTAGGTTCCGGTAGAGTCAAACATGTGTCGGCCCGTGCATTTCCTCGGTCTCCCTATTCCAAACCTTCTTAGACAAATGTTTAAGTAAGGGGGGAAGCTGTTGTAACTCTGCTCAAAACCTAACCCAGCCAGTGCCATCGGACCTGACCTACCGTTCACAAACAAAGGACCCACTAAAGGCCTGATTTCGACACTAATCAATCTTATTTTACAATAAACCACTTAAATTAACACATTAATACAGGGGATGTAATGCTGGACCAGGATTATTGACTGCGGCCTTCAGGCTTAGCGGTTCAATTCGCTGGCCCAGAGTAAGTTCAAACTGGAAACTTTCCATTCCTGAATACAAAATATATTAATATAGAACCACATGAATCAATAAAGGAACACAAACGGAAAGAACATGTAACAAAAATCTTCCGGTAAAGGGAGGGGGAGATGAGATTAGGGAGCGAGCCAAATGCCCAGACAGGCATGTGAAAGTGGGTGGCCCAGACAGGTCTAACACTTTCTGGTTCATTAAAGAGATGAGAATTTATCAAGCGTAATAACTACAAACTATCAAGTGTAAAAACTATAACATTATTTTTTATTCTTTACTTAGGAACACGCAAAAGCAAAACAAAAAAATGTCAGCAGACCAAGAGCTCAAACAACTGATCAGAAGCTTGTACGCTTACCTGAGGGCATTTTCACCATGCCAAAACCTTACGGGAGGGAGCGGAACAAAACACTGCACCACGTCGTTTGGAAAGGGTAGCGGCGAACCTAACCACACCAATCAAGCCAGCCCTCGCAAAAAACAGTCAAACTACTGAGATGTGGATTCATGCAAATGCTTAAAATCGAAACTTAAAATCCCTACAAGAACCAACTATTGAACTAGCGTCCCAAATAGTCACGACTTTCATGACCACACAAACCCCAACCGACAACGAACCACCTCAATTCACCCAAAAACCAGAAATACAACCACCTAAAACCAATGAAACAGAAAACATACAGATAAACAAGGATACCCAGAAGCCAGGAAAAACAAGTAAAGAACAAACAACCGATAAAAGCCCAGCTCCAAAACTAACAATTCGCCGAAATATAGCAGAGACGGAAGAAAAACCGGGCACCAGTACCCACGCAGACAGAGATATTAAAAAACCCAAAACAGCCCACTGGAGCTTCACTTTAGGAGCCACACAAGATTCGGATGACGAACTATTCTTCCCTACGGTAGAAACGAATGATGCGGACCTTACTTTAAATCCAACACAGACTGGTCCTACACCCAAAGAACCGCATACAAAAGAAGCCAACATTCCAATACCAACACTAACCCCACTCCCCCGTATCACTCCCTTAAGCACCAAACCTGCAAGTTCTACAGCAACCCAAGAACAACCCATGAAAAATCTCCAGACAGAGATGGGAAGGCAGACATTTGGAATTTTTGAAAGACAGGAACATCATCAAAGCAAATATGAGAATTGGTCTCTAACTCCTAAAAAAAACAGTCCTATTTCTAGGCGCCTCCAACCTCACCCACCTTCCCCCCATCCAAAACAACAAAATACAAGTTGTGAGCTATCCGGGAGCTAGATTGGAACATGCGATCCACATTCTTAAAAACAGAACCCAAACAGCTCCGGAGGTTCAAAAAGTAATTCTACACTTCGGTTTAAACAACAGGAACGTAGGGAACACTTCAATTCTACGAAAAGCAGTTGAAAGGCTCCTGGGAGCGGCAAAACAAGCCTTCCCTACAGCAACAATACACATCCCCATGATAAACCTAGCAACAAATTTCAAAGAAAATTTAGACATAAGACATTTAGGGCATAAGTTAAATAGGAATACGTACAAATTTGTACGTCGGTAAAGTTGCTAATACGTAAATAAATTACGTTTTTGTGCTGTCAATACGTAAACGTTATACGTTTTAGTAAATAGAAATGAATTTTCTGGGATTTTGAGTGTGCCAATTTTTTAAATGAAATCATATGTATCTTTCAGGTAGCTTGGATGTCTGGTGGAAAGAGGATTAAGGAAGTGCTCTATATATTCAGCTGTGAAGTACGTCTCGCTGTTGCAGTCGGACACGATGGGTCTGCCAAGTGGGACCTCAAAAGGTACACTCCACTTTTTTGGTTCTTTATGAATCTTTGGCAACAGGTAAAACCTCCTTGGTCGGGGTGGCCCTTCACCCGTGAGGTACTCTTTCTGCTTTGCACTGATAATTTTCTTGGAACACATATCCTCTAAAATCTCCTCTATTTCCAGTGTCGGTGTAAATGGGCCCTTTGAGTGGACAATAATGTTCTGCGACAGAAAGTTGTCTCAGTCCTTCCCCAATGTATTGTGCTCTGTCTAAAACAACCGTAGCATTGACCTTATCGGCTGACTTGATCACTATATCAGTATTGTGATATAGTTCCTTAAGGGCTGTTCTTTCGCCTGGGGTCAAATTGGGGGTCACACCCAAACCCAGGCAAAATTGTCAGCTCTAATAATTGTATCTATTTCTTTAGGCAAGCTGGATAACGCAGGCTCCCAGTCGGAGGGATGAGTGAACGGTACTTTGACTTTTTGGTTTTTCTTGCCCTCGAAAATTATTTCTAGCTTGAGTCTATGGTGGTATGCCTGCATGTCTGCTAATAATTCTTTTTTTTCTGCAGCTTGATGGGGGTGGGGATGTAGGAGAGGCCTTTTTTAAGGACTGAAGTTTGGTCATCCGTTAACACAAAAGACTTCGATAGGTTAATAATAAGCTTATGAGAACCACATTTTGGGTTATCAGGGTTTACAAGTTTAAATGCGAAGCCCAATGTGTAAGGAGAGCTTTTGCCATGGCCGGTCTCCAATGGAGTCCGTCTTTTTCCACATGAAAATGTGTGGATGCCAGCAGAGGGATGAAGTTCAGATTCTTTTTGATGAAACTGTTCATGTGCTCTAACATGTCCTGTTCTGCCTGTGGCAATGTTCTCGAGAAATTAATTAGAGGGACAACTATTTCTGTCTGTGGTAGGATCTTTCTCGCCGTTTTGTAGGTCTTCTGAATTTCCGTGATGGCTGTCATTCTATATCTCTGTTTACGATTGTTGATGCCGAATGACAGTACGATTTTCTCCGGAACCCAGCCAATGTGGCGTTTTCTAAAAGATTACACGCGTGTTGGAACTTAGCACCAGGGAAACTGTCTACTTGGAGATCGGGTTCATCATAGTGGGGGAACCTAGATAGGTTTGAGTCCCCAATGATGACAATTCTCTACTTTTAAGGTAAGGCTCCAATCTACCAGTTGTTGTTTTTTGTCGTATTGATGTGGCATAAAGGGTTAGGGTTTCTGGACAGGAATTGTGTTCCAAGTGTGAAATTGTGAAAAAAAAAAAAATGTTGACACAGAATATGTCCTGCTTGAAACCACAGCAAAGATTTTTACATACAGCAACTCAAAATGCATCTCAGCCAAATATTCAGTTACGTTCCAAGACCATACAACTGCCACTCTACCAACATGTACAACATAAGTTAACTGACTGTAAGAGCTGTCACTAGTGCACGTCTGTGTTTGTGGTGCAAGCACACACACACACACACACTGTATTTTCATGTTTTATGGGGATTTTTGATAGACATGATTTTTATACTGTCAAGACTGTATATTCTCTCCCCTTGCACTAACCCTACCACTAACCCTACTCTTCACAGAAATCTTTTTGCATTTTTACATTTTCCAAAAAACTTAATTTAGTATGATTTATAAGCTGTTTTCCCTAATGGGGACCAAAAAAGTCCCCACAAGGACAAGAATTTCGGATATTGCCATTTTGGATATTGCAGTTTTTATAACGTAGGGCCTACCTGGACACCACACCCACCCACACACACACACGCACACACCATCAACTTTTTTTGCACCCTCAGATTCCAGATTTTCAAATAGTTGCATCTCGGCCAAATATTGTCCTATCCTAACAAACCATGCGGCAATGGAAAGCTTATTTATTCAGCATAAATAAATCTCAATTTAAAAGAAAAAAATTTGACCCATGTGACTGGTTTTGTGGTCCAGGGTCACATATAGCCTTTTTTCCCCAGATTAGCCTGTGCAAATTTGTGTCACTAGTGCAAAATGCCCGTGCAAAATAAGTTTTTAAGTGTTTTTTTAGTAATTGTTGGTTTGGTGTGTTTGAGTGCTCATTGTTACAATTGCACAGCAAAAGTTCAGTGACATTTTTATTTGTGCATGGTAGAAAGCACACAATGAACTCTGAGAAAACGCTATGCTTGAGCAAAGGCTTGTGCATAGGCTACTACAAATGATGCCCGTGAAAGAGACTGTGAACGCATTGAATAGGATATGTTTAGTTGGTGAATAGCATTTACACAGTAGCGATAATGTTAAGCGCACCAGAATGAAATATAATATTCAGAAGTAAACAGCATGGCTGACTTATAGATTCAGTTTACATCCACAAATAAATAAGCGCGTCGATTCAGGGAGCAGAGCAAAGTGCCCGTGCAAAATCAGTTTTTGTGAGCTGATCGCCGTCAAAAAAGTTCAGGAGATATTTCTTAGCGATGGCTGATTTCAACAGTTTCAATATGATAGCATTTTGAAAAAAAAGTGTCATGAATTTATTGCATTTTTGGGAAAAAAGAATCCGTTTTTATAATAAATCTTTGAAAATCTAAATCTGGATTTGAATTTTTTATGTTATTATAACCTAAAGATGCTATGTGAAAGTTTGAAACAGAAAATAGTGGTTTTCATCTTGCCACTTTCTTGGTAAAGAAAACACATTTTTACTCAAATTAATCAAAACTAGTGCAAAATGCCTGTGAAAAAATCAGTTTTTGTGAAAGAGACTGTGAACGCATTGAATTCAGGGAGCAGGTAAACAGTGTAGCTGACTGAGTGTTTATGTATACCACAACCTTCTAAGTGCTAGTGCAAAATGCCCGTGCAAAATCAGTTTTTGAGTGTGTTTTTAGTAATTGTTGGTTTGGTGTGTTTGAGTGCTCATTGTTACAATTACACAGCAAAAGTTCAGTGACATTTTTATATGTGCATGGTAGAAAGCACACAGTGATCTCCAAGAAAACGCTATGCTTGAGCAAACAGTTTGTGAATAGGCAACTACAAATGATGCCCGTGAAAGAGACTGTGAACACATGTTTAGTTGGTGAATAGCATAGGCTACTATTACACAGTAGCGATAACGTTAAGCGCACCAGAATGAAATATACTGTAATATTCAGAAGTAAACAGCATAGCTGACTTACAGATTCAGTTTACATCCACAAATGAATAAGCGCGTCGATTCAGGGAGCAGTGCAAAGTGCCCATGCAAAATCAGTTTTTGTGAGCTGATCGCCATCAAAAAAGTTCAGGAGATATTTCTTAGTGATGGCTGATTTCAACAGTTTCAATATGATAGCATTTTGAAAAAAAAAGTGTCATGAATTTATTGCATTTTTTTGGGGAAATAATCCGTTTTTATAATAGATCTTTGAAGATCCAAATCTGGATTTGAATTATTTATTGCATTTTTGGGGAAAAATAATCCGTTTTTATAATAGATCTTTGAAAATCCAAATCTGGATTTGAATTTTTTATGATATTATAACCTAAAGATGCTATGTGAAAGTTTGAAACAGAAAATAGTGGTTTTCATCTTGCCACTTTCTTGGTAAAGAAAACACATTTTTACTCAAATTAATCAAAATGGATTTATCACGTTCTGGAACTAAACTATAATATTCAGAAGTAAACAGTGTAGCTGACTGAGTGTTTATGTCAGAATGTTTATTTTTAAACCACAACCTTCTTGGGGCTTCTTTGAACGATACAACCCTCTAATGTCAGAATGTTTATTTTTAAACCACAACCTTTTAAAAATGATATATTTAACGATATCTTTAGCATTTCTCATCCAAACAACGTCAAACTTGGCACTGCACTTACTCGTGCCCGTGGCAAGACACCTGTCGAATTTGAAATCCATCGGACTAACGGTTCGAGAGATATGTGGTTAAGAGACACACAGACAGACAGACAGACATTCCTGTAATTTATAGATAGATATAACATAGCCCATTTTTGTTTAAAAAGTATTTACGCCATATTTTCACATGTGGCCATTTTTAGCTATACATCTCTTTCAAAGGTGCTGCATCCAAGCCAGAAGTGGTCACATTTTTTTATGATATTTAGGGCTGTCAGCTGTACCGTATATTTGTCAAAAGTGGCCCTAATTGTTATTAATTAATATCTTCCTTACTGTGCTATAAGATTTACACGCTGGTCAGCCAGTGCTGACTGTGCCGTACATTTGCCAAATGTTGCCCAAATTTGCAGTAGCACCTCACTGCAGTATACGAGATTCAGGAGGCGGAGTTGGATCCAGATCTAAGGGGTGGAGATTGGTAGGTATAGGGGTGGGTTTAGGGATCAGGGGGTGGAGATGGGTAGGTTTAGGTATACACTCACCTAAAGGATTATTAGGAACACCATACTAATACTGTGTTTGACCCCCTTTCGCCTTAAGGAACTGCCTTAATTCTACGTGGCATTGATTCAACAAGGTGCTGAAAGCATTCTTTAGAAATGTTGGCCCATATTGATAGGATAGCATCTTGTAGTTGATGGAGATTTGTGGGATGCACATCCAGGGCACGAAGCTCCCGTTCCACCACATCCCAAAGATGCTCTATTGGGTTGAGATCTGGTGACTGTGGCGGACATTTTAGTACAGTGAACTCATTGTCATGTTCAAGAAACCAATTTGAAATGATTCGAGCTTTGTGACATGGTGCATTATCCTGCTGGAAGTAGCCATCAGAGGATGGGTACATGGTGGTCATAAAGGGATGGACATGGTCAGAAACAATGCTCAAGTAGGCCGTGGCATTTAAACAATGCCCAATTGGCACTAAGGGGCCTAAAGTGTGCCAAGAAAACATCCCCCACACCATTACACCACCACCACCAGCCTGCACAGTGGTAACAAGGCATGATGGATCCATGTTCTCATTCTGTTTATGCCAAATTCTGACTCTACCATCTGAATGTCTCAACAGAAATCGAGACTCATCAGACCAGGCAACATTTTTCCAGTCTTCAACTGTCCAATTTTGGTGAGCTCGTGCAAATTGTAGCCTCTTTTTCCTATTTGTAGTGGAGATGAGTGGTACCCGGTGGGGTCTTCTGCTGTTGTAGCCCATCCGCCTCAAGGTTGTGCGTGTTGTGGCTTCACAAATGCTTTGCTGCATACCTCGGTTGTAACGAGTGGTTATTTCAGTCAAAGTTGCTCTTCTATCAGCTTGAATCAGTCGGCCCATTCTCCTCTGACCTCTAGCATCAACAAGGCATTTTCGCCCACAGGACTGCAGCATACTGGATGTTTTTCCCTTTTCACACCATTCTTTGTAAACCCTAGAAATGGTTGTGCGTGAAAATCCCAGTAACTGAGCAGATTGTGAAATACTCAGACCAGCCCGTCTGGCACCAACAACCATGCCACGCTCAAAATTGCTTAAATCACCTTTCTTTCCCATTCTGACATTCAGTTTGGAGTTCAGGAGATTGTCTTGACCAGGACCACACCCCTAAATGCATTGAAGCAACTGCCATGTGATTGGTTGATTAGATAATTGCATTAATGAGAAATTGAACAGGTGTTCCTAATAATCCTTTAGGTGAGTGTATGTATATCCAGATCCAACTCCTCCCCCTGGATTTCGTGTTCTGCAGTGAGGACCATCTCCAAATTTGTGGTAATGTACTCAGGCCATTTTTGCTATGCCATATGTGGGCCACTTTAGGTTCACATTCAGATTTGCATACTGTCCCTCATCTTTGCCAAAACTGGTCCAGATATTTTTTAAGATAACTGGGCCACATTTGTTGCATTATATGTGGGCCAGTTTAGGCTGACACACTGGTTTGTAATATTTGGGCCATATTCATTATTTATCATGTGGGCCACATCAGGCTCACATACATTTTGTCCGGGCCATAAGAAGGCCTGCAGTGCCGCATCATTGCCTGAAGTGGCCCACATCCGTCTGCTATCTGGGTGTGAACCCATAGGCGATATCTTTTCCCTTCAAGGTTGAGTCACAGAACATCACTGGAACAGAACCATACATCCACACAGAGCAAACTTGAGCTAATATAAACTTCTACTTATGATTAGTTTTCACATTTTTATCATATAGTAACCAGCGGTGCTGTAAAAACCTAAAGAGTTACATATGCCAAGTAGGCATACGTGTAAATGGCTACATGTGGTGTGATAGAACTTCAAGACCCTAGGCACAGTTGTAACCTATAACCTATATAACCTCATGATTGAATTACAAAGTGTGTGAATATTTATCCTCTGTAAGGCAGACTACACTAATAAACAAGGTTTGCAAAGTGACGAAATGGCATGGGACCTACCACCTTGGTGAGGACTTGCTGGGACCCGAGGGATACATATGCCTAAAATGAGCCATGCGTTTTTGCTTGTTAAGTCAGCGCGTATGCTGAAAGTAGACCGATTCAGAGAATAAATCAAAGAAAAAATCGGTGAAGTTCTTCACGGGAAAAGCTAAATCTTCCTTCCTATGAATACAGTCTTCATCCTGTCTGGGAGAAAGTGTGAAAGAAAGTTGCATCCCCAGAAATGACACATCAATTTAGACACCTTCTGAAGATCAGAGTCTTACAGACAATGTTTCATGCTGTTATCAACAAATGTATTAAATAATTTTATTAAAAACAATATTATTCTATTGTCTTATTCTATTATTTAATCGTCTATTTTTTTATTAGTAAATAGTTATGGGCAATTCATTACGGCTTGGTTTATTTTCTGATGGTCTACACTGAAATATTTTCACTACTGGATTAAATTATCCTAAAATTAACCTAAAATTACATGACAGATCACATAATATATGTAAATTGGTCAACAAACAGAGATAAAACATTAAATCTTTACATTTTGATGATTTAAATTTTTATCTATTTACTACAGAGTCAAAATTTATTTAAACAATTTATTCAATTTTAGTTATAAAACTAAGTCATAGTTGATGTAGTCGAATTTCTTTATAAGTTAGAAAGATAATCAGACTGTATTAAAACCAATGCGATTTTATATCCTACCTATGCCAATTAAAAAGTTTAAACTACATTGTAAAAAATTTATTGTCAAATTAACAGTAACTTACTGGCAACAATTATCCAGTAGTTGCTGTATTTCATTCAACAGTAAAATTACCATAACACTAACTACAGTAGTGTTAAGCATACTGTAAAATTAAATACATTATTTTACTGTAATTTTTTACAGTATTACACCGTTGATTTTTAATAATACTGTATAGTATTATACAGTTATTAAATGTTATTTTATTTCTTTTCTAGTGCTACTGTGTAACCTGTAGAATATGTAGAAAATTTCAATTCATGCAAAAATGATCCTGAACAGGTAAAAAAGAAACTTAGAAAGAAAGCTAGACAGGTGAGGATAAATGCCAGGTGAGGAGGGTAGTGATGGTGTCAAGTGGAAGAAGAGCGACAGCACTTCTGATAATCCTGCAAGAAATGATAAGCACAAATCAATCAGAGGCAAAACATACAACTAATAATAATAAAAAACCTAACTCACATAATCAACACCTTTTTAGGGGAAATTTTTTGGCCTATGGTATCCACCTTATTTTTCACAGAAGAGTGGGCAAATTCTTGATATTGCAAACTGGTATTTCTTACTCTATTATTTTGATGTATTGAATTTGTCATAATTGTAAACACTAGTTTGTAGCACAAATATTTTTATCATTTACAGCACTTTGTTATTCATCTCATTATTTCCCTATAGCAGCTATTGAACCGGAAGTCTCACACAGTCACAGAAAATAGCTTACTTCGCTTCGAAGTAGAAAAATAAGGTGGATATACTGCTTACATGTTGTGTGGTATAAATGGATATGCATATATAGACTATATTAGGGGTGGGGAAAAAAAATCGATTCACATATGAATTACGATTCCATCTTCTGCGGATTCAAACCGATTCACAAATTTAAAAAATCGGTCTAAATGTTTAATAATGTGATGATGTCGTTTCAAAGAAGGACAGTTTAGAGAGTGCACAAGCTTGCAACAGAGGAGGCATTATGAATGAAGCTTATACTTGACTAAGTTCATATCAATATCTTAACAAATAGAAAATAATCTTAAATAATGTTTAGTTTAGTTAGTCGAGCACACGTCAAGCTTTTCTGATGATCTTTCCATTTACAGGTAGGCTACTTTAGTTTTTACATTGAAGAAACACGTTCAACATGGATACGCAAGCGGTTTTCTGTGGTAACGAACAAATACCCGCCTATAAAAGAGAATGAACATGTCCTGTATCAGAGGCTAAAGTAATAAATATTGAGAAGGCAATGGCCCGTATTCTATATCTCTGACTCCAAACAATCGGCCACTGATCAGGGCTGCATTTCCCCAAAGCATTGTAACCTTAAACTGATTATAGAACAATTACCACCAATGGTCTCTACGATCAATTTAGGCTTACGATGCCTACGATAGTCAGTCCCTTTCATAGATATGTCTGTCGACTTGATGCTGACTCATGCTTCCACTTTTTCGTCCCTGGCTTCTTGCCTGTCGAGAAGTGGTACTTCCCTTGGGCATACTTGCACATGATGTCATGCCAGTATGAGTCAGGTTTACCAGTCAAATGGCGCTTTTCCACTACACAGTACCAGCTCGCCTCGGCTCGGCTCGACTCGGCTTTGTTTGGTTTTCCACTGTGTAAAAGCTTCCAGGTACTTTTTTTCGTACCACCTTCGGCGAGGTTCTAAGCGAGCTGAGGCGATACTAAAATGTGACGTGAAAACACGGCAGACTGCTGATTGGTCAGAGAGAATTGTCACTATTCACTGCGTCATCATTGCACGCGCCAGCAATAGTATCCTGAATAACCCCGCCATTTTTAAATAGTTTGGCCAGAGATTGCGTGATATATCCATTACATATTATGGCAACTCGGAAGAATACGCCGTGGTCAAACGAGGAGGTGCAGACTTTCCTTTGTTTGGTTGCTGAAGAAAGGATCCAGCGAGAGCTTGATGGGGCAACGAGGAACGAAAAAGTATACCAAGAAATCTCCAAACTGCTGTCCACACATGGCTACAACAGGACTTTCCAGCAATGTAGGGAAAAGTAAAAAAAAACTGAAAAGTGACTACAGAGCTGTAAAGGACCACAACGGCCGCAGTGGTTCAAACCGAAAAAGCTTGAAGTGGTACGAACAGATGGACGGTATCTACGGCCATAGACCGGCGAGCAACGGGAGGGAGGGTGGACTTGACTCGGCCACCAGTTTGTTGGAGTCGCTGATGGAGGAGGATGGTAAGTGTTTTAAGTTTACATTACATTAACCCTGTAGGCACTCTCTGCCTGAGAGTTTTGTTTTCTGTAGGCTGGCTTTTGGAAAGCTGAAGCTCACTTATAACAACGAACACTGTAAACTTGTGTCGCAGATAACAATTGCTGCTAGCTCTAACGTTAACTAGTTGCTAGCTGCCATTGCTATTTCGTAGTGTGTTGACTTTTGTATGATATTTCTATTTAAGATTCCTTTTCGACGAGCGAGAATGGTTCATTGTCTCCCACTGATGCCACGTTGGAATCGGCTGCAGCGTCAGCACCGGCATCAACAACGGCACCAGAACCAGTGGTACCATCGACACCCACACGATCAGCAGCATCAACACGAGACCCGCAGCAGCAACCGGTTAGTATAATAGGAGAAAAAGTAAACCCTTCTAGCCTGTTGTCTGTGAATCTATACACACTTATTAATATATCATTAATATTAATCATTAATCGTATCAATAACTCATTAATATATAATATATTATTATTAATATAACGTAAACTTACTTGCACAACAACAGGAAGCATTCCCAGTTATGGGAATCAAGGATTCATTAATAAACCTGTTCAGTATTTTTATAACTTTCCAGATGTACACATTGTACACCTATACTGTACACATGGTAATTTAAAGTTGACATTTATTAATAAATAGTGGGCTCAGATGTTAAGTCGTTATATTGTTAGATTCTATATATGTAATAGTAAGTTGTGGGCTTTTATGTATGTATTTTTATCTTTTTATGTCTTTTTTTATGTAGCAGATGTAATGATAATACATGTGAACAATTTAACACACACACAACCTGTGAATGAAACGTGAGTTGTCTGTTTTTCTTTATTGTAACTCATTCATTGTAATTATTTTTTTGTCCAGGACAGAGGAAACGACGAAGGGAACAGGAGCATCTCACTGTCCTGAGGGAGATGCAGACATCTGATGTCGAGCAGATGGAGTTGAACCGGGCACAACGGGAGCGCCATTTACAGATGGCACTCGATGATGCAGCACATGCAAGAGAACTAGAAGCGGCTTTGAGGAGGGAGGAGATTGCTGCAATGTTGTCCTTCAACCAGGCCTTTCTGGGAACCCTGAGCCAGCTTGTACAGGCACTGAACCGGCGGGATGCTGTTCCACCGCCCCTGGACTGAAACCCCAGTTTGCTCATTTGAATCTCATGTTTGCACTTGTTTTATGGTGTGTACTTTACTCTTAACACCTTTTACCTATTTATTTATTATTCTCAGGTAAGGTAAAGAAAGTCAAATCTGACCTAAACCGTAAGCATTCAAAAGGTACTTACAATTTGGTCAGATTTGACTTTCTTTACCTTACCTGAGAATAATAAATAAATAGGTAAAAGGTGTTAAGAGTAAAGTACACACCATAAAACATGGCGCCCAACGTTTTAGGGGCATTGATCCATCGACCCCTGGCCACAGTCGATCGAGCAATGCTTGCCCATTCGTTTCCGCACTCGTACGCTTGAGTATAGAAGTACGAACTTTGAAAGCTAGTAAATTACCAACTAAGAGGCAACCTGTAAGACCCCAAAAATGTTAATAATCTAGAAAAGATTATTTAAAGGAACAACCCAAAAGGGGTTAAAATAAAAGACGTCTAAGAGAAACTTCTGGAAAAGATAGTATTTAAAAATACAACTTAGAGAGGGCAAAGATTAATATAAAAATAAAATTCCGTGAGAGTGGAAAATATAAAAATAAAATTCCGTGAGAGTGGAAAAATGAATGCTAATGCATACCCAGAAAGGGCAAAGATTAAATGTAATAATAATAAAACCCAGAAGGGTTAAACCAAAAGTCGACTAAGAGAAATTTAGCCAGAAAGTAATAATCTAGAAAAGATTATTTGAAGGAAAATCCCAGAAAGGGTTGAACAGAGATTATTTATAGACAACCTAGAAAGGGTTGAACGCGCGTAGAACAAATAACTTTATGAGCGAGAGAGCCGTAAAGATTGAGAAAGCCGAAATAAAGGAGAGACAGAAAGTCTCAAACGGCTAGCCTCAGAGAGTAAGAGGCAGAGACTGGCTAAAAGATAAGACCTGTTAGTGGAGGACGCTTCGCTTATGACAGGGCAAGCAGTAAAATCCAGCAATGTAGATATCTAACATGAGGAGATTCTCATGTATTAAAATGAAAACTAGCCTTCCAGGCAGACACAACGGTTCTAGAAATGGAACAAGGCTCCGCTATAGAGGTAGACCAAAATGGTTAAAACTTAAAGACTGAGGTAAGTCTAACATGAAGTGGAAAAATGTGTACATGTAATAACATTACAGAATAAGACTTCTAGACAAGGAATAATGGTTAATAATGAATGACTGTTAATAAACAGCTAAGAAATGTTTTTCTAAATATTGCGAATGATAGAGTGCTAAAAAGAATTTAAACCACCAGACCTGGATAGACAGGCTATATCAAATTGATATTAATATCTTTAAACAAACAGAAGAAATGCACCTAACATTGTCAGAAGACAGTTTTATGAAGTGGAAATATGCAGGCTAAAAGTAGGACTTATAATCAGTAACAATATGTGCTGAGAAAAATGGGATGTTATCTGGCATATTAAAATAAAAATAAAAAGTGTAATGAAAGTATAATTATTGGTCCTGGAACAGCCAGGATGATTTTATTGTAAAATAGGTGTACCGGTTAAAGAGACAGAGTCTGTGAGCATAGCTCAGACTCGAAAAGCCAACAGTGGTGCGTGCCAGATCGTCTCCCACACTGTATTACAGAGAAGAGCTCGTACTTCAGAACGCTAGAGGCTGAAAGACCTGTAAAACGATAATTAATGAAACTTAAGGGATGCACTGACAACAAAATAAGTCAGGTAAACTTTATTTTAATATAAAGTTAAATAATAGTTTATGATGGAGTGAAAATGTTAATTGAAGGAATATAATACAAATAACAGACAATGAAGAAAATGGGAGATAAACTATTAACAATAAACTTGTTAAGTAACAATGCAAAGAGTAACAACTTTAGAAACGGGAAAAGATGTCCCGTAAGGACTCTCTCGGCCGTCCAGGCCTCCGTATGAGAGTTTTACAACAGAGTCAGGGTGAGTTTGAGGGTTCGGAGAACTCCAATACCTCTGATACACAACACAGAAAGTGACAGCAGGAAATCAAATAATATTATGTTAAATGTTGCTAGTATATACTTTTAATATTGAATGATTAGTCAGAGGTTAATGTAGTAAATACAGAGGACTAAATACAAATATTCTGATAGAAAGAAATGAAGTAGGATGCTTTTAAGAGGAAAACGATAAAAATAATAATAATAAAAAAAATATATATATAAAAAAAATTGTGCCTACAGAAATTTTACTTACAGAGATATAAAGTCAGCCAGTCTAAAATTGGAACCCATTTACTGAGGGTTTAAGTAGAAAAGTGACTAAAACTTTAGAACAAGTAATAGTGTCATTAAAAACAAAAATTAGTTTCTGAAGCGAGACTTGGGTACCGTAAGAAGTCAGTAAGAACTTCAAAAGACAAGAGAGCGTTAATATTGGTAAAGAGAAGTTTCAGAGTCCAGAAGAAGAGATGGAAAAAGACACTGGGACTTTGATTATGCTAGTCTGACTTTTAACCCAAAATTCAATGAAGAATAGTTTATAAGCTGGAATATTAGACTTAAATCATGTCAGGTCATACTGCAAACATAAGTAAACGGGTAGGAGTTAAAAATTCCATAACCATATAGTGACTATGCTGACAGCAGGTTAAAGCATTAGAAAATGCATATAAGTGAGCCGAGATTTCGAAACGTGTATCTGTCTCAGATATAAAGACAAATATAATGACCGATTACTGAGAGAGATATTCCTAGGTCAAAAAATGACAAGATAGTAAAAACTAAATAATATGAATACAACGAAGTAATAAATAAATATGTAAATTACATAAGTGGACAAACAAACAAACATAAATAGAATTTTTCATATTTTATAGGCTATTTTAGTCTCGAACAAAATTTTAAATAATGACTACAGCAGAGAAAATGATAAATACTTCAGTAACTTAGAACAGGGCTTGGTACGCTGATAAAGGTTCAAAAATGGAGATGTGACTGAGACTGAACTATAACGGGTTTTCTACAAGAAAACTTTGCTAATCTAAGGTAAGAGAATATAATTTATTTAAAAATATGTAATTAAGGGCTAGCAGCAAGAAACTTAATTAATTTATTAAAATAACAAGATAAGGCAAGGCAAAGCAAGCTTATTTATATAGCACATTTCATACACAATGGTAATTCAAAGTGCTTTACATATAAGAAAATATTATAAAAGAAATAAGAATAAATATTACAGTTTAGACAAAAATAAAATAAAATACTGTACAAACAGTCGGACCAACAGATAAGCAAGAAGGATGAGCTATAATTAGTAAAAAGTTAATTATAACTATACATGAACTATGGATTTTTATACAGAAATTTATACAAAAACTTATATTGTAAACTTCTTAGATTAGGAGATTAGATTAGGAATGTTTAAGTTAGCGACAAGATACAATGTTTTGGACCGGAGAAACTAAGAATAATGGATGGAAAATTGATCTAATAAATACGTTTAGATAAGAGAGGTCTATCCCAATTGAAGAAGTTGTGAAAGAAGGCAAAGCTGTTTTTATGTATATATAGGCTATATATATATAATTTTTTAATACTATTATACTAATGGCAGAAGGTTTTAAAGGAGTTGAAATGCCTACCATTCCAGCCGCTCAAGATAGCTGAGGAAACACCCTGGACAGTGAAATTTAGAATTAATAATTTGACTGAGGACTCAATAAAGCAAAAACTGTTTAAAAGCTGTAGAACTTGTGTTAAAATTGCCTAGGAAGTCAAGTTTGAGGATTTAATAAGTATATATACAAAAGATTATTAATGTTTAACGAGTTTGAATTTAAGAGTTTTAGGTTTTGTAATGTGAAGTGATTTATACGCATAAAATACATAGCTTAATGGGTTACATTAAAACATGTTATTGCTAGCAAATGATGAAGCATAATTACATATTAGAAAAACAAAAAATTGATTAAACTAAATAGGAATAAGCTGAAATGTTAGTGCAATTAAAAGCAGCCATGTGAAAGACGTCTGTAGAGTTCTATAGAGGAAAAAAACAAACAAATGTGTTGTAGTTTGTGCCGAATGGTGAACATAAAACCAGCTTTACCGAAGTATTAATAATAATACATTTATTTTATATAGCACCTTTAAAAGTTGCTTTCTCAAAGCGCTTTACAGGCAAACACAAGAGTGAAAACTACACATTTTAAATACAAATACAAACAACTAAAATGGAAAATCAAGCAAATCCTAAAATAAGAAGAGTTTTAAGAAGAGATTTAAGTCACTAAAGTGTTGCTTCACTGCTGTTGTATTGTCAGTAACTTTACCCTAAGTATCTAGTGCAATTATAACTAGACTAATGAGATAAAAACATTAGGGCATTTGAATATTGATATTGATAAAATATGATATCACTTAATAAAAATAAAATAAAAATAAAAACATACCTTGCTTCTGAGGAAAAAGATTAGCAGTTCTGTGCAAAAGATATTCCAAGTTGGAATTTTTGACCGAGGTCAAAAGATATGCTTCATTTGACAAACAACTACAGTTAGAGAGCAGTTAGAGTCAAATGTGGGAACATTGCAGTGAGGAAGAAAAATAAAAGCAAAACATTATAATAAAAGCACGATTGATATATTATGTTGTAACAACTATTAATAGCCAGATAAAAAGTCATAAAAAAGGAAAAGAGGTTTCTTAAAAAAGTACAATTGTTTGTAAAACTATGTGCACTGAAGACTGAAGATTTCAGTTTGAAGTCCGGAAAAGAAGCATGTTTGGAGGAGTGATTTTTCTCCTGGTACAGCCTAGCATGCAGAGCTCACGGGAGTAGCTCAAGGTCGCTCAACAGCATTTTTGCCAGACAAACTCAGACAATACATGGAGAAACAGGGTTTGATTTAAACTGTTTTGAAAAACTGGAAAATAGATTGCCAGGTAAACTAACTGATTTAGCTCTAAAGCTTTAAAAAATGTTGGGGGGACTTAACCTCTTATATAGACTAAGCCTTTTTCTGAACCTTTTAGCCCAACCAGACAATTTTAAAGAAAACACAGTGATATGATATTAATACAGCTGATAACTAGCTTGACTTAAAGAAAAGTAGAGAAACGGAAACAGAATGTATAATATATAACAGATATTGGACTAAATTTAACAGCTTAGTGAGAATTTAATCTTTGAAGTTTTGACTGGTAACAAGATACATGTTCCTAAATGGGGACAGACATTATAATATTACTATTGTTTGTTTAAGATATAATACTATTGCATATGTTCAAGATATGCAACAATTATAATGCAGTTATTTAAAAGTCAAATATGGAGGTTAAATATAGTAAACAAGAAATAAGATATTAAAATAATTAAGTGGGTGACATATTATAGTAGTTCATGGATTTTTAGGAAGTCCTAGCGACTGGTGTTGCAGGAGTGCACTCCCAATGCTGGGTCGCACAAGGAAAGGAATTTTTTGTTAACCCCAATGCCAAACAGATATGTGGATGATCCACTGTGGTGACCCCTATAACGGGAGAAGCCGGAAGAAACATAGAGAGAGAAAAAGTGTATGGATCATCGGAATGAATTAAAAAAAAAAAAATAAATTATAATGTTAAAATAATAATGTACATAACAAAAGTAAATGTCTAATTATTACTACGGTGGAAGAGATAGTGACTGCTTTAGACTGAGCAAATAGTTTTAGGATATTTAGAACAAAGACCAGGTTTGAATATTGATTAACTGAAATTAGTTTTAATATAAAGTATTAAGATATGCAGCAGAGTGATCAAAATGCAAGGACAACTGTTAATAGCCTACTAATAAAAGTTGCAGGCAATATGTGATAAATGAAATTAATATTTTTCATTTTACAGCTATTTAACAAACTGAAAATCAACAAGTACTGCATGCAAAGTGACTGTAAGAAATGTCTGAATAAGCTTACATAGATTAAGATTAGCCATTTACAGATGTAAAAATAATAATAACAGTGAGGATAGTTGACTAAGAAACTTGGAGTTATTAGAATATTTCCTCTGATTTAAAAGGAATTTGATCCTTGCTATAAAAAAAACAAGGTGACAAATGAAATTTAACAATAAAAGTATGATTACGATAAAGAAAACCTTCTTAAGTTAGAGATAACTAGGGAGGTATTAACAGGATTGAGGTTAATTTAATGATGAATTGAAAAAGAAGATTGTCAACAAACAATGAAAGAACCTATTGTGTTGTTGTCTGCCAGGAATGTAGGATGAGTTATCCTCAAAGTAATAATGAATGACCCAGTGGCTATCGGCGAGCACATGGATGCATAGGACTGTTTTGTAACAGGGTTGCAGTGGACTAAATGCGATGAATGTTTGAAAGACATTAACCAAAGTAATTTGCTGGTATATGGTAGGCAATAGGCATAGAATTTGGGGCATGGACCTTTGGTGATTTAACCATTTAAGGCAAAATTACGGAACAAAGGTGTACAAAGAAATCAGACTTGGAAACAGCTGGGTATTTCTAGCGTCGTAAATATAGTCAAAATGTATTGAAATAAATACAAATGACGTAGAAAGCAAGTGGCTGCTGGTTTTGTCCCAGGAGACTTGGGAGAACACTAGAGAGCCTAAAATCTTGCTTTGAAGAAGGAAATATTCCAACCAAAGTGAGAAATGGTTAATGGAAACAATTGCTAAAAGTTATTTACAATATAGCGTAAGAATGTATCACTATTAAAAATCTCCCAAAAAGGGGGAATGTGATTAAATGCATAATATATTAAAAAAAAAAAAAAAAAAGTCCCAAATACATGATTGAAAGGCAGAGCTGATCCTGTGTGCCAGTGAACTTCTGGAAGGGGGAGAGCCTGCTAGCAGAGGTTCACTCAGCACGACAGGCTGGTCTTCAAGGAAATAGTGAACAGGACCACCAGCAAAGCACCTTGATAGCCTGTGCCAAGAGAAAGAGCTGGCACAAGATTAACAAAACAGTAAAATATTAAAAGTTTTTGATGCGGGTAGAGTAATACTTTGGAATTTACTTATCAAAAACATTTAAAGTAAATAGTCCAAAAAGAGGGGAGAATAATGCTGAAATATAGAAAAATCCTGCTAATATAAATCAATTGCTGTGGGTAAATGATAATTATTGATTGTTTAAATTATTATGGATGTAGCAGCAATTTGGCATTTTGTTGATTTTATTGTAGCCTAACTGTACAAGCGATTTAAGTGAACTAAAGCTTTTTGGGAGCAAAAGAAAACAGGAAGTTGTGCTATAAAGCTAATGTGGAAAATCTACAAGCATAAAATATAGAAAGTGGGAAAATATATTTAATAGTACATAAAGGAAGAACATTTGAATAGTGCATTATGGAACTGCTAAAATTATTGGATTTTCATATCTGCATAATCTTGCCTGATGAATCCACCATATGAAGCACTAGAAAATAGGTGAAGTAAATTAGGGTCAAAAATTGAAGAAAAAAACAAAACAAAACAATGATATTAGTATTACAAACGGAAAGAACAAGATGTTTTAAAGTGAATGTCCTGATAGAAATATTTAATAGGAAGGTAAACAAAGATTATTCACTGTAAGGTGAATCTACCCTAAAGGAACATTACAGGAAATTAATATTTTGACGATAAGAGAGAAAAGTATACATTTGGTTAGAACTGGAATATTTGGGGAAAATGGAAAGACATCTGTAAACACTGCAACAGTATAGTCAGTCTTAGCAAAGTTTAAGAAGAACATTCATGGACAAATTAAATATGAATTGTGTAAGAATGTAATTTAGAAAATGGCATAGAAGCAAATCCTAAAAGTCTTAATACAGTTATGGAGACTTATTTGGTGATAATGAAACTAATATTTTGAAAACTATTAAATAATGTGAAGAATGTTGAAGAATATTCTAGCATTGGCTTTTTAGGAAAAAAAAAAAAAAAGTGTGCACGTACTTGGCAGCAGAAACGAAGAGTGATATTAAATCACGAATATATGATGATAGCATATGTAGCATGTAGGCCAATAATATTTAATGAGAGTCACATAAAATAGATTAGGATTATGGAAAATATTGCAGTATCTATTATATTAAAGTATTCTAATATGCAGAAAGAAGACTAGAAAGACTAGAAAAATTGGGAGAGAAACTGGACAAGGATGGTCAATCAACTTGTAGAGGAGTTGAGAAAACAACTTAAAGTTAATTTAGTATGTTTCCATAACAAACAAAAAGAAATGAATAATTGAAAAAATAGCTCATTATGAATAATAGGTGCTAGTAGACATATTGTAATGTTGACCTGATTGACACTTCTGGATGCAGGCTTATCATGCAGGTGTTTGAGAACAGCAAGAGAGCAGATGAAGACAAACAAGCTCTCATTATGATCAATGCAAGAGCACCAAATGGCCTTGACTGAAACTGGAACCCTTCCAAAGAAGGGGGCGGAAATATCATAAGAAGTCCTATATAGTTTGTATATGCCTCTTATTCAGTCACAAAATAGACTGTAAAACAAGATAGACTGTAATAGCAAGAAACGGCCGCTCTGCATCCACCAGCACTGAGACCTTAGCTGGGGTCAGTTAAACCTTTTGGGAAATCCTGGTAAATATTATTACTTTATTACTTTAATGATTTATAAAAGATAAATAAAATGAAAAACCAAATTCAAATTATGAAGTGGGTGTTTGATATTGTAAACACGAATGTACTGTATGATAAAATGTAATAATTTTATGTCATCTATAATGCCAAGTAGTTATGGTTTTTACTGACTGATAAATACATGTTGATTTAAGAAAACGAAATATATTATTGTAAATGAATAAAGAATATTTTAATTGTATTATGTGTAAAGGTATTATAGTAACAAACAAATCTGGGGTTAGAAAAGATTATACCTTAGATTTAACTATAAGGAGATGTTTAGGGTGAGAACTCCTGATAAGACGATTTAATTATTGGGTTCATTTTTGAGGATTTAAAATGTGTGTGATGCCACCAAATGCTGATGTAACAAAGTGTGAACCTTTTAATGGGGATGTAAAGATAATTTATAGTAAGGAATTACTGAAAATGATGTTGTTGTTTTTGCTTTTTGAAATATTTTTAAATCTTTATGAATTAAAGAATTCATTGGCTTCAGTGGACTTTGAATGTATATAATATATTAAGTAAATTAAAATATATGCTATGCTAATTGAAGAAGAAACTCTTGTGACCGTAGGGCATGTTAAAAGATGAACTTGTAAATGTAATTTAACATATAAAAGGTTTAAAGATGGACATTATTAACTTGAGAGATTGTTTACAAACTTTACAATGGGAACCTTATGTATAACAAGTAACAAATTGATTTATTGACTTATATAATTTATGTTTGAACATAGTGTTCTCAGAAATGAAGGGAAACATTAGGATTACTCTGGATACAAAGGTTTAATTACTGTATTGTTCTGATTATAGTAAATGAAATGTAACCATACTTATCCAGATAAATAATTGTAGGATGTGATATGTTTATGCAACAATTACTACAAAAGGGTTTTGTTATATTTGATGGTACAATTATGATATCTGAGAATCTGTTAATGCTTAAGAAATGATTACTGGATTTAGTGTAAGATATTTGAATGAGAAAATGAGTTGCTTGAAAATATTTGACCCAGAGGTTTGGAACTGGACGTTTACCAGCAATAAAATAATAAAAAAGAAACCTTGTGCACTGTTTGAACATTGAATGAATTTCAAGACTGGTTCAAACCAAGGGGGATGTTAAATTTTGTAGTTGGGGCAAGAAAACCCATCATACCCCAGATACTAACTTTGTGCCCTAAAGACCCTATGAGATGTAAGCGGCTCACGTTTCCACGTTTCACCTGGAAGCGCAACCGCTAGCTGGGCTAGGGGTGGAGCCGCGACCTCTGGGGAAGACCGGGTGCTTTAAGTAATGGATTCTTTTTGAGATCCAAATTGGCCTAATACGTGATAAACAAGCAGAGCACAAAGTTTTGCCCATTGATAAATAAATAATTTTAATACAATTACAAAAGAAATATAATTGATTATTTCTGTTATGGGAACCAGAAAACGAAACTGGGTGAAATATTGCATGAACTGTAACAAACCAATCTATTTAAGAATGATGGACAAATGTCTATGTTATTGGTAAAGTTTGATGAAGTGAACAAAGTTTGTGCTACAATTATGAGAATGAAGGATAAAGAGTCAGGATAATTGCATGAAGGGGGTGTTGTATAATATCAAGAAAATGCAATTACCTGCCTCCTTGTTTATTATAGATGCCTTTATTGTTACACATATTTAGCCAATGTATTGGATATAATGTATTGCATTCAATGTTGTTATTTATTTTGTTTGTAAAAGATGGCTTATATTGTTTTGGCATAGATGTACAGTAATTGGTTATGTATGTATATGTGACTGTGCCAACCCATGTTAAGAGGAGCAGAAAAGTGCGATTATGTGTGTGCACTAGACTCCTAGAACTTTAAATGAACTCAGCCATCTTAGCTGAGTTTACTGGAGTTCAAGGACATGAAGAGGTGGGCCGCTTGCACCTGCCTGGAGAAGGATCTGGGAAACTTTGGAGGAGTGACAACCTAACGCCTGTTAAAAACAACAGGAGTATAAAAGACTGAAGAACTGATTTGCCTGGGGGGATACTGATACGCCAGTGTGCCCCCGACGCCTAGAAGCCCAGAGCTGAGGACAAGAAACCCCAAGCAGAAGAGAAGAAGCCCAGAGCTTACTACACCTTTGATTCAAGATGTGATTATTGTATTTTATACTTAAACGATGAAGTTTTATTTGCCTTTATATTTTTGTTTATTATAAAAGAAAAGTAACCAATTAAATTAAATTTAATTGATTACAAAATCTGCCTACCGAGACTTAGATTTATGATGCTGGAAGACTTTTAATGCGAACATACCACAGGGGAGTCTTCTGACCAAATTATAAGTACCTTTTGAATGCTTACGGTTTAGGTCAGATTTGACTTTCTTTACCTTACCTGAGAATAATAAATAAATAGGTAAAAGGTGTTAAGAGTAAAGTACACACCATAAAACACACTACATGTAACATATATATATATATATATATATATATATATATATAGTTGGTTGTGTGAATTTATATTTATATTATAGTTCTTTCTATTTGTATGTGTGTGTTTAAATAAAACCTTTTTGAAACTTATTACAAAAGTGTCTTTTTTGATGGTTTGCTTTTTTACAAGAGTTTGACCATGTATTTTCAGATTTTATACTGTGATAACCTTAAAAAAAAAAACAGCAGAGACAACATTTTTAAAGATAATGTATTTATTTCTTAGCAATTAAAGTAACGCATCAGACCCTCTCGTACATCCCTGCCCTCCTCCTCTACACCCTGTGCCACTGCCACCACAGGCTCTGCTGCTGCAGGTGCATCCCAGTCATTGTCATAGTCCTCTCCATGACTCTCGCAAAGGTTATGCAAAGCACAGCAAGTAAGAATCATAGATTTCACGATTGTAACATCACAGTCATTTCTTTTCATGAGACAACGCCACCTTCCCTTCAGTCTACCAAAAGCGTTTTCAACCACGACCCGTGCTCGACATATCTTCTTGTTGTAGATCTGCTGTTCTGCTGTCAGCCGTCCAGTGTCAGTGAATGGTTTTATGAGCCAGTTCTGCAGGGGATAGGCAGAATCTCCCAGGATGTAGTAGGCAACATTCACCCCACCAATATTCCTGGTGTAAGCTGGAAAGAGGTTGCCACGGCTGGCCAACTCCCACAATGTGGACAGTCTTAAAACACGAGCATCATGCAAGCTGCCAGGCAGTCCTGCAAACACGTTCCAGAACAGTCCTTTTCCATCTACAACACCTTGAAGGATGATGGAGTGCCAGCCTTTACGGTTGAAATAGTCACAGTGGTACTCCTGTGGTGCCAAAATGGGTATGTGTGACCCATCAATTGCACCAACACACTGCGGGAGCCCCCATCTGTTTTCAATGTAGGCAACCATTTCTTCAAACTTCTCCTGGTCTGGGAAACGATTTTGTTCAGGAACCAACAAAGTTTCTGCAGCAGCAGTGAACTCTTGAACACACCGGCAAACAGTTGTTATGCTTACTCCGAAAAGATGGCCGACAGTTCTGTACTCTGAACCGGTCGCAAGCTTCCATAGTGCGATGGCCACTCTCTTCTTTAGAGGAACACACTTGCGGAAGCTTGTGTCCTGTCTCTCCATCACTGGACGCAGTTTGTTGTACAAGTATATAAATGTTTCTTCGGACATTCTGAAGTTCTGAACCCACTGCGCGTTTGTGAAACCGGGAAGAATAACATCCCACCACTCGGTAGCTTGGTTGAAAGCCCAAACAGACGGTCTGCCGCGGCGACTTTGCAAAGCGAAACAGATCTGAAACATATAAAGCATACACATTTTAGTACGTAATACTGGTAGCTATAAAGTTGATCAAATACTTTGTATATAGTATAGTATTTACACATAAGCAAACGATAGCTACGTTAGCATAACTTACCCTCTTGCGTCGGCTTTGAACAACCGGATTCGTCTCGTAGTCTGAACTCTAATAATTCCCAAACTCTCCTGTTTTTTTCAGCAGTGTTTCGTTTTGCTGCCCTCAGCCTCTCCTGAAACAACGTTTGTCTTCTTGCTGTGAGAAACAGCCACATCCCGAGGATCAAAAACAACATACACTCGATTTCCTCCATTGTCCTGTGTGTGTGTGGGTAGCGGGTGTGTGTCGCGTAGAAGATTACGTCACGGCAGTTTCCTGCGGCGTCGCTATGACAACCAGGTACTATTGTGGAGGTACTATCTGCAATGGAAAACGGAGCGAAAAGCGAGCCGAGCCGAGCCGAGTCGAGTTGAGTCGAGCTGGTACTGGTAATGGAAAAGCGCCATTAGTCATGTCTATAAATATGAAACAACAGGGTAAATACCAGACAACTTGAGAACAACTTGAGAGAGATACAAATGAAGTGAAATTTAAAGAAAAGGGTTAGGGGAAAACATTGTTTTTTGTTTGTTTTTTAAAGACAATTTTTATGTAGAAGAGGGATTTGACACATAGGTGATTTTTTTAATTATATACAATTAATATACAATATTATACAATAATATACAATTTTTATTATTTTTTGTCAAATTACGTATATATTTGCTAATTTAATCATGTTAAAAGTCACCTATGCAAATTTTAATCCACTTTACTCAATACTAATAAACACTTTATGCACTGACAGATTAAGGAAAAACAACATATTTTTAAAGACTGCTTACAGATGGTACTGTTCCCGCGGCGGTAAATTGCGGGTGTGTATTTGCAGCCTCTTACCGCTAAGAGGCGCTACAATCACAGACTTTGCAAAGTGTCAGTTTATTCTCTCTATTGCGTAATCTGCCGCCGCGCCGCGGCTCATTGAGAGCGATTGAAAGCTGGTAGCAGCTCAATTCAAATGAAACATTGAACGAATTCATAATCACAATACTGAAATTACTGAAATTAAATTGAATAATGAAAAAAAAATCAACATAAAACATTGCAATAGAAAAATATTAGGCCACATCAATGAGGCTTTGTAAGAGCATAAGTCATTAGTTTGACAGTGTTCAGACGATAGCTCTGTGGTCAATGCAACAACATGTTCCTCTCAGAGCTTCAAGCGATCTGAGATCGAATCTCAGTGTAGACGACAGTGTTTGTTTTTCCGTTCTTGATGCTTAAATATGTAGCCTATCTATTCTGTTTATTAAAGTCAAGCATCTTGTTTAATTATCAATTGTACATTACAACATAAATTTGCTTTTTTCTGCTATATATATATATTTTTTTGTGAATCATTCACGAAATTGAGATGACTGACAGTGATACCCGGCCATAGCAACAGAAGACATTTTTCAAAACAGATCGAACAAATCAGAAAAAATACTTTCAATACAGTATTGCTTTCAATTAAAAAAATAAACAAAGCATCGATAGAGTTTATTCCCTTTGCGATGCAAAATAAGAAACACAGAATCTTATTCTTGCAACATTTTAAATTTCTATTGTCAAAGAAATAGCAGCTAAGTTAAAAAATTAAAACGGTACAAAACGAAAATAGTTTTAAAGCAACATAAATTAAGAACAGACGTTTTTCTTTGCCTCTCTCTCGCGCTGGATCTCTTTTTAGTACGTTTCTTTTGTCTCCCTCACTGCGCGTGCCGTGTCTTTCTCGAAATTAAACATTTCAAGGTAAAAACACATCATACAGCTGATAAAACTGTATATGTCGCTGCGTGTCATCCACACAAATCACAAAGGAAGAAACTGTAACAAATAGCCTTGTTGCTTCAAAAATACAGCATGCCTTGCTGAATTCACCTTAAAACGAGATTGATCGCGAATTAAAGAGCTCTGTATCTGCTAAATTGAAATTGTGTGTGTGGAAAACCTTTAAATACAATAAATAAAACTACAATATTTATAATTTAATAATATATAGGGCCTACATATAGACTTTTGGAGATTTATCCTTAAACTAATTTTGCCTTTGCCTGCTCATCAGGCTGCTATCCGACACTCTCCATATGAAAGACGGAACATTAACACCTCTTGTCCTGCACCCCCACGATAAAGCAACTTCTGCTACTGCGTTCTCCAAACCCCCCACAGGCTATCTGAGTTTGAGACTGCAAAACAAAGAGTTTGCAATTCACAAGTTAATTCGCTATTCTAGACATTAGCAATAGGCTATTAAAGTGTTGATAATGAAGGAATTAAATAATTTAGGCTATGTAGTAATATTTCTGTCATAAATGTTTATTACTAAATATTTAATTATTTCAATAATTGAAGAATTAAAACGCTCAAATGTTAAACTCAATATTAAATTCCACAGGGATCTTTGAATCCTTACAACCAGGGTGCGATTTGTGAATTAAAGTTTTTTCAAATAAATCTCGAACCACAGTGCTTCGATCTGCTGTTAAACTAAATAACATTTATAGAATAATTATGAACTTAAATAAAACAATATCGCAACATTGACAAATACATTTATTTGATCTGTTTTTACAATTTAATTCAGGGCGATTAAGCCTACATTTAATTAGAGCGAGATTTTCCCCCTTTCCTTGTCCTTTCCTCATTGGGAAGCGCTCACATGATAGCTAAACATGTTTGAGTAGATCCTCTGTACCTCTCGGTTTCATATGGATTTCATAATCAGGCTTTAGACATAGCTGATTAATTTCGTATCGTGACTGAGCTGAGGCAAGTGGCTTTCGGTTCATTTTTGTGACGCCGTAGTTCCCGGAGACAGAGACGAGCCTAATATGAATAAAAGTTTACAGTTTTGAACGATGTAGTTCTTTACTCTACTTTTATCTGTATGACCGAAAAACTACAGAGTAGCCTATTAAGTTATTTAAGCTGTTAAGAGAAAAATAAATCCAAATGAACACGTTTGTCGAACACTAATTCAATATATAGCCTATATATATATATATATATATATATATATATATATATATATATATATATATATATATATTAACAGAACTGCTTTTGAAATTACGATTGGAATTATTAGGCTACATAAGTAAAGTCATTGGGTCTCATTCATGAAACATTCGTAAATATACGAGTAAATATGTGAGTGATTTGCGCGTAAAGAGACATTCCCGAAAATTCTTCTCCTGATTCACAAATACTTCGTAAACGTCAGATTTGATAGTGAAATGTGTGTGTGGGTTAATGAATTCCAATCACTCGTAAATGGGACGCGCGTGCACGCTCATTCTCAATTACCATAAATCCCGCCAATTAAAACCGACTGACAGCTATATATGGGCATCATATTATGACACGAAACGAAGGATTTCAACATGTCTTCTCAAAAGCGAATGCTATTGTATTATTACATGTATAATTTTGGAAGAAAAAAAAAAAAAAAGCGAATGAAGAAGAGAAATTTCTCAGATGCAGAAATTGAAGTTTTATTATCAGAAGTTCATTCAAAACGCCACATTTTATTTTCAAGCGTACATAGTGGCGTATCAGGTCCTAAAAAAAAAGGATTTTTTTAGGTAATAGGCTACATGCTTTAGGTAAAAATGCTTGGCAGCATATTACAGATGCAGTTAATGGAGTTTCATCTTTTAATCGAACAGTCCCAGAAGTGAAAAGAAAATGGTTCGACATGAAGCTTGACTGCAACACTTGTAACTTGCGGACTTGTAAAAAACAAAAAAAACAAAAAACAGCTTGAATATAAAAAAATAAAAAAAACTTGTGGACTTGTGTTCCTTTTGCAGATGCTATTACTGGCTCTCGTAATACAAGTAAAAAGAAAAACCGTATGTAATTACTATATATAATACTTTTTCAAAATGCTGAGTAAATATGTACCCGATTACGTTGAATTAAAATGCAGTTTATTAATGAGCAAAACGTTCGGATGTTAAACGTACTATTTACGCGTGGCTGGGACCAGGTGTAGATTTCTTTCGTACCAACTAACATTTGGGAAATACGAACATTTTAATGAATCCGAAAATTTACGCCAGAACCACTTTACACACGATTTACACAAAAATTCGTTCTGCTCGTGTTTCATGAATGAGACCCATTGTATATATTTGTTCCTTAGTGTAAAATGGAAATGCATGGTAATTTTATTTCATAAATAGGCTATAAGTAAAAAAAATATGGTGTAACAGAGTTGTAGAACTAGACAAATCTCTCTGCATCAATAATAGGCTATAAAATGCATTAATAGGCTAATATAACAATTTCAGTAGTCCAAGTTGGTTCGGGATTTGAACCCGTGTCATCTAAATGATCGAGATATAAGTTCTACCACTCGGCCATGACTTCTCGTTGCGAAATGCCCAAACGTTCCAATCTGTGTTCGCTCACACGAGCGAGAAGCGCTCTTCATTCAAATGAATGCGCCGCCGCGTTTGTCGAACACTAATTCAACATGCCAGAATAAAACCTGGCTTTAGAACAATGCATAGCGCCACTCGTCGTGGTGTGCCAAAACACTTAATTATAAACTTCAATATTTCATGCAAAACAATCTCAAAACACTTTGTGACATTTTGAAAAGCCGTGCATGCATTACTGCCACTGGAGCCATGAACGTAACAGAATAGTGGTTCTGATTTTATTGTTTGTCGTTTAAACGTGCCTCTTGCATATCTTTATTTTATATATTTTATATGGTCTATTGAATTATCATTGATATATATACTGCTTTTGAAATTACGATTGGAATTATTATAGTCTACAGGAGTAAAGTCATTGTATAATATTTGTTCCTTAGTGTAAAATGGAAATGCATGGTAATTTTATTTTATAAATATAAGCAAAAAACTATGTTGTAACAGAGTTTTAGAACTAGACAAATATCTCTGCATCAATAATAGGCTATAAAATGCATTAATAGGCTAATTTAAAGATTACAGTAGTCCAAGTTTGTTCGGGATTTGAACCCGTGTCATCTAAACGATCGAAACGTAAGTTCTACCACTCGGCCATGACTTCTCGTTGCGCAATGTCCTAACGTTCCAATGTGTGTTCGCTCACACGAGCGAGAAGCGCTCTTCATTCGTCTCATTCCTCAATAGAATAGTACAAATAATCAGCTTTTCATTGCACATAATTTACTTTTGTTTGTTATTTTTGGTAGGCCTACTAATTTTTTTTTTTTTTTTTTTTGTGTGTGTTTTTTTCACACTGCTCCCTGGGGAATAGGCTTGTCGCCCACCGACGTCTAGGCCTACAATATGAAATACAGGTTATATTGTTATCGTCTCTATTTTTAACTTGTTATTCTATTTTTCTGGCCTTATAAAATGTTCTATTATGTTTACCATAGTTGTAGTTTTCATCCTTACTGTTAATTGACATTAACCCCACTTACGGCAATTGAAAAAAATGCAGCAATTGCTGCTGTTTTGCACAATATCCCTTTGCGCCACCTGGCGGTCATTTCGCGAATGACTTTGAAATGCGACTGGTTTATTTTTACGGCGGTAATAGGCATTCTGGTTGGTTACCATCTGTACCTGGTTGGGCTACAGGTGATCTTAAGGTGATCTTCGTCAAGGCTTTGTGGATTTTGTGATCTGCCAATCAGACGGGACCGGACAGATGAGACTGAAGGTATGGACTGTGGGGCACTGGAAGACTTCTGCCGGGAGCCTGTGGATAAGGACTGTGGGGCACTGGAAGACTTCTGCCGGGAGCCTGTGAATAAGGACTGTGGGGCACTTGAAGACTTCTGCAGGTAGCCTGTGGATAAGGACTGTGGGGCACTTGAAGTCTTCTGCAGGGAGCCTGTGGATAAGGACTGTGGGGCACTGGAAGACTTCTGCCGGGAGCCTGTGGATAAGGACTGTGAGGCACTGGAAGACTTCTGCCAGGAGCCTGTGGATAAGGACTGTGGGGCACTGGAAGACTTCTGCAGGGAGCCTGTGGATAAGGACTGTGGGGCACTTGAAGACTTCTGCAGGGAGCCTATGGATAAGGACTGTGAGGCACTGGAAGACTTCTGCCAGGAGCCTGTGGATAAGGACTGTGGGGCACTGGAAGACTTCTGCAGGGAGCCTGTGGATAAGGACTGTGGGGCACTTGAAGACTTCTGCAGGGAGCCTATGGATAAGGACTGTGAGGCACTGGAAGACTTCTGCCAGGAGCCTGTGGATAAGGACTGTGGGGCACTGGAAGACTTCTGCAGGGAGCCTGTGGATAAGGACTGTGGGGCACTTGAAGACTTCTGCAGGGAGCCTATGGATAAGGACTGTGGGGCACTGGAAGTCTTCTGCAGGGAGCCTGTGGATAAGGACTGTGGGGCACTGGAAGACTTCTGCCGGGAGCCTGTGGAATCCATATTTTCGGCCTTAATACGGATGGCCTCACGACCCTCTGGGAAAAGCCCAATGTAGTCCGCAAAGACTGCTTTATTTGCATGGTTGTTTTTTGAGTCTTTCACTTCAGTTGATTCCCTCCTCATGCTTGCCACCAGATACCCAGCATATCCCAGAGCATTTTCGGCAACCCACTTATAGGTTTGACCTTTGAAGACCCCAAACTGCATCGTATGTATGATTTTCTGTTTGGGTCTTCACCTTGGTGCACTACCACTCGCCTTGCAGTTTCCAAAACCTTTTCTGGGGACAGAGCCCGAGACCAGGGTTTCTTTTTGTTCTCTTCCTTCACCCTTAGAGCGACCAAAGAGTCAAACATATTAAGACTCCCTTCAGGTTTCCTCCTGAATTTAGGCTCCATTCTATAAAATTAACATAAAAAACACACATTACACACAAAACTTCACACATCTCTTGCAAAAGCAAACACTTCATTCAAAACTATTTTAACTCTTTTACAAATGGTGTGACTGCATAGTATCTCTACATGCAAACATCAAATAAATACATCAAATAGCCATTATACATGGCAAACTAAACACAGATAGTGACGTACATGTTTGTGCACAAATAATACACACAATTGATGAACTTTACACTGTTATCGAACTGACATGAGCTGTTTATTGACACTAATGTCCTATTAGAGCTGTTTTACAGCAGAATATGAATATGTTTCTATTGTTAAGCTTTGAAACAACATGTATTGTATAAAGAAATATAGAAATAAAGGTGACTTGACTCCTATGCATGTTCCGTATTCTGTGAATTTCTAAAATAAACAGAAATGCAAATGTGCTAATTTTATTTGTTTTTCAATACATTGAGGTTTGATTTCTAACTGAATAAATAAGTGTTTTCGCACATGATAATGGGGTGTGGGTAATCAGTAAATGAGTGAGACATTTAAATTGCAGTGATTACCAAATGAAGTACCAGTTTTGAATGATGTATCTACAGTAAATCATTTTTTATTTATTTATTTATTTTAGTTTTGCAATTGCATACTGGGTGTAAAGTACAGTTGGTCTGAAGATTAGGTAGTGAATGGTTTCACTAAGTGGGCTTCAAGTAACACTTTTAGTGGTTAAAAAAAACTAATGATTGAAAGACCAAAATCACCATACACCTCTCAAACACTGTAAAATACGAATAATAGCGAAGTATTTTAAGCAAACAAATACCCCCAAAAACAACAAATACACAACAAACAAACACATTTAGGGCTAAAAAACAATGAATGCCCTGTGTATAATGAAACATAAATGTAAACTTACCTCAATTTCTACGGCGTCGACAAATGTGCTGGTAATAAACAACTGTATATTTACAAGAAATAAAAACGTATTGTAACAGCAGCTGCAACAGGCGTCAAACTTATTATAACAGCCGCTGAAGATTATCGTTAATGCAACTGTGCCGGTCAAAAAGAATTTTTACAAGGGTAAAATGTAAGTGTTAGAGTAGTGATGAGGATTCAATCTTATTATAACACCCGCCTAGAACCTGATTGGTCAATATCTATGCATGAGTCATTCACTGATTGGCCTACGCATCACTGTGGGCCTTAGCGACGGTTATACACTTGATTGGCCAATGACGTATCACCGCCATTTTTCTCATTGGTCAATTCCTCGAAGAATTCTCGAAGCGCTGCAAACAGCGATTGGCTCAGTTTTGGTTGTCACTACCAGAAATAAGGCCGTCTGACAGGTTGCTGTGAGCGCCACAGAGCCACAAAAAGCCTAGCTTTAAGACACAATTGCATGCACGTCACTTCTTAGATTTCCACTTTTTGTGCAGCTACACACTGTTCAGCATGCAAATTTTTACATATGTAAAACATTTAAGTGAGTGGTGCCCAGATCCTGTGGCATAGACACTGCTGGGATTTGAACCCAGGATCTCCTGTTTACGAAACAGGCGCTTTGACCAGCTAAGCCACAGCGCCAGTTACAAGAGTGCAGTGAAATTTGTCGGTAAAACAAGTCTAAAAGAGGCAGCACAACAGGAAAATAGCTGATTACGTCATGAAAGAGGTCCCTTAGAGGTAAGAGGATTGTTTCCAAAACATGAGGGGCTTTCAGGTCTCAAGGGAATGTCTGAACTCATTTCATTTTGGCCCTACACTCTCCATACTCATGTCTAAAATGTTTCCTGAGCTTTCTTCTGACATGAAAGGGCAAAATCCAGAAAGATATCCATGTATTATTATTCATATACGTAAAGACTTTGTTTCTACAAATATCCATAGGCTTGACTTTATCAATAGGTAGTAGCAGATCCATAGGCTTGACTTTATCAATAGGTAGTAGCAGATTTCGATCCTTTGCCAGGGGCTTGCAAAGCATTCTTGAAGCGCATCTGCACAGCATAGTTTTTTAATTGTCCCTCTCACGTTTACAAGCTGTCAATATTCGGGTTATGGTCGGGTTAAGGTCACTATTCGGGTTTCTGAAACGTTCGGAATAACTCGTTTACATGTGTGAGCAGAGAGAGTTACTCCTGTATACATGGAATTTGTAATCAATTGGCAACATCCCGATGTAAACGGCGACGCACGGTTAGCGTCTGGACGTACGGACAACCTTAAGACGCAATATGTGTCATTTCCGATTCTTCTTCCTGTATCCAAAGACAACAACAACAGCAGCAGCGGATAATGAATAGTTCGGGGCAGATAGCGATTGCCTTTGTTTGCGCTTTGGTACTGGTACTGACCCATGACCTACTGGTCTGGTACTGACCATGTTTACCTCTACTTCTTGTTTACTTCCGGTATACTGCACGCAGGTTTTTGTATGCGCCGTCTGGAAGTTCCTCTACTCAAAAGACCAAGATTCCTTGTGAATAGAACATGCGCAGAACACAAATCAATGTTCCTTTTGATGGGGATATGCCGATACGCGTTTACATGACCAAATATTCGGGTTAGAAAAGGGAAGTATCCCCCAGGGATCATATTCGGGTTTTTAAAACCCGGAATATGAGCATATTCAGGTTTTTGCCGGTGTTTACATGGCCGTGCGCGACCGGGTTATTGCTAATATTCCGGTTTTGAACGGGTTATTGGCTGCATGTAAACGTAGTCAATGACTTGGGTGTGCCCAATAAGGAAAACAAGAAAAATGTGCTGCGTTGGCTTCTGAAAAAGTTGGAAAAGTTTAAGCAAATGTCAGTCTGGCAAAGACGTCTATGCAAAGGGATACCATTTGTGACTCTGGTGGGACCCAAAATCCAACAACCTTTTTAAAGTCTTCATTTGCAACCGAGAAGTCCAGATTGTCTTTCCTGCTGAGAAAAGTTTGAATGACTAGAAGAATACTACTAGAAGACACAGATTAGGTACTGCTGGGATTTGAACCCAGAATCTCCTGTTTACTAGACAGGCACTTTGACCAACTAAGCCACAGCGCCAGGTACTATCTCTGGCCTCTGTTCAAGGACAAGGGAATATCTCAAACCATTTCATTTTGGATCGAAACTCTCAGTACTCGTGTCTCAAATGTTTTGGGAACCTCCAGTTACGATACATCTAAACGCTGCCTCTCTTAGATTTGTTTTACTGACAAATTTCACCGCATTTTTGTAACTGGCGCTGTGGCTTAGCTGGCGAAAGCGCCTGTCTTGTAAACAGGAGATCCTGGGTTCAAATCCCAGCAGTGCCTATGCCACAGGATATGGGAGTGCTTATCCTTTTCACATATGAAAGTCTTTGCATGCCGAACAGTGTGTACCTGCACAAAACTGTAAAAACTAAGAAGTGCTGTGCATGCAATACTTCCTTGAAGTGTGTCACTTTATGGCTCTGTGGTGCAATGGCTAAAACTTTGGACTTCTAGGATGCGAATGAAGAAATTCCATGGTTGTGGTTTTGAGTCCCACCAGAATTGTTAATGGCCTCTTTTGCTGTGATGTCTCTGTGAGTGAGACATGTTTAAAACTGGGGTCCACAAACTACTTCAGAAGCCTACCCTTCTAATTTTGCTCATCTCCCTTATTGGACACACCCAAGTCAGATCAAAGAGTACTCTACTAATTAGGTCAATTCACCTTTTTGAATTAAGGAAGATATGAAAATATATAGCGTCTGGGAGGTTTCGAGAATGGTTTGAAAACCACTGGCTTAGGCCAAAATCTGCTACTTCCTTTTGTTGAGATCAAGCCTCTGGATGTGTGTTCAAAAAAGTCTTTACAAAAATGAATATATTATTCATGAAAATCTTTCTGGATTTTGTCTTTCAGATCAGCTGAAAGCATAGCAAAAATTGCTTTCCATTTCTCCTAGCTAAGACAGAGTTTAGATGGATTGTAAAGAGGTTCCAAAAACATTTCAGACACAAGTATTGAGCGTTTCAGATATTCCCTCTTTCTTCAACAGAGCCCTGAATGCCCCTCAGGTTTTGGAAATAATCCCCTAACCCAGGGATGGGCAACTTCGGTCCTGGAGGGCCACTGTCCTACAGAGTTTAGTTCCAACCCTGAAAAAATCACCTGCCTGTAATTTTCTAGTAATCCTGAGGACCTTGATTAGCTTGTTCAGGTGTGTTTGATTAGGGTTGAAGCTAAACTCTGTAGGACAGTGGCCCTCCAGGACCGAAGTTGCCCATCCCTGCCCTAACCTCTTTCATGATGTAATCAGCTATTTTCCTGACCTGCTACCTCTTTTAGACTTTTTATACCAACACATTGTTAAAGGTTCAGCAAGTGGTGCTGTGGCTTAGTTGGTCAAAGCGCCTGTCTAGTAAACAGGAGATCCTGGGTTCGAATCCCAGCAGTGCCTATTCAACAGGATGTGGGCACTGCTCACTTAAACATTTTACATATGTAAATATTTGCATGGTGAACAGTGTGTATCTGCACAAAAAGTGGAAATCTAAGAAGTGATGTGCATGCAATAGTGTCTTAAAGCTAGGCTTTTTGTGGCTCTGTGGCGCTACCTAAAGCACAAATGCCCATTTCCTCGGTTCTTTTCTTACCAATCAAATAAAATCATGTGTTCATTTTTAGCCAATTAAAAGAGACTCCGCTTCATTTCTTACCAGTCAAAACGCTTTGACTCCCATGCACCCGCCTCCTGTGTTTCGACCAATCAGATCTGCATTTCAGAAGCCATAAGCCGTTGCTACGCCGGCTGGCAAGTGGAGATCAGCACTGCTCGTCTCGGTATTTTTACAGGTAAATAAATCTAACGTTATTAACATTTCTGATGTTATTTATTCCCGGCTGATCTCGTGTATTAAACTCACATTTATATTTAAATATATTGACATTTCCATTTAAATATACTGCGGTTCACTTAGCTAGCTAAGAACATTAGGATGCAACTTAATGTTACGTTATGTGCAAGTTACTGTAACTTACAGTAGATTCACGTTAAAGCTGTCAGCAACGTTAGCTAGCTGTAATTTAATATAACGTTGAACAATTACAGAATAATAGTTTCTGATATGTTCGAGCAGGTGTCTTCATGTAGCGTTAAGTAATTAAACTCGTCAAATATTAACAATAGTTTCTGATCGTTTAACGTTCTTGCCGGTGTCTTCCTGTAAGTTATTACATTTTCAATTACATTATTTGCGCACAATTTTAATTTGCGCTTCACTTTGCTTGCTAACAACATAATGATGTAACTGTTAACTTAATGTAAACGTTATGTGAAAATTACAACAACTGTATACAGTCAAGCTGTCAGTAGCTATGTGTAATTTGATGTAACTGTACAATTACAGAATAATAGCTTCTGATAGAGCCAGTGTCCGCATTAGGGAGCGAGAGAGAGAGAGAGGGGTAAGTTAAAGACAATCATTTAAACTGTAACCCTGCACTGTAGTATTCTTAGTATATTATATGACTATAATAATAATAAGCATTATAATAAGCCTAATTTAAGTCTGAAGCCCCTGTCCTTTCTTAACAAAGTTACAAAGTTATTTTCAGTCAGCAAAGTCTACATTAGATAATTAGTAATGTCATGGTTATGCCTGTAATATATTATTTTATTTATTCATGCACAATAGAGTTGTCTCTTTGGATACAGTGAGAGGAACCCATTGAGCATCTGAGCTATTGCCATAATTGCCATCCTATTCTGTTTTAATCACAGATGGCTTCTAAACCTAAAAGGCACCGTGCCATGGGGGACGAAGAATGGTTGTCCCGCCTGAGTAGGTTTGCCACTACAGGGGTTTGGCCTGCTGATGCTGGGAATAGACCAGCCCCCAAGCAAAAGAAATGGCATGACCTTTTTCAAAAGGTATAGCTTTGTGTATATGTCAGTATCAAAACTTATTGCCATGTATTTTTGTTCATTTTAATTTTGGTTTGTTACAGATAGGTAAATGTCCACTCCAGCATCAGGGACAGATGTCTCTGTTTGGTGGAGCACAGGTCTGCACATGTGGATTTCACACTAAAAAGGTAAAGTTAACTGGGATACTTAGCTAATAGAAATAGACTAAATATGCAACTCTTATATATGTTGTTAAGATTTACTTGTATTCATGAGTTTGTGTTTCTTTGTTACTTTTATCAAACACCTCATGAACAGACATCCACATCTGCTGCTGCAGCTGGCCCAGCTCCTTCATCACCTGCTGGCTTGGCTGAAGTTTCTACCAGTGGTGCTATACCCTCTGCTGGCCAAGTACGCTGTAAACTGACCCCTGAAATGGTACTTCAAACAAACAAATCAAAATCAAAGCCTGAAAACTGTAGCTTACACAATGATAAAGCTCCAAAACACATTTTAAGTACATGTATATTGCTTTGACCTTTACACCTCTGTGATCATTCAATTTGTGATATTTCATCCTCCCCCAGTTTGTCAAACCACAGTTTGGTGGCTCATCGAGCTCGGCACTGAAGCCTAACCTCAGTCTCGCCAGGAATCCGTCTCAGGTAGGTTTCCAAATATTGGTTGATGAATTTGGTAGCATTTTTCTAATGTTTACAGTCCTTAAAGATAAACTTGGATGGCTTCACTTCACTTTATTATCCCTTGAAATATTATCTTATCCATTGTAATATATGAACGTTAATGTGATATGATAAATGACTCTGTGTTGAAAAATTAAAAATTAATTTCTTTGGGAAAATAATTTGTGTGGTTATTCAATTCAATTCAATTCAAAGCACTTTATTTGTCCCCAGGGGGAAATTTAAAAGGGCACATTACAGTAGCTTACACAGGCACACTGCACAACCACACACTACATACCACATATCATCATACATAAAATCAGAGTGCGAAAAAAGCAAATAAAAATCATTTGTTCCTATTAACGTTCATAAGCTGGACAGCCCTCGGGATGAAGGTTGCTTTCCTCCTCTGTGTCCGACAAAGCGGACAACGGAGTCTACATCCCGAGGGTAGCCACACAAACTCCGAAAACAGGATGTGAGAGGGGTCATTAATAATCCTGCGTGCCACCTTTACAGTCTGTTGGTCACATAAGGCAGTGAGAGTTCGGACGGGCTGGTCAATGATTTTTGAACAGACCTTAACCACACTCAACAGGCGGTTTCTGTTTTGCAGGGTGATGGAGTGGAACCAGCTAATGAATGAGAAGGTTATTACATTTTCAATAAAAGCATAGTAGAATGTGTTAAGAATGACTTTGTTAACCCCAAATGACTTCAGCTTCCTAAGTAGATATTGTCTCTGATGACACTTTTTAAGGATCTCCTCTGTGTTAGTGGAAAACCTTAGCAGGTTGTCAAAAGTTGATCCCAGGTATTTATATGTCTCCACTATCTCCACTGGCTCCTGCTGGATGATAGTGGTGACAGCCTCAGCTAATTGTCTCTGTTTGGGTGAGAAGGTTACAATCATGTCCTTAGTTTTATCTATGTTCAGCTCGAGACAAGACTTTTCGCACCAAACTAAAAAGTCCTGCAGGGCTGGGCTGGGCTGTGATGTTGTGTATTACTGGAAAGCAGAGACAGGAGGACTGTGTCATCAGCAAATTTCACACAGTGGCAATTTGGCTGGGTGGATCTACAGTCATCAGTGTAGAGGATGAAGAGAAGTGGAGAGAGGACACAGCCTTGTGGAGAGCCCGTGGAGGTGAAGAGGTTGTCGGATAAGGTGTGGTTCACCAACACCCCCTGTGATCTGTTGGTGAAGAAATCTATAATCCACAGGATGAGTTGGTGGTTGAGGTGGAAGCGTGTGATGAGCTTCTCTGCCAAAATGTGTGGTTGCATTGTGTTAAATGCTGATGAGAAGTCTGCAAAGAGAAGTCTGGCTGAGGTGTTTGGTATTTCCAAGTGCTTGTGGATGATGTTTAAGATGAATATTTTTGCATCATCGACACCCCTGCCAGCCTGATAAGCAAACTGCAGTGGATCCATCATCGAACTAGTTGCCTTGGTGATGTGCTCCTTGATGATCCTCTCCATGGCCTTCATGACCAGGGAGGTGAGAGCAACTGGTCTAAGGTCATTCAGGACCCTGGTGGTGCCCTTCTTGGGGATGGGGATCACTGTTGAGTTTTTCCACATCGCGGGGACTGTGCTGCTGTTCAAAGAGCCCTGGAACAGATGCTGGAACACACCTCCCAGCTGCTCAGCACAGTGCCAGAGGGTCCGCCCACAGATGTCATCTGGCCCTGGAGCTGTGTTCTTTTCGTCCTTTTGAGGGCACTCACCACCTCTGATGTGTTGATGTTGAGGCCGTAGTCAAAAACAGTGTTTGACGCTCGAGAACGCAAACCCTGAAATAGGTATAAATAGAAACATTTTGAAAAACGTCATCTCTGTGTGAACTTCAAAAAGGTGAATCTGTGAAAGCGCTGACGGCGTGCACATGCGTATTACGTGTTTAGTCTAAAGGAATGCGCGTATATATATGTGCAGAGGCATGTAGTCCTTAAATTGAACTCACCAAATTACTTGTCACTGATGTCATTGCTAGTATTAGACTGACTGACTGATAAATTATGCGTCTAATTCAAAAGTGTCATACTATAAGCATAACTTTTATAGAAATGATATACCTAGGGCTGGGTATTGTTCAAAATCTTTCGATCCGGTGCCAATTTCGATACCTCAGTTTCGATACCGGTTCCTAACGATACTTTTTTCGATACCATATGTTTTAAAATCCATTTCAACATAGGGGTGTGCGATATGACGATTTTTGATCGTGGACGATTAAAATGTCTCCACAATCTGCTTTTGAAGAAATATCGTAGTATCGTGCATTCTATCAGTTGCTGTTCTGGCGCCTCTGTCCCAACATACTGAACAACGCGACGTATATTCACAAATGTTAACGCAGCGGAACGGGACACTGCAGTTCACAAAAGTTCATAATTTGCATGTGCTTTAATGCCTTGTCGGTTAAACATTTCGCGTGCTGATGCGCTGTTCTAACGTGTGCGTTTCTCAGCGTGTACATGTGAAGCCCACATGCACTAAAAGCCTGTCTACCAGCGCCTGGATACTGGACTAAGTTATCTTTCGAGTCTTATTGTGCTAATACAGTCAAGGTTTACATAAACAAAGTCGGTTATGTCTAAATTAGGGCTGGGAATCGATAAAAAAAAAAAAGTAAAAATTAAACTAATTAATTGCACAATTTGCTGTAATTAATTGCAATTAATTGCATTTCCCCCAGGCTTGTAATCATCAATATTTAAACTTAGAATCACCTAATTAAATTAAACAACACAAAAGGAACAGAAAATAGCCCTATATTAAAATAATATTAAACATCAATATATCAATATATTATTCTTTTTCAATAATCAATCAACATAATCAATTTAACAGATTGTTTTTTTGTTTTTTTTTACTAATTATCAAAATAAAATATAGTCCTACAAAGCTATTATTACCAGAGCTTGTGATCAGAGCAGGTCATTTTACCATTGTTGCTCAGCATGACTATACCAGCTCAGTAGTGCTATTGCAAACAGAAGTCTACTACTGAGAAATTTCACGTTATTTGAGCGGACTTTGCTTTTCCAGTGCGTGATCGGTACATGATTGGAGCGTTTGGGCCGTTAACGACAGAGCAGAACGCGCAGCGGAACATTAAGCAGAGAGCGCAGGAGTGCGCCGACACACACACACACACACACACACAACGGAGAGCGCGGAGCACACACGGAGTGGAAAAGACCCGCTCATGAAAGCTGCGCGAGAATGAAACCTGATCGCCGAATACGGAGGGGCAGGATGGCATATTTTCGGCCTTTTCAATAGCAGCCGCAACAGGAAATCATTAAAACGAGGAAAAAAAAAGATTAACGCGTTAATTCCCCCAGCCCTAGTCTAAAGTGAAAGCAAACTTGAGAAAATTGAGAGAAAATCTGCTTGTCAAATGCGTGTATATTAGACGCGTTGCGCGCAGCTCTTAAAGAGACAGTAGTAATAGTAAACACGCTGCCGCTTGTCCTTAAAGGGATAGTTCACCCAAAAATAAAAATTCTCATTATTTACGCACTCTAATGTTGTTCCAAACCTGTATTAATTTCCTTCTAATATTTTCTAATATTTTTCTAATATTAATTTTTTGAAGAATGTGGGTAACCAAACAGTAGCTGGTCCCCATTGACTTCCATAGGAGAAAAATATACTATGGAAGTCACTGGGGTACATCAACTAGTTTAAAACAAATTGAGAGAGTAAATTATGACAATTTGAATTTTTAGGATAACTATCCCTTTAATGTTAATAAAACAACAAAATGCAAAGAGAAAATCACTCACTGCTCTTGACTGATAACTTTAATAGTAGCTTTAATAAGTATCAATGTATCATTTATACAGTGAAGTCTATGTTTTGTTTTATTTTCATATTTGTTCATTTAATTACGTTCTTCAATGCTACTGTTAAATACACCTACTGTAGGTGAAAACAAAGCACTGTTTATTAAAACTGGTTGTGCTTTTTGGATAGGGGTGCGTCAGCAGACACTCAGGATTGGTATCAATCCTAACTTGGCCAAAATTAACAAAAAAAGAGAAACCTTTTTGCCACAACATGAACATATTATAAATAATAAATAAATAAACAAATTACATTGTGTACAGGCTAATATTGAACCAACTAAAATTGCAAAGGAATGTAAAAAAAAACACTTTTTAGTGCAAAATCAAACTGCATTTGTGATTAACCGCTCAGCAGTTTTTCTTCAGAAAGATCAACATGTCGGCTTTTTCTGGTAACAGACAGGCCCGCTCCTGGCTAATGGTGTCCCCAGCAGCGGAAAATGTATGCTCTAAGGGCGTCGATGAGGCTTGTACACAGAGGTACCTGGCTGCCAAGCTGGATAGCATTGGCAGTGTGTCCTTCATACTCCACCACCAAGTCGCTGGATTCACTGTGGAGTGTGTACACGGCAAACCTCTGTAGAGCTATATCTCCTCCTGAATCTTCTCTGAGGTGCTGGTCATGCTCTTGGCTCTTACTTCTATCGCCATGTCTTCCTCTGCAAAAATCTCCTCAAGGGCAGAAAGCTTTGCCTGCTTCTACAAACAGAAAAGATAAAAACAAAATAAGGCAACATTACTGGGTAGCCAGACTCAAACATACATATTAATTTTCTTCTGAAAATGAAGCAGGAAGAAACAGGATGTCCGTATATATTTACCTGTGTTGCTACTGGCGCTGCACAAGCTTCATCAGATAAGTCATCATCACTTACTGCCTCTTCATTGTCTTCTTCGGGCTGCTGGGCATCATGTACATTGATTTGATTTACAATGGAAGAGGAGAAAGATTACCAGTAATAAGAATATTAAACACACCTGATGTATGGTGGCCCTACTAATCAGCTCCTTCTCTACTCTGTCCCACACTGCATCTGCGGCTGCCACTCTTGACTTAAATCTTGGGTCTAAGGCCGTGCTTTCCTCCAAAAACTGCTGAATGCACTCCTCCTGCAAGACAAGAACATAGTATAGAAGTTAGGTTTCTGAGTATACCTTATGAAAACAATTGACAAATCAATAGGATTATGATACTCACTTGGTATCTTTTTGAAAGATGACCCCAGATTTTTTCTTTGATGCACCGTGTAAATGTGGAGTCCTCTGCACTTATGGTGAAGTGGTGCTCACGTTTCCCCAAGATGGGCAGAATCTGACCCAATGTTGGAATCCTTTCAGCGGACATGCAAAGTGTTGAAGTATACAGTAGCTTCATGACTTTAACAAACTCCTCTGCTTTTCTGAAGTCATCATCAGTAACTCGCTCCAATCTGAAAAATGTCCACATAGTTTTATTAACAAGATTAAACTTCTTAACAAAAGATATTTAGCACTGATACTAGAACAAGCCAATTCAAATACCCTCTCCATTGTCCTCTTTAACCGAGCGTCCATGGCAGCTGCCTGGATGGCAGGGAACTGCTCGAGGAACCTCTCCACCATTAGAAAGAGGCTATTCCACCTGTTCTTAACATCCAAGATGACTGCATGTTCTGGAAGGCCTACAGAGAGAGACAGATGGGTCAAACTGGTTATCCATTTGGGGAAACAGTTTAATAAACAATTTAATCAAGACAAATTAAGTTTAGTGTATTTTGATTTCTACTTACCGAGAAGTTTCGGCTTTTCTTTTAAGACAGGTTTAGCCAGGCTAGACCTCATCAAACAAGCCAACAATTCCACGGATCCTTCCTCCCCACCTTGAAACGGAGGGCACATTGTACAGTTTTTGAGCAACAATGTTTAGTGTGTGAGCAAAGCAGGCAATCTTTATTATGCTCATCTTTTTCACTGCCACATCCATGTTTGCTGCATTGTCTACAGTGATGGCTACAACTTTGTGCTTTATTTCAAATTCATCCAGAATGTCTCCTATTTCCTCTGCTATGACTTCCCCTGTCTGGGACGTGTAGACTGCCCTTGTATGGAGTACGTTCTCCTTCATGGAACCTTCTTTCACATAGTGGACTGTAACGGTCAAATAGTGGTCTTGAGCCACACTGGTCCACCCATCAGCAGTCACCGCCACATCAGCCACAACTTGCAACTTTCTCTTCAGATTTCCTATTTCTACTGCATACCATGCAGGAATAAGTGTATTTGACAGCATGTCTCTGCTGGGGGACTGATACTGGGGGTTTAAGGTGCTTATCATCTCCCTATAATTGACATTAGAGCACAAAACATTAACAATATAATGGTTTCATTTTTTTACTGACAATAACAGTAAATATGTCATCCAGGCTAAAAGAGGCTATATTGGCAAACTACCTTTAAAAAAACTCCCTTTATATCGATAGCTTGCTCACCTCCACCATGGGGCCTCCACTGTCGAAAAAGGTAGCAAACCTTCAACAATAAACCCTGTGACTGCTCTGTGGCACTGATCTCGTCTTTGCTCGGACATTTTCCCTCTTGCTGCGGCTGCCAGTGTGAAGGGATTGACACTTTCTGGTATTGTCTTCCTATTCCTAACATCAGGGTGGACCGATGCAGAGGCTAATGTGAAGGGGGAAATAGACAGCGCTAACGCTACAGCAACCGACTAGCAGCACAAGCTAACATACATAAAGTGGTAGTCAACGTTATGGGGATGCATTCGGTTTAAGTAGTGAAATTACACTTATCTGTCAAGTATTTCTAAAATGTGTAACCTTAACGTTACGTTGGAAAAACAAAGATGTTGCCTGGTCAAAGAATAACGTTATAGCTCCTAGGTAACGTTACATCACAATGCAGAGTTGCATCCACACATTCAAACCACTTGCGTTAGCGTAAACAATTACTTTAACTTCTGTTCGCTAAAAAAGGTTATCTTTCTTACCTGCTACAATCCCAGAAATGCCAGATGATGTTGACCGGGGGCGGGTTTGACTGCGATGAGGTGACAGGCTCCTCTGGTTCCATCTTTTTACAGTCGAATACCGTGCAACTTTCTGCCTTAATATTGATCCCGTGCATGGTCAAGTGCTTCATTAAATTGGTGGTATTGCCGCCTTTGGTTGCAATACTCTTATCGCATATGTTGCACTTTTATAAAGTGTAGCCACACTTTAGACCTCTTTGGCATTGTAAAATGACGCGGTAGAACACATGAGAAAAAACAACTACACGTGTGTTGTGTGACTGCGAGTATCTCTTTAGAAATCCTCCCCGTCACGTGGTGGTGGACAACCAATCGCCGGCGCTTTAGGTCCTTACATGCAAGTATGCTACAGGCTCACACAGACACAGCTGCTTGGCTTTTGGAACCGAAATTTGGCACCGAAAGATAAATCATTTTTCGATACTCATAGTATCAGAGTTTTTCGTTCGATACCATAAAAGTATCGATGTTCGGTGCCCAGCCCTAGATATACCTGAGATCAGACTGTGTGTTTCCACTCTTAAACTTCATTGGCGGGTCCATAGACTGGTTACTCTTCACAGACACACAGCTGGACTCTGGGTTTGAGCTCTTCTGCTGGACTGAACTGGTTTCAAAACTAAGTAAAATAAAAAGCAGACAGACTTATAAATGTTGTGCACTTTTACTGGAAACTTCTATCTTAGGTAAGACCAGGGAGTGTTGTAACTCTTTTGTTTTAGCGTCTGTAACTCAGTGTGTTTTGTATGGAGGGATTATTGGGTCAGATTGAAAACTAAAAGTCTAAAACTAAAAGTCTTAAACGAAAACTAAAAGTCTAAATTTGAAACTAAAAGTCTAAGTCGAAAACTAAAAGTCTAAGTCGAAAATGAATTTGGTATTTAGGATTGGGCATTTGGTATTTAGGATAGGGCATTTTGTATTTAGGATTGGGCATTTGGTCATTTAGCCATTTAAGATTTAGGATTGGGCATTTAATCATTTAGCCATTTAGGATTTAGGATTGGGGATTTGGGGATTTAGGATTGGGAATTTGGGGATTTAGGATTGGGCATTTGAGGATTGAGGAATGTATGCAAATAAGGAGGCGGGGCCCAAATACTGGAGGCTGGGTTTGAAATGGCTGGTGCGCAGAGGCACCTTATGGACAGCAGAGGGAGCTCCCAGTGCTAAGGAGCACACCGTAATGAAACCAAACAGAGCGAATGAGCAGGGCTGGAGCGAGTAACGTTACTGTACTTTATAATGTGATAACTTCAACTTAATGACAGCGTTGTGACATTTATGTGGCCTCACACACAAAGTCACCAGTGAAAGGAGTGCTATCGGTCTGACGACGAGAATAACTTATTATTATTATTATTAATAGTGAGTGCGCGCGCGCGGCCGGGGCTCTCTCTCTCTCTGCTCGTTCTTATATGCCCTGTCAAGCGCCCCCTTGTTAAACTGACATGCAAATGACTCACTATCAACAACCGTTGTCATTGTCAACAAGCGTCAACAAGCTTCCCCGTACTTTTTGACAAGCGTCCTTGACAGGGCGGCCAGAGCTTCTTTGCAGCTCAAGTCGGCGGCGTTGTGAACGTACAGTTACTGTTTCCTAACCTTTTCTGATGCGTTGCGTTAAAATATATATATTTTTTTACTTGGCTTGGTTGAATTCCAATGTAGAATGCGGTCTGTTATTATAACAGACCGCTGCGAAGTATAACACACTGTTGCCATGAAAAACAGAGCGTTGCTATGGACGCGGAATGGACTATTTTCTTTAGCGGAAGCAATACAATCGTTTTTAAATCAATAAACTCCTTTTTAAATCAATATTTTGTGTCAAATTATTTATTTATTTTGTAGGTAGTAAATATATACTATATATTTATATATAGTATATATAAATACTATATTATATGCTTCACGTCGGGGTCCCGTTCAGCCTGTCGGGGTTGTTATTCGCTATAACAACCGCCTCGCTATACATTATCCCTTACATAAAGTACAGTAACGTTACTCGCTCCAGCCCTGCTCATTCGCTCTGTTTGGTTTCATTACGGTGTGCTCCTTAGCACTGGGAGCTCCCTCTGCTGTCCATAAGGTGCCTCTGCGCACCAGCCATTTCAAACCCAGCCTCCAGTATTTGGGCCACGCCTCCTTATTTGCATAAACTCCTCAATCCTCAATCCTCAAATGCCCAATCCTAAATCTCCAAATTCCCAATCCTAAATCCCCAATCCTAAATGGCTAAATGATTAAATGCTCAATCCCAAATACCAAATTCCCAATCCTAAATCCCTAAATGCCCAATCCTAAATGGCTAAATGACCAAATGCCCAATCCTAAATACAAAATGCCCTATCCTAAATACCAAATTCCCAATCCTAAATCCCTAAATGCCCAATCCTAAATGGCTAAATACCAAATGCCCAATCCTAAATACCAAATGCCCAATCCTAAATACCAAATTCATTTTCGACTTAGACTTTTAGTTTTCGACTTAGACTTTTAGTTTCAAATTTAGACTTTTAGTTTTCGTTTAAGACTTTTAGTTTTAGACTTTTAGTTTTAAATCTGACCCAATAATCCCTCCATAGTTTTGCACTGTTTCAAACTTTGATTACAATTATTTTGAGAAATGAACTCATTGGTTTGCAAATGTTAAGCATGATTAGCAAGCTTTACACAAGAGCACAATGATGATCATTAATAGACTGAAACTAGAAGCTTAGAATTGTTTGGCTCAAATCATTAAACTGCTGTATATTAATAATAATTTCATAAAATATCAAATACTACAAGCATAACATAGAAATGATATACCTGAGATCAGACTGTGTGTTTCCACTCTTAAACTTCATTGGCGGATCCATAGACTGGTTACTCTTCACAGACACACAGCTGGACTCTGGGTTTGAGCTCTTCTGCTGGACTGAACTGTAACAGAGAACAGATTCAGTTTAATCCTTTAGATTACTGTGTTCATTCTTTATGAGAGGAACCATATTAACAAACATTCATCTTGCATCAAAAAGTACTTTAAGGAAACTTTATGATCTTTTTATTTAACATTTCATATTAGGTTTAAAGGTCCCATATTGTACATCTTTCTGAAGTTTTATTTCAGGTTTTGATGTCCTTAAGAATATATATTTGCTGTATAAGTACCAAAAAACATCTCAATATACATTTTACAGCTCCTTTCTTATATGGTAGTTTCATAGTCCCTAGACCTCTGTTATCATGAAAGAAGCCAGGAAATTTCAGTTCTCTTACGAGAGGTTCTCTCGTATTGCGTAAGCTGTGTTTACGCAGCGGGAAAAGCCTTCTTTTCTCGAGATACTGAAACCAAAAATTATCCTTAATTTCATATATTGTCAACGCAGTGCGGCTGCAGGCAGCTGAGCTAGAGCGGCATACTGCGCGCTCATTGGCTGCCGCGCGGCAACTGCTTAAGCCTACCAGTGAGCCTGGCGTGACGTCACGCCCAATGAGGGCGCGCGCGACCTCGCGCGTCACAGCCCGCCAGAATGGGCGGCGTCAGAGCGTATATAAGGAAGGCTCGTAGGCTATATTCTCTGATTTCTGTCTTTTCAGCGAAGCACTCGCATCGCTGATCTCTGAGAGGAAACCGTCGCCGTGGCCTTCTTGGATCAAGCTAACGAGCCAGCTTAGGACAGCCTGAGGAAGCCGGACGATCTCTTCGCCGCCTTCAGCCTGCCGTGCCAGCTCAGCTATCCGGCGATACATATCCTTCATTAATAAGCTCTTTTTGTGTGTGTTTGCTTTTTCTCCGCAGCACGAGGCGTTGTTACAAATGCCTCGCACCACGTGCGGCTCATGCCGCTCGCCGCTCAGCGACAGAGACCGCCATCTCCTCTGCGCTCTCTGCCTGGGACGGGACCATGCAGCCGTCGCGTTGTCCTCGGGCGGCTGCGAATTCTGCGAAGAGCTGCAGATGTCGACCCTGCGGGCTCGACTCGCCCTCTTCACAGACACCGCTCCTGCCGTTGCTGGGCCGCGTAAAAAGAAACGCCGCTCACAACGCCCTCCGGAGCCTGAGACACGAGCCAAGGCCTCGCCGGAGCCTCTCCCGCGAGCCTCGCTCTCTCCCTCTCCGCCCCTGCTCCCCGACGCGCAGCCGACGGCTCTCGCCCTCGATGCCGTCGACACAGCGGATGAAGCGGATGACAACGATCGGCTGGACACGTGCTCTTTGATGGCGTCGGACAGCGAGGTGTGGTCCGGCTCCGCCCGATCCGCCTCCTCCACCAGAGCTTCCAGCAGGGCTCCCGCCGGGGTGGAGACCGAGCTTCTCCGCCTCCTCACTATGGCAGTCGAGCGCCTGGGCCTCGAGTGGTCACCGCCAGAGGTACCCCCGCCTAACAGGCTCGATGGATGCTTCCTGACCTCCGGTCGCCAGGCCCCAGCATCCAGACCAGCGCCGTTTCTGCCTGAGCTTCACGACGAGCTTGCTAAATCGTGGAACGCTCCAGTTTCGGCCAGACTCCGTTCTCCAGCCTCTTCGACTCTCTCCCGCGTGGACGGAGCCACGGAGAAGGGGTATGACCGGATTCCACCGGTCGAACAGGCGGTTGCAGCGCATCTTTGCCCCCCATCCAAGAGATGGCGCTCAAAGACTGCCCTCCCGTCTAAAGCCTGCAGGACTACTTCGGCGTTCGCCAGCCGCGCCTTCTCCGCCGCTGGGCAAGCCGCCTCAGCCCTGCACACAATGGCGGTCCTTCAAGTTCTCCAAGCGGACCTCCTCCGCCAGCTCGACGAGGGAGAACTGGATAGATCGGCCTTAACCGACCTGCGCAGTGCGACGGACCTTTCCCTTCGCACGACGAAGACAGCGGCCCAAGCTATCGGTCGATCCATGGCTTCGCTGACCGTCATTGAGCGCCACCTGTGGTTAACGCTAGCCGACATGGGGGAACAAGAGCGGTCCGTCTTCCTGAACGCCCCGCTCTCGTCTACTGGTCTCTTCGGCCCCGCAGTGAGTGGCCTCGTGGACCGTTTTTCTGAGGTACAGAAAGCGTCACAGGCCATGAACCTCTTCCTGCCCCGCCGCTCGAGCTCCGCTGCAGGCCGCTCTAACCAGCCTCCTGCACGCAGCTCCGCACAACGGCCATCTAGACCCCCAGCCCCCCAGCAGCGCCAGCGCGGCCGCCCTAGGTCCCGCTCCACCAGCCAGCACAGGCCGCCGCCCCCGCGTGGGCCTCGGCCTAAGGTAACGCTGAAGCCCGAGCCTGCAAAGTCCTCCTAGCATCCGCCGGGAGGAAAAGACGGTCGAGTCCCGCTGCGGCCGGACCACCGTCAAAGCTAAAATATATCCCTCTGCCAGTCCCCTTATCGAAGGCTACTGCAGTAGTGCCCACAGCAGCCAACGAGCCAGTTTTTCAACTCTCTCGCCTGCACACAAACGCCGTTTTTACGGCGACCCAGATAAATCGAATAAAGAGTGTAATATCTGGTCAGTCGGCTCACGCCGTCAGTGTTATGAGTGTAGTAAGCTTGCCCACTTCCCAGTGCTCATCACTACACACAAGCACAAATCCCCCTGTGTACCCCACAGAGTGCACTCACATAAAGCGCGCTACGGCCGCTCGAGTGATAACTGTAGGTCACGTGCCCACACTTCAGCGCTCACACCTACACAGTGCTCGCTCTGTCTCACACGTTTGGGGACCAGAACATTCTGCCACTGGCCGTGTGTTAATAAAGAGCCCTGTGCCCGCTACACAGCGCGCACACTCTCATGTAAACACGTACGAGTCAGCCACCGGCTGTGTGATAATAAAGAGCTCTGTGCCCGCTTTACAGCACGCACACTCTCCGATAAACATGCGCGAGCCCGCCCCGCTTCCGCGCCGCGAGCCGTCACACACAACGCTCTCTCACAGCGCCGTTCAGCCGGCTGCCGCCATCAGCGAACCCCCGTTCCCCCTCACTGCCACTGCGCGACTCGCGCTTACACCGCCACAGATCCCCCGTCCCGCGCTGTGCGGCGGGCGAGACTCAGAGGCGATTCGACCCCTAGCTATGAGTGCGAATGCATGGAAAGCTATTCAGGGAGTGTCGAAGTGGGTACTGAACACAGTGATAAAGGGCTATTCGCTTCAATTCGCTCGCCGCCCTCCGCGCTATCGCGCTCGGGCCGAGACTATAGTGAGAGCGGATGCAGCGCATCTGCTTCACACAGAAATAGCGAATTTGCTGCACAAAGGGGCGATAGAACGGGTTCTCCCTCCGGGTTCCGAGGCAGGCGTATACAGCCGCTATTTCCTCGTACCCAAGAAGGGCGGAGCACTCAGACCTATTTTGGATCTGAGATATTTGAACAAAACGCTTATGAAACGGCCGTTCAAAATGCTCACAACCAGTCAAATCCTCGCGCAGATTCGCCCGGGGGACTGGTTCATATCTCTCGACCTGAAAGACGCGTACTTTCAGATTCAGATTATACCCCGTCACAGGCCATTCTTGAGATTCGCCTTCGACGGCCAGGTATATCAGTACACCGTCCTGCCGTTCGGCCTATCCCTGGCACCCCGTACATTTACGAAGTGCATGGATGCGGCTCTCGCACCCCTGAGATCGAGGGGAATGCGAATCCTGAACTATCTGGACGATTGGCTCATTATAGCGCACTCAGCGGAGGAACTAGTTTCCCACAGAGAAGCGCTTCTCGGTCACCTGCAAAGCTTGGGTCTTTCCGTGAACTGGGACAAGAGCTCTTTAGCCCCCAGCCAGTCTATCACTTTTCTGGGTATAGATCTGGACTCGGCGGCGATGACGGCCAGACTGTCCGCACAGCGCGCGCGCTGTGTTCGACACCTCGCCGCCTCCTTTCAAGAGGGAAAAGTTTTTCCATTGAAAACTTTTCAGAGGATGCTGGGCCACATGGCATCAGCAGCAGCTGTCCTGCGGTTGGGTTTACTCCGAATGCGTCCGCTTCAACGCTGGCTAAAAACAGAAATGCCCCGCAAAGCATGGATTTCAGGCCGTGCTCCAATCAGAGTGACTCAGCGCTGTGTTACAGCCCTGCAGCCCTGGCTGGCGGCCGAATGGTATCAGCGGGGAGTGTCGATGGGAACCATCGCACACCGCAAAGTGATCTCGACAGACGCGTCCAACATGGGTTGGGGAGCGACTCACGAAGGCAGTCCGATTTGCGGCCCGTGGTCGAATACGGAGAAAGACCTTCACATAAACTGTCTAGAGATGCTGGCGGTCGAGAAAGCGCTGAAGCACTTTCTACCGCTTCTACGGGGACACCATGTGCTGGTTCGCTCGGACAACATGTCAGTGGTGTCTTACGTGAACCGCCAGGGCGGAATCAAATCCAGAACCCTGTCCTCCTATCCTGGGCTCAAGGCCCGTTGCGCTCCCTAAGGGCAGCTCATGTACCCGGTCGCTTGAACGACGGCCCGGACAGACTGTCCAGGGACAACGTTCCCCCAGGGGAATGGTCTTTACACCGCCAGACGATACAGACGCTTTGGCGTCGTTTCGGCGAAGCGGAGATCGACCTTTTCGCCACGAGCGAGAACGCTCAGTGCCAGAGGTTTTTCTCGAAACAGGAGGACGCACTGGCCCAGACCTGGCCCAGCGCTCCGCTGTACGCGTTCCCACCGATCTCGATGCTACCTCAAGTGCTAGCGAGGATCAGGGAGGCGAACTGCGCAGTGCTCCTCATAGCCCCACGCTGGGTAAACCAACCATGGTTCCCCGAGCTAATGAGACTGGCAGACACAGCCCCATGGCCGATTCGGGTGAGGAGAGATCTCCTCTCTCAAGCCCGAGGCTCGATTCTGCATCCCCATCCAGAGCACTGGTCTCTGCATGCGTGGATAATCAACGATTACTCGTTGGCCTGCCAGAAGGGGTAATTAACACGATCACGCAGTCCAGAGCCCCCTCGACGAGGCGGCTCTATGCGTCTAAGTGGTCAGTGTTTAACAAATGGTGTGTGAATATGGGTTCTAATGCTCGGACCTGTGGAGTTCCACAGGTATTGAAATTTCTCCAAGAGATGTTGGACGCGGGCAGGTCCCCCTCCACGCTCAAGGTTTATGTCGCGGCCATAGCAGCGTTCGCTGAGTCGACGCGCGGCCGTGCACTGGGCAGAAATGAACTCATTACCCGCTTTCTACGCGGGGCCAGGAGAATGAACCCTCCGCGGCCCCCGTCGGTTCCTATTTGGGACCTGTCTCTGGTCCTGGAGTCCTTAAAAGCGCATCCCTTTGAGCCTTTGGACTCTGTGGAGTTGAAATACTTAACGCTTAAGACCGTTTTTCTGCTAGCTCTGGCTTCAGTTAAACGTGTGGGAGATTTACATGCGCTGTCCGTCAGCGCGTCGTGCCTCGAGTTTGGACCTAATGACTCGTTAGCCATTCTCAAACCGAAGCACGGCTATGTCCCCAAAGTGTTAGGCACTCCCTTCAGGACTCAGGTCGTTACCCTATCGGCCCTGCCGTCCTCCAGCAGTGAGGAAGGGGTTAACCGCCTTTGCCCGGTCAGGGCGTTAAGGTGTTATGTGACGCGCTCTGCAGCCTTCAGGTTCTCAGAGCAGCTTTTCGTTTCGTTTGGCGGGCGCACCAAGGGTCGCGCCGCTTCGAAACAGACACTATCCAGATGGATAGTAGACGCGATTGCAGCAGCTTATGCGTCCAAAGACCTGCAATGTCCGTTAGGCATACGGGCTCATTCCACCAGAGGCATGGCCTCATCGTGGGCATGGTCCAGTGGGGTTTCCATTGATGACATTTGTAGGGCGGCGGGCTGGGCGTCCCCCTCCACATTTGTTAGGTTTTATAACCTGGAAGTTCCCGCTATGCAGGCTAAACTTCTGTCAGTCTAGTCGTGTTTCATGTCCTGCCCAAGGGTCAGGCTGTATTACCGATTAGCTTGTCTGTTGAGCTGCACGCTCAGGGTATCAGTTACATGAACCGGCAGTGCCGTTCTGTGTTTTTTCCCTATGTGTGCTTATGAACATGCGCTGGCCCGCACCGCTGGCCACCTGTTTTAATCACCTCTATGTTTTTTCTATGAGTCATATGTGATTGTTAGGCTCGCACGGCGTGGACAAAGGGTTCCCGCTGCGTAAGCACAGCTTACGCAATACGAGAGAACCTCTCGTAAGAGAACGATACTTGGTTACTCACGTAACCTCGGTTCTCTCTAGAGAGGGAACGAGTATTGCGTTCCCTGACCGTGCTGAGCCTATCGCTCGTGTCGCTTCAGTCGACAGAAAGCAGAGAATATAGCCTACGAGCCTTCCTTATATACGCTCTGACGCCGCCCATTCTGGCGGGCTGTGAAGCGCGAGCTCGCGCGCGCCCTCATTGGGCGTGACGTCACGCCAGGCTCACTGGTAGGCTTAAGCAGTTGCCGCGCGGCAGCCAATGAGCGCGCAGTATGCCGCTCTAGCTCAGCTGCCTGCAGCCGCACTGCGTTGACAATATATGAAATTAAGGATAATTTTTGGTTTCAGTATCTCGAGAAAAGAAGGCTTTTCCCGCTGCGTAAGCACAGCTTACGCAATACTCGTTCCCTCTCTAGAGAGAACCGAGGTTACGTGAGTAACCAAGTATCGTTTTGTCAATATGGGACCTTTAAAACAAAAACAGGCAAAACAAATAAATGTTTTAATAAACCGTTTCTGTGATCAGTGAGATCTTTTTCTGAGATGCAATACAATATTTAACAGTTTTTATTGAAAGTACCTGCATCCTGGAGGAAAATCTCCATCTCTTTTTTTCTCCATTTATTATTATAATTTTTTTTTATTAAACACTTATTTACAAAACACAATTTACAAAATCTCTCGTTGGGAGACTTATGTGCAGAACATAGTTAAACACAGTTAAACAGAACAAATTTCGATAAAGAAAATAAATACAAATAAATGTAAAATAAATTAAGCAAAGGCACTTCCGTCCATAAGGCATGTCAAAGTTGTTCACATACTGTCCTCAGTCTTCATATATTCTTAAAATAAAGTTACATGGAAGCTTTACAAGTTATAATGACAAATATTTTGAGACATCTTCACATAGAGAGTAAATGTTATCACTGGAGTCTTTCAGAAGTTTCAAAGAAGCAAAGTATTCCTTCAGTTCAATTTTAAACACCATTAGGGATGGATTTTTGTTTTGCCATTTACATTTATGAATATGGTAATTACCCATAATTGTTATGATATTGTAAATTCTAAAAAGTTCCTTCGGAATGTTTTCATTACCGAAAAGAATTTGCTCTAACTTTAATTGTGTAATTCTCTCCATTTTTGTTTCCAGCCAATTCATGACATCTTGCCAGAATCTTTTTATCACTGGACAAGAGAAAAACAAATGTTCAATAGTTTCATCTTCCTGGGAACAGAACACACATGGCTCCACTTCAAAACCAAATCTCTTTTTAAGCATGGCTGCTGCTGGATAATATCCATTTATAATTTTGAATTGCATTTCTTTGATTTTAGGAGGTATAGGCCATTTCATGAATTTGATGTATTTATTTGTTATTTTGTCATCATAATGCCTTATTTTTATATTTTGGTCAAAATCATGAAATAGTTTACATTTGAATATTTTGAATATATTTTCTAATACAATTATTGTTACATTTTTCACTATTTAGGGGAATTTGGTTTAGTTGCAGTTTAGGCAAATTTATTTGACTTTTGGAATAATGTAAATAGTTTTGTATCATATTTAATAGGGCTATTGGTATTGTTTTACATACCTTATTATAATCCCTTATTAAACTTTGTATATTAAATTTTGTTTTAAAATCCGTAAACCTAAGAAAATTACCTTGTTCATCTAATATATCTGTGATGAAAATGATTCCCTTTTCAAACCAATTTCTGAAAAAGTGTTTTTCTACTTATTGTTATCACTCTGTTGTTCCACAAGGTGGAGCCACACTGTAAAAAAAAAGTGTAATTTTACAGGTAATTGTCTGTATTTTTTTACAGAATTTTACCGTTTTGTCATTATACAGCAAATATCTGTAAAATAAAAGGCATTTGCTGTAATTTAAAGGTCCATTGCTAAATTTACAGGTAATTGCTTGTATTTTGGTTTTACAGCAATTTTACGTTTTTTAAAAGGAACTTGTCTGTATTTTTACAGAGTTATGTGTAATTTTACAGAAATTATTAAGTAATATTTTACAGATTTTTTCTGTGAAATTAGAAAACAAAGAAAAGAAGGTATAACAGCGGAAATCAGCATCTATTCAATATGTTTTCCTTACAGATTATTAAGCATGTGGGAGCTAAAGTGAGTTTTTTTTAAGGTTAAATAAAAGTATTTGTAGGCCCTACCATAGACTGTGATTTGTACATACAGTACCCTACATAGACTACAGTAGGCCTGAATTATTTTTTATTTCACATTTTATTTTATACTCATTTTGATCATTATTTCATTTTCATTCTCCCATAATTTCATGTATATTTTATGAATATTTTTCCAAATCTCCGTTGCTGCACATTCAGGGCTTTGTGTGTTTGTGTGTGTGTGTGTGTGTGTGTTTGTGTGCGCGCGCGCGATGACGCAGGTTCAAATTCATTTTAGTGATGGGAAGTCCGGTTCTTTTCCGCGAACCGGTTCTTTCGGACAGTTCGTTTCAATGAACCGGTTCAAAAAACCGGTTCACCAGTTCTTTTACGTCATCACGTAATGACGTCAATTCTATCATCCCGGCGGATAAATATACATTCAAATAAAGGCATTTGTAATCATAAATTCAGTTAAATTATAGTACTCATCTTCATAATCATCTTGGATAGGTTTCTTTTACGTTTTGAGAATGAACCCTGTAGGCCTAAGGCGATGCGCAAACTCGGATGTTTTACATGTCTTAAAGTGAATAAACTGTCTTCATCATTTTTATTTAATTTGTAATTAAATAAACTTACATTTCGCCGAATTCGGCCCCTCATTCAAGTCCTTGGTTCACCCGTGCTCATGTATCAGCACAGCACATAGACAGTATAAACAGCATCAGTTGGCCAAAAGAAAGTTCGGTTCAGAGACGGTGCGATCACGCATGCGCAGTCTCTCCAGCTCGTCGGTTCTCGAACGTGTCCGAAAGAAACAGTTCTCGGTTCTGTGCTGGTGATCCGAGAACTGCTGCAACAACCAGTTCTTGACTCGAGAACCGTAGCATATGCCTGTGTGTGAGCTGAGAACTACTGAAACCTTACTAGGCTATAGCCTTATTCAGTCAACAAAACTAAAAACTTGATGCATATCTGTTTAATACGTTAATGTTTTGATTAACACATTATAAACTTTTACTTTGCACCCTTTAAAACCTTGGCAAGAGTTTACGTCAAAAATGTATATCAACTTACTTAGAAATTAAATGATCTGTTCCAGAAAATAATGTTTTATTATAATAATAAATGTTTAGTTTTACAATCCATTCTTTGCGTTTCCAATCTTTAAAATAATACAGTGAAAAGGCAGTAGCCTATGTGATAAACATGTTTCTAACATGTGTTATTTTGTCAGCAGCAGTTTTAACATTAAGTGACATGGCATCTGACGCACAGAAGCCAATGGCACATGTCACTATGCGTATTGGCACATCCGGTGGCACATCCGGTCTTCATTGGCATGTGCCAGTGGATAGTGGCATGTGTCACTGACATTATTGGCATGTGCCAGTGGTGGATAGTGGCATGTGTCACTGACATCGCGACACACTGACACTGACATGACACCTGACTGACACCGAGTCGCGGAACATGTCACCGTGTTGCGACACTTCCAGTAGTGACTGACAGATTAATCGAACACCTAGTACTGACGTAATTGTGGCACAAAATCCTAAATAAATAGCCTAATTTTGTGATATTTAAAATATCAATTAAACGAATTTAAAGTGCATTAATATTTTTTCAAACGTGTTATTTGTGTCACGTCTGTATTTGATTGGTATGTGCCACTAAATGTTTTGTAATACCAGAGCTACTTTATGTTGTTTATCTCGCAAAGTCACAAACTGCCCATTCTAGGAAAGACGCGAAATAAATCTATCATGGGTCACTACGAATAACGTATTAACAGTCGCGTCCATAAACCTTTATTTTTGCGTGATGCTGCACAGACGCACGCCAGTAGGTGTCAGTATAAGTGAGTGTAACACTGGCCAGCGCAAGATTCTCATCTGTGGCTTTAATATTTCAAGTCCTTCCAAAAAGTGTAAAAAAATTAATTATTAAAAATCATTTGTTTGTTAGGCTATGTATCTGAAAAGGAGTATACCGAGCTACTAGCAATATTCTTTATTTATACAAGTGCAAAAAAGTGCTCAGTGCATTTTAAAAATTCAACAAACGTTCGGTCGCGCAGGACCTTCCTCAGTACCTTTAATATTTCAAAAATAATTGTATGGAATTATTCAATAAATAAAATATTTTATTGGTTGTACAAATTAACTATGTGCATTATATGTTACATAATCTACATTATACTCCGGCAGACAGCTGCAGGTGTCACTACTGGAGGTGCCACAACATAAAGAGACATGTCAGTTTTAGTGACACAGGCCAACTGGCATGTACTAGTGGATATTGGCATGTGTCACTAAAACGTGAGATGTGCCAAATGGATTGCGTCATATGCCACTTGCATAACAATTTGCTTTATGCTGTCAAAAAATGATTTATAACATCGCTAAGTTAATGTGTAGCCTACAACATACATAATTCGATCAAATTATTTTTGAAATATTAAAGCCACAGATGAGAATCTTGCGCTGGCCAGTGTTACACTCACTTATACTGACACCTACTGGCGTGCGTCTGTGCAGCATCACGCAAAAATAAAGGTTTATGGACGCGACTGTTAATACGTTATTCGTAGTGACCCATGATAGATTTATTTCGCGTCTTTCCTAGAATGGGCAGTTTGTGACTTTGCGAGATAAACAACATAAAGTAGCTCTGGTATTACAAAACATTTAGTGGCACATACCAATCAAATACAGACGTGACACAAATAACACGTTTGAAAAAATATTAATGCACTTTAATTCGTTTAATTGATATTTTAAATATCACAAAATCAGGCTATTTATTTAGGATTTTGTGCCACAATTACGTCAGTACTAGGTGTTCGATTAATCTGTCAGTCACTACTGGAAGTGTCGCAACACGGTGACATGTTCCGCGACTCGGTGTCAGTCAGGTGTCATGTCAGTGTCAGTGTGTCGCGATGTCAGTGACACATGCCACTATCCACCACTGGCACATGCCAATAATGTCAGTGACACATGCCACTATCCAGCTGGCACATGCCAATGAAGACCGGATGTGCCACCGGATGTGCCAATACGCATAGTGACATGTGCCATTGGCTTCTGTGCGTCAGATGCCATGTCACTTAATGTTAATACCGCCTCTCTATTTTGTTACACTTCGTCCCTCTGAAAAAATTGCACGCATGCTCAGCTCATCAGCTCATCGGTTCTCCGTATCGAACGTGTCCGAAAGAAACAGTTCTCAGTTCTGTACTGGTGATCCGAGAACCGCTGTACCTGTACGGTAGTGCGCGCATGCTCAGTATCAACTGCTCGTGCTCATCACTTCTCTCAGCACAACATGTCTCAGTTCAGTGAACTGTTGGATTTACTGGAGTAACATATATGCCTACTCCGGGATATTGGTTTATTTTGAGTCGAAGGGACTGTCGAACTCAGGCATGTCCGAAAGTGAGTAACTTTAGTAACTTGTTGTGGATCAGTGCTGACGCAAGACGCGAACTGTTTCGAACGATTCAGTCCGATTTAGTGTACTGGTTCGACCAGTTCACTAAAAAGAACCGGTTCAAAAGAACGATTCGTTCACGAACCGGACATCACTAATTCATTTCCGCTGTTTACTCCCGCCCACAACGGTTAACGTTGGCTGATCAGTCGAGTTTGGGCAAGCGGGAGATTTGAATTCAGTCTACTCTCGTGAAGTGGATTGTGAGATCAACAGGGGTTCAAAGCAATCGTATTCGTCAAGAGCAGCCGTGAGCAGGAGCTCTGTTTTTAGTCAGTCCGTTTGTATTCTTCGGAAATAACGCCCTTTTCAGTGAGCCTTGTTCATCACAGCGGACATCATGCCAACCGATCACCGGCTGAGGTAAGAGTCTCATTATACTAAGTTACATGTGAACGATATTTTATAGTACATTTGTGTTAAGTTTACAGTTTTCAAGCTAACGTTAGCATTCTTAAATTATGTTCAGTTAACTGGCGAGAGCTGAAGGGCAAAACACTATGTAACTTAGCATGCGTCTTTACATTTTCCATCTGTTTTAAGAAAGATCAGTTGAACCTACACCTCAAAAGACCTAAAACGAGCTTTCGTAGACTTGTTATACATCAAAGTCCGTTTAATTGTATATAAAATCTTCGTTAATACGCGATAGTATCTGTCAGTAAATCAATCTCTTAAATGGCGGGACATTTTGAAACACTGTCTGGAAGCTGAAAACTCTTCTCTTAAAAAATATCCTTGGTTTTAATTATAGTAAAATTATAGTAACCACGTTTTTGGCGGATTTTTATTACTATTTTTAATAACCACAGTTATACTACAAATAGGCCTACCATTTTTTTGTTTGTTTCTTTGTGGTTAAACCATAGTTAATTTTCGTAAGGGTTGACGTGGCTATCTAAGTTAGACTGTTAAGAAAACGAATTCAGTAAATACTGTAACTTACTTGATACAGGAAAGCACATGAGACTAGAATATGAACACAACATGATAAATTGCATATTCTGGCTGCATCTGCTTGCCAACACGTAACGTTAGCTATAGAATGCATAGGCCTACATGTGCATATTAGGCTTATAAAATAAAAGTTGATAGAATGTTTGTGTTCTGATGAAGAAATGAACTTATCTACATTTTGGATGAACTGGGTTCATCATAGTAGCCTTTTTCATATGATACTTTTGATCATTGGTTATGAAAATTGCATTGATCAAGATGAACAGAAAGTTAACTTACACCCCTAGGTGTCTCAGCTCAAACCTTCACTATTAGCCTTTCCTGCTCAGCTTCCAGATCATAGTCAGTTGAGGTTTTGCATTGTCCCAGTGGAACATATTCTGACATGTGTAAATGTAATACTGAGTGGTTAATTTTTTTTTGTGTGATTTCAGGTCAAGTGGAAAGCAGAATGATCATGGCAAACAAGGTATGGGAAGAAGTAATTTAAAATATTGTTATGGCTGAGTCATCTGATTCCATATGATTGCACTAAAAGTGGCAGAACATTTAATTTGTTTTATACTGTATTTTCCCATATGAATATTCATTTGATCCTTTGTCAGGCCACTGTAGCTGCACAAGGTTTGGTTTTACTACAGTAAGACCACGATTGTGTTAGATTCCACCCATCTATTTATTTATTATTATTATTATTATTTTATTTTTTTGTAGTGTAACTAGGCTCTGTCATTTAGAAACATGACTTTTCCTATCACTTAATGACACATATCTCTACCTTTCATTCCAGCCAGAGGATCTGATGGTTGCTGCTCGCATCTCAGCCTACCTGATGGAAAATTAGGGCTGCACGATTATGACAAAAATCATAATTGTCGATTATTCCCTTGAAATTGTAATTGCGATTATTAATTACGATTATCACAATTTACATTGTATATATATATATATAGGCATATTATTATACATGTTTACTTAAAAATTGTGAACACACACACTGTCCCCCTTTACGTAACATACACATAAATTGTAAGAATATGACTAATAGTAAAGACTACTAAGAAATAAACATTAGGCCTATGCTAAAGCTATTAAATAGCAGTCCCAAACTAGCTTTTGTTAATACAATGTTGGTATGAGCCACCAAAGTCATTTAAAATATAAAAAACACAAAGTGAAAATAAAGTGGCATTTTGGGGTTAATACACTGATCTATATCGAATGTCATTATATAGATCAGTGGGTTAATATTAAAACGACAGTTACCATGGTGATACACAATACTAACTAGAACTGTTAATGAAACATGGAAACTGCTCCTGGCGAATAGAATGAAAATCATCCCTGCATGCAAATCCTTCTCAGCTAACACACGACGTACCAGTAACGTGATTTATTGGTATTTTACTTTTGTGACTTACCAATTTACAACGTAACAACGTTGCATGCTCGTAGTTTCCTTTGCACTTTATACACAGCGCGCGCGGCCACATTTGCGCGTGCAATTGAAGAGTGTGCGCTACGAACACAGTAGCCTATAACGGCTGACATGACAGGAACGTCCGTTTTTCTGAGGTGAAGGACTTTATTTCAGCGTACACATACGTCGCTGCCTGGTAGTTCCCTACTATTGTGCTGGGTTTTCTGAAGTAGTTGTGATTTGCCTCTCATAACATGCTCTAAATGCACGCAGAGTGGATTTTTTTTTTTTTGTAATCGCGGCTTAGAAATTCGATTAATTGTGCAGCCCTATTGGAAAATTCTTGCTGGATGAATGACCTTCACCTTCAACTCAACCTTGCCAAGACAGACCTGCTTATGGTTTCAGCCAAACCATCCTTGCTGTGTGATCCTGCTGATTTGCCTTATACAACACCAGAAAGATCCGGCCTTTCCTATCGGAGCCACACAACTCCTTGTCTAAGCTCTTGTTCTATCCAGACTGGACTATTGTAATGCTCTCCTGGCAGGCCTTCCAGCATCAGTCAAACCTCTGCAACTGATCCAGATGCTGCAGCAAGACCTAAACTCACTGCTTCAGATCTATGTTTGTCTCCAGAAGCTTGTATTCTGCAAGTGAACGGCGCCTTGTGGTGCCATCATTCCAAAGAGACAAAATCACTTTCACTGACCTTTCCCTGGACTGTTTCCTGCTGGTGGGATGAACGGCGCAACTCAACACATTTTCAAGAAACTGCTAAAGATCCATCTTTTCATAAACACTTGACCCAATAATACTAAATCTTTGTTTTAATAAAAAATAAATAAAATTGTGCACTGTGCTACACTAACTGGGACTTGTCACTGCACTTGTTGCTTCTATTGTTCTCTTAATATAAATATAAAGTCTTTTTTTGTGGATATTTTTACATGTTCTAAATGATATACTAAGCCTGTATTTCCTATCATTCACGTATATTGATGCTCAGTGTTTGTTTAATGAGTAATACTGTAAATGTGCAGGTATTCCGTACTTGTAGGTTTAGTTAATTTAACAGAAATTGATTGTACATTTGCTATTATTAAGTGCTTAATTAGAGATTGGTCAAAGTTGTGAAACTGGATCTGCAAAAAAATAAAAACTGTAAATATACAAACTTTGTATTTGAATTTATGGACTTATTACATTTTTATACATAACTTCATAGTTATTTTACACAGAAAAACTATATATTAAAAGATAATTACTGTAGATAGACAGAGCATTATTATAAAATAACTTTATAAAACCCTAAATTTACAGTTTAACCTTAAAGTTAAATGCTCTTTTTATGTAATTTGACATAATTTATCTGTTTTTCCACGGTTTAATAAGCCATTATTAACAGTAATGTACTGTAATTTAATTAATTTTGACTGTAAAGTCAATTCTGTATTTTTACGGTTTTTGCCTGTAATTTTGTGAAATGGTAATTTGCTGTAATTTAACAGAACCCGTCTGGAAACTTTGCTGCCAGAGATTTACCGGTTTTTTACGGGATTTTTTTTTTACAGTGCATGTGGTGTAAAATTATGAGTAAATACCATCTTCCAGTAATGAAGAACTTGTTTATGATATTCAGACAGTTTTACTGGCAATTTGGATACCTCGAAATTGCACTTTAAAAGAAACTCTAAGCCTCCCACTTTATCAAAAAATATTTTTGGGAATATGATACCATAGAGAATCAGGTTTATCTAAAAAGGCTTTTACCCAGTTAACTCTATAAACTCCAACCATAGATTCAAAATGAATTGTTTTTAACCCCCCTTTATTATAGTCCTTTACAAGCTGAGATTTTTTGATGTAGTGCGTTTTATTACGCCAGATGAATTGGTAAATTATAGTATTTGCTTTTCTTATGTTTTGTGAACTAATATAGAGAGAATAGCTTGGGTAAATTAATTTAGAAATCCCTTCTGATTTTGACAATAGGTTACGTCCTAAAATAGTTAAGTCTCTTGTTAACCAATGATTTAGGTTTCTTTTTATTTCTTCAAATTTCTCTGTGATATTTTTGGATTCTCTTATTGCCACGTTTTTGGTTAGATGAATACCCAAGTATTTAACATCATTCTTAACTGTAATCATCTCCAAGTCTGTCTCAGTGCAATTATACAAAGGTAATATTTCACATTTTTTTTAGATTAAGGTAAAGGCCTGATGCCCTAGAAAAAACAAAAATCGCATTTAAAGCCTTCTGAAGAATTGATTTGTCCTTTAGAAATATCACTGTATCGTCAGCAAATTGGCTTATTTTCAGTTCAGTGTCACAAACTTTTATCCCTTCAAGGTCTTTATTATTTACTACAAAATAGGTCAAAAGCTGCGTACAGAGAATGAATAATTTTGGTGAAATTGGGCACCCTTGTCTTATTCCAAAAGAGACATTGATTCTTGGAGTGATGTCTGATTGAAGTGAAATATAACTGTATATCTGGTCATAAAACATTCTGATTACCTTACAAAAGTTGTTGCCAAACCCAAAAAGTTGGAGCGATTTCAGTAAAAAGTCATGTTCGATAGAATCAAATGCCTTGAAAAAATCAATAAACAATATTAGGCTTTCTGTGTTAATAAGGCTCTGGTAATCTAACATGTCCATAGTTAGTCTCACATTGTTATGAATATGTCTACCTTTAATAAAAGCTGACTGAAATTCATCTATTAACTTGTTCAAGACATTTTTTACTCTGTTAGCATATACCAAAGCTAGTAATTTATAATCATTGCAAAGTAGAGTTATAGGTCTCCAATTATCTAATAGTAATAAATCCTTATTGGGTTTGGGCAACAAGGTTATCAGACCAGTTTTCATTGTTGGGGATAACTGACCATTTTTTTATGCAATCGAGATACGCATTAAATAATACATTTTTAATATCTGTCCAAAAAGTCTTAAAAAATTCTATAGATCATCCATCAATGCCCGGTGATTTACCGTTTTTCATTTGTTTTAAAGCTGTTTCAATTTCTGTTAAGGTTACATCTCTTTCTAGTAAAAATTTATCTTCATCTGTTAGTTTTGTTACATTTTCGTTTACACTTTTCATAAAGGCATCACAATCGTCACTCTGAAATTTTTTCTTCTATAAGTTGCTATAGAATTGACATACTTCCTCTGTTATTTTATTTGTGTCTTAAATGATATTTCCATTTTTGGTTTAATTTTGTTATACATTTTTTAGTCTGTCTCCGTTTTTCAAGGCTATAAAAATATGCTGAGTTTTTTCCCCTGCTCAATCCATTTGGCTTTTGATCTTACAAAGGCTCCTTTTGCCTTCTCCAAGTATATAACATCTAATCGGTTCTGGAGCATGTGTAACTCTTGTGTCTCTTCTACAGTTATGTTAGGTTTTCCACATAATAAACTTATCTTTTCAACTATTTCCTTTTGTTTACGTTTACGGTTGTCGGCTATTTTCTTTCCAGTTTCAATAGCTTGTTGCTTTACTCGAAATTTAAACCACTCCCATTTACTTATATCTGACAAATCCATGTTATTAGTTTCAAGACATATTATTATCTGGCTACAGAAAAGGTATTGTTAAATTTCCAAATATTGTTTGATTTTTGTTTTTGTTTGACTATTGAGAGTGACAAACCAATAAGACAATGGTCCGTGAGAGAAGATGATTGAATATCACATTTTGGTGTAAGATTAGTAATATTTGGAGACACAAGCTAATAATCTAACCTTGAGCATAGATTAGCATCTGCTGGGCTGATCCATGTAAATTGCATTGTTTTTGGGTGTGTCACTCTCCAATAATCTACCAAGTTATTGGATAAACAAAAATTGTTTAACCTGTCATTATATTCTGGTTGTAACGCCTTGGGAGGTTTTCTGTCAAGCCAGGAATTAGGTGCTATGTTAAAATCACCTCCTATTATTATGCTTTCCGTGCCATAAGTTGCACTTCATTCCCTGATAGCTTGAGTTAACTTTAACTTTATCATATTTCTATTGAGAGACCTGTTGTTGTACCCATATACACAGGGCCGTCGCTAGTGGGGTGAAAGGTGGTGACAATTATAGCTGCCCCCACTGCCCAGTGGGCCCCACAAAATCCAGCAGTTATACTATATAGGCCCCTGTTGTATGAATAATTATAATATTTATATTAGTTGTATGCCTGAGATTTAAATGAAAACCACAAAAACATGCAATTTGGTTAAATATTTTTTCCAAATATCTCTTACCTCCCTATAAATGGTTTAGTCCGATCTAAAGTATTTATTAATTATTCAGTCAGTGACAAACATCAGATGGACCCAATAAAATAGTAAGTCCCACCCCAGCTCGTGAACAGAGCCAATCAGAGTTGAGGCGGCAGGTCCTGAAGTTAACGATGAACTTGGTGGAAGAGCAGGAGATTGACTGACAAAATGTCGGGGAAAAGTAAACGTAAATCAGGGCACCAGAAGCGCCATGAAAAGAATGAGAGGGAGGCCAGGAGAGTTGTTGTATCCCAGTCAATCAAGACATTCTTAAAGACAGGTTGCATTGTTATTTCGGTGGGAATAAGAAAACTACCGTCTACAGCCTGTCGGTACTGTCACTCTTCATTAGCCTATCGGTGCGCACCACAATCGACCGAATGATTACGTGGTCAAAATTCCTATCTTTTTACACTATTGTAAATAGTTAAAAAATTGACACGAGTCACGACGCATTGCATTATGCACCGGACCTGCCGGCTGATGATGTATTTATTAAATCAAGAAAACACGAATACAACACACTGCACTTGAATGAATAAATTTTAGCTTTATTTAATAATATTATCTTTATTAAAAAATAAGACAATAAATGACTTTATTTTTTAAATTTGACTGCATTCTTGTCAATTTATAAATGTTTACTTTTTGATTTATGAAGTATAACAGACTGATGGGGGAAAAAACATTATTTTGCTGCTACTTTTTAAAAATTGGTTTTATTATTATTTAACAATTTATTTTTATTAGTTGTAATTTTTATATACATTTAACTTTTAAAATAAAGGTTTTACAACAACATCACCATCTTCTGTTATATGTGGGCCTCCATACTCATCTATTTACAGTATATGTTATCGGTGGAGGGTGGAGGGGGCCCACATCAATATTTTTTCAGGGGGCCCCGAATCCTCTAGCTACGGCCCTGCATATACATTAATCAAAATCATTTTAAAATCAAATACTTCCACCACAACCATTAGCCAGTGACCTGCTTCATCACTTTTATAATCAATAATTTTCCCTATAAACCTAAAAAATAAAATCATCACTCCTTCAGAATGAGAAGTTCCATGTGAACACAAAATAGTCTCCCCATTGTTGCTTCCAGAATTTTTCATCGTCCTTGTTAGAATGTGTCTCTTGTAACAAAATAAGGTTGGCTTTGACTTCCTTACAAAATTAAAAAGTGGCCTTACGCTTAATGTTATTCTTTAAACCTCGAACATTTAAAGAACTGAAAACAATAGACATACGAATGAAACAAAATACACGCTCTTAAATGCGCTTAAAAAATAGGATTTAAGGCAGGAATGAACAATCTGTCATAGATTTCAACTTTGACATTAACAGTAACAGTCCCCTTAATCAAACTTTCTGAATCAAGGTGATGACACTAAACTTAACCTGTAAAAGGTGCCTCCACTCTTTTTCCGTCTATAATAGCATACCCTTCCTTCAAGTAAGCTTTCTTCCCGTTGCGTCTGGCCTCCTGTACCGTCGGATACAGCTTTGCCCGGGCTTCACGATCTTCTTTTGACCAGTTTTTGATCAATTTGAGATTCCATCGTCTTCCGTATCGCTCGATTTCCCGGCATCTTTCCTTCAGCTCCTTGTTCTCTTTTGTCAGCCTATCCACTTGCGCATTGAGTTGAATTATTTCATTTTTATTTTCTGTCACCTCTTTTTCATTATTCTGGATGCGCTGTTCAAAGTTCTCAAACTTCCCTTCGAACGCATCCAGTCTTTCCTCAAATCTTTGTGACAGAGTGTGAATAGCATCATATATGCTTTCCATGCTTACTTCTTTTGATTCATCTCTCCTCTTCAGTTTCTTTGGATTTGGACTCTGTAACGGAGTGTGGTCGCTCAGAGGTTTTGCCATCTGCATCTCTTCTTCAACAAATTCGTCAAAACATGCCTCACGTATCCCGTCCACGCTGCAGTCATGTTCATTGAGGCTAGCTTGGTCCTGAGTGTTAGCCATTTTTTCCGAGTGTATTATTTTGTGCGTCTTTTCAAAAAAGTGTCTCACACTAGCCTTTTAAGAGTGTTATCTACCTCACAATGGCTTGAGGGGTGACTGTTGTTCAAAAATTAACTGTTTTGGATGTCAAAATCACTTTTTCTGTCGGACCCTGCAACTTTCCCTCCAAATCTCCATCTCTGGATCCTTGTGAATGAGCCATGATGAAGATACAGGAGAATCTGATGAGTTTGATCTCCTCCACTGACTCTGAATGAAGAAACATTCACACACTAAATTAAATGATTAAAATAAACAACATTCATAATTTAGCTGAACATATCTGGAGTGTGTGAGAAAAAGGATCATGTGACTGCGTTAACTCAAGCTCATTGGGCCTTCACACACACACACACACACACAAGTCGACCGTTGGATTTAGAATTTATGAAAAATAACTGACACCGAGAAATGCTGATCAAACATGTTCGGGTGAAAAAGAAAACAAACCCCGACCAACATCGACACACACTGATCCGATAAAATAAAAAAAAAACGTTTTTCTGTGAGGTGAGTTGGCCTATGCATGTTTACACATGTGCTATTAAACTTCTGATTTATCACAAACATCACCAAACACAAAACAGAAACCTTGAAGTGAAAGAAACCTTTAATTAAAGATTTTATATCAAACAAACAATCACGTCAAATGTCCTCCAGAGATTCATATTAATATGAGAAAGTCACACATGAACACTCACCCTGATCAAACTTTTACATGACAGGATCTCTAATCCTCCAGCTTTAACATCATAAATATACACGTAAATTCCTTCTTAAACGTTGATAAACACTTTGATGCTCTGTTTTCCCGTATCGTAGCCTATTCATATTTTTCCTGCTCAAAATAGCGACAGGAGAACTTTAACTTTCTATGTGTGACGAGAGAGAGAGAGACGTAAACAGAGACGCGCGTTCACGAGAGCACCACGGCGCATGCGTGTGAGCGCAGACGTTGTTGCGTGATCGCTTGTTGGAGATAATATTAATATTTTGTATATAAAGTGGTCATTTTTTGGTCTTTTATTAATTCGTTTTGTGCTTTTGTTTATTCGTCAATTTGTTCACTCATTTGTTCATTATTTTGGTCTTCTGTATTTTTTTCAGTTCTTTGACCATTCTTGTCTGTTTTTATCCGTGTAATTTATCATGTTTTTTGTTTTATTTGTTAATCCTTGCCTTCATTTGTTCAGTTTTGTTTTTCATTTTTCTTTCTGCAAACGCAGAGTTCCTGATAATAAATCATAAAGAGGACTTTGTTTGATCACATCGTATGATATGAAATAAGTTTGTCATCATCCAATCATGTTTATAATTACATTTAGTCATTTAGCAGATGATTTTTTCAAAGCGATCAACAAATGTGGAACAATGCAATGTGACATAAACCTGAAAGAATCAGATTAAAACCACAGTAAAAACATTGTACATTTTTAACAGTTTTAATAAAACTTATTTAATTTCCCAGCAAGCAATCATTGAAACAATGTTGAGTCGATGTTGATGCATCAACGCTAACTGCATTGAATTAACATTAAGTTAATGTTAACGTTATGTTTTGCACCCGCAATTAATGCTGAAACAATGGTGAGATTTCAACAATAAATCAAAGGTAATGCCATTAAATCAACATTAGGCTACACTGTGTGTGATTCTTCCAGCGAGTTTATCTCCAGCTCTAATTAAACACACTGAAGCTGCTAATCAAGACCATCAGGATCAATGTTGGAGATAAACTCTGCATGAAGAGGAATAAACACCTCTGAACTACAGCCATTACTATAAACTATATATCAGCTCATTCCACAACAATAGCGTTCAAGCGACACGTTTATCTTGGACAATAAAAGAGCTTGGGTTTTTTCAGTGGATATTTCTCTAAAGCTGCAGATTCACCTTATGTAGAGCTTAATCTCTTTAAATATCACACAATAGCCGTGTCAGTCACTTTCTCATAAACACAAGATGTAGTTTGTTGTGATTGTGTTTCAGCAGGAACTTCTGAACTGAATGGAGATCAGTGACATTCATCACATTTAATAGTGATTCAGTAATATGAATGATTGGCTGATAAAGCAGGAATCAGGGAGCAGGAGATAAAGCACAGGAGAGCATCAAATCCCAGATCAGGGCTCTCATTTATAAAACTGTGTGTAGGATCCTTACAAAAAGTGTACGTGCGCCCGAAAGGCAAAAATGGCGTACGCCAAAAAATATTCAGACTTATAAAACTGTTCGTACGCCAGAACCTGCGCATAATTCACTTTATAAACTCCAGTCAGCAGAAGATTGTGCGCACATTCGTCTCCTCCCCGAAATAACGTTATCTATGTAGATCCTCATCTGCATATCATTTGCATATGATTATTCATCCACGTGATAACGTTTAACGGTACAATACACATTACATTAATAAAAATCATGTAGTTGCCTATCCTTGCCTTGTTTTTGAATACATAAATCAAATAGTGTAAAACACATTTCAGAGAAAGTTTTTCTCAATCTTTTCCACTGGCCGAATTGTATTTTTAATTGATTTATATTTTTAATGGAAACAGATAGGCCTTGGGCATTATTTGCACGAAACTATTTTCTCAGACAATTTGGTATTATCATGATAAGCAATTATCTCTGTGGTTAAAACATTAAAACACAGCACGCTACAGGAAAAGTGTTAAAAAACAATCGCATCCACAACAAATATTGTTATTGATTGAATATAATTTTTTTTTGTAACTTCTCAGTAATGATTTCGTGTTTAAGTGTTTAACTCCATTCATTTGAATGGCATATTTAATCTAAATGTTTATATCAGAAGTAAAACATAGTTTAAATCATTATTTTATTTATTTAAACTTATTTGCGTCAGTTTCACTAAACGGCCCAGCGCACTCGCTGGCGCGGACATTTAAGAAGGGATGGATATTTGCTTTAAGTGACAGGCTTGGTGAGTGAAATTATATTTGTATTATCTTTCTGTATATGTTTAATTTTCTTTAGATATTCTGTCTAAAAGTGACCAAAAAGACACTTAACTCCAGCTCACCATCGGTGTCGCCAAACTGCTCCATCTCCAAAACGTTTGTACGCATGGGTCAGAGTTTGCGTGCAGGTGCGCAAATTTTGCCGTTAAGTTTGTTTTTATAAATCACTATGCGTCGGAAGTGGCGTAAGCCCTATTCGACGGGACTAGTTTTCCAAACGACGTTTGAGTTACAATTCTTATCAACCTACGTCTGTGATTTCATGTACGGATTCGGACGGGACTAACATCTCTGTGTTTATTACCGAGGTAGGAGTGTCTGTGTTTTACATGTGGGCATTGCAGAAGATCACGTGTTCAGAATGCATGGATTGCGTATGGTCATATGGACCTCGCACTGAACACAATTTATGAAATTTGACCAAATGTATTTTGAAATTAAGTACTTTTAAAATTAAGCACTTCGAAATATAAAGTAAAACGTCCTAACGTATTTAGTGTTTTGTAAAATTTTATAAAAATTGTAGTATAAAAAAACTAAACATACATTTATCATCATGATTTTATAGCTGGGTTCTTATAATAAACCCACTGGAATAAAAAGTTTTAACTTATATAATTTACACGTTATGTAATTAAGTGCAGAAATGAAAGTAATCTTACCTGAAACTGATATTACAGTAGCCAGTCTTAACAGTTTACATGATTTGGCTCTTCTTGTTGATTTAATTTTTTTATTTCTTCGCAGTGTACCGAACACATCTACATCCATTACCGGTGCGCAAAAAGCAGAAACTTGAATACCGGCACGATAGCGAGAGATTGTACGGTAGTTCACGTTGACCAAAACACAAGAAAAAGCGTTTTGGATAAAAACATTTTTGGCAATCACAGACATTCGCATTCGGACGGGATTCGATTTCTCTGAGGACCGCCGAGTTTGACGAAAAACAGTAGGTAATTTGCTCTGGAATTTTTACAGAGGTCATGTGAGAAAAAGACAGACATGGCAGATTCGGACAGGATTAAAATCTCAAAGTACGTCTGTGAAACAGAAATTTCTCTAACGTCCCCCTGTGAAACTAGTCCCGTCCGAATAGGGCTATTGATCAGCTGAAGTCAGTTCAGTGTTGATTCAGTTCAATAACTGTGTAAAGTTCATCAAATATGAAACGAGTTCAGTTCAGCTATAAAGCAGTGATGTCATCATCCAGCTCAGTTCAGTTCTCCTCCAATAGTGTCAGTAGGCGCGATTCCATTAAGATTCGCGCAAAACCTTTGCGATTTTTTTGTTGTTGTTTTTTTTGGGGTTTTTTTCTAAATATCGATAAAACACTTGCAAAATGACGGCGTTTCCATTAACCGATGTTATGCGACTAAAACGTCATTTTTTCCTCTCGCGATAAGTCATTCCAAAAATCATGGCAACGGATGTTGGTAAGTTTATATATATATATATCACAGCCACGTACCACACTAGACATTATTATTATTATTAATGGAAGGGAACGTAGGCATGTTATCCAAGCATTAATGGCAAGGAAAGACCCTTATACTGTGAGCTGCACATATGAGGAGTTTCTGGGTTTTTCTCACTCATTTCTGCTCCGAGGTCTTTTTTGTGGCATTTCTTTGAGGTTTAGAATCCAATATTTCTGTCATTCTTTTGTCTTTTATGAATTCAATAAAAAGCTCTGTCTCGTATTCTGTCCAAACACACCGCGTTTGTCAAGTCAGGTGACCTGTAAATGCGCAAAAACTGTTTCCATTGGGCGTATTTTCAATTCGCAATTTCAATTTGCGCAACTTGAAGGGTAATGTAAACGCGGCTAGTGCCGTCAGATCAATAATAGTGCTGAATATGAAGTGTCGTAAACTAAGCAAGCAGTAGCAAGAACCCAAACTCCATCAGGAGACAGAATGGAGGAAAAACCTGACCAGTTCTCCTCTGGACAAACGAAGGAACATGGTGTGATTATGAGTCCAGGCTGCATCACAAGTCAGATTGTGGATTGATATGATTCAGAGTATTTGATTGAGCTCCTTCTGCTTGAAGATTGGGATTGATCACGCCAGCATTAGGTGTGAGGATCTGAAGCTGGTCATCGGGTCTGTGTGGAGGACTTGTCTGGTTCTCCTGGTCTTTGCTGAGGATCTGTGCCGATGACTGTCGAGTCCACGAGGTCTTCACAGGCGCTTTATCTCTAGGGCTCGTCTAGTTGTCCTGGTCTCTGCTGACCATGCTTTTATTACGTCTAGACTAGACTACTGTAACTCTTTATATGTGTGATTGGATCAGTCAGCTCTTCATCTCTTACAGTTAGTCCAGAATGCAGCAGCTCGGCTCCTAACTGGGACTAAACGCGTGAGCACATTACCCCAGTTTTAGCCTCGCTCCACTGGCTTCTGTCCGTTTCAGGATTGATTTGAAGATTTTATTGCTTGTTTTTAAGGTTTTGAATGGGTTGGCGCCTTCTTATTTCTCAGAGCTTTTACATGTGCGCTCTCCTGTCAAAGCACTGAGGTCGTCCAATCAGATGTTCCTCCATGTTCTGAGATCCTAATCTCTGGAAGAGTCTACCGGTTCATATAAGAACAGCTCGGACTGATGACATGTTTAAGTCGTTGCTTAAGACCCTCCTGTGTTCCTTAGCTTTCATTTCCAGTGGAGTTTTGCTCCTGTGACATTCTCTACTGTGTTTATGTGTTTATTTGTGTGTATCCTGACATTGTTAAGCACTTTGGTCAACTGTGGTTGTGTTTAAATGTGCTATACAAATACATTTGAACTTTGACTAATCCAGATCTCGCCATATTAAAACCAGACCATATTTCTCCTGGAGGTGAAAAGCTGTCAGACATCAGATGGAGTCGAGTTTGAGCTTTTACAGCGCTTGCATTATATTATTCTGTCTTTTACTGCATATGATAATTCATACTCAGAAAGTAGGACTGAAGTGACATTCATTTCAAGATGATTAGTAGTTAAAACATTACATAATGTCCCTGCATTGTTTTGCATTCTGTGACTTTTAGTCAAATAAAAGACAGTCATATATTTCGTCATTGAAGATTTCTTAAAATTAGTGTTAAAATATGGTCTCGTCTCGTTCTCTTGAACCCAATATCGTGTCACGTCTCGTTAGATCAGTGTATCGACACACTCCTAGAAGACACTAAATCTCATCTCAGCATTTCATAATTTACTCTCAACATCAACATTTGAGAGATTTATACCATTGGAACAGTTTTGATAAAGTTGGTGGTAAGATGTTTCTTCATTAATTAAAAATAATTAATAATAATAATAATTATATTAATTAATGAATTGTTATTTAATCATTAACTTGTTTTAAGTAATATTAGTAACCTATTAATATTATGTTGAAAATGCCTTTTTTTGTTAAATAATGAACTAAAAATGTATTTATTAGACATTATTTTCCCTTTATATTATACCGTACACTCTATAAACTTCAGATGACAGTTGGGACAAGATTCCCCTGAGAGAGTCTGAATTTAAATGTTTTTGTTAGTGACTTTATCATAACAATATTAAGGCACATTATTTAGAATCTATGACCTAATGTCTGAAAATAAAAACATTGTCTTGTAACATATTGCAATGATAACTATCAGAGAATAAGAAGCGAGGAAGAAATAGAGAATCATGGAGAATCCTGAAGAGACGGTGGACAAAGCAAAAGAGAAGCGGAAAGGTTGAAAGAAAGACATAAAAACAGGACAACATCCCAAAAGCCTGAAATCAGCTCCACATGAAGCGCTGGTGTCGTGTCTGTCAGGGCTCTCAGTAATCTGGGCAACACGGGGAGACCGGGGATGGTTGTAACACAGGTCAGTTGTAACAATTCCAATCTGTCCAATCAGGAACTAGTTACAAATCACCTGATTCACTTCGCACATGCTCAGTTTAGTTCTTATTCCACATGTGATTAAGTAGAGCCCTGTGGCAGACACAGCACATGTTTGAGTGGAAAAAACAATTTTGAGGCAAGAAAGTTACTTTTTTTTAAACTTTTTTTGTTTTTGTTATGGGAATTTCTGCTTTGTAGTTAAACTCATCAAACTTTTATTATGTTTATTGTGTGTCTGTGTAGATATTTTCCATGCAAGTTGTTAGTGCTAATGTTTTGCCTGTTAGCTGTAAGGTGAGCTAGTTCATGGCTACATGACTCTGGGTTAGTTGTAACAACAAGACTCTGGGTTAGTTGTAACAACAATGAAACGTTACAACCTACCCCAAGAAAATTTTGTTCAATTTATATATGTTTTATTTGAATTTCAGTATGCCTAGGTCTTGGAAGAGAAAGACAGACAGAGGGGTGTCTCTCACAATTTTGAGGAGAGCATCAGATGGGGCAAAGGGAAAGTCTATAAGATCTGTGGCAAAGTTGTATGGCATTTGCCATGTAACCTTGTACAGATTCTGTAAAAAGAGGAGGATGTTAGAAGAGAAGGGATCAGGTGAACTTCCGAGAGTAGGCTACCACAGTGGAAAGAGGGTCTTCACTGAGGAACAAGAAAAACAACTTACTGAGTATCTGTTGGGGGCAGCTGATGCATTTTATGGACTGTGTCCACGCGAGGTAAGTAGAATAAAGAGTAGAAATAGGGATAAAATAGGAGTTAGGAGAAAATCATCAATTTAGAATGGTGCCAGTGTAAAATATAGAGATGGATAGATGGGGGAAATATTGACAATACTGAAATTTGCATGTGATTAAAATTACAGGTGAGAGAACTTGCGTATCAGCTTGCTGTGAAATAGTGATGCGCGGGTTACCCGCGGGTCGGGTTGGGGCGGGTAAAGAAATTGTCACTTTATTTGCGGGGCGGGTCATTAAAAACAAAATAAAAAAATGTCAGCCTATATTAAATATTTGGAAATATCTATTTTCATATTCTATTAGGTTATTTGATAAGGTTACAATATGAAGGTCGCAGCAATGTGAATTGCGTGATGTGCCCAGGCGCCACGTGACACGTCACGAAAGCGGCGCGCCAAACAGATCCCAGCCTCCCACCGCCAGCTACAAAAAAGGAAAAAATAAAAGTGGAGATGGAAGACGAGGTGAGGGAGAAATTGAGGTCGGGAATTTACATCATTAAAAGAAAAGAAGGTCAGGCTGCTAAATCTAATGTTTGGGACAGGTTCTCAGAAATAGTTGCAGCAGGAGAAAACAGCAGTGTCGGCTATGTGAAGTGCAACTCGTGTGAAAAAATATATAAACACGAGAGCCACAAAACGGGCACTTCCAGCCTGTCAAGGCATGTTTGTGGTGGGTCTAAGAAAAAGGACGACAGTGGCACGTCTCAAAATATTACCGCTTTCCTCAAAAGTAAAGTAGTACCAGCACGTCAAGTCCGAGGTCACAGACGCTTGTGTTGAATTGTGCTGTCGAGACCTGCGGCCCTTCGACATAGTATCTGGAGATGGATTTCATACCGTAGCCCAGTGTCTAATTAACATTGGTTCACGTTACGGACGTGTGGATGCCAGCAGTGTACTCCCTCACAGGCAAACTGTGTGCGACAGAGCCAAAGCGACCGCGCAAGAAAAAAAAGAAATCCTCTCAAAGAAGATAAATAAAGCTCTGGATTGTGGCATAGCTATTACCACTGACATGTGGACTGATGAGTTCAACAAACGATCATACACGGCGTTTACTGGTCACTTCATTAATGACGACTGGAAATTGGAGAGTCGTGTCATAAGCACAGCTGAATTTGACTCTACTCTCAAAAAGACAGCGCACAACATCCACGAGCAAATTATTAAGGAGCTGCATGACTTTGGTATTGAACCTGCCAGCATATCAAAAGTAATGTTTGTAAGTGACCAGGGCGCAAACATAAAAGCTGCCCTTCGCAGCTACAAGTGGGTGCCGTGCACAGCCCATGTCATTAACATCGTTCTCAAACACACATTTGATGTAAGAGAGAACACGCCAACATATATGCGTGACGTGAATGATGTCATTGCAAAGTGCAAAAGCCTTGTGACATACCTGAAAAAATCCGGGACTGTAGTACAACTCCCACACACCGTGACACAGGAATGCGAAACCCGTTGGAACAGTAAAGTTGCGATGATGCAGTCAGTCAGTAAACAGTACCGTGAAATCCAACAGGCCTTGCAGGAGAAAGATCAGCTCCACAGAATGGATGGCATTCAGCTGGATGTGTTAAACACAGTTACTGAGTTTTTGCTGCCTTTTAGAACTGCGAGTGAAGAGTTGGAGGGTGATACGTATCCAACTATTCAGCTGGTCGTGCTTTGGTTTTTTAAACTGAAGAAACACTGCGAGCCCCAATACGGTGATCCGGAGTACATGGTTTATATTCGGGCACAGGCAACGCAGCTGCTAAACGAGAAAATGTCCATCAGCATCACCCACAAGCTTGGAACGTTTCTTTGTCCCCGTTTTAAGTCCCTGAAGATGTTTCAAGCGGAGGAGAGAAACGCTGTGTACGACCAGGCCAGAAGGCTTGTCAGGGAATTTGACAGTGCGCCGCTTACACCTCCAGCAAGTCTGAGGGAGCCAGAGCCGATGCCTCGAGGTGAGTATTGTAACACCAGAAAATAAATAGGCGTTTTAGCTATTGGTCTAATGTACTGTATGTTTTAAAGGTTAAATATTGTTATATTTTATTTGTAGTTGACGAGGCCGAGCGAGTCAAAAGAAAAAGAGACGAGTTTAGTGAGTGGGAGGATGAAAGTGAAGTTGCCGCCGAGAAAGACGAGGTTCAGTGCTACATTGAGGGACAGTTCTTCTGGGACAGAGAGGACATTCTTAGCTTCTGGCAGTCCCAGTCAATCGCCTTTCCTGTGCTTTCCAAGCTGTCAAAAATGATACTCTGTATCCCGGCCACAAGCGCATCAAGCGAGCGCACATTCAGCTCTGCTGGCCGGGTGCTGGAGTCTAGGAGAAATAGATTAAACCCCGGTACAGTGGATGCCATTCTTTTTTTGCACAGCGAACGCAAAAACGCCAAATGAACATTTCCGTGAACATTTCCGCACTTCGCAACCCACACCAAGGTCAGCCCTGAGAAAAAGTTGCTACTTCTCCTGGATAACCATTGCTCACACTTGTCAATTACAGCCATTGACTTCTGCAAGAACAATGGAATTGTGATGCTAACATTCCCCCCGCACTGTAGTCATAAACTCCAACCCCTCGACAGGAGTGTATATGGCCCACTCAAGAGGATGGTAAACAGTGCAAGTGATTGCTGGATGAGAATGAATCCAGGAAAGAACATGACAATATATGACATACCAGGTCTTGTGAGGATAGCAGCTCCATCTGCAGCTACACCAAAGAATATTCAAGCTGGATTCCAGTGCAGTGGAATTTGGCCATACAATCCAGACATATTCAAAGAGAGTGAGTTTACACTTTCACAAGTCACAGATCGTCTTGATCCAGCCATCCACCAGGCCACTCCTCCAGCTGCCCATCTGACCATTCCTCCAGCTGCCCAAAAGGCGGCAACTCAAGTTTTCCACCTGACTGCTCCTTCAGCTGCCTATCAGACCACTCCTCCAGCTGCCCACCTGACCACTCCTCAAATTTTCCACCTGACTGCTCCTTCACCTGCCTACCAGGCCACTTTTCCAGTAGCTCATCTGACCACTCCTCCAGTAATGATAATAGCTATGTCATTTAATAGCAGACACTTGTAACTAGTTTGGATCACATTTTGAACACACTGACTTCAAAGTACTACAAGATATAGACAGAAAGGTCAAAATTGTTACAACCATCCCTGGTCTCCCCTAAAGCCTCAGAGTTTGAAGAATCACACATTCTGAAATAGTTGCTGTTAAACGTGAAGAATGTCTCCAGACATGAATGATAAATGCTGGTCTCTTTCTGTTTGTATGTGAGGATTGATGAAGCAGAACACAGATGAGAAGAGCATCTCTCCATCACACCTGCACTGAACTCTCAGCTGCTACTGATGCCACACTAAACCCTGGGACAGTGTGAACGGCACAATCAGTTCTGACGGAGGGAAACAGCAGCTGGACATCACAGACCTTCATCTGTGCTTCAAACGTCTATCAGGAGTATGTTCTCTCAGTGCTTGTGCTCCTTCACACACCAAACACACACATATGCTGACTGAACATCAGGCATGTTGTTATTTGATGGCAGCTGTGCTTTATGTGCGGGACCACATACATCACATTTACACATTTATATTAATTTTCATGCTGATTTCAGCTGAACCAGCTGAACGAGGAGTTGAAGAGCTCATATATCTGTGAAATGTTATATTGTCATTTCTTTATTTTATTATTTACCTCAGGAATGTTTGCTATGCAGCGGCGCGCGGGAAAGAAAGCTCTCGAGATGAGACGTCGACAATTATTAAGACCATAATAACAGCGCATTTATATATAGATAACCAAATCAAAGATTATTTTCATATTGAATGACAGTTACAGTACAGCTTACAGAGGGTACACAACCAGAATAATTTGTTCCCGCGGCGGTAAATTGTGGCTGTGTATTTGCAGCCTCTTACCGCTAAGAGGCGCTACAATCACAGACTTTGAAAAGTGTCAGTTTATTCTCTATTGCGTAATCTGCCGCCGCGCCGCGGCTCATTGATAGCGATTGAAAGCTGGTAGCAAATCAATTCTATAAACTATAGCCTATTAAGTTATTTTAGCTGTTAAGAGAAAAATAAATCCAAATGAACGCGCCACCGCGTTTGTCGAACACTAATTCAACATGCCAGAATAAAACCCGACTTTAGAACAATGCATAGCGCCACTCGTCGTGGTGTGCCAAAACACTTAATTATAAACTTCAATATTTCATGCAAAACAATCTCAAAACGCTTTGTGACATTTTGAAAAGCCGTACATGCATTACTGCCACTGGAACCATGAACGTTTAAACGTGCCTGTTGCATATCTTTATTTTATATATTTTATATGGTCTATTGAATTAGCATTGATATATATATATATATATATATATATATATATATATATATATATTAGTGGTGGGCCGTTATCGGCGTTAACGTGCTGCGTTAACGTGAGACTCTTATCGGGCGATAAAAAAAATATCGCCGTTAATCTATTCGCAAAGTTGGGTTGGGAGCTGGGTCTATACTACGCAAGCTATGATGACTTTCACCTTGATATTTTAGCGCGGATGTATACCTAGACGAATTGCACTGTAGGGGGTGAGAACGAGTCTTCAAACCTGTGTGTATGCCTACTGTGAAATTACCACATCAAACGTGACATGCTAACATGGATGCAGCTATGAAGCCGCCGGGTTTGCTTCAGGGAAAATGTATTTTTAAGAAGCTTCCCAATGGAATCCTCGACAAGACTAAGGTTGTTTGCACCTTGTGCAATGCGGAATTAGTTTACTGTAGGAGTTCTTCCAGTCTCAAGAACCACCTAAACGCAAAGCATCCCTTAGCTAATGCGGAAGATGCCGGGCCAAGCACTGATGTAGCGCAGGGGAAGAGTTGTCGGCAAACAGTTAGTAAACACAAGTACATCTTGTTGAACATGATTTATTTTCATCACCAATTATCATAGTAGAACACCTTTCTCAAGCAGTTTGTGATGCATTTTGGAAACAGGAGATGAGCCCCTGGTCTAATGCGCCACCTGACTTGAGAAACCCGTTCTCAAAGACTTACTTTTAGTCATTATTTGGGTAGCACACATATTCTGAATGCCTTCGGCAGAATTCAAATGAGCCATTTTATATATATATATATATATATATATATATATATATATAACTTTTTTTAACAGAACTGCTTTTGAAATTACGATTGGAGAAAAAGGAGAAAGTGAAAATGACTAAAACAGAAAGAATGAGAGAAAAGATGAGAGAGGCTGAAGTAATCAAGTTGTTTAATTGTTACCTAGTTGCTACTTAGTGGAATTTTAATTGAATTGCTGAAATTGTAGTGTTTCTGGTGGAAAAGGGAAGCTCGATGTGGCTACAAAGGTCGCAGGTTTGAGTCCCACCTAGACCCAAAGCTTTCTGATGAGCTTAGTGCGTTGTCGTTACACCTTAGAAACACTGCCTACTACTGTGTTGTTATACCTAACAATGCTGTTTATTATAATTAACATTGCATGTAACTCTACATTTAGTAATCCTAATAGATTTGGTCAAACTTCAAGTAGTTTAAAGGGGACCCATTATGCAAAATTCACTTTTTTATGGTGTTTGGACATAAATGTGTGTTGGCAGTGTGTGTACACAACCACCCTACAGTGATAAAAATCCACTCACTCCTTTTTTTTTAATCCCCATAAATCATAAGCAGTCTCTCCAAACGACCCGTTTTCAGAGTGTGGCTTTAGTGACATCACTAAAGCCACAGGCCCCGCCCACGAGTGTTGACTGACACTGCCGTTATAACTTAGACCCGCCCTGATCGAGTTCACTGCGAGTTGTACACATCAGCCATTGCTGCAGCAATGCACTCACGAGAAGCGTCGAAGCATCTCCCAAGCGTTGAAGGTGTTGTAGCTGGATGTATTCATTCACATAGCTCTCTCTATTTACTCTTGAAATCTGCCAGCCACTGAAGACTAGGTGGATTCATTTTGTTTTCAAAGAAAATGCTCCCTCAACTCTACAAAAATGTATGTAAGTTACTTATGCACTTATTATACTGTTTACTCAGTTCTAACAGTGATTTTCTGAAGAAAAACTGATGCTTCATCTTTTGTGTGACATACAGTAAACTTTATTAAACTCATCAGTATATTTTGTGTCATCATTCAGACAATTCAGATCGTCAGACAGAGTCCTACAGCAGGCTTGCATTAATAGTGTATACAAGCAATGCCAAATAGGTTATAATCGTAATTAAACTAAACTATACCTGTTCCAACATATATTCTCTGACTCTGTAGGCATTTTTATGGTCGAAATGAACACCATTACTGTGACTGTCTGTTTTATTATTATCAAGAAGACCCTGTTCTGGCCATAGACAGTATATAAACTGGACACAGCGACCCCATAGGTTTCAACGGAGAGAAGTTGAAGCACATTAGAAGCAGTCACTTCCTGATTGCCGAGCGTACTGCGCAGACTCAAACTGAGCTTGACGACGTGGATGTGACGTGAGCAGCCTGCCTGACAGTTGTAAGTTTTCTAGTAGCCGTGCCAAGCGAAATCGGAACCATTCCCTTCCGAATCTCGCAGAGACGGAGAGTGTGAGTAGGAGCTGTCCATGAGCTAGGAGCAGGAGTCATGACTCTCTATGGGCTTCGTCATGACTCTCTATGGGCTTCTCCCTTTACTTTATCGGACTTTATGCCTCCATGTCCCCCCGATTGATTGCGAGCTTCTCTTCCTGTCTCTACGGTAATTTCCAGAGAGTCGCGTGGTTATGACGCAATCGTTAGCCTACTTTTACAAAAACTGCTTCTACGGGGCCATAACGTAAGATACAAGGTAATGGAGCCTTTTATACATTGTCGTGTTTCTTTAGAAATAAACAATGGACAAATGGAGTCTTTAAACGCCTCAGATGTAAAGTTATTCGCTGTCAAAGTGACGCGAAAATGAATGGGAGTCAATGGGATGCTAACAGCAGGTGAAGGCTTGTTAGCCAATGGCGGCTCCCGGGGGTACCTTCAAAATAATATGAAACCCTGACCGCCTGGTTCTGGCTCTGATCGCGGCTGCTTAGGCTCCGCCCCCTGTGACGTGAACCAGCAGCTCATTAGCATTAAAGGAGAAGCACTAAAACAGTGCGTTTTTTACAGACCCCAAAAATGATGATTTAAACGTGCTGTAAATAAAATTCTGTTGGGTATTTTGAGCTAAAACTTCACATACACACTCTGGGGACATCAGAGACTTATTTTACATCTTGTGAAAAGGGGCATAATAGGTCCCCTTTAAGACAATGACTTTTTCAACTCACAGACCAAGAATTCTTCTGGTGTACAATTAGTTTATTTATAAAGTGTATGTTGGGATAAACACTCCAAGATTTATAAAAAACAAACTGTATAAAAAGTGTATTATTTGACACCATGTTAGTAAAGAGAGAATTAACAAACACAACAAACTAATATATTCTGTACAAAATGTATAAAACTGTATAAGACCTGATAAATAAATAAAATAAAAACAGACAAAACATATATTTAAAACACTTTACATAACACAGAATCTGTATAAGAACATCATAACCTATTTATGTTGGGATAAACACTTTTGAACCGAACACAACCATACATCATATTCAAGTCATCTTTTTTGTACACTCAAAGAAATGACTGACTGCAAGATTCATATACAAAACTCTAAAAAGTGTATTATTTGACACCACGTTAGGAAAGAGAGAGAATTAACAAACACAACAAACTAATACATTCTGTACAAATGTATAAAACTTAAAGTATAAAATACCTGAAAAAGTATAAATAAATAAAATAAAAACAAGCAAACAAATATTTAAAACACTATACGTAACACTGAATCTGTATAGGAACATCCTAACCTATTTACATTTTAGATTTACAGTTCTGTTCCAACCACAGCTCTTTAGGTACTGTCTCTGTATTGGGGCAGTAGATAGTGCCCTGATATTGACTGTGCCCTTTCTCTGCAGTCCGGAATTGTCCACACTTCCTGCAAGTGTTGAAGACTACCTTTCTTTTATTAAATCTTGCCTTAGAGGCAGGACGACCACTGGCAGGTGAAGGTGCTGATGGAGCAAGAGGGGCAACAGGAGCATGGGGTGCATGGTATGCAGGTGTCGGAACAGCAAACAAAGTGAAGGTGACTGGTGCTTGAGGACAGACAGAGGTTGCTTGGGGGAAGACAAACATTGGAGTTGCAGCAGGAGGCTTTGGAAAAAGCTGCTTCTGGGCTGATAGCTTTGCCTGTGAGGCAGTAGTGACAGTAGCTTCAACTTGCCACTTTGTCTTTGCCTGTCCTGCAGTGCTTGGGGGCAGATTGTACACATGTTCAGTGCCGTGTGTTTGGGGAGGAGCAGCAGGGTGGATATTAGCAGGTGGAAGGACCTCAGAAGCTAGAGGAAGTGGACCAGGTAGATTTATCCCCTGCAGGAGCAGTGTGACATCCTGCCGCTTCACCCGTTTATTATGCCACTGGATGAGGGTCGTTTGATTGACCTCAACCAGCTGGAGAGTAGTGCTCTGCATGATAGCTCCATTACCAAGAATTAGCTGCCGGATGTTGCGGTAATCTTGCAGGATAAGAGTCCATCTTGTCAGGGTCCCACCCTGTCCTTGCTTTTTGGGAGTCTTGTGTGAAAGAGTCTAACAAAAATGGTTTCCACCAAGCGGCAGCAGTCTGGCCATTGGGCAGGGGAGGCAGTGGACCCCAGCACACACCGCTTCAGGCTCTCCACACCAGCAGTAAACTCTGCCTTTTTCTTGGGAGAACTAAACTTTCCTGCTATGAGCCTGTCCTGGTGCCTGGCAGCAAACACCACCCGTTGCTGGTCAAATTGCAGCAGGTTCTGCCAGAGGCCTATGATAGTGCTGACCTGTTGGTTGCTCAAGGTCAAATCAGTATGGTTCTGCAGACTCACCAGATACTCTGCTAGTGTGTCCACACGATCCATTCCTGACATGTTGTGCTCATCCACAGCCTGAAAAGGACATCAGACCAACAATTATTGGTTATAATTAGTTATTTAAACAATACTACTTTTGGTATTTTCTTTTTCAGCTCTTGATTAAGCCCTCTTACCAGCTGTCCTTCATGCATCTCGGGAGTAGCACCAGCAGGTTTAACAGATGTTAAACAGAGGTTTGTCCACATGCTGTATGGAGGCAGAGGCAGAGAAGGCTGCAGATTGTGTGGAAGCAGAGGTAGAGGTGGGCAGTGTGGAGGCAGAGAAGGCCGCAGACTGTGTGGAGGCAGAGAAGGCCGCAGGATGTGTGGAGGCAGAGATGGGCAGTGTGGAGGCAGAGAAGGCCGCAGACTGTGTGGAGGCAGAGAAGGCCGCAGACTGTGTGGAGGCAGAGAAGGCCGCAGACTGTGTGGAGGCAGAGGTGGGCAGTGTGGAGGCAGAGAAGGCCGCAGACTGTGTGGAGGCAGAGGTGGGCAGTGTGGAGGCAGAGAAGGCAGCTGGCTGTGTGGAGGCGGAGTGTGTGGAGGTAGAGGTAACCGCAAGCTTTGTGGAGGCAGAGGTGGGCTGCGTGGAGGCAGAGAAGGCCGCAGACTGTGTGGAGGCAGAGGTGGGCAGTGTGGAGGCAGAGAAGGCCGCTGGCTGTGTGGAGGCAGAGGTGGGCAGTGTGGAGGCAGAGAAGGCCGTAGACTATGTGGAGGCAGAGGTGGGCAGTGTGGAGGCAGAGAAGGCCGCTGGCTGTGTGGAGGCAGAGGTGGGCAGTGTGGAGGCAGAGAAGGCCGCTGACTGTGTAAAGGCGGAGTGTGTGGTGGTAGAGGTAACCACAAGCTTTGTGGAGGCAGAGGTGGGCTGCATGGAGGCAGAGAAGGCCGCTGGATGTGTGGATGAAGTAGCAGGCTGGCCTGGAACAGATGTTGAGGTCATAAGGTTCCCAACAGTCGGGTCTAAATCCTGGTCCCCAAAGCCTTCATCTTCCTGCTCCTCCCCAATGTTGAGATCTTCCAACAGCTCATCAGTCTCCTCAGAGTCTGGGTTCATGTCCTGAAGGGCCTGCCCTGTCTGCCTATACAAATAGTCAATACCAATAAGCTCTCCTGGGAAAAGAGAAAACAGACAAGAGATACCACAACTTATTAGTATGAATTAGCTCACATGCATAAACACACACCATGTAAATGCTTGCTGCTAAACGTACCAGTGTACTGGGGTGGGGGGTAGAAAGACTGAACATACTTCCGATGAAGCACCTTCAAACTATTGGCATTGACACTGTGGACAAGGTCTCCGGAGTAGCTAAGGAGATTAGATGGCTTTGTGGCCAGAGGCTTTGTGGCCAGAGACTGTGCAGCCCGGTCCTGGTTCCACCTGTTCAGGCCTTCTAGCAGAAACAGCTGGAAGTTCAGGCTTTTGGCCTTTGTACCTGAAATTAAAGTTGTAGTGTGTTTTTACCATAATTTGTGCAGTCCCTCTGTAATTAATTACTATAAAATTAAATTGTTAATCATAATTTTATAATATATTATGATGAATAATTTATATTACCTGGAATAAACCTGTTCAGGTGTAAGTGAAAGGACTCCAGCGATGTTGAGCCTCTGGCACACCTGTAGTTCTTCAGAAGTTCTTCAGTCTCCGTATAGAGAGCCACACCTGGCACATCTTGGATGCACTTAACATGCCTCTTTTGCACATGCCAGATGTGCTCCATTCTGACCCTGTCCATGAGTGGAACACCTAGCAGGTCTTTTCCCTTTTCCCCCATCAGCTCTTGCAGCAGGTGGTCAATAAGTCTGATGGTGGTCTCCTGTCCTCTGGTCTTCCTTCTGCAGTGGAGCGCAAGCTCCTCCTTGGAAATGTTTTTATCCATCATAGCATCAGTTATACCAGGCACACCCTCCTGCTGCAGGTGCACTCTCTTGGACCGGCGTAGAAGGGTAACATCTTCTGCATCCCACTCAAAGATACACACAGAGAGGCGTGCCATAAAAATGGGGTACAGAGGATGGGCGTCAGTGGTATAACCAGCTGCCAATCGGCGCATGAAATGGTAGATATCCAGACAGATGTTGAGGTCTGGCCATCCACCAAATCTTTTCTGGAGTTTGGTCTGTCCACCAGTCTCCATGCAACAGCCGGTGTCCACATAAAGCAGCTTTGGAGGAGGCATAGCTGCCTGGCCGTACCTTCTGATGAGGTTTACCACCATGACATCCAGGCCAGGTCCTTCCTGTGCTGTCAGCACACTGATAAGGATCTGACCCAGCTCATTTACAACTGAAGTCACCCACAGTGCTGTCCCCTTTGCTGCCCCTGACAGCTTCCTGGTGATCTGTGATTACACATACAAAACAAAAAAGTGGTTAATTCACATCTTAAATAAAGCTGTTGTGGTAACTGCAATAATCTTTTGTTATTTTTATGAATGATGTAATTAATTACCTTCTTGGTTGAGTCCATTTTTAAAACAGACCCAAAGACAGAAGTGATTCTGGCCTTTATGTGGTTCATCCTGCTCATGATATCCTTGGCATAAACTGTCATAAGCCACTTGTTGGTTGGTACTGCTACAGGCTCTGGGGGCTCCTGACAGACCACGGGAAAGAGGCTAGGATGATCCACAAAGTCTGCACACTCTCCAAAGTACCTTGACAGGCGCTGCAGCCACTCCTCACTGTGGTTCTGCTTCAGCTGCTTGGCCAGACAGGTACAGCTATTCCCCAATGTTCTTTCTCTCATGAGACGTATGCCACAAATGTCACATGCGTACTTACATATGCAGAGACCACAGATAAAAGGACAACCAAATAGAAATCAGGGGACTGTGTCAAAATAAATAAACAAACATGTACCCATTACGTTAATTATGTCTACACACATGCAGTTATTGGTCAATGATTATACAATAAAATGAAAACTTGTGTGAATAGTTTATAATAAAAGCCGGTGGCAGAAGAAGCGTTCTGGAGTGGGGACCTGGTGGTAGATCAGGGATGGGGTAGGTGGTTCATACCACAGTTTGAGGTCACCACGTAGACGCTGGTTTCTCCACAATGTTGAGATTGCCGATCTTGCACAGGGAGACCGGTTTTCATTTTTTCAGGTAACCAGAGTTGACATGATCCAGATGATGCAACCACAGGCAGAGGCACTACTGGGGCAGATGAAGCAGTTCCCTAATATAAAAAGGAACAGACACACAGATACAGAGAGAATACTGTGTCAGTACTTGACACATGAACTGTTATGAATGTAAAAATTATTTATTTTTAAACTTACAAAGTCAGCTGAGTTTGAGGGTATTTCAGTGGCAGGGGGATTGGTGGTCCTCACAGAGGATGTACAGGAAGGTGGGAGAGAGAAAGGGGAGATGGTCCTTATAAAGGCTTTAGGAATGGACACAGGATGGGAGACAGTGGGACTGGTAGAGGGTGTAGAAAGGTTTGATGGAGGTGCGGGGATAGTGGGACTTCTTGGAGAGGCCATGGTGACAGTGCTGGAAGGGGGCTGGGAGAAAGGAGAAATTACATATACAGTACCGTACCATACAAAATTAGACATTCTAGGAGAAGCATAACTTCAGGACTTCATGGGTTCCGGGTCACTGCTCGTGCGGTTGACCGGTCGGTGCAGAAAGTAGCTTTTGAATGTTTGTCTCTTCGTAACGTGAGTTTGTGAGTGTTTTGTTTCGGGTATCGATCGACTGTCAACTATTACCGTACAGTTCTAGCTCAGCACTTTCGTGGTGTGTTTGTGAGGGTGCTGCCACCTCCTCACATACTGGGATCAACAAGCCGACGTTAATTAAACCAGCTAGCTTTTGCGCTCACTGCTCCAAAGTATGGACTTTACATGGACACTATGGGCTTTTTTTTGGATTATCTGCCTACTGCATCATATGGATATACTCTTCCGGACACCCGACGGATTACTTATTCCAGGGATTTTTTATTGCAGCTGCAATTTCACTTTCACCAAGGCACTGACAAGTTGCCAGAGGAGCTACAACGTAAACTCCCAACCGACAGGACAGACACTCTGCACAACAATAGAAAGAAGGTAACGAGACAGGGGAAGGAAGAAGAAGGGTGGAATTAAAGCAAAACTTAGGCGAGGAGGAAATAAGCAGTGATCCTTGCTAATGTGCGCTCACTGCGTAACAAGACTGATGAACTGCAAGCTAACGTTTATCACATGTATGAATACCGGACTGCTTCCATTCTTGCTCTCACTGAAACGTGGCTAACTGGAAGTGACAACAGTGATAGTATGTACATAGATGGCTTCGGGTCCCCTGTAAGGTTAGACCGTGATACTGAATTGACTGGCAAGCACCATGGTGGTGGTGTCTGTCTCTACATTAATCCACGTTGGTGCAAAACAGTTGTTGTCAGAGAAGAACTGTGCAATCCTGACATCGAACTCTTGGCTGTCTCCCTGCGTCCCTTCTAGCTTCCCAGGGAATTTCCACAACTGTTTTTCATTCTGGTTTACATCCACCCCAGGGCTAATGTATCCACTGCTACAGATTATATAAGAAATACGCTCGACAGACTCGAGCTGATATCTCCGGATGCCCCCAAATTCATCATGGGTGATTTTAATAACTGTTTTTTAGACAAATCAATTAAAGGATTTTATCAGTATGTCAATTGCACCACCCGTTTAGGGAAAACACTGGACAAATGCTATGGGTCAGTTCCGAACGCTTATAGAGCCGTCCCCCTCCCCCTTTAGGCTCTGCTGACCACAGCAGCATATTGCTTGCTCCCGCCTACACACCTGTGGTTAAGAGAATGGAGAAAGTCATCAAGGACATCAAACAGTGGACACTGGACAGTATTGACAGGCTTCAAGTGTGCTTTGAAACCACGGACTGGAATACCCTCACATCCTGCTCCACCAACATCAGTGAGCAAGTGGATACAGTTTCAGCATACATCACTTTCTGTGTGGATAGTATTATCCCCTCCAAGAAGGTTACAATTTTCCCTAACAATAAACCCTGGGTGACTAAAGATCTAAAAAACATATTGAATAAGAAAAAGAGATTATTTTTTACCGGTTCTGAAACTGAGAAGAAGGAGGTAAATAGAGAGGTCAAGCGAGCCATAAAAATTGCCAAGCTGAAATTCAAGAACAAAGTGGAGCAGACCTTTGAAAAAGGGAACCTCCGTGCGGCTTGGCAGAGCATCAAGAACATGGCAGCAGTGAACTCTGTCTCTTCCAGCCGTAAACCCATCCAGGTAGCAGGAAGCAGTTCCACTTCACTGCCGAATGACCTCAACTCCTTCTATACTAGATTTGAAAAAGACAACAGCATCCAGCTAGAATCAATCATCTCCACTCTTAGACACTCTCCACTCTGCCCACTGTTTGAAAACACACATTTTTTGTACCTTTATAAAGGGCATTTTCCCCTAATTTTATTAAATGTAAATAAGACAGGCATGTGATCAGAAAAAACAGCATTATGTACTCGAATATTAGAAATAGGCAACCCATAAGATAAAACAAGATCTAACGTGTGGCCATATTCCTGTGTTGGTCCAGTCACATGTTGTGAAAGATTAAAAGATCAATCATATCTAAAAAGTCTCTAGCAAGTGGTTTTAAAGGACAGCAGACATGTATGTTAAAATCCCCAGCAATTAAAATCTTGTCATAATCTGTCATGATACCAGCCAGAAAATCAGAAAAGTCTTCTATAAAATGTTTGTTATATTGAGCGGTAAATTACTGCACAAAGTACTGGATTTGAACGACCTAATACAAATATGCTGAGTTCAAAAGAGGAAAAAGTAGAAAGTGGCAGAGACCTACAAAATAAGCTCTTCTTAAAAACTGTAGCTATTCCTCCTCCACGTCCAGTACTCCTAGGAGAGTTGAAAAATGTACAGTTTGGAGGTGAAAGCTCAATGAGGGCATCGGACTCACCAGCACTTATCCAGGTTTCTGTCAAAAGGAGTATATCCACAGCATGTGTGGTGAAAAAATCCTTAAGGATAAATGTCTTGTTACTGACAGACCTAGCGTTGATCAAGGCACATCTAGTCGGCGAAATCGGGTTGGCAGCCGCATTAGCTGATCGGCGCAGCGGCTGAAGGTTGCGGAGGTTTACTCCACCAGGACGCCGAAGGGAAGGCGAGTAGGGGCGGAGGGCATGGCGCTCCTCATACGGGCCAACAACAGGTAATAGCCAGGTGCCAACCGGAACGAGGGCACGACGAGAGACATGGTGGCAGAAATGCTGGACATAATGCCATCACTGGTGGAATGCAGTGAGGAAACCGAGCCAATTCAGGAGAAAGAGCTAGCCAGGCTTTAATCTTGACCAGCCGGCCGCCGCGTGTCCCTCTGCGTTTGCGCTTCCGGAAAAGTGAAGCCTCAGCACGGAACAGGTGAACAGGTCCACGGTGTTTTTTATTTTTAGTAGCTCCTGACAATCATATACCAGCAGAGAGTCAATGTTCTTTGTAATAGAAACCAAAAACAATACAAACAACATAAAAGTAGCCAGGGTAAAACGGCAAACCAGACACACCGGCGCCATCTTGAAAAACCTCTGATATGTTCAACAATGGAAGAATGTTCATGCCAATGAGGCTTCCTTGTGAATTCGTCCCCACCCAGAAAGATGTCCATAAGACTTCATCTTCATGTATTTGCAGAGGAACTTTTACTTTATACTTTTGCGAAATTTAGTGATACCTCCTCCAACTCCTTCAATTTCCATAGTTTCATCTGTTGTAGGTAGGCTCAGATCTGTTATTGAAATCACTGCTCCTGTGTCGACTAAAATGTCACATGTGTGGCCCCCTATTAATGCATTGACGAAAAGGCGATTGTCTCTTTTCTTACTAATACGGGAGGCATAATTCCCTCAATGAGCTGACGGACTTGTGCTTCAGTCCACGTCTTCCCTTGAGAGGTTTCATCATGGTTTTTCACACTGACCTGTCTAAATGATGGACCTTGACCTTCTGCTCCACCTCCTTTAGCCCAGCAATCTCTTCTAACTTGGCCAGGCTTTCCACAATTGAGGCAAACAATCATCCTCTTTTTTGTGTCCATGTTGTATTGAGCTGTTGCTGTTGCCACTCCTCTTCGATTATGGCTTGTTTCCTTCTTCCTTGTTTGATCTCATAGCCATCTCTAGGCAGCCAGGCCATTGCATAATTTGGTCAAATGTCTCACCTGGATTGACTCCAAGTGATAAGGCTTGTTGGTATTTCGTGCTAAATCCATCCACAAGTGTGTCAGTGAACTATACATCATCTCTGTCAGGTTGTTTCTTAGCACAGAGGGCCCATCTCTCATAAGCATTCCACTTACGCAGAGCATATTCATCTGAAGATTCATCACCTTTTGCTTAATTAATGTCACTGATGTGAATGGAATTTTACCACTGCCCAAGATTTTTTGGATTTCTTTTCGGAACTGATCTAATGCTTGCCAAAGACCCAGGGGTCTTCCCTGGCCGTCAACCCACAAGTCTACCCATTGGGCTATTGTTATCGACGTTGGCAAGCGTTCCCATCTGTCTCTTGGGATTTTAGCTTTCACAATGGTGTGTATGTCTCTTAATGTCATTTGATGTGCTTCAACCAGAGAGTCTAATTCTCGCCAAAACTCTGTGTTTGGATCTTGTCTCTTCAGAGGCGGCAAGGCTGTGAGAATGGCTTAACGTTCTCCTGGTGTGAATGGTCTCTCTTCTGTCATCATTTCAGATTGTAAGTCTTCCCTTTTAACAGCAGGTGAAGAAAATTCAGGACAGATCTTATCAATTGTGATCATGTTGTCATCTCTTATCTCATCACCCCAGTCAGATCTATAATTACGAGCTGGTGTACATCGCAGCATGTCTCTGTTTGGCTGGGCTAATTTAGATCTTGTTATTATTGGAGCTGCTTGTGCAGATGCAATATACATTTTGTCAACTGGAACTCCATTTGATCTCGAAGCTTGAGGCTGTGTCAGAGGTTTAGATGAACTTGTATATTGTTCAGGCAAAGTTGCATAGATTGGTTTGTATGGAGAAGACGTTACAGTTGTCGCGGATTTCACTGGTGCTTGTGAATATTTCCTTTCAGCTTCAGTTATTATATTTGTCCAATCTGGATCAAATGAGTCATCACTGGTTGTGTTTTCTTCATCTGAACATTTAATAGACATAATTTTGTTCAACTTGTTATATGCTTCAATTTGAGGCTTCATTGCTTCAACAAGTGGAACTAGACAACCATTAACCCTCTGGGGACCACAAACGCGCCCGCGCGTTTTGCTCGTTTTTTTTTTTTAGCAATGAAAATAAACACTAAATGCTCTGTTAATTTTGATCTTTCATTTTCGTGTAATACATCAATCGATCCTGTTCAGTTTCTATTTTTTTTCTGTATACTCACAATAAAAATAAAGTGTTTTGCTTTTTGACAAATAAAGAAAAATTAACATGATGCGATTTCTGCCTTCTCTCTGTCAGTAAACTCCCATTTGAAACGCGTTCGAAAATGATCTATAACTCCGCGAAAATTCAGTCAAACAGGCAAACAGACCCACGGGCATAAAGCTTGAGATCGCATCTTTTAAATGAAGTCATTTATATAAAAAACAAATATTCTCAGCTTCTGTAATCTGTATAAAAAGAGAGCGACTCCTGTCGAGCTCATTAGGAGCTCATTCACAGAATTTGAGGCTTCATTGCTTCAACAAGTGGAACTAGACAACCATTAACCCTCTGGGGACCACAAACGCGCCCGCGCGTTTTGCTCGTTTTTTTTTTTTAGCAATGAAAATAAACACTAAATGCTCTGTTAATTTTGATCTTTCATTTTCGTGTAATACATCAATCGATCCTGTTCAGTTTCTATTTTTTTTCTGTATACTCACAATAAAAATAAAGTGTTTTGCTTTTTGACAAATAAAGAAAAATTAACATGATGCGATTTCTGCCTTCTCTCTGTCAGTAAACTCCCATTTGAAACGCGTTCGAAAATGATCTATAACTCCGCGAAAATTCAGTCAAACAGGCAAACAGACCCACGGGCATAAAGCTTGAGATCGCATCTTTTAAATGAAGTCATTTATATAAAAAACAAATATTCTCAGCTTCTGTAATCTGTATAAAAAGAGAGCGACTCCTGTCGAGCTCATTAGGAGCTCATTCACAGTAATGTGACCACTCCCCGGAGAGCGCGTGCTATTCAAACGCAAATTCTGAGAACTATTTCAGAGCTGTGAAACGCCCACATCAGCTGTAAACAAAGCGCGTCGCGACTCCTTGCGAGTGAGACATTATAGCCTACCTTATGGAGAAAATATTCCTCAGAACAGTGCTGATGAGGAGCAATATCTCCTGAAATGAGGAGCAGATTCCGCTGAGGAGTGAGGTAGGCTGTTTTCTTTTCTCACGTGTGGAATAACGTTATGGAATAACGTTAGTGTAGGCCTATGTAAACCGCAAAAAGATGAATCGCATTTCTATAATATGACTCGCCTTTCTGTGAGATGAATGAAGGGGACATATTTGTAAAGACTGTTTAGCCTAAATATGAATCGCGTCTGTGTGTGAAAGAATAAACTGCTTTGCTATAGCCTACTGAGATGAGTAAATAAAATGTATTTGTATAAGCAACGTATTAAACTGCAAAAAAAATACTATTTTTGTCAAAAATAAATTCATAGACTAAGATGTTAGATGTTCCAATGTTGGCTATATTCAAACTAATGAATACATATGATAAAATGTAGGCCTATAATCTTTTTTTTTTTTTTTTTTTACAAAGAAAGAGTACACTTGAAATATTGTTGAAATTGTAATTAGTGGTGCTTTTTTGAAAGCATCACTATTGTTATTGCTCATACTTATTATTATTCTTTTTTTTATTATTCTGGACAAAGTTTGGCGCGAAACTCGCCCCGCACCGTTTGTCACAGACCCCTGAGTGAGGCGTCAAATCGAGCGGCTCATTGAGGAGAGGTGTGCTATGACTTTTCTAAGCGATCGGGTGTACGATGTTCGCACAGCGGACGAAAAAGCGGCCAAAAAAGTCCCATTGACTTTACATTGGGAGTTCTAAAAATATTTGAATCCCAACCGACGTTTTCACACACACAGACTCCAAAAGGGCCTGACACCCCTGCGTCTCTCCCTCTCTCTCTCCCTTTATCCCTCTATCCCTAGGATTTATATTATCAAGCAGCCAATAAGTAATGGCCTAAAATCTTCATAGCCACACCCTAGCAACCAGTTTCAGCACCCTAGCAACCACTAAGAGCTCCCTAGCAACCACCCTAAACAAAAAAAAACCATTTTTTTTATTTTTTTTTATTTTTTAAAGCAATTTTACTCTCATGGCCTTGCGATATCGCTCCATGCTTGTGCCTATTCGGCCATAGGCACGAGGCCGCAGGCCTCGTGCCGTACTGAAGGCACTCGTTATTAAAGATTTTAAGAACTCTATAAAAACTCCATAGTAACCATATTTGACAACTACCAACCACCTAGTAACACCATAGCAACTACCAAAAATACCTTAGCAACCACCCTGAACACCCTAGCAATGTCTAGAAATGCTCTAGTAACCACCAAAAAACTCTAGCAACCACCCAGAACACCCTAGCAACTGCCTAGCAACCACCCAGAACACCTAGCAACTGCCTAGCAACCACCCAGAACACCCTAGCAACTGCCTAGCAACGCCCTAGCATCCACCCAGAATACCATAGCAACTGCCTAGCAACACCATAGCAACCACCCAGAATACCCTAGCAACCGCCTAGCAACGCCCTAGCAACCACCCAGAATACCCTAGCAACCGCCTAGCAACGCCCTAGCAACCACCCAGAATACCCTAGCAACCGCCTAGCAACACCATAACAACCCCCCAGAACACCCTAGCAACTGCCTAGCAACACCCTAGCAACCACCCAGAATACCCTAGCAACCGCCTAGCAACACCATAGCAACCACCCAGAATACCCTAGCAACTGCCTAGCAACGCCCTAGCAACCGCCTAGCAACCACCCAGAATACCCTAGCAACCGCCTAGCAACACCATAGCAACCACTCAGAATATCCTAGCAACTGCCTAGCAACCACCCAGAACACCCTAGCAACTGCCTAGCAACGCCCTAGCATCCACCCAGAATACCATAGCAACTGCCTAGCAACACCATAGCAACCACCCAGAATACCCTAACAACCGCCTAGCAACGCCCTAGCAACCACCCAGAATACCCTAGCAACCGCCTAGCAACGCCCTAGCAACCACCCAGAATACCCTAGCAACCGCCTAGCAACACCATAACAACCCCCCAGAACACCCTAGCAACTGCCTAGCAACACCCTAGCAACCACCCAGAATACCCTAGCAACCGCCTAGCAACACCATAGCAACCACCCAGAATACCCTAGCAACCGCCTAGCAACACCATAGCAACCACCCAGAATACCCTAGCAACTGCCTAGCAACACCCTAGCAACCACCCAGAATACCCTAGCAACCGCCTAGCAACACCATAGCAACCACCCAGAATACCCTAGCAACTGCCTAGCAACGCCCTAGCAACAGTCATAAATCACCTCAACACTTCCAAGCCCCTCCCTAGCAACCATTGTCGAGCACCTTAGCAACCACAATCCAAAGAGGGATATCTTCCATTCTGAATGTCACAGAGGCATGGGAGTTGGTTTATATCATTCATAGTGACAAGAAGCCTTTGGAACTGCATCATTGGCAGCTGCCAAGTAACTCCATACCAACCAAACAGAGTACCCTAGCAACCAAAATCCAAAGAGGCATATCTTCCATTCTGAATGTCACAGAGGCATGGGAGTTGGATTATATAATTCATACTGACAAGAAGCCTTTGGAATTTCATCATTGACAGCTGAGAAGCCACTCCCTAGCAACCAAACAGAGTACCCTAGCAACCAAAATCCAAAGAGGCATATCTTCCATTCTGAATGTCGCAGAGGCATGGGAGTTGGTTTATATCATTCAAAGTGTCAAGAAGCCTTTGCAGTTTCATCATTGGCAGCTGTCAAGCAACTCCATAACAACCAAAAAGAGTACCCTAGCAACCGTTTAGCAAAACGTATATCTCTGCATCAAAACATAGTATAGACATGGGACTTGGCTCTTTTGACTAAATCATGGTAAACTATGGTAAATCATCCTAGAATCATAGTAAATCATACTAAAACATGGTAAATCATGGTATACTATAGTAAATCATAGTAAACTATGGTAAATCGTGGTAAATCATGGTAAACTATGGTAAATCATGCTAGAATCATAGTAAATCATACTTGAACATGGTAAATCATGGTATACTATAGTAAATCATGGTAAACTATGGTAAATCATGGTAAACTATGGTAAATCATGGTAAACTATGATAAATCATGCTAGAATCAGTAAATCATACTTGAACATGGTATATCATGGTATACTATAGTAAATCATGGTAAACTATGGTAAATCGTGGTAAATCATGGTAAACTATGGTAAATCATGGTAAACTATGGTAAATCATGCTAGAATCAGTAAATCATACTTCAACATGGTAAATCATGGTATACTATAGTAAATCGTGGTAAATCGTGGTAAACTATGGTAAATCATGGTAAACTATGGTAAATCATGCTAGAATCAGTAAATCATGATAAATCATGCTAGAATCAGTAAATCATACTTGAACATGGTAAATCATGGTATACTATAGTAAATCATGGTAAACTATAGTAAATCGTGGTAAATCATGGTAAACTATGGCAAATCATGCTAGAATCATAGTAAATCATACTTGAACATGGTAAATCATGGTATACTATAGTAAATCTGGTAAACTATGGTAAATTGTGGTAAATCATGGTAAACTATGGTAAATCATGGTAAACCATGCTAGCAACGTGGTAAAACAAGCTAGCATCATGCTAGCTACATGCTAATCATGCTAACATGATGCTAGCATGATGCTAATAATGCTAGAATGATGCTAGCAACATGCTAATAATGCTAGCATGATACTAGCTACATGCTAATCATGCTAGCTTCTTGCTACAAACATGCTAGCAAACATGCTATTCATGTTAGCATCTTGTTAAAAAATGCTAGCATCATGCCAACAACATGCTAATCATGCTAGCTACATTCACGTTAGCTTTTCCTAAAAACATGCTAGCATGATGCTAACAACATGCTAATCATATTAACATCATGCTAGCAACATGTTAGCATTATGTTAGTCACATGCTTATAATGCTAGCATGATGATCATTTTGTTATAATCTTGCTAAAAACTAGCTAAACGCACTTTAGCAACCGAGTGGCGAGTTTTGCCACTGCAAGCACCACTTCACATTTTCTTCAGGAAATGTACATTCTAGTTATTGTTGTAATTGTAACATTTTGAATAAAATAGCAAAACATATTTACAAGAGAGATGTAAGCGAAATCTTAAATGGTCAATATAAGTCTTCTTCTAAATACATCTTTTGTCCTTGCATTGTGGCTCAGTCAGTTTCACACCTGAGTGAATGGCTCATTATACAGAGTGGGTGGGACATTCATAATCTAAGGTGTAAACTACTCCTCCCCCTCGCATATTGGCTTTCCAAGCAAAACCTGTTTTACACCATTTAAATCAATGTATTTTTTTTTGTGAACGATAAAGCAAGACTATTTTTACATCATTTTGAAGCTAGAACTCAAAGGGACAACATCAATTAGTCAAAAGTCTAGTGGACACATATTTAATATGTGTTTTGTGGTTTTTTTCAATAACCACGCATAAACATTATTCTCTTAAAAATACAAACATCTACATACACGTTGCTCGCATATTATGGTAGCCCTGTTTGTGCTATATAGAGTGAATTTACACTTTTACTGAAAAAAGCACAAATGTCAAGGCATGTCAGAACATCTCAAGGACCCCAAAAACAGCTTGGTCCCCAGAGGGTTAATACCGCAACAGATTCCACCTTGTTTCACAATCCAATGAGCTGCCAGTATTGGGAATGCTTTTGATTTGATCTTGTCTTTTTGGGACTCAAACCAGCTTGACTACACATCCATAGATGCATTAATATCCAGTCCTTTTTTCAAAACCTTAGCTTGCTTCTTGTTTTTCCTTTCCAGGTACCAAGCAGATATTGTTCTGCTGTTACAGCCACTTTCTGCCATCTTGCAAATTATTTGTCAATTATTTGTTATTTGTGCGCTCAGAACAGCAGGGCTATGTATGTGTGTGTGTATAGAGCAGGGATGGGCAACTTCGGTCCTGGAGGGCCAATGTCCTACAGAGTTTAGCTTCAACCCTAATCAAACACACCTGAACAAGCTAACCAAGGTCCTCAGGATTACTAGAAAGTTACAGGCAGGTGATTTTTTCAGGGTTGGAGCTAAACTCTGTAGGACAGTGGCCCTCCAGGACCGAAGTTGCCCATCCCTGGTATAGAGTGAATTCCGAAGGGAGGGGCTGCTTCACTCTCAGGGAAAAGAAAAATTTTAAGAAAATTTAACTCCAATATTTTCAGTATTTTTGTTTGTTTGTTTGCTTGTTTTTAGTTAAACTCAGATCAGTATTTATTCTTTTTTTTTTTCTTTTTTTTTTTTTAGTTGATCTCAGATCAGTCTCCTCAAATATTGAACAGCTTCATTGTCAAAATCAGAATGCACGCGATTCTAGCTCAGAATTCTATTGATACCCTTCTTCAAAGGGTTAATCCTAAGCGTGTTTAAATTAATTTTTGGGTTATTATACTGCACTACCTCAGAGCGCAGTCCCACCACTTTAAACCACTATAAATCACCGCTTGTCACACTATCCTCGTTTCCTTCTGAAACTATTTTTCTGTGTGTTGGAAATATTTTAGAGATTACTCTGTCCTTTTTTTACAGTCTCGCCATATTCCAACCACGTTCCAGTCATGATCAAGCTAACTGCTAAATCGCCTTACAGCTATTTCTCCCAATATTTGACTAAATGGTCTTCTTTCTAAAAAAAATCCACCTCTATCCCAACATTTCAAATATTTTTGAGGTTTACTGATCATCCATCCATCCATCCATCTTCTACCGCTTATCCGGGGCCGGGTCGCGGGGGCAGCAGTCTAAGCAGGGATGCCCAGACGTCCCTCTCCCTAGACACTTCCTCCAGCTCTTCCGGGGGGACACCGAGGCGTTCCCAGGCCAGCCGGGAGACATAGTCTCTCCAGCGTGTCCTAGGTCTTCCCCGGGGTCTCCTCCCGGTGGGACATGCCCGGAACACCTTCCCAGGAAGGCGTCCAGGAGGCATCCGGAAAAGATGCCCGAGCCACCTCAACTGACCCCTCTCGATGTGGAGGAGCAGCGGCTCTACTCTGAGCTCCTCCCGAGTGACCGAGCTTCTCACCCTATCTCTAAGGGATCGCCCAGCCACCCTGCGGAGAAAGCTCATTTCGGCCGCTTGTATCCGGGATCTTGTCCTTTCGGTCATGACCCACAGCTCATGACCATAGGTGAGAGTAGGAACGTAGATTGACTGGTAAATCGAGAGCTTCGCCTTGCGGCTCAGCTCCTTCTTCACCACGACAGACCGGTACAGGGACCGCATTACTGCAGAAGCTGCACCGATCCGCCTGTCAATCTCCCGTTCCATCCTTCCCTCACTCGTGAACAAGACCCCAAGATACTTGAACTCCTCCACTTGAGGCAGGAGCTCTCCACCAACCTGAAGCGGGCAAACCACCCTTTTCCGACTGAGAACCATGGCCTCGGACTTGGAGCTGCTGATTTTCATCCCAGCCGCTTCACACTCTGCTGCAAACCGTCCCAGTGCATGCTGGAGGTCCTGGTCTGATGAGGCCAACACGACAACATCATCCGCAAAGAGCAGAGATGAAATCGTGTGGTCCCCAAACCCGACCCCCTCCGGCCCCTGGCTGCGCCTAGAAATTCTGTCCATAAAAATTATGAACAGAACCGGCGACAAAGGGCAGCCCTGCCGGAGTCCAACACGCACCGGGAACAAGTCTGACTTACTGCTGGCAATACGAACCAAGCTCCTGCTCCGGTCGTACAGGGACCGGATAGCCCTTAGCAAAGGGCCCCGGACCCCATACTCCCGGAGCACCCTCCACAGGCCGCCGCGAGGGACACAGTCGAATGCCTTCTCCAAATCCACAAAGCACATGTAGATTGGTTGGGCAAACTCCCATGAGCCCTCCAGCACCCTGTAGAGGGTATAGAGCTGGTCCAGTGTTCCACGACCGGGACGAAAACCACACTGTTCCTCCTGAATCCGAGGTTCTACTATCGGCCGGATTCTCCTCTCCAGTACCCTGGCATAGACTTTCCCAGGGAGGCTGAGAAGTGTGATCCCCCTATAGTTGGAGCACACCCTCCGATCCCCCTTCTTGAAAAGAGGGACCACCACCCCGGTCTGCCAGTCCAAAGGTACTGTCCCCAACCGCCACGCGATGTTGCAGAGGCGTGTCAGCCAAGACAGCCCCACAACATCCAGAGACCTGAGGTACTCAGGGCGAATCTCATCCACCCCCGGTGCCTTGCCACCGAGGAGTTTCTTGACTACCTCGGTGACTTCAGCTTGGGTGATGGACGAGTCCGCCTCCGAGCCCACAGCCTCTGCTTCCTCAATGGAAGACGTGACGGCGGGATTGAGGAGATCCTCGAAGTATTCCTTCCACCATCCGGTGATATCCCCAGTCGAGGTCAACAGCTGCCCACCTCCAGTGTAAACAGCGTTGGTAGGGCACTGCTTCCCCCTCCTGAGGCGCCGGACGGTTTGCCAGAATCTCTTCGAGGCCGACCGATAGTCCTTCTCCATGGCCTCACCGAACTCCTCCCAGGCCCGAGTTTTTGCCTCCACAACCACCCGGGCTGCAGTCCGCTTGGCCCGTCGGTACTCATCAGCTGCCTCAGGAGTCCCACAAGCCAGCCAGGCCCGATAGGACTCCTTCTTCAGCTTGACGGCATCCCTTACTTCTGGTGTCCACCACCGGGTTCGGGGATTGCCGCCTCGACAGGCACCGGAGACCTTACGGCCACAGCTCCGAGTGGCCGCGTTGACAATGGAGGTGGAGAACATGGTCCACTCGGACTCAATATCTCCAGACTCCCTCGGGATCTGGTCGAAGCTCTGCCGGAGGTGGGAGTTGAAGATCTCTCTGACAGGAGATTCGGCCAAACGTTCCCAACAGACCCTCACAGTACGTTTGGGTCTGCCGAGTCTGTCCAGCTTCCTCCCCCGCCATCGGATCCAACTCACCACCAGGTGGTGATCAGTTGACAGCTCCGCCCCTCTCTTCGCCCGAGTGTCCAAGACATACGGCCGGAGGTCGGATGAAACGACCACAAAGTCGATCATCGACCTCCGGCCTAGGGTGTCCTGGTGCCATGTGCACTGATGGACACCCTTATGCTTGAACATGGTGTTCGTTATGGACAAGCTGTAACTAGCACAGAAGTCCAATAACAGAACACCACTCGGGTTCAGATCAGGGGGGCCGTTCCTCCCAATCACGCCCCTCCAGGTGTCACTGTCGCTGCCCACGTGGGCGTTGAAGTCCCCCAGTAAAACGATGGAGTCCCCAGTCGGAGCACTTTCCAGCACCCCTCCCAGAGACTCCAAGAAGGCCGGGTACTCTGCACTGCCGTTCGGCCCGTAAGCACAAACGACAGTGAGAGACCTATCCCCGACCCGAAGGCGTAGGGAAGCGACCCTCTCGTTCACCGGGGTGAACTCCAACACATGGCGGCTGAGCTGGGGGGCTATAAGCAAACCCACACCAGCCCGCCGCCTCTCACCATGGGCAACAGGATCGCATCTTCAGGCATTTGTCTCAATCATTTCAGGTAAGACCTTATTTCATTGTAAAATAATTCTAAGTCTGCCTGATGATTAGACATTGACTGAAACTGCTTAAAAGAACTGTGTTATTTAAAGTACCAGTTGTGTTGCCAATGAATATATGTGTCAGAAATAGTGTCAGAAATAGGAAACTAATTGAAATAATTTGAATTTGATGTGGCTTATTTAAGTTGATCTGATCAGTAAACCCCCTCCTTGAACTGCCACCTTACCGTGGTGGAGGGGTTTGAGTACCCGAATGACCCTAGGAGCTATGTTGTCTGGGGCTATATGCCCCTGGTAGGGTCTCCCAAGGCAAACAGGTCCTAGGCGACGGGTCAGACTAAGAGCGGTTCAAAAACACTTATGATGCAAAAAAAACCGAGGACCGTGACGTCGCCCAGTATGGCGCAGCCGGGGCCCCACCCTGGAGCCAGGCCCGGGGTTGGGGCTCGTATGCGAGCGCCTGGTGGTCGGGCCTCCCCCCATGGGGTCCGGCCGGGCTCAGCCCGAAGGAGCGACGTGGGGCCACCCTCCCGTGGACCCACCACCTGCAGGAGGGACCGTAAGGGGCCGGTGCTAAGTGGATCGGGCGGCAGTCGAAGGCGGGGGCCTAGACAACCCGATCCCTGGACGCGGAATCTAGCTCTAGGGACATGGAACGTCACCTCTCTGGCGGGGAAGGAGCCTGAGGCTGTGCGGGAGGTTGAGAGGTTCCGACTAGAGATAGTCGGGATCACCTCTACGCACGGCTTGGGCTCTGGAACCACACTCCTCGAGAGAGGATGGACTCTTCACCACTCTGGAGTTGCCCATGGTGAGAGGCGGCGGGCTGGTGTGGGTTTGCTTATAGCCCCCCAGCTCAGCCGCCATGTGTTGGAGTTCACCCCGGTGAACGAGAGGGTCGCTTCCCTGCGCCTTCGGGTCGGGGATAGGTCTCTCACTGTCGTTTGTGCCTACGGGCCGAACGGCAGTGCAGAGTACCCGGCCTTCTTGGAGTCTCTGGGAAGGGTGCTGGAAAGTGCTCCGACTGGGGACTCCGTCGTTCTACTGGGGGACTTCAACGCCCACGTGGGCAGCGACAGTGACACCTGGAGGGGCGTGATTGGGAGGAACGGCCCCCCTGATCTGAACCCGAGTGGTGTTCTGTTATTGGACTTCTGTGCTAGTTACAGCTTGTCCATAACGAACACCATGTTCAAGCATAAGGGTGTCCATCAGTGCACATGGCACCAGGACACCCTAGGCCGTAGGTCGATGATCGACTTTGTGGTCGTCTCATCCGACCTCCGGCCGTATGTCTTGGACACTCGGGTGAAGAGAGGGGCGGAGCTGTCAACTGATCACCACCTGGTGGTGAGTTGGATCCGATGGCGGGGGAGGAAGCTGGACAGACTCGGCAGACCCAAACGTACTGTGAGGGTCTGTTGGGAACGTTTGGCCGAATCTCCTGTCAGAGAGATCTTCAACTCCCACCTCCGGCAGAGCTTCGACCAGATCCCGAGGGAGTCTGGAGATATTGAGTCCGAGTGGACCATGTTCTCCACCTCCATTGTCAGCGCGGCCACTCGGAGCTGTGGCCGTAAGGTCTCCGGTGCCTGTCGAGGCGGCAATCCCCGAACCCGGTGGTGGACACCGGAAGTAAGGGATGCCGTCAAGCTGAAGAAGGAGTCCTATCGGGCCTGGCTGGCTTGTGGGACTCCTGAGGCAGCTGATGGGTACCGACGGGCCAAGCGGACTGCAGCCCGGATGGTTGTGGAGGCAAAAACTCGGGCCTGGGAGGAGTTCGGTGAGGCCATGGAGAAGGACTATCGGTCGGCCTCGAAGAGATTCTGGCAAACCGTCCGGCGCCTCAGGAGGGGGAAGCAGTGCCCTACCAACGCTGTTTACAGTGGAGGTGGGCAGCTGTTGACCTCGACTGGGGATGTCATCGGACGGTGGAAGGAATACTTCGAGGATCTCCTCAATTCCGCCGTCACGTCTTCCATTGAGGAAGCAGAGGCTGAGGGCTCGGAGGCGGACTCGTCCATCACCCAAGCTGAAGTCACGAGGTAGTCAAGAAACTCCTCGGTGGCAAGGCACCGGGGGTGGATGAGATCCGCCCTGAGTACCTCAAGTCTCTGGATGTTGTGGGGCTGTCTTGGCTGACACGCCTCTGCAGCATCGCGTGGCGGTCGGGGACAGTGCCTTTGGACTGGCAGACCGGGGTGGTGGTCCCTCTTTTCAAGAAGGGGGATCGGAGGGTGTGCTCCAACTATAGGGGGATCACACTTCTCAGCCTCCCTGGGAAAGTCTATGCCAGAGTACTGGAGAGGAGAATCCGGCCGATAGTAGAACCTCGGATTCAGGAGGAACAGTGTGGTTTTCGTCCCGGTCGTGGAACACTGGACCAGCTCTATACCCTCTACAGGGTGCTGGAGGGCTCATGGGAGTTTGCCCAACCAATCCACATGTGCTTTGTGGATTTGGAGAAGGCATTCGACTGTGTCCCTCGCGGCATCTTGTGGAGGGTGCTCTGGGAGTATGGGGTCCGGGGCCCTTTGCTAAGGGCTATCCGGTCCCTGTACGACCGGAGCAGGAGCTTGGTTCGTATTGCCAGCAGTAAGTCAGACTTGTTCCCGGTGCGTGTTGGACTCCGGCAGGGCTGCCCTTTGTCGCCGGTTCTGTTCATAATTTTTATGGACAGAATTTCTAGGCGCAGCCAGGGGCCGGAGGGGGTCAGGTTTGGGGACCACACGATTTCATCTCTGCTCTTTGCGGATGATGTTGTCGTGTTGGCCTCATCAAACCAGGACCTCCAGCATGCACTGGGACGGTTTGCAACCGAGTGTGAAGCGGCTGGGATGAGAATCAGCACCTCCAAATCCGAGGCCATGGTTCTCAGTCGGAAAAGGGTGGTTTGCCCGCTTCAGGTTGGTGGAGAGCTCCTGCCTCAAGTGGAGGAGTTCAAGTATCTTGGGGTCTTGTTCACGAGTGAGGGAAGGATGGAACGGGAGATTGACAGGCGGATCGGTGCAGCTTCTGCAGTAATGCGGTCCCTGTACCGGTCTGTCGTGGTGAAGAAGGAGCTGAGCCGCAAGGCGAAGCTCTCGATTTACTGGTCAATCTACGTTCCTACTCTTACCTATGGTCATGAGCTGTGGGTCATGACCGAAAGGACAAGATCCCGGATACAAGCGGCCGAAATGAGCTTTCTCCGTAGGGTGGCTGGGCGATCCCTTAGAGATACGGTGAGAAGCTCGGTCACTCGGGAGGAGCTCAGAGTAGAGCCGCTGCTCCTCCACATCGAGAGGGGTCAGTTGAGGTGGCTCGGACATCTTTTCCGGATGCCTCCTGGACGCCTTCCGGGCATGTCCCACCGGGAGGAGACCCCGGGGAAGACCTAGGACACGCTGGAGAGACTATGTCTCCCGGCTGGCCTGGGAACGCCTCGGTGTCCCCCTGGAAGAGCTGGAGGAAGTGTCTAGGGAGAGGGATGTCTGGGCATCCCTGCTTAGACTGCTGCCCCCGCGACCCGGCTCCGGATAAGCGGTAGAAGATGGATGGATGGAAAAAAAGAATAAGAAATAAAATACTGCTGCAAAGTTCTCCACTAAATAAAATACTCTCAGTCTCAAACCAATATCACATAACAAATTTAATGAAAAATATAAATAAATAACTATGATTACAGTGCAGCATTACCAATCCCAGCTTGTAGGCCTCCTCATATTTAAAAATTAAGGCTGGGAATCGATTAAAAAAAATGAACTAATTAATTGCACAATTTGCTGTAATTAATTGCAATTCCTCCAAGCTTGTAATCATCAATAATTAAACTTAGAATCATCTAATTAAATGAAACACCGGGGGAAAAAAGGAACAGAAAATAGCCCTATATTAAAATAATATTAAACATAAATATATCAATTTATTATTATTTTTCAATAATCAATCAACATAATCAATTTAAGATTTTTTTTTCCATTTTTTTTTACTAATTATAAAAATAAAATATAGTCCTACAAAGCTATTATTACCAGAGCATGTGATCAGAGCAGGTTATTTTACCATTGTTGCCAGCATGACTAGCTCAGCAAACAGAAGTCTACTACTGAGAAATTTCACCTTATTTGAGCGGACTTTGCTTTTCCAGTGCGTGATCGGTACATGATTGGAGTGTTTGGGCCGTTAACGACAGAGCAGAACACGCAGCGCAAACACGGAGTCGAACATTGAACATTGAGCAGAGAGCGCAGCGCGCAGACACACACACACGGAACGGAGAGTGCGGCGGCGCACGGAATCGATTTAATTGGTTTAGGCAGAACCCGTCTTATTAGACATTCTCTGGTTTAGGTTACAGTGACGACGGGTAAAACTTTAGAATCAGCTGCAGGGCGGGATTTGCGCTGAACGCGGAGACTTCCGCCACTTAATATGTTCGTGTGGAAACACGAAAATGTACCTATGTTCCGCACACAAAATATTGCATTCGGTTATTCGGTACACACGTGCACCGAACCGAAAGCCCTGTACCGAAACGGTCCGGTACGAATACACGTACCGTTACACCCCTACTGTTCAGCATGCAAATATTTACATATGTAAAATGTTTAAGTGAGCGGTGCCCATATCCTGTGGCATAGGCACTGCTGGGATTCGAACCAGGATTTCAAACCTCCTGTTTACAAGACAGGCGCTTTGACCAACTAAGCCACAGCGCCACACGCTGAACCTTTTACAATGTGTTGGTATAAAAAGTCTAAAAAAAGTAGCAGGTCAGGAAAATAGCTGATTACATCATGAAAGAGGTTAGGGGATTATTTCCAAAACCCGAGGGGCATTCAGGGCTCTGTTGAAGAAAGAGGGAATATCTGAAACTCTCAATACTTGTGTCTGAAATGTTTTTGGAACCTCCAGTTACAATCCATCTAAACTCTGTCTTAGCTAGGAGAAATGGAAAGCAATTTTTGCTATGCTTTCAGCTGATCTGAAAGACAAAATCCAGAAAGATTTTCATGAATAATATATTTATTTTTGTAAAGACTGTTTTGAACACACATCCAGAGGCATGATCTTAACAAAAGGAAGTAGCAGATTTTGGCCTAAGCCAGTGGTTTTCAAACCATTTTCGAAACCTCCCAGACGCTATACATTTTCGTTATCTTCCTTATTTCAAAAAGGTGAATTGAGCTAATTAGTAGAGTACTCTTTGATCTGACTTTGGTGTGTACAATAAGGGAGATGAGCAGAATGTGAAGGGTAGGCTTCTGAAATAGTTTGTGGACCCCAGTTTTAAACATATGTCTCACTTACAGAGACATCAGAGCAAAAGAGGCCATTCACAATTCTGGTGGGCCTAAAACCACAACCAGGAAATTTCTCCATTCGTATCCTAGAAGTCCAAAGTTCTATCCATTGCACCACAGAGCCATAAAATGACACACTTCAAGGAAGTATTGCATGCACAGCACTTCTTAGTTTTTCCAGTTTTGTGCAGGTACACACTGTTCGGCATGCAAAGACTTTCATATGTGAAAAGTTTAAGCACTCCCATATCCTGTGGCATAGGAACTGCTGGGATTTGAACCCAGGATCTCCTGTTTACAAGACAGGCGCTTTCGCCAGCTAAGCCACAGCGCCAGTTACAAAAGTGTGGTGAAATTTGTCAGTAAAACAAGTTTAAAAGAGGCAGCACATCAGGAAAATAGCTGATTACGTCATGAAAGAGGTCCCTTAGAGGTAAGAGGATTGTTTCCAAAACATGAGGGGCTTTCAGGCCTCAAGGGAATGTCTGAACTCATTTCATTTTGGCTCTACACTCTCGATACTCATTCCTAAACTGTTTCCTGAGCTTTCTTCTGATAGGAAAGGGCAAAATCCAGAAAGATATCCATGTATTATTCTTCATATACGTAAAGACTTTTTTTTGTACAAATATCCATAGGCTAGACTTTATCAATAGGTATTTCGAGCCTAAGCCAGGGGCTTGCAAACCATTCTTGAAGCGCATCTGCACCACATAGTTTTTTTTTATTATCTCTCTCATTTAAAACAGGTGAATCAAATAATTGACTGATTAGTAATGTACTCAATGATCTGACTTGGGTGTGCCCAATAAGGAAAACAAGAAAAAGCGTTGGCTTCTGAAAAAGTTGGAAAACCCCAGGTTTAAGCAAATGTCAGTCTGGCAAAGACGCCTATGCAAAGGGACACCATTCGTGACTCTGGTGGGACCCAAAAACCAACAACCTTTTTAAAGCCTTCATTTGCAACCGAGAAGTCCAGATTGTCTTTCCTGCAGAGACTTTTACACCTGAAAAGTTTGAATGACTACTCCTAGAAGACACAGATTAGGCACTGCTGGGATTCAAACCCAGGATCTCCTGTTTACTAGACAGGCGCTTTGACCAGCTAAGCACAGCACCAGTTACAAAGGTGTTCAAACCTGAGAGCTCATGCTCTCAAAGAAGGTCCCAATGGCAATTCACTCAAACATCCAGAGCACATCAAGGATTCACCGTGCAAAAAAAAAAAAAGAAAGTGGTCTGAAGGACGGGTGGTAACATGGAGCTCAATTTTAAAGGTTGCAATTTCAAATCGGAAAATCTTGTCGTGACCCGGATTCGAACCGGGGTTGCTGCAGCCACAACGCAGAGTACTAACCACTATACGATCACGGCGAGATACTGGTCTCCCCGATGTGTCACTGAGTACAAAAGGGCCCTTGTGATCTTTACCTTGCAGACAAAACTGTTTTTTACCAACCTAACTCTTTTCAAGGGTAATATTGTCACAGTAATTTTTTTTTTTTCATTTTATAAAGTTTTAGCAAGGCCTCCAGAAGGTTACAACCTAAAGCAGGCATATACTATCAAACGTAGTCGGCAGGATTCGAACCTGCGCGGGGAGACCCCAATGGATTTCGAGTCCATCGCCTTAACCACTCGGCCACGACTACAAGCTGGCTGTAGGGGGCACGTCATTTTGCTTGGTGCCTTGCTGCGCCAGCACAGGTCAGCATGAACTCGACAGCAAAACGTAGCGCTCCACGAAAAAAAAAAAAGAGGCTCTTCCGCTCGAACAGGGACTTGAACCCTGGACCCTCAGATTAAAAGTCTGATGCTTTACAAACTGAGCTATCCAGGCTCTTACTCAAGATGCGTGCGTGTTGCATGGGAACGCAGAGCAAAATGAATCGTATTGGCTGAAAAAAAGAAAGGTTTCTCCCATGCATCGCGTTCCCTTCTTCGACGATTAAGAACGGCCGTCCAAACGTCTGCTATGTCAAAATATATTAGACGGATAATAATAATCAACCGACAATAATGCTAGGAAAAAGAACAAAAACTCGCAGCTTCTTGTCTGGAAAGCATCTTTACATGCTTTAATGCTGTGGACTTGCCGCGCTCTTATCGTTATTGTAAACTTGCTTCAAAGGCGCAGTTGTTTGGAGAAAATAGCAAGTCCACTGCACTCTAGGTAAAAGCCAGCGAGTGTACTGACACCTAGCGATTAGAAAATATACCAGCACCATATTCTCTCTGAAGCAAGATTCTTCCAAACTAAACGGGAGCGTTTCGTTTTCAGTCTTTTCTCTAAGGGTTCAAACCTGAGAGCTCGTGCTCTCAAAGAAGGTCCCAGTGGCAATTCACTCAAACATCCAGAGCACGTCAAGGACGCACCGTGCAAAAAAAAAGAAAAAAGAAAGTGGTCTGAAGGACAGGGTAAGGAGAGGTGGTAATGTGGAGCTCAATTTCAAAGGCACCCGGAAAATCTTGCCGTGACCCGGATTCAAACCAGGGTTGCTGCGGCCACAACACAGAGTACTAACCACTATACGATCACGGCGAGCTACCAGTCTCCCTAATGTCTCCCTGATGTGTCACTGAGTACAAAAGGGCCCTTGTCATCATTAGCTTGCAGACAAAACTGTTTCTTACCAACCTAACTCTTTTCAAGGGTAATACTGTCACAGTGACTTTTTTCTTTTTCTAAAGTTTTAGCAAGGCCTCCAGAAGGTTACAACCTAAAGCAGGCGCATGCTGTCAAACGTAGTCGGCAGGATTGCGGGGAGACCCTAATGGATTTCTAGTTCATCGCCTTTTTTAAATTTATTTTTTATTTAAAACATTTAAAAACAATCAGAATCAGAAGTTTTTTCAACAAAAGGGTTATTCTGTACAAAATTCTTGTCAAATACTTCTTTTGCTTCCATTTTAAAATAATCATATAATACTTGCAGAATAAAACACATCTTTTATTTAAAAAGTTTACATACAGAAACATTCCCTTTTTTCCCTTTACTATATTATTTCTTTTCCAAACTCAATCTTGCAAATGCTAATATCATATTTAAAAAACTAACATTATTGGTTTTACCTTTAAAACCAAACAAGAATATTGTTTCCCAATTCTCATCAATGATTGTTTCTTCTACCCCCAATTTTCTTATAATTATAATTAATTTGTTACATTTATATAGCGCTTTTCTAGGTACTCAAAGCGCTTTACATGGAAGGGGGGAATCTCCTCAACCAGTAAAACATTTCAACTTAATACATTTAAAAAATAAATGTAATACTTCTATTATATATACTTTGCATTTTGCATCAGTTGCTATCTTAAACAGTCTTATTTCACTCCACAAACAATTATGTCTTAACATAAAATCAAAATTCTCTAAAATAGGACTTTTCCACCATGATCTTAGAGTTTGCCATAATTCCTTTGTTTCCATAATTGGATATAGCCTGTGCCAATACTCTTCTGCTTTTGGTTTCTTGAAAACATCTTTACATAAACAAGAATAAAAGATCCTTAATTTTAGATCATTAAAAGTATGTTGTTCGTTATTGATTTCAACACTGACCACCATTCTATCATTTGTATTTGTTCCTGTTTTCCTTTCCAAAATCTGTATCCATTCTTTTGGTATTATCTCTTTCAGTTTTTCAGATTGATCTTTTCCAAGTCCCAGTCCTCCTTCAACTTTTTCCCAATAAGAGTATCATATGCAATTTTAGACAGTTTGCTTTTCCATAAGAAATTAAGAATTACACATTTTATTTTTTTATACACCCATGATGGCATGCTCACAGAACCTAAGACATACCACATTTTAGATAAAAACAAAGAATTTAAAACGTACTCGGTTACTAACGTAACCTCGGTTCTCTCTAGAGAGGGAACGAGTACTTGCGTAATATCTTACGCTAGGGGAAAACTTCTTTTCCACGAGATACTGAAGCCAAAAATTATCCTTAATTTTGCAATAATGTAAAACGCATTGCAGCAGCATGCAGACATGGGCGAGACAGCTCGCGCGCCCATTGGCTGCTCTGCGGCAACTGCACCAGCCTATCGAGAGAGGCCCCTCATGACGTCAGAACCAATGAGGGCGCTTCGCGCCCAATACGTCATGTCCCGCCAAAAGAGGGTGGGGCTCGGCTATAAATATAGCCTCGAGAGGCTGGTTTGACCAGTTTTTCATCGCCGAAGCGAACCAGAGCGTGATGCATGCACGGCAAGATACGCAAGTACTCGTTCCCTCTCTAGAGAGAACCGAGGTTACGTTAGTAACCGAGTACGTTCTCTTACGAGAGGTTCTCTCGTACTTGCGTAATATCTTACGCTAGGGGAACACTGTGTAAAACGCCGTGCGTGCTTGAGATACAACACTAAAGTCCCAAGGGCAGGTGCCCGGGGCTCATACAGTGCCTAATCACACGGGACTCACAGAGAATCCGGGAAGAGGGGCTAGAATAGCATCATGCCTGTAATATAGAGCTCTAATAAGAGCAGATTATATCAAGTGTTCCACACAGCCAGGGCGAACTCGAGCCTGGACTGATAAATATGGGGGACTTACGCACTGCCCACAGAAGTATACAGACGATCAGTGATCGATGCTCTAGCAGTTTCAGCATCCTGAGGCGATAGCATCGGGCAGGCAATACTGAAAATTTAGACCGAGAGCAACTTAGCTTGTAAAACGGGAACCTCGAGGTTATAAAACCTTATAAATGTAGACGGGGAGGCCCAGCCTGCCGCCATACAGATATCTTGCAAGGCAATCCCACTAGACCAAGCCCACGACGAGGCCATGCCTCTCGTGGAGTGCGCTTTGACACCTAACGGGCATTGCAGGCCCTTAGATGTATAAGTTAGCGCTATAGCATCAACTATCCATCTGGATAAACTCTGTTTTGACGCGGCTAGTCCCTTAGAACGTCCGCTGAACAAAACAAAGAGCTGGTCCGTCTGTCTGAAAACGGATGCGCGAGACACATAGGCTCTTAACGCCCTGACCGGGCAAAGGAAGCCTGCGTCCCCTTCCTCTTCAGATACCGGCAGGGCCGACAGGGAGATCACCTGTGCCCTAAACGGTGTATTGAGGGATTTAGGAACATATCCGTGCTTTGGTTTGAGTATGACTCTCGAGTCATTAGGTCCAAACTCCATACACGTCGCGCTCACTGAGAGCGCTTGCAAGTCCCCTATGCGCTTCACTGAAGCGAGAGCCAGAAGAAACACTGTTTTGAGAGACAAGTGTTTTAGGTCTATTGATTGTATTGGCTCGAATGGGGCACCTTTCATGGCTTCCAGAACCGTGGAAAGGTCCCAAACGGGAACCGAGGGAGGTCTGGGAGGATTCAGCCTCTTAGCTCCTCTAAGGAAGCGAATGACCAGATCGTTCCTTCCTAATGAGTGGCCAAGCGTTGGTTCAGCGAACGCTGCTATGGCCGCCAGATAAACTTTGAGCGTGGATGGGGCTCTGCCCTTATCCAGAAGCTCTTGTAAAAAGGAAAGAACCTCCGACACCCCACAGTGTGAGGGTGAAGTGCCACGCGCTGTACACCAGCTAGTGAACACAGACCATTTTGAGGAATAGAACCGTCTCGTAGATGGAGCTCTAGCCTGCGTGATCGTGTTTAACACTCCCGCTGGGAGGTTAATGGGTACCCGTTGATGGCCCACACGTGTAGGGACCAAAGCTCCGGGCAAGGATGCCAGATCAAGCCGTTTGCCTGCAAGAGGAGATCCCTCCTCACCGGTATCGGCCACGGGGCGGTACTCGTCAGCTGCATCAGGACTGGAAACCAGGCTTGGTTCGTCCATAATGGGGCGACGAGTAGCACCGGGCATCCGTTTTCCCTGATTCGCTCTAACACCTGGGGTAGAAGCGTGACAGGGGGAAACGCATAGAACGGGCAGCGGGGCCAGACGTGGGCCAGCGCATCCCTGCTCATGGAGAAAAATTCCTGACAGTGAGCGTTCTCTTGAGACGCAAACAGGTCTATTTTCGCTCTGCCAAATGTCCTCCACAGCAGTTTGACTGTCTGCGGGTGTAAAGACCATTCTCCTGCCGGAAGATTGTTCCTGGACAGTCTGTCTGGTCCCACATTCAGGTGGCCGGGCACATGCGCTGCTCTGAGCGAGCGCAGATTGTGCTGAGCCCAGACCAGGAGGCGTTCCGTCAGCCTGTGAAGGGTTCTGGATCTGATACCTCCTTGGTGATTTATATAAGCCACCACTGACATGTTGTCCGAACGGACCAGGACGTGGTGTCCTATTAACTGGGGACAAAAGCGCCTCAGCGCGTTGTCAAAGCAGACCCAGCTGAAGCACTGAAGATGCTGAAGCCATGAAACCCAGCATTTTCTGAAACTTTTTGAGCGGGACTAAAGTGCCGTGGCGAAAAGTTTCTGTCATGCGCTGAACACTCAGTCTGCACTGCGGCGACAGTTGTGCTGTCATAGACAGCGAGTCCAGTTCTGTACCCAGAAAAGATATTTTCTGACTGGGAGACAGCGAACTCTTCGCCCAATTGACTTTGAGACCTAAATTCTCGAGGTGATCGAGTAATATGGTCCTGTGTTCTATGAGCTCTGACTGTGATCGAGCTAGAACCAGCCAATCGTCCAAATAATTCAGCACTCGTATGCCTCGGAGCTTGAGGGGTACGAGCGCTGCATCCATGCACATTGTGAATGCACGAGGTGCCAGGGATAGGCCAAACGGCAGGACTGTGTACTGATATGCCTGGCCCTCGAAGGCGAATCTCAAAAATCGCCTGTGACGTGACGCTATTTGTATTTGAAAATAAGCGTCTTTCAGACCTATCGACATGAACCAGTCCCTTTGGCAAATTTGCGAGAGGATTTTCCTGGTCGTGAGCATTCTGAACCGTCGTTTCAGAAGTGCTTTGTTTAGTCGTCTTAGATCTAGAATGGGTCTGAGACCCCCGTGTTTTTTGGGTACCAGAAAATATCTGCTGTACATGCCCCCTTCGCTCTGAGCTTGTGATAATAGCCCCTTTGCTCAGTAACTTCGCTATTTCGGCTCGAAGTAGGTGTGCTACTTCCTTTTTCACCGTAGTTTCGATTCGCGCCGATCACAGCGGGCAGCCTGCCCGCGCTCAGTTCTCCTACAGCGGTGTGCTGAGAGAGAGCGAGCGGGGCGAACCCCGTGGGGTTTATTATGTCTGTGAGCGAATGAGGGCGCGGGACATCGGGCCCATGCAAAACGCTGAGAACACCGTCTGTTTGTGCAGACTGTATGTGCGTTGGTTTCGTTTTTACAGAAACCGTGAGACATGTAGTGTGTAGTGTTTGCAGGCACTGGGACGTGGGCACAATCACTACATTTTGTGCACAATCGACATGAGTCGATTTTATTTGTGCGGGCCGTGTGTGGCGGGCCATGTTTGTGTGTAGGAATGGGCACTGGGCAGTGGGCATTTTTACTACACTCATAACACCATCGGCCGTGGCCGGAATACCAGAAAATACACTCTTTATGGGATTTATCTGGGTCGCCGTACAAACGGCGTTTGTGTGCAGGCAAGCGGGCTGTATTGCCGACTTGTTTACTGCAGAATACGCTGGAACAGTCGCAATTACTGGAACTGAGCGAGCGAGAAGTTTTGGTGGGAGTCCGGCCGCAGCGGCTAGGAATACTTTGTGTTGCCATAGAAACAGTGTTTGGGCGCAGGCGAGCGGGTTGTATAATGCGCTCGTTGGCTGCAAAATACACATCTGCAGTCGCCTTTAAGGGAACTAACAGAATGAAAGCATTGATGGCATAATTTTATGTGCAAGTAGACCCGGGATTCGAACACGGGTCTCTCGTGCGAAAGCCCAAGATTCCACCACTGAGCCACAGGGGGGGAACACATACGCTTTCAGTTAGCGCGAGAATATAAGAGAGCGTCAACATGTTGGCGTTTGTTTGCAGGCGTGCATGTAATACAACAGGTTCGTTTACTGCAATATTGACATTTCCAGTCGCCTGAACTTCAGAGGGGAATGAGAAATGTGTGAGAAATGGAGGTGGTCCGGCCTCAGCGGGACTAAAAGCACTCTCTTTTCTCATTTCGCCAGCGACGCACGCGAGCCATAGAAACGGTGTCTGGGTGCAGGCGAGCGGGTTGTTCAACGCGCTCGCTGGCTGCAAAATACACATCTGCAGTCGCCTTTTAAGGGAACTGACAGAGCGAAGCATTGACGGCATAATTTTATGTGCCGGTAGACCCGGGATTCGAACACGGGTCGCTCGTGCGAAAGCCTAAGATTCCGCCGCTGAGCCACAGGGGGGGAACACATAAGCCTCAGTTACCACGAGCATATAAGAGAGCGTCAACATGTATGCTTCGGCGCTTGTTTGCAGGCGTGCGTGTATTATAACAGGCTCGTTTGCTGCAATATTGATATTTCCAGTCGCCTGAAGAGGGGACTGAGAAATGTCTGAGAAATGGAGGTTAGTCCGGCCTCGGCGGGACAAAAAACACTTTTCTCATTTCGCCAGTGAGTGACGCGTGAATGGGGCGCAACTAGGGCGGGGTAGCTTTTCTTATAACGTAAAGAAGAAACTAACCCCGTGACCGTCCACTTCCGGTCTCCCCTGTGAACGGCGCAGTTTGCGCGGCTCGAACAGAGGGAGAGAGAAAGCTAGCCCCGTGACCGTCCGCTCCTGACATCCCCTGTGAACGGCGCAGTTTGCGCGGCTCGAACAGAGGGAGAGCAGATATCATCCCCCACAGACGTGGCTTCTTGGTCTACATCCACGACGGAAGCGGCGGCACGCGGCGGCCGCTGTCCATCAGGAAGAGACTCAGCGAAGCAGGTGAAGCAGGCGGGCGCACCGGCGAGCTTTGTGGGCTGGGGGAGGTTCCGGGACCCGTTGAGCACGGCGCTTTTTACGGCGCGGTACTGCGGCGGGCGGAGGTGCAGTCTCGGAGAAGGATGCCAGGCGAGTCCTCGGAGTCACCGTAGGCATTAGAGCTACGCGAGAGCTGCGTGATCCTTACCAGGAAAAGGGGTGTCTTGATAAAGACGCCCGGCTCTTTTAGTGCAATGAGAGTGTGTGTCGCGGCGGCGAACACATACACAAAACAAAGTAGCAGAGAAAAGGATATGTACGCCGGAAAGCGTGAGCAGGAACGGCGACTGAAGGCGCGAGTTGTCGACCAGCAGCTTCAGATGCAGCACTAATCCCGCTGAGTGCTTCTATCAGACGGCGCGGCTTCTTCCTCTCGGGATCCAGCGATGCGTGAGCTTCGCTGAAGAGATGAAAAATTGGTCAAACCAGCCTCTCGAGGCTATATTTATAGGCGAGCCCCACCCTCTTTTGGCGGGACATGACGTATTGGGCGCGAAGCGCCCTCATTGGTTCTGATGTCATGAGGGGCCTCTCTCGATAGGCTGGTGCAGTTGCCGCAGAGCAGCCAATGGGCGCGCGAGCTGTCTCGCCCATGTCTGCATGCTGCTGCAATGCGTTTTACATTATTGCAAAATTAAGGATAATTTTTGGCTTCAGTATCTCGTGGAAAAGAGGTTTTCCCCTAGCGTAAGATATTACGCAAGTACGAGAGAACCTCTCGTAAGAGAACTAGGACTTTCCCTTTTAAAAACAAACCCCTTAATTTCCAAAAATTCAACCTCTTTTCCATTCCTTTTAAAACCTCCTCCCATACTAAATTCCTTATTACATTTTCATTTTCTCCAACTCTTATACCTAAAATTTTCATATTTTCTTTCTGTTCTTTAAATGGTATTTTTAACAGGTAATTCGTTCATTTCACCAATTCTCATATATGTAGTTTTTTTCTTTATTAACTTTTGCCCCTGTTCCTCTACAATATTTTCCCAACACCTCCATTACTTTTTCTACACTTTTAATGTCTTTAACAAACAATGTTTTATCATCAGCATACTGATATATCTTATGTTCTGTTTTTCTTCTTTTATCAGTATTCCTTTCATAATTTTTTTTTCCATTTCTATTGCCTATCCTAGAGTTTCAGACACTAAAGTAAATAACAATGCTGACATGGGGCAACCTTGTCAGATAGATCTTGTTATTTTAAAATCCTCAGTTAAAAACCCATTCACTTTAACACAACTTGTAATGTCTGTATCCATTTTATCCATTTAATGCAATTCTTACCAAATTCAAACTTCTCCATTACATGCATCAAATATTTATGCTCTACCCTATCGAATGCTTTTTCCAAATCTACACTTATTATATAACCCTTTTCTTTGTATCAGTGATATCTCTATTTAAAACAGCATATGCTTGATTGGTTGTGATTATATTTGGCACAACTTTTTTTTTAATCTATTTGCTAATACTTTTGTTAATATTTTATAGTCAGTGTTCAGCATGCTAAGTGGCCTATAATTTTTTAAGTCTCCTTCCCCCTTTTTCTTGTATAGTAGTAAATTAATTTTACTACTCCTTTCTTCATGCTCTCTGTCTTCCTTATTCATTTTACTTTTAATTTTCTCTAATAAAAATTCCTCATCCTCTGCAATTAACTCATTTTCTGTAAATAAATCTTTGTAAAATCTTTTAATTTCCTTTAAGATTCCTTCCTTATCTTTCACTGTCTTTCCATCTTGTGTGTTAATACTTTTAATTATATCTGCTTTCTGTCTATTTTTTTCCAAATTCTATTTTTTAGGATGGGAGACCTCCTGAGAAAACCAGGTTGCCGCTGGAAGAGGTGTTAGTGAGGCCAGCAGGGGGCGCTCACCCTGTGGTCTGTGTGGGTCCTAAAGCCTGTTTTATGCTTCTGCGTCGAATCGACGGCGTACCCCCGCAGACCCCTCTGCGTCGCCGCGAACCCCTCTCCGACCCCTCCGCCGTAGCTCGACGTGCATCTCCAAAAAACTGTAACTACGTGTCGAGGCGACGCAGACCGCAAGGGCTGTGATTGGTCAGATTATACATCATTTCCGGAGTGTAGCTTTTCCGGTTTCCCCCTCCCTCTATACCGCCATTTTTAAAGTGACCACTGCACTGTTTGTTTCAACAATGGATCAAGTTGAGGAACGTTTGATCGAGGAAGTACGAAAGTACGACCATCTGTACAATTCCTCTTCAGCGCACTACAAAGACTGCCAGATGGCAAACAACTCATGGAAAGAGATTGCCCAAAATGTTGGCTTGGACGTCACCGACTGCATGAAGTGGTGGAAAAACCTGCGGGACAAATTTGTTCGTCTCCGCAAAAAGCTGGCGCCAAGAAGCAGTGATCCAGGCGGCAAAAAGGTGCCTGCATTTTACCATTTTCTGTCCTGGCTGGCACCCCATGTCAAGCACCGGGAAACCGAGTCGAATTTCGAACCTAAGGTAAATATAAGTTCGTTGTTGTACCTCTTTTTGTGTGTGCTACTAAGCTAGCTAGCTAACAATGCTATCAGGTTGTCCGAATGCATGTCGTCATGTATAGTCTGTAACGTCTGTGCAAACAAAATGTTACATAACATGCTGAAAATGTTGTTTTGCTTTGCTGGTTTCATGGCGCTGCTAATTCCATATCTTATACCAGACCTCTGGTCATAAATCAGACTGCATAGGCCACACTGTAATTACCTGCACAGACAAAGACCAACCAACCAATCATCGTTGTCTTTGTACCTGTACTCTGCACAATGACAAAGTTGAATCTAATCTAATCTAATCTGCTCTGTCTTTAACAGGAACAGACCTCACCATCTTCTGATTCCGACTCCATGCCATCCACTTCATCTTCTGAGTCATCCTCTGTGTCCCCCCAGCCACCAACCTCACCTGCACGGCCATTCTCTTTGTCTACTCAACCACCACCTGTGCCTGCTGTGTGTAGCCCACCATCTTCAATCCTTGCTGAGTCACCTGTGTCCAGAGTGGGGTCTAAACGGAAGAGGAACCAGGATGACTGGCTAATAAAGCAGATGACGCAGCTGGACGAATGCCGCAGGACACCAGCGACGAGTGTAGCCGATTTGGCCAGACAGTGGCTGATCTGCTGCGAAGAGTGCCAGAGGGCCGCAGGGCTGATGTTATGTTTAATGTTCACAAGATGTTGTATGAGAGCAGAGAGCAAGACTGAACATTTGCATCCTCGTACTGATTCAGTGCACTTTTGTAAATATTTGTAAATAGTTAATTTTCTTAGATAATGTTTTATATTACGGTTAACTTATATTGTGTTTTATATTGTGTGTTTTTTGTACCTATTACTCTTATATTTTTTATTGTACTTAAACCTTTGCTCTTTGTTCTTGGCGCTTTTTTTACTCATTGCACATTAATAGATCAACGTTTGTTTTGAAAAAAAGTTTGTTGTTTATTTACAATACAATGTTCAACGGTTACATCATGGATATACAGTAATTAACCAAGTCTGCCACAGGACACTACATTATCCTGCCATGGCACAGTTCCATGTGGAGACTGAAAAAAAGCCTTCAAGTGTTCACAAGATGTTGTATGAGAGCAAGGCTGAACATTTGCACCCTCGTACTGATTCAGTGCACTTTTGTAAATATTTGTAAATAGTTAATTTTCTTAGATAATGTTTTATATTACAGTTAACTTATATTGTGTTTTATATTGTGTGTTTCTTGTGCCTATTACTCTTATATTTTTTATTGTACTTAAACCTTTGCCCTTTGTTCTTGGCGCTTTTTTACTAACGTTACTAAAGTTTGTTTTGAAAAAAAGTTTGTTTTTTATTTACAATACAATGTTCACGGTTACCGTCAAAGCCTTCAAGTGTTCACAAGATGTTGTATGAGACTGAACATTTGCACCCTCGTACTGATAATTATAATACACTTATAAAAATAGTAAATAAAGAATTAGTAAAACTAAAAATATGGATGGATATTAAAGGTGCCGTAGAATGGATTATTTTATGATTTTATAATGTTTCCTGGGGTGCCCTTATAATGTTAGTATGTTTTTTAGATCAAAATTTGTTATAATTAAGAAATAAAAGGCATATTTCCTAGCCTGATTTCATCCTCTGATTTGAACACTCAGTTTGAAGGGGCGTGTCTGCTGTGAGACTTCAGTGTTGTTGCCCACTGCTGTGATTGGCTGACATGCTTGCATATGAAATATCTGGCATTACATGTAGAGCTATCTGGAAAACTTTTACTATTACAGATTTTATACGTTTTTACTATTACAGCTATCGGGATTAACGAATCATGAGAAGTTTTTTAAGTATTTAGATCTATTCCCATCACATAAAAGGTTGCAGTGATGAGCATTGAGCAGATGACAGCCTGTTGATCGCGTGAATGAAGATCTTATCACTGCAACGCGATTTACTGATGCATAAACAGTGTTGAGCGACTTTGAGAGAAAGATTATCTGTCTGAACTTGAACAATTACACATCAGAAATTCACATAACCCACTGGTTCTCCCGAGGCTCGGATGAAGGAGCTAAAAAAATATTTTTGTGTTCATTTGTACATCCAAACACTGAGGAACTGCCATGCTTCGTTCGCTCGTTTGCAAGCCACGATGTCTCTCGAGGAAAAAACAATATATCGCGCTGGATCTAGATAACACAGTGTAAATTATCGTTAATAAAATCACTACTTACCGCTTGCGGGAATATAACGTTAGTTGAAATTGCCCCCTTCGTCAGTATGAGACGCTGAGAGAAGCCTGGCTGCTTGATATTGTTCCAGGTTAGAAAAACAGTCCGTGGTGAAATGGGCAGAGCAACTAACAACTTCGAATTAAACTGTAGCGGTATCCGATTATAGATAAATTATAGATAGATCTGCCATTTTCCCTATGATCCTTGCTTGTTTCTTCACCTGCAGAACTTCTGATGATTCGGCTGCGCAGTTCCGCCTGGCACTGAGCATGGGTTGGCATATGCACATTTTTGGAGGCGTACATATTAATGATCCCGACTGTTGCGTCACAGTCGGTGTTATGTGGAGATTCGCCTGTTTTTCAGGGGTGTTTTTCAAAAACGAGATTTAAATAAGAAAGAGAAAACTATGGTGTTTGAGACTCACTGTATGTCATGTCCATGTACTGAACTCTTGTTATTTAACTATGCCAAGATAAATTCAATTTCACATTCTAGGGCACCTTTAATAAATTATCTTTGAATTTAAATAAAATGAAGGTAATGATGTTTGGTAATTATAAAGAAAACGCAGAAATATTATTAAGTATTTATGGTGTTACATTAGAAATAGTGTCAAAAATTAAATTCTTGGGAATAACTATTGATAGTCAATTAAGCTGGAAACCACACATCAGATACATACAAGGTAAAGTATCAAAGTATTTCTATAATTAATAAAGTTAAATGTCTTGGAATATAATGCAATATATATATTGTATTGTTCACTGGTTTTGCCCTATTTAACTTATTGTATAGAAATTTGGGGCAATAATTATAAAAGTTCACTACATACCCTCTTCTTACTCCAAAAATGAGCAGTTAGAATTATACACAAGGTGGGATATTTTGATCACACAAACATATTATTTCTGCAATCTAAAATTTTAAAACTTTTTGATCTAGTTGATTTTTATACTGCTCAATTCTTGTATAAAGCCCACAAAAATATATGCAAATGCATATGTATGTATATGGGTGATAAACTGTGTTTTTTTTGTTTTTTTTGTGTTAATATATATATATATATATATATATATATATATATATGTATATATTTACATATTCTTTTCTCTTTTTTTTGCTCGAAATAAACTTCCATCAATCAATCAATCAATCAATAAATTAACGTTTGTTTTGAAAAAAAGTTTGTTGTTTATTTACAATACAATGTTCACGGTTACATCATGGATATACAGTAATTAACCAAGTCTGCCACGAGACACTACATTATCCTGCCATGGCACAGTTCCATGTGGAGACTGAAAAAAAGCCTTCAAGTCATTCCGAACAGCTATGGCAGCTCGGGTGGAACGGGCCCTGGACATCCGTGTTGGTTCTATGGGGACAAAGTTTGTGTCGTCTGCCACCATTCTTCGACCACTCTCCAGGCTGCACAGTCCCTTCAGAGTCACAGTCTGGAAAATGTGGTGGTACATATCGGCTCTCTGGGGTGTTCACTTCGTCTGTGTAGGTGAGGTAGTTGTGCAGGACAACACACGCTTTAACGACACTCACAGCTTTGTCTGGATGGAACTCAATTGGTCTTCCCAGAATTCTCCACCGTGCAGCCATGATGCCAAAGGCATTTTCAATCACCTGCCTTGCTCTGGAGTGGCGGTAATTGTATATTTCCTTGTCCCTGGTCATGTTCCCCCCTGTTTCAGAAAACACAGAGTATTAATCACTGTACCACAATCATAGGCATAACAAACACGTTATGAAGACACAATGTAGGCCTACTATGTTTTAATTAATTTCATTTACATACCTGGAAAGGGACGCATGAGATTGCAGTGTAGGGGGAAGGCAGCATCAGCAACGATAACGTGGGGGATTTGGACTCTGGTCCCAGGCAGTTCAGCTGGTTGGGGCAGATTCAACTGGTGGTCCAGCAGCATCGACCCAAATCTACTCGCTTTGAAAACGCCACCATCGCTTTCCCGTCCATATCCTCCCACGTCCACCATCGTGAACCATGAGAACAATGGAGTGATTCCCCTTGCAATTAAAATAGTCACTCCCTGCGTTTGGTGGTGCCTTGACGTTAACATGTTTCCCGTCGAGGCTTCCAACGCAGTTTGGAAAGTTCCAAAGTCGCCAAAAATCTGAAGCAATAGCTTCCCACTGGCTGGTTGAAGGGCAGGGCAAAAATTCAAAATGCACTATTTAAAGTATTTCACTCTAGAATCAGGTAAGTCCGCCATTTGCTGAGTTTGTGGCTTAGCTCTTAACTTGCGACACTGTAGACATGACTTGAGAGTTCGGTTAATGACAGTCCGTCCCTTTAGAATCCAGAAACGTTGACGAATTTCTGCAAGTACTCGCTCTGGACCTGCATGACCCAGGCGAAGATGATAGTGACTGATAATCAGATGGGTGACGTGATGATTGTTAGGTAGGATCACTTGATGTTTTGCCTCAAAGGGAATTGGGGCATTTGTTAGTCTGCCTCCCACACAAAGGAGTTGGCTGTTTTCATCCTCAAAGGGTTTAAGCTTGAGAAGAGAACTGGGTTTTGCTTGAGAAGATCCGAAGGATGCAGTTTGTATGTAATTGAGAATGGCTGATTCTGCTTGTTGGAGCTCACTTACAGTAAGAGGGTCGGATAGATGCACACTTGTTTTCTTGCGTAACAAAGCCTTGACATGCAACAGGATAGCAGTAGCCCTTTTCAATCGATGCCAACTGGAGTATCGTTCCAGTAGTCTGTCTACTGCATTTTTCATCACTTGGTTTGGTTTTATGCTAGCTGCGTAGACATCTTTGGCTCTTTTAATTTCTGCTTCCTCTGGCAAATCATTTATGATAGGTTGAGCAGGCCAATGCTCCTCCTCAAGTTGAAGAAAGTGGGGACCAGATACCCATCATTCACTTGACAAAATCTCTCCCATAGTCATTCCTCGAGAGACATCATCCGCAGGGTTAGAAGCAGAGTCAATGTGTCTCCACTGGCATGGTTCTGAACGCTCATGTATTTTTGAAATACGGTTGGCGACGAATGTCTGGAAACGACAATGCTTGTTGTTGATGTACTGAAGTACGATGGTACTATCTGTCCAAAAGAAAGTCTTTTCGATTGGAATCTCCAAGTGGCGCTTGATATGCTGGTCCAGCTCCGTAGCAACTACAGCTGCAAGTAGCTCCAGACGTGGTATGCTAATTGGCTTGATTGGTGCAAGTCTGGACTTTGACATCACCAGCCTGCAGGTGTCACCAATCCTGATGTATGAAACAGCGCCGTAAGCCAGTTCCGAAGCATCGGAAAAGTGATGGAGCTGGGTCGCTAACAAGCAACTAGCGGATGTTGGTCTAAGACATTTTGGAATTTTCAGCGCAAACAACATAGGCAAGTCATTTAGCCATCTGTGCCACTGTGCTGCTAAGTCTACCGGTACCTCCTCATCCCAGTCGACTTTCATGCGGCACAACTCTTGAAAGATTGCCTTTGCTTTGAGCACGAATGGACTTGCAAATCCTAAAGGATCATAGATGGAGCTGGTAGTGCTCAATACTCCTCTCTTCTGTTGCAGGTTTGTCCACAGCTTTGACATCGAATGTGAAGCAATCTCTTTCAACATCCCAAAGGACACCCAGTGTTCGTTCAAATGGCAAATCCTCCTGGTCAAGGTTGACCTCGTGTAATGACTTTGCCCAATCATCAGCTGGTATTGATTTCATCACTTCCTTAGAATTGCTTAACCATTTGGTTAATCTAAAGCCTCCACAGGTGAGTAGCTCACGGAGTTCGGAAGCAAGTTTAATGGCGACCTCCACTGTTGGTACCGACTTAAGACAGTCATCGACGTAGGAATTTCTTTTCAAGGTTTCCACGGTGTCATTAGAGAAGCTTCCACGGTTGTCTTCAGCCACTCGTTGCAAGGCAAAATTGGCAGCACTAGGACTCCAGACACCTCCAAAAAGGTGAACCATCATACGGTAATGCTTAGGCGGTTTGTCCGGGTCGTTGTCCTCCCACCACAGGAAGCGAAGCACATCTCTTTCATCAGATGGCACTCGGACTTGATAAAACATGCTCTCGATGTCCGCATTCAGAGCAACAGGTTCTTGCCTAAACTTGAGAAGAACTCCTTGTAGCTTATTGGTAAGGTCTGGGCCTTGGTAAATATGATCATTCAACGAAGTACCTTGGTACCGTGCTGCACAATCGTAGACAATACGAACCTTCTCTGGCTTGCGTGGATGTATCACCGGATGATGTGGCAGGTACCACACACAACCATCATCTCTGTTAATGTCAATGACTTCTTCTGCATATCCTTTTAGCAAAGAGTCTCTGATACCTTCTGTATACTTGTGATGCAAACCCGGGTTCTTCTTTAACCTCTTTCCTAGAAGGTCTAATCGATGTTTGGCTATTCCGTAGTTATTGGGCAGTCGTGGTGGATGTTCTTTGAAAGGGATTGGTAGAGTATAATGACCTTCCTCTTTGACTGCTTGCTTGTTCCATAGATCAACAACTTGCTCATCGACTACTGACAGTGAGTCATTGTTCACGTGCACTGGATCATCCAGTTTCCAAAATCTTTCAACAGCTTGTTGTAGAGAGTGGTCAGCTTGAATGAAATTGGCAGAAACAGATGTTGAACCATCAGCTACTGGCCCATGAAGTGTCCACCCCAGGCCAGTTAGAATCGCATAGGGTTCGCCTGACTCACCGCAATGTGTTTCACGAGGAGCAAGTATGTCTGGTTGGTCTAGACCTATCAGCAGGTGAACCTCATCAGCTAGATCAACATCAGGTAAACTGATTTCATCAGCAATTTCCTTCAGGTGCGGCCACTGGAACACTGCACTTTCTAGTGGCATGTGCTTGAATGGCTTGAGGCGGGTCAGCAGTTGGCTCACCTCCAGTAACTTGATTAGTAGATTGGCCGTTGTCGTCGTTGTTAGAAGCTACAATGGCGGAGTGCAGCCAACTGTTGTGTTTTTTCCCACATCCAGGCACCTTGCATACCCAAGTGCGAGTATAGACTGTGCTGCGATGACCTTTCATGAAACAGTTCAGACAGAGTTGATTTGTTGAACAAAGGCCAAACGCTCTTGAACAGACAGAGCTCTAAAGGCTTGACACTGGTTCAGAAAGTGTCTGTCAGTGCACTTTGGACACTTAAATCTTGATGTTGGTTTTGGTGTGGATGATGTGGTGCATTCATTAGTAACTGACACTGTTGCAAATGTCTGCTTTTTCTTATTGAAAGTTGACTTAGTACTTGGTTTAGAACTTGCTGGAGAATTTCGACTTGCAGGGCTAAGGAGATTCCCAAAGATAGGATCTGCTCTCTTATCAGCTTCTGATTGAACAAGACTGACTATGTCATCTAACTTTGGCAAGCGACCAGACTTGATGATCTCATAGCTTATTGTGAGCCATCTTTTCTTTATGTCTTCAGGTAGCTTTTCCACAATTTGTAGCAAAGTGCGTCCACCATTCAGCTCTTCCTCACACTTCATTGCCTTTAAAGTGTCTCGGCAGCTGCACAGAATGTCCGTGAAGCTTTGCAACTGCTTGTTGTCTTTAATATCTTTGTGATTAAGCACCTTGTCAACCCATGCTTGTGATATTGCATATGGATTGCCAAAACGTCTCTTCAGAATAGCCATGGCTTCAGCATAGCCCAGGCTAGAGTTGGGGTTGTACAAGCAATGTGAGATAGCTTCTCTAGCTTGGCCGACAGTGTACTGATGCAGTCGAGTGAGTTTCTCTTGATCTGACACTGTCTCTTTATCAATTACAGAGGAGAACAATCTCATGAACTGCCAGTACTTTAAGGGTTCTCCATCGAACTTGATGATGTCAACTGGTGGTAGATGCATGGAATCGATGTGTGACTGATATTGTTGCCTTGACAGGTCTAGTAGTTGGCATAGAGAATTCTCGTTCACTGCTGAAAGTGAGGAACGAAAGTTAATGGATGGGTTACCTGAGACAGGAGTGGAAAAGTCTTTATTTATTGTTGTTAACTCAGCCTTTCGACGATTTTCCTCCATCTCAGCATCTTTGAGTTTCAGTAAGCTTTTTAGTCCATCCATTTCCAATTCTGCATGCTGAAGTTGTAATTTAAACTCTGCACGTAGGCGTTCTTCCTGTCGAGCAATGAACATGGAAAACTCTTCCTTTTATTTCTGTCTTAGATTTTGTAGCCCTTGAAGCTGGGTAGACAGCTGGTCTACAGAAGACATTGGAGATTTAACAGCTTCATCAAACCTTGGCTCTTCCTCTTGGAAGTCAAGTCCATCTGAGGATTCTATGTTTGAATCCTCCATTGATGGCTTAAAGTCCTCAAACCAGCTCAAGACTGAGTGCTGCAAGTCTTGAACATCACGCAGGACCGATGTTAAATAGCCCTTAGAAGCATCAAGGTCATCATCATCTTCTAATGTTTTATGGTATATGTCATGAATCTCATTAAACCGCATAACAGCCTCATCCAAAGCAGCAAGTTTCATCTCCACTTCTTTGGGCTGGTTACAGTTCATAGAAGTTGTAATCTGTGTCATCAAGCGTGTCACTGTAGCCTTTGCACATCCACGTTGACGCTTGAGACATTTTTGTTGTTGATCAGGAGTAACACTTGTTTCTGAATCTTGGTCCATGTTGTCATTAATCTTCTTAACTCCTCGTGTTTGACATTAATGTTACCCATAAAATGATAACATTAACTTGGATTTTGTGTTTTTTTCTTTTCTTTATTCCACTTGTGTAGAACTCACAATGTACACATTTATGTGTGTGCGCGGTCAAACTGTAAATACAAACAATTCACATTTAGTATCCAGTAATGTTTTCACTTCTCCAAATAAGTTTCTACAACATAACATCAGACGATAAACATTAAAGTATATATAAATCAAAGATATTCCCTACAACGCAAATATCACGTGTGGTATGTAGCTATTAGCATTAAACATTATCACATGTGTTTGATACACCTGACAACACACATTACTAAAACAGCATTACAACACGTATTAGATCTGTTTAACAAATAAATGCAACATATATTGCTTGAATATTTCAATAGGCAATATAACTATAAATATCAAACCAAACATAATAGCCTAAACAAACTAACATTAGGCGTTTAGGCGCTAATCGCGAATAGCGATCTACATAATTATTTTAATACACTTATAACAACAAAAAAATGTTACTCACCACGCTGGGAATATATAGTTTAGATTAAGGGTTTTATCTGTAGTTGTTATAGAACATTATAAAGTCTGCATATATGAGCATCAACAGGGCTTTCACACTCAGATCGGTTGTTCGTTTTTTTTTCCCTACTTGTGCTGCTTCCTAGGTGATCACATGAGCCCCCAGAATCCACGTCCTTAAAGGGGCAGCACCCTACACTCAACAATTTGTCTTCGTGAATAAGCTCTTTTAAAACCATTTCTCTCTCTCCACACATCAACCATATCATATTTCCTCATTATATTATATAATTCATTCCGCCCTCTATCAGCTCTAAAAACCATTGAATCATCTATATCAATTCTCTGCAACACTGTATTAAAATCACCTAACAAAAAAATATTTTCTTGTTTTTTCCATTAAAATATTTAGGCTTTTATAAAATTCAAATTTTTCTCTTTCCTCATTTGGTGCATGAATGTTACATACTTTTATTTCTCTACCTTTGTATAATAATTTAACCATTATTATTCTATCCCTTGTGTCTTTATATTCTATTTCGTTTTCCTCAAAAATCCCTCTTTTAATTAATATTGCAACACCCCTCTTCCTTCAGATACATTTCTCCATCCCATAATTTCCTCATTTCATCACCTATTTTATCTTCCCAAAAAGTCTTTTGTAAGCATAATACATCACATTTTTGGGTCAAATACATCAATTTCTCCATTTTCTGGTATTTTGATAATCCTCTTGCATTCAACGATACAAAACATAAAGAACTCATTAGTAAAAAAATAAAAAAAATAACCAAAAACCAGCCATCAATCTATTTTAGCTTGATTCTCTCTTCTCCTCTTTCATCTTTTCCTTTAATTCTTCTCTTCTTATCTTTTGTTTTTTAAGTACCTGTTCAGTGTTTATACTTGTATATTTTAGTCTTGATCTAATACCTCTGTTCAAGTTATTCCTTAACTTTTACCTCCATAGCTCTTTTCACCCATTTCCACTTCTCTTACCTCACTCGATATCTTGATTTCTTTACCTTCAGTTCTTTCTTCTCCTTGTCCTTTTTTATTATCTTGTTTATTGTTCTCTGCATGCTCTCGATTTTCAAGTAGATCCTCCTTGGTTAAGTAATCGTCCTCCGTGTCTGCATCCTCAGGGTTTTCATCCTCCTTTCCTCCGTCATTTTGTTCATCTTCAACTATTTCATTCTGCCTCAACGATTCATTAAACCTTTCAATTGTAGTGTCATCCCACTCCTCAATCAAATCTTTAATTAGACATTTACATTTCCTTAAAAATTCCTCCAATTCTTTATAATATAAAAACAGATGTTTTCCTCTTAAACAAAGTGTTTTGTTCAATTCCTGTTTTATTTAAAATAGCCTCAGTACAAACCACTTTATGCCTTCTAAAATACTCCAAACATCCCAGTTTTGTTTCCACACACCTCCCCCTCATGTTTCTCTTCTTTTACACTCTTCTTTTAGATCTTTGAATTTCTGCACCCAGAATCCATTGGCAATCGGCTCTTTAAAAACACCATCTAAAAAACCCATAAAACATCTTCACCGTACGTTTTAAAACCATAAAAAGTTTCTCCCAACTTCACATACACTTCTTTTCCATTTTCCCCCTCTTCCATGCTTTCAATTCTTTTTATACAGTCTTTGGGTATTGCCTTTTTGATATCATATTTGATTCATATTTGGGTAACACTTTATAATAACGTTCAGTTGTAAGTCATTTATAAGTGGTTAGTTAATGATGAACTAATCATTTACAAAACATTCATAAATGATTAGCAAGTGATATACTAACATTTTATGTATGTTTTGTAAATTCTGTTAAAAGTCATTTACAAGTGATTAGTAAATGATTAACTAATTATTTACGAAACATCACTATGCATTCATAAATGATTAATAAGTGATATGCTAATTATTTTATGTATGTTTTGTCGATTCAGTTATAAGTAATTTAAAATTGATTAATGATTAACTAATCATTTAAAAAACATGAATATGCGTTTCATAAATGTTTAATAAATTATGTTTATTAGTTAATTAATTATTAGTTAACTTATTATGTTAATTATTAGTTTATTTTGCCGGTTCTTTGTGTCAAGCTTTATACGTCCGCTAACTATCGAATATCGTGACTCATATTTTGTACCAGGCCAAAATGAAGTCCTTAGTAAAAAAGAAAAAAAAGAAGCTACTGTGCCTAATATTATTGTTGTATACAGCACGCAAGGCTTATGCGCACGCTCTAACTGTACGTTCACACCGCCACCGACTTGAGCTGCAAAGAAGAAACAAGCAATGCATTCGGCAATTTAGGATATCGCACAAGATTTGTCAACACAGAAAACATTTCATCCCTGGAGAGTTTTTTTTCGACACCATCGTATCAATTGATTTTGATTAATATGCGCAAGGGAGAGAGAGAGAGCAAGAGTCTTGCATTCAAGACAGCGCTTGGGTGAGTGCGCGCGCGCGGCCGGGGCTCTCTCTCTCTCTGCTCGTTCTTGCCCTGTCAAGCGCGCCCTGTTAAACTGACAGGACTTAAAAACACATGCAAATGATACACTTTCACTCTATGATGGTTAAACTCTGCAATTAATAATTTTTTCTCGGAACTAATGTTTTGGAAGGAACGAAAGTTTACATCGTATGTTTCTCTGGAATCAGCCAGCGCGAAGGACGTCTATATTCTGATTGGTTGCTGGCATTTGCCGCTGCTTGCCGCTGAACCGCGTCATAGCTCATTACCATAAAGTTGAGCTACTTTCAACTTTCTGATTGACGCTCAAAATGCCCAAAACGCGACGCCGATGGATTTGACGCTCCTTGCAGCTGAGAGAAGCCAGCTTCCATTGAAAATGAATGACTTCCGGTAACTTTGGAAGCTCAAGTCGGCGGCGGTGTGAACGTACAGTAAGTCTTCTTCTCCGTTTTTAGTGTATGTCTGTGGCAGAATTACAGCACCAAATACTGGTCTGGCATGTATACTACATCGTTTTGAGTCGGTTTCAGTGGTTTTGTGTGGATGTGGCCAAAGACGCGTGATATAGCTACCGCTCTGTGCTTTGAGAGGGATGGGTGTGACGCAAGTGACGATATGGGAAAAGAAACAAGAGATTCCATGCAGGGATGAGTTACGATTTTTGAATATTCGATTATCCATCCATCCATCTTCCTCCGCTTATCCGGGGCCGGGTCGCGGGGGCAGCAGTCTAAGCAGAGATGCCCAGACTTCCCTCTCCCCGGACACTTCCTCCAGCTCTTCCGGGGGGACACCGAGGCGTTCCCAGGCCAGCCGGGAGACATAGTCTCTCCAGCGTGACCTAGGTCTTCCCCGGGGTCTCCTCCCAGTGGGACGCGCCCGGAACACCTTCCCGGGAAGGCGTCCAGGAGGCATCCGAAACAGATGCCCGAGCCACCTCAGCTGACCCCTCTCGATGTGGAGGAGCAGCGGCTCTACTCTGAGCTCCTCCCGAGTAACCGAGCTTCTCACCCTATCTCTAAGGAATCGCCCAGCCACCCTGCGGAGAAAGCTCATTTCGGCCGCCTGTATCCGGGATCTTGTCCTTTCGGTCATGACCCAAAGCTCATGACCATAGGTGAGAGTAGGAACGTAGATTGACCGGTAAATCGAGAGCTTCGCCTTGCGGCTCAGCTCTTTCTTCAGCACGACAGACCGGTACATCGACCGCATTACTGCAGAAGCTGCACCGATCCGTCTGTCAATCTCCCGTTCCATCCTTCCCTCACTCGTGAACAAAACCCCAAGATACTCAAAACTCCTCCACTTGAGGCAGGAACTCTCCACCAACCTGAAGTGAGCAAGCCACCCTTTTCCGACTGAGGACCATGGCCTCGGATTTGGAGGTGCTGATTCTCATCCCAGCCGCTTCACACTCAGCTGCAAACCGTCCCAGTGCATGCTGAAGGTCCTGATTTGATGAGGCCAACACGACAACATCATCCGCAAAGAGCAGAGATGAAATCGTGTTGTCACCAAACCTGACACCCTCCGGCCCCTGGCTGCGCCTAGAAATTCTGTCCATAAAAATTATGAACAGAACCGGCGACAAAGGGCAGCCCTGCCGGAGTCCAACATGCACCGGGAAGAAGTCTGACTTACTGCCGGCAATGCGAACCAAGCTCCTGCTTCGGTCGTACAGGGACCGGACAGCCCTTAGCAAAGGACCCCGGACCCCATACTCCCGGAGCACCCTCCACAGGCCGCCGCGAGGGACACAGTCGAATGCCTTCTCCAAATCCACAAAGCACATGTGGACTGGTTGGGCAAACTCCCATGAACCCTCCAGCACCCTGTAGAGGGTATAGAGCTGGTCCAGTGTTCCACGGCCCGGACGAAAACCACACTGTTCCTCCTGAATCCGAGGTTCTACTATCGGCCGTATTCTCCTCTCCAGTACTCTGGCATAGACTTTCCCAGGGAGGCTGAGAAGTGTGATCCCCCTATAGTTGGAACACACCCTCCGGTCCCCCTTCTTAAAAAGAGGGACCACCACCCCGGTCTGCCATCCCAGTGGCACTGTCCCCGACTGCCACGCGATGCTGCAGAGACGTGTCAACCAAGACAGCCCCACAACATCCAGAGACTTGAGGTACTCAGGGCGGATCTCATCCACCCCCGGTGCCTTGCCACCGAGGAGTTTCTTGACTACCTCGGTGACTTCAGCCCGGGTGATGGACGAGTCCACCTCTGAGCCCTCAGCCTCTGCTTCCTCAATGGAAGACGTGGCGGCGGGATTGAGGAGATCCTCGAAGTATTCCTTCCACCGTCCAACGACATCCCCAGTTGAGGTCAACAGCTCCCCACCTCTACTGTAAACAGCGTTGGTAGGGCACTGCTTCCCTCTCCTGAGGCGCCGGACGGTTTGCCAGAATCTCTTCGAGGCCAGCCGATAGTCCTTCTCCATGGCCTCACCGAACTCCTCCCAGGCCCGAGTTTTTGCCTCCACAACCACCCGGGCTGCAGTTCGCTTGGCCTGCCGGTACCCGTCAGCTGCCTCAGGAGTCCCGCAAGCCAACCAGGCCCGATAGGACTCCTTCCTCAGCTTGACGGCATCCCTTACTTCCGGTGTCCACCACCGGGTTCGGGGATTGCCGCCTCGACAGGCACCAGAGACCTTACGGCCACAGCTCCGAGCGGCCGCTTCGACAATGGAGGTGGAGAACATGGTCCACTCGGACTCAATATCTCCAGCCTCCCTCGGGATCTGGTCGAAGCTCCGCCGGAGGTGGGAGTTGAAGATCTCTCTGACAGGAGACTCGGCCAAACGTTCCCAGCAGACCCTCACAGTACGCTTGGGTCTGCCGAGTCTGTCCAGCTTCCTCCCCCGCCATCGGATCCAACTCACCACCAGGTGGTGATCAGTTGACAGCTCCGCCCCTCTCTTTACCCGAGTGTCCAAGACATACGGCCGCAGGTCAGATTAAACGACCACAAAGTCGATCATCGACCTACGGCCTAGGGTGTCCTGGTGCCACGTGTACTGATTGACACCCTTATGCTTGAACATGGTGTTCGTTATGGACAAACTGTAACTAGCACAGAAGCCCAATAACTGAACACCACTCGGGTTCAGATCAGGGGGGCCGTTCCTCCCAATCACGCCCCTCCAGGTGTCACTGTCGTTGCCCACGTGGGCATTGAAGTCCCCCAGTAGAACGACGGAGTCCCCAGTTGGAGCACTTTCCAGCACCCCTCCCAGAGACCCCAAGAAGGCCGGGTACTCTGCACTGCCGTTTGGCCCATAGGCACACACGACAGTGAGAGACCTATCCCCGACCCGTAGGCGCAGGGAAACGACCCTCTCGTTCACCGGGGTGAACTCCAACACATGGCGGCTGAGCTGGGGGGCTATAAGCAAACCCCAAAATTATAATATTTGATTAGTTGATTTAATTATAACATATCTAAAAGGGTTCCCTTGTGAAAAAAAAATGCACTTTAGTGTACTTTTATAAAGTGTACTTATTATACAAATAATATACTTTAAATGTATACACTTAAGTGTAACTCAAATGCAATGTTTTCACTGGTCTGAATGCACATTAAGTATAATTGATTTGAAATATATCACATATTAAGTTGAAATTAAATGCAATAAGTTGTCATTAAGAGTGATTTTTTTGGTACAACTTAAGTGGGACTTTAATACAACTTTATATTTACATTCATAATTGCTTCTAGTGTCTTTAAAATTGATTTAAAGTGCACTTCTCAATGCACTAACAAGCAATTAATGTGAACTAAAATGTACTTTAATGTCAGTTAACAATACACTTAAGTGTGAATTAAATGTAATGTTTTCACCGCTTAATTGCATTTTATTTGTATTTAATTTCAAATGTATCACAAATTAAGTTCATATTAAATGCAATTAGTTGAACTTTTGAATGCTTTTTGTAAACATAAATGGGACTTTAATACATATTTAATGAGTACTTTCAGTGTATTTAAAATATAGTTAAAGTGTAGTTTAATGAACTGACAAGCAATTCATGTGAACTAAAATATACTTTAATGTCAGTTAACAATACACTTAAATGTGAATTAAGTGTAATGTTTTCGACAAACGTATTGCATGTAATTGATTTCAAATGTATCACAGATTAAGCTCAAATTAAATGCAATTAGTTGAAATTAAGAGTGCTTTTTTGGAACAACTTAAGTGGGACTTTAATACATTTTTATTTGAACTTTGAAATATGATAAAAGTGTACTTCCAAATATACTGACAAGCAATTAATGTGGACTAAAATATACTTTAATGTAATATACATGTACAGTATTATATAATTAAATACATTTGTAATTTAAAAAATAATAAAGTTGCAATTTATTTCAAATTTGAATAAAAAAAATCTTAACCTAGTTACAATCAACACAAATTCAATTTAAAACCCTCTATGTACTCAGTAAATGTACATAGAAGGTTTTAAATTGAATTTGTGTTGATTGTAACTAGGTTAAGAAATCTCTAAAATAAATACATAAAAACCTTTCTGTTGATGCACAAAAAAACCCCAAAGAAACACTATACATAAACAGTTACAACACCTTAAAGGGATAGTTCACTTTAAAATGAAAATTCTGTCATCATACTCGCCCTCAAGTGGTTTCAAACCTGTATGAATTTATTTCTTCTGCTGAACACAAAAGATGATATTTCGAAGAATGTCAGTAACCAACGATTTAACTGGTCCCATTAACTTCCATAATAGGGGAAAAAAATACTATGGAAGTCAATGGGACCAGTTAACTGTTTGGTTACAGACATTTTTTAAAATATCTTCCTTTGTGTTCAGCAGAAGAAATAAATTCATACAGGTTTGAAACAACTTTTGAGGGCGAGTATGATGACAGAATTTTTATTTTAAAGTGAACTATCCCTTTAACTCATTTATAAAGAGTCTGGAGGACAATGATGCTTATTATGCACAATCATTTTCTCCCTCATACAAAGGTACCTAAACCTATCCATCACAGAAAACATTTAGCATTTTTACATTTTCAGAAAGCATCATATTTTTATATTCAAAAGTTGTGTATTAAAATTAGTTAATGCACTGTGAACTCACATGAACAATGACTATAAATTGTATTAACTAAAACTATATTTTAATTAATATTAACAAAGATGAATAAATACTGTAAAAAAAAAATGTTAGATCATGTTGGCTTATTGGCTAATACATAAACTAATATTAAAATAGCACACTTTACATAGCACCAACATTAAACAGGACAAAATGCTTACTCCAGCATTACAGTGAATATAAGTTTGTCTAAAAACAAAACAAAAACTGAAGAAAACCAAAGGCACAAAAACAAGAAAACCAAAATCATGTCACTAATTTGTTTGAAGTTGTTGGAAAGTGCTGTTTATGTCAATGTCCCAGAAGCTCTCCGGAGTAAATGTGAATGGAAATGTTCCAAAGAGGCAGAAAAGTCAGAAAAAATACCTTGAAAAAAAAAAAAAATAACAGAAGGAAAACATTTGTTTATAAAACAGATCCAGTCCATTATTATATTTGGCTCAGATGAATGAAATTGATAGATATACAGTTGTGCTTTAAAGTTTATATACACCTTGCAGTATCTGCAAAATGTTAATTTTAGCAATAAGAGGGATCACAAAAATGTATATGTTCTCTTTTTATTTAGTACTACCCTGATGAAGTAGTTTATTCTGCAAAGCGTACGTAAACTTTTGACTGCTAACTGTTGATGAATGTGTGATGAATTACCTCAGTCATCAGGGCCACATCGTAGTGCTGGGCAAGGCTCCTTCTATTTCCCACAAACACCAGGATTCCACTGACCACGCCATCTTCACTGACACTGGGCTTAAAGTGATTAAAAGTAGAGAACATTTGTATTGCTACTTTACAGGGAATTAAACATAACTTATCAATTACACAAATATAGATAAATGACCCATGCAAACCCAAGACCCATGCAAATTGAGAAAGGTAATCTTGAATTTTAAGCTTGCCGCACATCGTTATCTTAATGAAGGATGTTCCTGTAGGCTATTTACCACAGTTGACACAGCAATGCTGCAGCCTTCTTCATTTTTACCTGTAAAATACATGGTGATTATAGGGGCACATGTAAATGCACAGGTGGAAAAGATTCAAAGCATCAAAGCTATAAGGATAGTTAGTGACTTGATAGTAGTATTTTAGCTTGATCAAGGTGTACTGTCTTGGCAAGACATTTTGTACAGACTCTTGTACATCTAACATATTTTATGCATTTAACAATTATGTTGACTTAACATGTTATGCTGCATAAGATCCTTATAAACATATGTAAACCATACATATTTAACATTCATTTTTTTTTCTGCAGCGGCAGGAAATAACACAGTAACGTTATTACATCAGCTGAATGTATGTCTGAAACATTTGCCTGAGAAAGTGCATCCAATCTTTATATGTATACTACATAACTTAATAAACCAAACACAATTTTAAAGTAAATTCATAATGAACACTATAACCTTGTAAATGGAGTCAAGTTGAATCGAATTAAACGCATTTCACAATCACCTCGTGTTACAGCGTTCACAAAATGGCGGACAGTCTGCATATCAACATATTCACAACCCCGAACGTCATTACTCGAAATATCTGCGGCATATACATTTGCATTACAGATCTCGTGTGCATATTATTAAGTTGTTGTAACAATAATACCTGCAAAATAACAGGAACAATTGATGAGACAGGAGCCACTGTGTCACGTCGCACCAAATCCTTAGCATAGAGCAGATGTGAGGGCGCACACAGCTCCTAACAGCGCATTTTTTAAACTCTAGTGAAGTAGTGCGTCATCATGACGTAGTATTTCCGGCGCATGCGCATTAAACCATAGACATAATAAATACATAGACGCCCTATTGGCCGCTTTGGAACGTTGCTGCGATACGTCAACGCGTCCGCCATTTTGTGGAGGCCAAGACTGCGCTGTAATCAAATGCAAGTAAACAGGTGAGCTACGGTTTTTCTGTATAAAAACCAAAAAAAAATTACATTTATCAACCGATTTCGGTGGTTTGTATGTGGTGTACAAAAAAGTTCCATCTGTAGTTATTTAAAATCTCGATAGTTAGACTTATAAAATATTTTTTTTTTTATTCTCATACTGTATTTTCAGTTTTGGAATATTTATCCTCTCCCCAAATTTGTCACCAATAAAACACAATACAAATTATTTAAAGAAAAAAAAATATTTACCTTTTAATAGTTTGTTTACATCTACCTTGTAAATATATTTTTTTTATTAAAAAGGTTACAATTACAACAACAATTCAAGTGTAATCTTTCTTTGTAAAAACTAAAGTATACAAAACTTATTTGATGACTTTATTTTTGACAAAACATATATTTAACATATGAACAAAATTGGCAAACAAAAGTTTATTTGATGTGGCAGTCTATTGTACAGTAAAAACTTTATAATCTATTCAAAACTAGTCAACGTCTTTCAAAACTAAAGTATACATTTTATCATACGTATTTCAAAGTAAAGGATTCATTAGTTAGTTGATGACTTTATTTTTGACAAAACACATACAGTATATATTCCTCATCTCAGTATAGCAATAGAGTTTGCTAAAAGCTGTTCATTCAATACAGCAGTATTTGAAAATCGATAATATTTTGTAAAATTACATTTATATTTGCATTTATGTCAAAACCTAGACACTTTTAAACACCCAAATGGCTAGCGCCGGCCCTGTACAAAATGGTATCATCTGCATAAAGATGCTTCTGAAGTAGTTTGTGGATCCCAGGTTTAAGCATATGCTTGTCCAACACAAAGACATCTGAGCAAAAGAGGACATTCACGACTCTGGTGGGACTCGAACCCACAACCTTTGAATACCTCCATTAACAATCTAGAAGTCCAATGCGCTATCCATTGCGCCACAGAGCCACAAAAAGCCTAGCTTTAAGACGCTATTGCATGCACATCACTTCTTAGATTTCCACTTTTTGTGCAACTACACACTGTTCAGCATGCAAATTTTTACATATGTAAAACGTTGAAGTGAGCGGTTCCCACATCCTGTGGCATAGGCACTGCTGGGATTTGAACCCAGGATCTCCTGTTTACAAGACAGGCGCTTTGACCAGCTAAGCCACAGTGCCAGTTACAAGAGTGCAGTGAATCTTGTCGCTAAAACAAGTCTAAATGAGGCAGCACATCAGGAAAATAGCTGATTACGTCATGAAAGAGGTCCCTTAGAGGTAAGAGGATTGTTTCCAAAACATGAGGGGCTTTCAGGCCTCAAGGGAATGTGTGAACTCATTTGATTTTGGCCCTACACTCTCCATACTCATGCCTAAAATGTTTCTTGAGCTTTCTTCTGACATGAAAGGGCAAAATCCAGAAAGATATCCATGTATTATTCTTCATCTAGTAAAGACTTTGTTTCTACAAATACCCATAGGCTTGACTTTATCAATAGGTAGTAGCAGATTTCGAGCCTAAGCTAGGGGCTTGCAAATCATTCTTGAAGCGCATCTGCACAGCATAGTTTTTTAATTGTCTCTCTCATTTAAAACAGGTGAATGAAATAATTGACTGATTAGTAACGTACTCAATGATCTGACTTGGGTGTGCCCAATAAGGAAAACAAGAAACAAGTGCTGCGTTGGCTTCTGAAAAAGTTGGAAAAGTTTAAGCATCTATGCAAAGGGATACCATCCATTTGTGACTCTGGTGGGACCCAAAAACCAACAACCTTTTTAAAGCCTTCATTTGCAACCGAGAAGTCCAGATTGTCTTTCCTGCTGAGACTTTTACACCTGAAAAGTTTGAATGACTACTCCTAGAAGACACAGATTAGGCACTGCTGGGATTCAAACCCAGGATCTCCTGTTTACTAGACAGGCGCTTTGACCAACTAAGCCACAGCGCCAGGTACTGTCCCTGGTTCGATGATTTTGTATACAAAGTCTAAAAGAGGTAGCACGCCAGGAGAATATCTGATTACATCATGAATAGGTCCCTTTGAAGTTAGAGGATTATTTCCAAAACCTGAAAGGTGTGCAAGCTTCTGTTCAAGGACAAGGGAATATGTCAAACCATTTCATTTTGGATCGAAACTCTCAGTACTCGTGTCTCAAATGTTTTTGGAACCTCCAGTTACGATACATCTAAACGCTGTTTCAGCTAGGAGAAATGGAAAGCTTTTTTTTTTTTTGCTAGGTAGGTGGCCGACAATAGGTACTTGCAGATTTTGGCCTAAGCCAGTGGATTTCAACCCATTCTTGTTATCTCCCTTATTTAAATAGGTGACTTAAGCTAATTATTAGAGTACTCTATGATCTGAGTTGGGTGTGTCCAATAAGGGACATGAGCAGAACGTGAAGGGTATGCTTCTTTTTAGAATTCATTTTAAAATCTTATTGTTTGTTTTTAAAGCTCTTAATAACCAAGCTCCATCTTATCTTAAAGATCTTCTTACTCCTTTGCCACCTTCCAGATTAAGATCTGCAGACAAGGCTCTATTGTATGTTCCCCGCTCCCGTTTAAAAACTAAAGGAGATAGAGCTTTCTCAGTTGCCGCCCCCCGTTTATGGAATCAATTGCCTCTGGACATCCGCCTTGCACCTTCCATTTACATTTTTAAATCAAAATTGAAAACATACCTCTACTCTCTGGCATTCTGATACTTAATATTCTTGTTTTTCTATTTGTTTTATCTGGTTTTATGTTACTGTGTTTTTATTTAGTCTATTTTTCTCATTATGTTCAGCACTTTGGATAGCTTTGCTATGTTGAAATGTGCTCTATAAATAAAATTTACTTACTTACTTACTTACTTCTGAAGTAGTTTGTGGATCCCAGGTTTAAGCATATGCTTGTCCAACACAAAGACATCTGAGCAAAAGAGGACATTCACGACTCTGGTGGGACTCGAACCCACAACCTTTGAATACCTCCATTCACAATCTAGAAGTCCAATGCGCTATCCATTGCGCCACAGAGCCACAAAAAGCCTAGCTTTAAGACGCTATTGCATGCACATCACTTCTTAGATTTCCACTTTTTGTGCAACTACACACTGTTCAGCATGCAAATTTTTACATATGTAAAACATTGAAGTGAGCGGTTCCCACATTCTGTGGCATAGGCAGAGCTGGGATTTGAACCCAGGATCTCCTGTTTACGAGACAGGCACTTTGACCAGCTAAGCCACAGCGCCAGTTACAAGAGTGCAGTGAAACTTGTCGCTAAAACAAGTCTAAAAGAGGCAGCACATCAGGAAAACAGCTGATTACGTCATGAAAGAGGTCCCTTAGAGGTAAGAGGATTGTTTCCAAAACATGAGGGGCTTTCAGGCCTCAAGGGAATGTGTGAACTCATTTGATTTTGGCCCTACACTCTCCATACTCATGCCTAAAATGTTTCTTGAGCTTTCTTCTGACATGAAAGGGCAAAATCCAGAAAGATATCCATGTATTATTCTTCATCTAGTAAAGACTTTGTTTCTACAAATACCCATAGGCTTGACTTTATCAATAGGTAGTAGCAGATTTCGAGCCTAAGCTAGGGGCTTGCAAATCATTCTTGAAGCGCATCTGCACAGCATAGTTTTTTAATTGTCTCTCTCATTTAAAACAGGTGAATCAAATAATTGACTGATTAGTAACGTACTCAATGATCTGACTTGGGTGTGCCCAATAAGGAAAACAAGAAACAAGTGCTGCGTTGGCTTCTGAAAAAGTTGGAAAAGTTTAAGCATCTATGCAAAGGGATACCATCCATTTGTGACTCTGGTGGGACCCAAAAACCAACAACCTTTTTAAAGCCTTCATTTGCAACCGAGAAGTCCAGATTGTCTTTCCTGCTGAGACTTTTACACCTGAAAAGTTTGAATGACTACTCCTAGAAGACACAGATTAGGCACTGCTGGGATTCAAACCCAGGATCTCCTGTTTACTAGACAGGCGCTTTGACCAACTAAGCCACAGCGCCAGGTACTGTCCCTGGTTCGATGATTTTGTATACAAAGTCTAAAAGAGGTAGCACGCCAGGAGAATATCTGATTACATCATGAATAGGTCCCTTTGAAGTTAGAGGATTATTTCCAAAACCTGAAAGGTGTGCAAGCTTCTGTTCAAGGACAAGGGAATATGTCAAACCATTTCATTTTGGATCGAAACTCTCAGTACTCGTGTCTCAAATGTTTTTGGAACCTCCAGTTACGATACATCTAAACGCTGTTTCAGCTAGGAGAAATGGAAAGCATTTTTTTTTTGCTAGGTAGGTGGCCGACAATAGGTACTTGCAGATTTTGGCCTAAGCCAGTGGATTTCAACCCATTCTTGTTATCTCCCTTATTTAAATAGGTGACTTAAGCTAATTATTAGAGTACTCTATGATCTGAGTTGGGTGTGTCCAATAAGGGACATGAGCAGAACGCGAAGGGTATGCTTCTGAAGTAGTTTGTGGATCCCAGGTTTAAGCATATGCTTGTCCAACACAAAGACATCTGAGCAAAAGAGGACATTCACGACTCTGGTGGGACTCGAACCCACAACCTTTGAATACCTCCAATCACAACCTAGAAGTCCAATGCGCTATCCATTGCGCCACAGAGCCACAAAAAGCCTAGCTTTAAGACGCTATTGCATGCACATCACTTCTTAGATTTCCACTTTTTGTGCAACTACACACTGTTCAGCATGCTACACAGCATGCAAATTTTTACATATGTAAAACGTTGAAGTGAGCGGTTCCCACATCCTGTGGCATAGGCACTGCTGGGATTTGAACCCAGGATCTCCTGTTTACAAGACAGGCGCTTTGACCAGCTAAGCCACAGCGCCAGTTACAAGAGTGCAGTGAAACTTGTCGCTAAAACAAGTCTAAAAGAGGCAGCACATCAGGAAAATAGCTGATTACGTCATGAAAGAGGTCCCTTAGAGGTAAGAGGATTGTTTCCAAAACATGAGGGGCTTTCAGGCCTCAAGGGAATGTGTGAACTCATTTGATTTTGGCCCTACACTCTCCATACTCATGCCTAAAATGTTTCTTGAGCTTTCTTCAGACATGAAAGGGCAAAATCCAGAAAGATATCCATGTATTATTCTTCATCTAGTAAAGACTTTGTTTCTACAAATACCCATAGGCTTGACTTTATCAATAGGTAGTAGCAGATTTCGAGCCTAAGCTAGGGGCTTGCAAATCATTCTTGAAGCGCATCTGCACAGCATAGTTTTTTAATTGTCTCTCTCATTTAAAACAGGTGAATCAAATAATTGACTGATTAGTAACGTACTCAATGATCTGACTTGGGTGTGCCCAATAAGGAAAACAAGAAACAAGTGCTGCGTTGGCTTCTGAAAAAGTTGGAAAAGTTTAAGCATCTATGCAAAGGGATACCATCCATTTGTGACTCTGGTGGGACCCAAAAACCAACAACCTTTTTAAAGCCTTCATTTGCAACCGAGAAGTCCAGATTGTCTTTCCTGCTGAGACTTTTACACCTGAAAAGTTTGAATGACTACTCCTAGAAGACACAGATTAGGCACTGCTGGGATTCGAACCCAGGATCTCCTGTTTACTAGACAGGCGCTTTGACCTACTAAGCCACAGCGCCAGGTACTGTCCCTGATTCGATGATTTTGTATACAAAGTCTAAAAGAGGTAGCACGCCAGGAGAATATCTGATTACATCATGAATAGGTCCCTTTGAAGTTAGAGGATTATTTCCAAAACCTGAAAGGTGTGCAAGCTTCTGTTCAAGGACAAGGGAATATGTCAAACCATTTCATTTTGGATCGAAACTCTCAGTACTCGTGTCTCAAATGTTTTTGGAACCTCCAGTTACGATACATCTAAACGCTGTTTCAGCTAGGAGAAATGGAAAGCTTTTTTTTTTTTTGCTAGGTAGGTGGCCGACAATAGGTACTTGCAGATTTTGGCCTAAGCCAGTGGATTTCAACCCATTCTTGTTATCTCCCTTATTTAAATAGGTGACTTAAGCTAATTATTAGAGTACTCTATGATCTGAGTTGGGTGTGTCCAATAAGGGACATGAGCAGAACGTGAAGGGTATGCTTCTGAAGTAGTTTGTGGATCCCAGGTTTAAGCATATGCTTGTCCAACACAAAGACATCTGAGCAAAAGAGGACATTCACGACTCTGGTGGGACTCGAACCCACAACCTTTGAATACCTCCATTCACAACCTAGAAGTCCAATGCGCTATCCATTGCGCCACAGAGCCACAAAAAGCCTAGCTTTAAGACGCTATTGCATGCACATCACTTCTTAGATTTCCACTTTTTGTGCAACTACACACTGTTCAGCATGCAAATTTTTACATATGTAAAACATTGAAGTGAGCGGTTCCCACATTCTGTGGCATAGGCACTGCTGGGATTTGAACCCAGGATCTCCTGTTTACGAGACAGGCGCTTTGACCAGCTAAGCCACAGCGCCAGTTACAAGAGTGCAGTGAAACTTGTCGCTAAAACAAGTCTAAAAGAGGCAGCACATCAGGAAAACAGCTGATTACGTCATGAAAGAGGTCCCTTAGAGGTAAGAGGATTGTTTCCAAAACATGAGGGGCTTTCAGGCCTCAAGGGAATGTGTGAACTCATTTGATTTTGGCCCTACACTCTCCATACTCATGCCTAAAATGTTTCTTGAGCTTTCTTCTGACATGAAAGGGCAAAATCCAGAAAGATATCCATGTATTATTCTTCATCTAGTAAAGACTTTGTTTCTACAAATACCCATAGGCTTGACTTTATCAATAGGTAGTAGCAGATTTCGAGCCTAAGCTAGGGGCTTGCAAATCATTCTTGAAGCGCATCTGCACAGCATAGTTTTTTAATTGTCTCTCTCATTTAAAACAGGTGAATCAAATAATTGACTGATTAGTAACGTACTCAATGATCTGACTTGGGTGTGCCCAATAAGGAAAACAAGAAACAAGTGCTGCGTTGGCTTCTGAAAAAGTTGGAAAAGTTTAAGCATCTATGCAAAGGGATACCATCCATTTGTGACTCTGGTGGGACCCAAAAACCAACAACCTTTTTAACCCTCAGAGGTCGGAGATCACGCCGGCGTGATCTGCTCGCTTTTTTCCTTATGAGTTGAATTGAGACCCCAAATACTCTTTTGACTTTGATTTTATAAAACAAGTTTCATACATCAATCGATTCTGTTAAATGTGTATTATTTTTGTGTATACTCACAATAAAAACAAAATGTTGTGCTTTTTGCCAAATAAAGAAAAATAATCACGAAGCGAGTTCTGCCTTCTCTCTGTCCGTGTAGTCCATTCTGAAACGCGTCCGAAAATGAATCATAACTCAGCGAATACTTCTCACACAGGCACGTGAGATATGTCTTTATGAAGCTTGAAATCTCCTCTTTTAAATGAAGTAATTTATATAAAAAACAAATGTTTTTAACTCGTGTAATCCCTTTGAAAGCAAGGAGAGGTACCGTTTTTCCTTCTCCCTTCATTATCTCTAAATGAGCTGCAGCCGCCCCGCCCCCGGCGCGATTCACATGTAAATAGTTTACCTGATCTAGTATGCATCGCATACGCCCCCCGATCAATGCCATAAAAACACAGTTTGTTCATCAGACTTCAGACTGATAGTTCATCGCGTTTTGAGTATGACACGCTTCTCCGGTAATAAAGACTCCCTTCAGATGATTCTGGACAGCGAGGAAGAATGCACCTTTTCCTCAGAGGACGAACGGCAGCATTTTGAAGAGCGAATTCCGCCGAGAACACAATTTCGGAGTAAGTTTTACTTAAAAGTCTTTTGTCTTTTATTTTTCGTGTTCGCATTTATGAGGAAAAAACAATATTACGTGACAGTTCTCCATTATGGTCGGGAGCGCTCTAAAAAAAGCACTAAAAGACTTTCAAACTTTCACAGAGACCTCAAAACAGAAAGTACAAATCCTTTCTTTAAAACGAATTTCGTTTTGTATCAATTGTATCTTAATTTTAATAATTTTTTCATTAACAAATTTCCTGGATTTAAAGTAAATATAGGCTAGCAATCACAACATAAGGTGCTTGAACTGGAGATCATCATGAACCAGACCGTATAGCCTACTCGCCTCACATGTCTAAAAAATGTGAAATATATTTACAGAAAGCTGGTTCTAAACAAACCATTCAAAACACTAGCCTACTGCGAAGATCGCGAGTCAATAGCCTATGGTCAACTTCATCTTTGCCAGAAGTTAAATTTAAATCGCGTGTGTGAATGAATGATGATGTTTTAGCAAACTGTATTGCTACTGAGATGAGTAAAAATCGACTGAAATATGCATGCATACATACATATACATAGATAAAATGTAGGCCTATAATCTTTTTTTTTTTTTACAAAGAAAGAGTACACTTGAAATATTGTTGAAATTGTAATTATTGTTGCAATTGTAACCTTTTTAATAAAATAGCAAAACATATTTACAAGATAGATGTAAGCAAAATCTTAAATGGTCAATATAAGTCTTCTAAATATATCTGTTGTCCTTGTATTGTGGCTCAGTCAGTTTCACACCTGAGTGAATGGCTCATCATTATGCAAAGTGGGTGGGACACTGTAATCTAAGGTGTAAACTACTCCTCCCCCTCGCATATTGGCTTTCCAAGCAAAACCTGTTTTACATCAATTTAAATCAATGTATGGTTTTATGTGAACGATAAAGCAAGACTATTTTCACATAATTTTGAAGAAAAAACACTAGGCGAGGACATCCATTAGTCAAAAGTCTTATTGACACATATTTACTATGTGTTTTGTGGCCTTATTTCAGAATTTTTATTTTTTATTTTTTTCAATAACCACGCATAAACATTATTCTCTCAAAAATGAAAACATGTACATACACATGGCTCACATATTATGGTAGCCCTGTTTGTGCTTTATAGAGTGAATTTACACCTTTGCCATTAATATGTTTATAAGCAACTGAAAAAAGCACAAATGTCAGGGCATGTCAGAACATCTCAAGGGCCCCAAAAACAGCCCAGACCCCAGAGGGTTAAAGCCTTCATTTGCAACCGAGAAGTCCAGATTGTCTTTCCTGCTGAGACTTTTACACCTGAAAAGTTTGAATGACTACTCCTAGAAGACACAGATTAGGCACTGCTGGGATTCGAACCCAGGATCTCCTGTTTACTAGACAGGCGCTTTGACCAACTAAGCCACAGCGCCAGGTACTGTCCCTGGTTCGATGATTTTGTATACAAAGTCTAAAAGAGGTAGCACGCCAGGAGAATATCTGATTACATCATGAATAGGTCCCTTTGAAGTTAGAGGATTATTTCCAAAACCTGAAAGGTGTGCAAGCTTCTGTTCAAGGACAAGGGAATATGTCAAACCATTTCATTTTGGATCGAAACTCTCAGTACTCGTGTCTCAAATGTTTTTGGAACCTCCAGTTACGATACATCTAAACGCTGTTTCAGCTAGGAGAAATGGAAAGCATTTTTTTTTTGCTAGGTAGGTGGCCGACAATAGGTACTTGCAGATTTTGGCCTAAGCCAGTGGATTTCAACCCATTCTTGTTATCTCCCTTATTTAAATAGGTGACTTAAGCTAATTATTAGAGTACTCTATGATCTGAGTTGGGTGTGTCCAATAAGGGACATGAGCAGAACGTGAAGGGTATGCTTCTGAAGTAGTTTGTGGATCCCAGGTTTAAGCATATGCTTGTCCAACACAAAGACATCTGAGCAAAAGAGGACATTCACGACTCTGGTGGGACTCGAACCCACAACCTTTGAATACCTCCAATCACAACCTAGAAGTCCAATGCGCTATCCATTGCGCCACAGAGCCACAAAAAGCCTAGCTTTAAGACGCTATTGCATGCACATCACTTCTTAGATTTCCACTTTTTGTGCAACTACACACTGTTCAGCATGCTACACAGCATGCAAATTTTTACATATGTAAAACGTTGAAGTGAGCGGTTCCCACATCCTGTGGCATAGGCACTGCTGGGATTTGAACCCAGGATCTCCTGTTTACAAGACAGGCGCTTTGACCAGCTAAGCCACAGCGCCAGTTACAAGAGTGCAGTGAAACTTGTCGCTAAAACAAGTCTAAAAGAGGCAGCACATCAGGAAAATAGCTGATTACGTCATGAAAGAGGTCCCTTAGAGGTAAGAGGATTGTTTCCAAAACATGAGGGGCTTTCAGGCCTCAAGGGAATGTGTGAACTCATTTGATTTTGGCCCTACACTCTCCATACTCATGCCTAAAATGTTTCTTGAGCTTTCTTCAGACATGAAAGGGCAAAATCCAGAAAGATATCCATGTATTATTCTTCATCTAGTAAAGACTTTGTTTCTACAAATACCCATAGGCTTGACTTTATCAATAGGTAGTAGCAGATTTCGAGCCTAAGCTAGGGGCTTGCAAATCATTCTTGAAGCGCATCTGCACAGCATAGTTTTTTAATTGTCTCTCTCATTTAAAACAGGTGAATGAAATAATTGACTGATTAGTAACGTACTCAATGATCTGACTTGGGTGTGCCCAATAAGGAAAACAAGAAACAAGTGCTGCGTTGGCTTCTGAAAAAGTTGGAAAAGTTTAAGCATCTATGCAAAGGGATACCATCCATTTGTGACTCTGGTGGGACCCAAAAACCAACAACCTTTTTAAAGCCTTCATTTGCAACCGAGAAGTCCAGATTGTCTTTCCTGCTGAGACTTTTACACCTGAAAAGTTTGAATGACTACTCCTAGAAGACACAGATTAGGCACTGCTGGGATTCGAACCCAGGATCTCCTGTTTACTAGACAGGCGCTTTGACCAACTAAGCCACAGCGCCAGGTACTGTCCCTGATTCGATGATTTTGTATACAAAGTCTAAAAGAGGTAGCACGCCAGGAGAATATCTGATTACATCATGAATAGGTCCCTTTGAAGTTAGAGGATTATTTCCAAAACCTGAAAGGTGTGCAAGCTTCTGTTCAAGGACAAGGGAATATGTCAAACCATTTCATTTTGGATCGAAACTCTCAGTACTCGTGTCTCAAATGTTTTTGGAACCTCCAGTTACGATACATCTAAACGCTGTTTCAGCTAGGAGAAATGGAAAGCATTTTTTTTTTGCTAGGTAGGTGGCCGACAATAGGTACTTGCAGATTTTGGCCTAAGCCAGTGGATTTCAACCCATTCTTGTTATCTCCCTTATTTAAATAGGTGACTTAAGCTAATTATTAGAGTACTCTATGATCTGAGTTGGGTGTGTCCAATAAGGGACATGAGCAGAACGTGAAGGGTATGCTTCTGAAGTAGTTTGTGGATCCCAGGTTTAAGCATATGCTTGTCCAACACAAAGACATCTGAGCAAAAGAGGACATTCACGACTCTGGTGGGACTCGAACCCACAACCTTTGAATACCTCCAATCACAACCTAGAAGTCCAATGCGCTATCCATTGCGCCACAGAGCCACAAAAAGCCTAGCTTTAAGACGCTATTGCATGCACATCACTTCTTAGATTTCCACTTTTTGTGCAACTACACACTGTTCAGCATGCTACACAGCATGCAAATTTTTACATATGTAAAACGTTGAAGTGAGCGGTTCCCACATCCTGTGGCATAGGCACTGCTGGGATTTGAACCCAGGATCTCCTGTTTACAAGACAGGCGCTTTGACCAGCTAAGCCACAGCGCCAGTTACAAGAGTGCAGTGAAACTTGTCGCTAAAACAAGTCTAAAAGAGGCAGCACATCAGGAAAATAGCTGATTACGTCATGAAAGAGGTCCCTTAGAGGTAAGAGGATTGTTTCCAAAACATGAGGGGCTTTCAGGCCTCAAGGGAATGTGTGAACTCATTTGATTTTGGCCCTACACTCTCCATACTCATGCCTAAAATGTTTCTTGAGCTTTCTTCAGACATGAAAGGGCAAAATCCAGAAAGATATCCATGTATTATTCTTCATCTAGTAAAGACTTTGTTTCTACAAATACCCATAGGCTTGACTTTATCAATAGGTAGTAGCAGATTTCGAGCCTAAGCTAGGGGCTTGCAAATCATTCTTGAAGCGCATCTGCACAGCATAGTTTTTTAATTGTCTCTCTCATTTAAAACAGGTGAATCAAATAATTGACTGATTAGTAACGTACTCAATGATCTGACTTGGGTGTGCCCAATAAGGAAAACAAGAAACAAGTGCTGCGTTGGCTTCTGAAAAAGTTGGAAAAGTTTAAGCATCTATGCAAAGGGATACCATCCATTTGTGACTCTGGTGGGACCCAAAAACCAACAACCTTTTTAAAGCCTTCATTTGCAACCGAGAAGTCCAGATTGTCTTTCCTGCTGAGACTTTTACACCTGAAAAGTTTGAATGACTACTCCTAGAAGACACAGATTAGGCACTGCTGGGATTCGAACCCAGGATCTCCTGTTTACTAGACAGGCGCTTTGACCAACTAAGCCACAGCGCCAGGTACTGTCCCTGATTCGATGATTTTGTATACAAAGTCTAAAAGAGGTAGCACGCCAGGAGAATATCTGATTACATCATGAATAGGTCCCTTTGAAGTTAGAGGATTATTTCCAAAACCTGAAAGGTGTGCAAGCTTCTGTTCAAGGACAAGGGAATATGTCAAACCATTTCATTTTGGATCGAAACTCTCAGTACTCGTGTCTCAAATGTTTTTGGAACCTCCAGTTACGATACATCTAAACGCTGTTTCAGCTAGGAGAAATGGAAAGCTTTTTTTTTTTTTGCTAGGTAGGTGGCCGACAATAGGTACTTGCAGATTTTGGCCTAAGCCAGTGGATTTCAACCCATTCTTGTTATCTCCCTTATTTAAATAGGTGACTTAAGCTAATTATTAGAGTACTCTATGATCTGAGTTGGGTGTGTCCAATAAGGGACATGAGCAGAACGTGAAGGGTATGCTTCTGAAGTAGTTTGTGGATCCCAGGTTTAAGCATATGCTTGTCCAACACAAAGACATCTGAGCAAAAGAGGACATTCACGACTCTGGTGGGACTCGAACCCACAACCTTTGAATACCTCCATTCACAACCTAGAAGTCCAATGCGCTATCCATTGCGCCACAGAGCCACAAAAAGCCTAGCTTTAAGACGCTATTGCATGCACATCACTTCTTAGATTTCCACTTTTTGTGCAACTACACACTGTTCAGCATGCAAATTTTTACATATGTAAAACATTGAAGTGAGCGGTTCCCACATTCTGTGGCATAGGCACTGCTGGGATTTGAACCCAGGATCTCCTGTTTACGAGACAGGCGCTTTGACCAGCTAAGCCACAGCGCCAGTTACAAGAGTGCAGTGAAACTTGTCGCTAAAACAAGTCTAAAAGAGGCAGCACATCAGGAAAACAGCTGATTACGTCATGAAAGAGGTCCCTTAGAGGTAAGAGGATTGTTTCCAAAACATGAGGGGCTTTCAGGCCTCAAGGGAATGTGTGAACTCATTTGATTTTGGCCCTACACTCTCCATACTCATGCCTAAAATGTTTCTTGAGCTTTCTTCTGACATGAAAGGGCAAAATCCAGAAAGATATCCATGTATTATTCTTCATCTAGTAAAGACTTTGTTTCTACAAATACCCATAGGCTTGACTTTATCAATAGGTAGTAGCAGATTTCGAGCCTAAGCTAGGGGCTTGCAAATCATTCTTGAAGCGCATCTGCACAGCATAGTTTTTTAATTGTCTCTCTCATTTAAAACAGGTGAATCAAATAATTGACTGATTAGTAACGTACTCAATGATCTGACTTGGGTGTGCCCAATAAGGAAAACAAGAAACAAGTGCTGCGTTGGCTTCTGAAAAAGTTGGAAAAGTTTAAGCATCTATGCAAAGGGATACCATCCATTTGTGACTCTGGTGGGACCCAAAAACCAACAACCTTTTTAAAGCCTTCATTTGCAACCGAGAAGTCCAGATTGTCTTTCCTGCTGAGACTTTTACACCTGAAAAGTTTGAATGACTACTCCTAGAAGACACAGATTAGGCACTGCTGGGATTCGAACCCAGGATCTCCTGTTTACTAGACAGGCGCTTTGACCAACTAAGCCACAGCGCCAGGTACTGTCCCTGGTTCGATGATTTTGTATACAAAGTCTAAAAGAGGTAGCACGCCAGGAGAATATCTGATTACATCATGAATAGGTCCCTTTGAAGTTAGAGGATTATTTCCAAAACCTGAAAGGTGTGCAAGCTTCTGTTCAAGGACAAGGGAATATGTCAAACCATTTCATTTTGGATCGAAACTCTCAGTACTCGTGTCTCAAATGTTTTTGGAACCTCCAGTTACGATACATCTAAACGCTGTTTCAGCTAGGAGAAATGGAAAGCATTTTTTTTTTGCTAGGTAGGTGGCCGACAATAGGTACTTGCAGATTTTGGCCTAAGCCAGTGGATTTCAACCCATTCTTGTTATCTCCCTTATTTAAATAGGTGACTTAAGCTAATTATTAGAGTACTCTATGATCTGAGTTGGGTGTGTCCAATAAGGGACATGAGCAGAACGTGAAGGGTATGCTTCTGAAGTAGTTTGTGGATCCCAGGTTTAAGCATATGCTTGTCCAACACAAAGACATCTGAGCAAAAGAGGACATTCACGACTCTGGTGGGACTCGAACCCACAACCTTTGAATACCTCCAATCACAACCTAGAAGTCCAATGCGCTATCCATTGCGCCACAGAGCCACAAAAAGCCTAGCTTTAAGACGCTATTGCATGCACATCACTTCTTAGATTTCCACTTTTTGTGCAACTACACACTGTTCAGCATGCTACACAGCATGCAAATTTTTACATATGTAAAACGTTGAAGTGAGCGGTTCCCACATCCTGTGGCATAGGCACTGCTGGGATTTGAACCCAGGATCTCCTGTTTACAAGACAGGCGCTTTGACCAGCTAAGCCACAGCGCCAGTTACAAGAGTGCAGTGAAACTTGTCGCTAAAACAAGTCTAAAAGAGGCAGCACATCAGGAAAATAGCTGATTACGTCATGAAAGAGGTCCCTTAGAGGTAAGAGGATTGTTTCCAAAACATGAGGGGCTTTCAGGCCTCAAGGGAATGTGTGAACTCATTTGATTTTGGCCCTACACTCTCCATACTCATGCCTAAAATGTTTCTTGAGCTTTCTTCAGACATGAAAGGGCAAAATCCAGAAAGATATCCATGTATTATTCTTCATCTAGTAAAGACTTTGTTTCTACAAATACCCATAGGCTTGACTTTATCAATAGGTAGTAGCAGATTTCGAGCCTAAGCTAGGGGCTTGCAAATCATTCTTGAAGCGCATCTGCACAGCATAGTTTTTTAATTGTCTCTCTCATTTAAAACAGGTGAATCAAATAATTGACTGATTAGTAACGTACTCAATGATCTGACTTGGGTGTGCCCAATAAGGAAAACAAGAAACAAGTGCTGCGTTGGCTTCTGAAAAAGTTGGAAAAGTTTAAGCATCTATGCAAAGGGATACCATCCATTTGTGACTCTGGTGGGACCCAAAAACCAACAACCTTTTTAAAGCCTTCATTTGCAACCGAGAAGTCCAGATTGTCTTTCCTGCTGAGACTTTTACACCTGAAAAGTTTGAATGACTACTCCTAGAAGACACAGATTAGGCACTGCTGGGATTCGAACCCAGGATCTCCTGTTTACTAGACAGGCGCTTTGACCAACTAAGCCACAGCGCCAGGTACTGTCCCTGATTCGATGATTTTGTATACAAAGTCTAAAAGAGGTAGCACGCCAGGAGAATATCTGATTACATCATGAATAGGTCCCTTTGAAGTTAGAGGATTATTTCCAAAACCTGAAAGGTGTGCAAGCTTCTGTTCAAGGACAAGGGAATATGTCAAACCATTTCATTTTGGATCGAAACTCTCAGTACTCGTGTCTCAAATGTTTTTGGAACCTCCAGTTACGATACATCTAAACGCTGTTTCAGCTAGGAGAAATGGAAAGCATTTTTTTTTTGCTAGGTAGGTGGCCGACAATAGGTACTTGCAGATTTTGGCCTAAGCCAGTGGATTTCAACCCATTCTTGTTATCTCCCTTATTTAAATAGGTGACTTAAGCTAATTATTAGAGTACTCTATGATCTGAGTTGGGTGTGTCCAATAAGGGACATGAGCAGAACGTGAAGGGTATGCTTCTGAAGTAGTTTGTGGATCCCAGGTTTAAGCATATGCTTGTCCAACACAAAGACATCTGAGCAAAAGAGGACATTCACGACTCTGGTGGGACTCGAACCCACAACCTTTGAATACCTCCAATCACAACCTAGAAGTCCAATGCGCTATCCATTGCGCCACAGAGCCACAAAAAGCCTAGCTTTAAGACGCTATTGCATGCACATCACTTCTTAGATTTCCACTTTTTGTGCAACTACACACTGTTCAGCATGCTACACAGCATGCAAATTTTTACATATGTAAAACGTTGAAGTGAGCGGTTCCCACATCCTGTGGCATAGGCACTGCTGGGATTTGAACCCAGGATCTCCTGTTTACAAGACAGGCGCTTTGACCAGCTAAGCCACAGCGCCAGTTACAAGAGTGCAGTGAAACTTGTCGCTAAAACAAGTCTAAAAGAGGCAGCACATCAGGAAAATAGCTGATTACGTCATGAAAGAGGTCCCTTAGAGGTAAGAGGATTGTTTCCAAAACATGAGGGGCTTTCAGGCCTCAAGGGAATGTGTGAACTCATTTGATTTTGGCCCTACACTCTCCATACTCATGCCTAAAATGTTTCTTGAGCTTTCTTCAGACATGAAAGGGCAAAATCCAGAAAGATATCCATGTATTATTCTTCATCTAGTAAAGACTTTGTTTCTACAAATACCCATAGGCTTGACTTTATCAATAGGTAGTAGCAGATTTCGAGCCTAAGCTAGGGGCTTGCAAATCATTCTTGAAGCGCATCTGCACAGCATAGTTTTTTAATTGTCTCTCTCATTTAAAACAGGTGAATCAAATAATTGACTGATTAGTAACGTACTCAATGATCTGACTTGGGTGTGCCCAATAAGGAAAACAAGAAACAAGTGCTGCGTTGGCTTCTGAAAAAGTTGGAAAAGTTTAAGCATCTATGCAAAGGGATACCATCCATTTGTGACTCTGGTGGGACCCAAAAACCAACAACCTTTTTAAAGCCTTCATTTGCAACCGAGAAGTCCAGATTGTCTTTCCTGCTGAGACTTTTACACCTGAAAAGTTTGAATGACTACTCCTAGAAGACACAGATTAGGCACTGCTGGGATTCGAACCCAGGATCTCCTGTTTACTAGACAGGCGCTTTGACCAACTAAGCCACAGCGCCAGGTACTGTCCCTGATTCGATGATTTTGTATACAAAGTCTAAAAGAGGTAGCACGCCAGGAGAATATCTGATTACATCATGAATAGGTCCCTTTGAAGTTAGAGGATTATTTCCAAAACCTGAAAGGTGTGCAAGCTTCTGTTCAAGGACAAGGGAATATGTCAAACCATTTCATTTTGGATCGAAACTCTCAGTACTCGTGTCTCAAATGTTTTTGGAACCTCCAGTTACGATACATCTAAACGCTGTTTCAGCTAGGAGAAATGGAAAGCTTTTTTTTTTTTTGCTAGGTAGGTGGCCGACAATAGGTACTTGCAGATTTTGGCCTAAGCCAGTGGATTTCAACCCATTCTTGTTATCTCCCTTATTTAAATAGGTGACTTAAGCTAATTATTAGAGTACTCTATGATCTGAGTTGGGTGTGTCCAATAAGGGACATGAGCAGAACGTGAAGGGTATGCTTCTGAAGTAGTTTGTGGATCCCAGGTTTAAGCATATGCTTGTCCAACACAAAGACATCTGAGCAAAAGAGGACATTCACGACTCTGGTGGGACTCGAACCCACAACCTTTGAATACCTCCATTCACAACCTAGAAGTCCAATGCGCTATCCATTGCGCCACAGAGCCACAAAAAGCCTAGCTTTAAGACGCTATTGCATGCACATCACTTCTTAGATTTCCACTTTTTGTGCAACTACACACTGTTCAGCATGCAAATTTTTACATATGTAAAACATTGAAGTGAGCGGTTCCCACATTCTGTGGCATAGGCACTGCTGGGATTTGAACCCAGGATCTCCTGTTTACGAGACAGGCGCTTTGACCAGCTAAGCCACAGCGCCAGTTACAAGAGTGCAGTGAAACTTGTCGCTAAAACAAGTCTAAAAGAGGCAGCACATCAGGAAAACAGCTGATTACGTCATGAAAGAGGTCCCTTAGAGGTAAGAGGATTGTTTCCAAAACATGAGGGGCTTTCAGGCCTCAAGGGAATGTGTGAACTCATTTGATTTTGGCCCTACACTCTCCATACTCATGCCTAAAATGTTTCTTGAGCTTTCTTCTGACATGAAAGGGCAAAATCCAGAAAGATATCCATGTATTATTCTTCATCTAGTAAAGACTTTGTTTCTACAAATACCCATAGGCTTGACTTTATCAATAGGTAGTAGCAGATTTCGAGCCTAAGCTAGGGGCTTGCAAATCATTCTTGAAGCGCATCTGCACAGCATAGTTTTTTAATTGTCTCTCTCATTTAAAACAGGTGAATCAAATAATTGACTGATTAGTAACGTACTCAATGATCTGACTTGGGTGTGCCCAATAAGGAAAACAAGAAACAAGTGCTGCGTTGGCTTCTGAAAAAGTTGGAAAAGTTTAAGCATCTATGCAAAGGGATACCATCCATTTGTGACTCTGGTGGGACCCAAAAACCAACAACCTTTTTAAAGCCTTCATTTGCAACCGAGAAGTCCAGATTGTCTTTCCTGCTGAGACTTTTACACCTGAAAAGTTTGAATGACTACTCCTAGAAGACACAGATTAGGCACTGCTGGGATTCGAACCCAGGATCTCCTGTTTACTAGACAGGCGCTTTGACCAACTAAGCCACAGCGCCAGGTACTGTCCCTGGTTCGATGATTTTGTATACAAAGTCTAAAAGAGGTAGCACGCCAGGAGAATATCTGATTACATCATGAATAGGTCCCTTTGAAGTTAGAGGATTATTTCCAAAACCTGAAAGGTGTGCAAGCTTCTGTTCAAGGACAAGGGAATATGTCAAACCATTTCATTTTGGATCGAAACTCTCAGTACTCGTGTCTCAAATGTTTTTGGAACCTCCAGTTACGATACATCTAAACGCTGTTTCAGCTAGGAGAAATGGAAAGCATTTTTTTTTTGCTAGGTAGGTGGCCGACAATAGGTACTTGCAGATTTTGGCCTAAGCCAGTGGATTTCAACCCATTCTTGTTATCTCCCTTATTTAAATAGGTGACTTAAGCTAATTATTAGAGTACTCTATGATCTGAGTTGGGTGTGTCCAATAAGGGACATGAGCAGAACGTGAAGGGTATGCTTCTGAAGTAGTTTGTGGATCCCAGGTTTAAGCATATGCTTGTCCAACACAAAGACATCTGAGCAAAAGAGGACATTCACGACTCTGGTGGGACTCGAACCCACAACCTTTGAATACCTCCAATCACAACCTAGAAGTCCAATGCGCTATCCATTGCGCCACAGAGCCACAAAAAGCCTAGCTTTAAGACGCTATTGCATGCACATCACTTCTTAGATTTCCACTTTTTGTGCAACTACACACTGTTCAGCATGCTACACAGCATGCAAATTTTTACATATGTAAAACGTTGAAGTGAGCGGTTCCCACATCCTGTGGCATAGGCACTGCTGGGATTTGAACCCAGGATCTCCTGTTTACAAGACAGGCGCTTTGACCAGCTAAGCCACAGCGCCAGTTACAAGAGTGCAGTGAAACTTGTCGCTAAAACAAGTCTAAAAGAGGCAGCACATCAGGAAAATAGCTGATTACGTCATGAAAGAGGTCCCTTAGAGGTAAGAGGATTGTTTCCAAAACATGAGGGGCTTTCAGGCCTCAAGGGAATGTGTGAACTCATTTGATTTTGGCCCTACACTCTCCATACTCATGCCTAAAATGTTTCTTGAGCTTTCTTCAGACATGAAAGGGCAAAATCCAGAAAGATATCCATGTATTATTCTTCATCTAGTAAAGACTTTGTTTCTACAAATACCCATAGGCTTGACTTTATCAATAGGTAGTAGCAGATTTCGAGCCTAAGCTAGGGGCTTGCAAATCATTCTTGAAGCGCATCTGCACAGCATAGTTTTTTAATTGTCTCTCTCATTTAAAACAGGTGAATCAAATAATTGACTGATTAGTAACGTACTCAATGATCTGACTTGGGTGTGCCCAATAAGGAAAACAAGAAACAAGTGCTGCGTTGGCTTCTGAAAAAGTTGGAAAAGTTTAAGCATCTATGCAAAGGGATACCATCCATTTGTGACTCTGGTGGGACCCAAAAACCAACAACCTTTTTAAAGCCTTCATTTGCAACCGAGAAGTCCAGATTGTCTTTCCTGCTGAGACTTTTACACCTGAAAAGTTTGAATGACTACTCCTAGAAGACACAGATTAGGCACTGCTGGGATTCGAACCCAGGATCTCCTGTTTACTAGACAGGCGCTTTGACCAACTAAGCCACAGCGCCAGGTACTGTCCCTGATTCGATGATTTTGTATACAAAGTCTAAAAGAGGTAGCACGCCAGGAGAATATCTGATTACATCATGAATAGGTCCCTTTGAAGTTAGAGGATTATTTCCAAAACCTGAAAGGTGTGCAAGCTTCTGTTCAAGGACAAGGGAATATGTCAAACCATTTCATTTTGGATCGAAACTCTCAGTACTCGTGTCTCAAATGTTTTTGGAACCTCCAGTTACGATACATCTAAACGCTGTTTCAGCTAGGAGAAATGGAAAGCTTTTTTTTTTTTTGCTAGGTAGGTGGCCGACAATAGGTACTTGCAGATTTTGGCCTAAGCCAGTGGATTTCAACCCATTCTTGTTATCTCCCTTATTTAAATAGGTGACTTAAGCTAATTATTAGAGTACTCTATGATCTGAGTTGGGTGTGTCCAATAAGGGACATGAGCAGAACGTGAAGGGTATGCTTCTGAAGTAGTTTGTGGATCCCAGGTTTAAGCATATGCTTGTCCAACACAAAGACATCTGAGCAAAAGAGGACATTCACGACTCTGGTGGGACTCGAACCCACAACCTTTGAATACCTCCATTCACAACCTAGAAGTCCAATGCGCTATCCATTGCGCCACAGAGCCACAAAAAGCCTAGCTTTAAGACGCTATTGCATGCACATCACTTCTTAGATTTCCACTTTTTGTGCAACTACACACTGTTCAGCATGCAAATTTTTACATATGTAAAACATTGAAGTGAGCGGTTCCCACATTCTGTGGCATAGGCACTGCTGGGATTTGAACCCAGGATCTCCTGTTTACGAGACAGGCGCTTTGACCAGCTAAGCCACAGCGCCAGTTACAAGAGTGCAGTGAAACTTGTCGCTAAAACAAGTCTAAAAGAGGCAGCACATCAGGAAAACAGCTGATTACGTCATGAAAGAGGTCCCTTAGAGGTAAGAGGATTGTTTCCAAAACATGAGGGGCTTTCAGGCCTCAAGGGAATGTGTGAACTCATTTGATTTTGGCCCTACACTCTCCATACTCATGCCTAAAATGTTTCTTGAGCTTTCTTCTGACATGAAAGGGCAAAATCCAGAAAGATATCCATGTATTATTCTTCATCTAGTAAAGACTTTGTTTCTACAAATACCCATAGGCTTGACTTTATCAATAGGTAGTAGCAGATTTCGAGCCTAAGCTAGGGGCTTGCAAATCATTCTTGAAGCGCATCTGCACAGCATAGTTTTTTAATTGTCTCTCTCATTTAAAACAGGTGAATCAAATAATTGACTGATTAGTAACGTACTCAATGATCTGACTTGGGTGTGCCCAATAAGGAAAACAAGAAACAAGTGCTGCGTTGGCTTCTGAAAAAGTTGGAAAAGTTTAAGCATCTATGCAAAGGGATACCATCCATTTGTGACTCTGGTGGGACCCAAAAACCAACAACCTTTTTAAAGCCTTCATTTGCAACCGAGAAGTCCAGATTGTCTTTCCTGCTGAGACTTTTACACCTGAAAAGTTTGAATGACTACTCCTAGAAGACACAGATTAGGCACTGCTGGGATTCGAACCCAGGATCTCCTGTTTACTAGACAGGCGCTTTGACCAACTAAGCCACAGCGCCAGGTACTGTCCCTGGTTCGATGATTTTGTATACAAAGTCTAAAAGAGGTAGCACGCCAGGAGAATATCTGATTACATCATGAATAGGTCCCTTTGAAGTTAGAGGATTATTTCCAAAACCTGAAAGGTGTGCAAGCTTCTGTTCAAGGACAAGGGAATATGTCAAACCATTTCATTTTGGATCGAAACTCTCAGTACTCGTGTCTCAAATGTTTTTGGAACCTCCAGTTACGATACATCTAAACGCTGTTTCAGCTAGGAGAAATGGAAAGCATTTTTTTTTTGCTAGGTAGGTGGCCGACAATAGGTACTTGCAGATTTTGGCCTAAGCCAGTGGATTTCAACCCATTCTTGTTATCTCCCTTATTTAAATAGGTGACTTAAGCTAATTATTAGAGTACTCTATGATCTGAGTTGGGTGTGTCCAATAAGGGACATGAGCAGAACGTGAAGGGTATGCTTCTGAAGTAGTTTGTGGATCCCAGGTTTAAGCATATGCTTGTCCAACACAAAGACATCTGAGCAAAAGAGGACATTCACGACTCTGGTGGGACTCGAACCCACAACCTTTGAATACCTCCAATCACAACCTAGAAGTCCAATGCGCTATCCATTGCGCCACAGAGCCACAAAAAGCCTAGCTTTAAGACGCTATTGCATGCACATCACTTCTTAGATTTCCACTTTTTGTGCAACTACACACTGTTCAGCATGCTACACAGCATGCAAATTTTTACATATGTAAAACGTTGAAGTGAGCGGTTCCCACATCCTGTGGCATAGGCACTGCTGGGATTTGAACCCAGGATCTCCTGTTTACAAGACAGGCGCTTTGACCAGCTAAGCCACAGCGCCAGTTACAAGAGTGCAGTGAAACTTGTCGCTAAAACAAGTCTAAAAGAGGCAGCACATCAGGAAAATAGCTGATTACGTCATGAAAGAGGTCCCTTAGAGGTAAGAGGATTGTTTCCAAAACATGAGGGGCTTTCAGGCCTCAAGGGAATGTGTGAACTCATTTGATTTTGGCCCTACACTCTCCATACTCATGCCTAAAATGTTTCTTGAGCTTTCTTCAGACATGAAAGGGCAAAATCCAGAAAGATATCCATGTATTATTCTTCATCTAGTAAAGACTTTGTTTCTACAAATACCCATAGGCTTGACTTTATCAATAGGTAGTAGCAGATTTCGAGCCTAAGCTAGGGGCTTGCAAATCATTCTTGAAGCGCATCTGCACAGCATAGTTTTTTAATTGTCTCTCTCATTTAAAACAGGTGAATGAAATAATTGACTGATTAGTAACGTACTCAATGATCTGACTTGGGTGTGCCCAATAAGGAAAACAAGAAACAAGTGCTGCGTTGGCTTCTGAAAAAGTTGGAAAAGTTTAAGCATCTATGCAAAGGGATACCATCCATTTGTGACTCTGGTGGGACCCAAAAACCAACAACCTTTTTAAAGCCTTCATTTGCAACCGAGAAGTCCAGATTGTCTTTCCTGCTGAGACTTTTACACCTGAAAAGTTTGAATGACTACTCCTAGAAGACACAGATTAGGCACTGCTGGGATTCGAACCCAGGATCTCCTGTTTACTAGACAGGCGCTTTGACCAACTAAGCCACAGCGCCAGGTACTGTCCCTGGTTCGATGATTTTGTATACAAAGTCTAAAAGAGGTAGCACGCCAGGAGAATATCTGATTACATCATGAATAGGTCCCTTTGAAGTTAGAGGATTATTTCCAAAACCTGAAAGGTGTGCAAGCTTCTGTTCAAGGACAAGGGAATATGTCAAACCATTTCATTTTGGATCGAAACTCTCAGTACTCGTGTTTCAAATGTTTTTGGAACCTCCAGTTACGATACATCTAAACGCTGTTTCAGCTAGGAGAAATGGAAAGCATTTTTTTTTTTGCTAGGTAGGTGGCCGACAATAGGTACTTGCAGATTTTGGCCTAAGCCAGTGGATTTCAACCCATTCTTGTTATCTCCCTTATTTAAATAGGTGACTTAAGCTAATTATTAGAGTACTCTATGATCTGAGTTGGGTGTGTCCAATAAGGGACATGAGCAGAACGTGAAGGGTATGCTTCTGAAGTAGTTTGTGGATCCCAGGTTTAAGCATATGCTTGTCCAACACAAAGACATCTGAGCAAAAGAGGACATTCACGACTCTGGTGGGACTCGAACCCACAACCTTTGAATACCTCCATTCACAACCTAGAAGTCCAATGCGCTATCCATTGCGCCACAGAGCCACAAAAAGCCTAGCTTTAAGACGCTATTGCATGCACATCACTTCTTAGATTTCCACTTTTTGTGCAACTACACACTGTTCTGCATGCTACACAGCATGCAAATTTTGACATATGTAAAACGTTGAAGTGAGCGGTTCCCACATCCTGTGGCATAGGCACTGCTGGGATTTGAACCCAGGATCTCCTGTTTACAAGACAGGCGCTTTGACCAGCTAAGCCACAGCGCCAGTTACAAGAGTGCAGTGAAACTTGTCGCTAAAACAAGTCTAAAAGAGGCAGCACATCAGGAAAATAGCTGATTACGTCATGAAAGAGGTCCCTTAGAGGTAAGAGGATTGTTTCCAAAACATGAGGGGCTTTCAGGCCTCAAGGGAATGTGTGAACTCATTTGATTTTGGCCCTACACTCTCCATACTCATGCCTAAAATGTTTCTTGAGCTTTCTTCAGACATGAAAGGGCAAAATCCAGAAAGATATCCATGTATTATTCTTCATCTAGTAAAGACTTTGTTTCTACAAATACCCATAGGCTTGACTTTATCAATAGGTAGTAGCAGATTTCGAGCCTAAGCTAGGGGCTTGCAAATCATTCTTGAAGCGCATCTGCACAGCATAGTTTTTTAATTGTCTCTCTCATTTAAAACAGGTGAATCAAATAATTGACTGATTAGTAACGTACTCAATGATCTGACTTGGGTGTGCCCAATAAGGAAAACAAGAAACAAGTGCTGCGTTGGCTTCTGAAAAAGTTGGAAAAGTTTAAGCATCTATGCAAAGGGATACCATCCATTTGTGACTCTGGTGGGACCCAAAAACCAACAACCTTTTTAAAGCCTTCATTTGCAACCGAGAAGTCCAGATTGTCTTTCCTGCTGAGACTTTTACACCTGAAAAGTTTGAATGACTACTCCTAGAAGACACAGATTAGGCACTGCTGGGATTCGAACCCAGGATCTCCTGTTTACTAGACAGGCGCTTTGACCAACTAAGCCACAGCGCCAGGTACTGTCTCTGGTTCGATGATTTTGTATACAAAGTCTAAAAGAGGTAGCACGCCAGGAGAATATCTGATTACATCATGAATAGGTCCCTTTGAAGTTAGAGGAATATTTCCAAAACCTGAAAGGTGTGCAAGCTTCTGTTCAAGGACAAGGGAATATGTCAAACCATTTCATTTTGGATCGAAACTCTCAGTACTCGTGTCTCAAATGTTTTTGGAACCTCCAGTTACGATACATCTAAACGCTGTTTCAGCTAGGAGAAATGGAAAGCTTTTTTTTTTTTTGCTAGGTAGGTGGCCGACAATAGGTACTTGCAGATTTTGGCCTAAGCCAGTGGATTTCAACCCATTCTTGTTATCTCCCTTATTTAAATAGGTGACTTAAGCTAATTATTAGAATACTCTATGATCTGAGTTGGGTGTGTCCAATAAGGGACATGAGCAGAACGTGAAGGGTATGCTTCTGAAGTAGTTTGTGGATCCCAGGTTTAAGCATATGCTTGTCCAACACAAAGACATCTGAGCAAAAGAGGACATTCACGACTCTGGTGGGACTCGAACCCACAACCTTTGAATACCTCCATAAAAACAACCAAGATGGCGGCGCGTGAACAACGCGAGGCTCAGCGTCTCTCTAGAATTTGTTTTTTAGCGTTTTTTTATCTACTTTTGACTGGATTATTCATCCCGAATTGCTGTTCGTTGCTGATCTACAACAGACAGGAGCTTATGAACATTTGGACTCAAAACTCCAATAGTTTTATCGCCGATCTCCGCCTCATCCCAGAGATCTCCAGAACATCGGAGGCTGCTCACTCTTCCCGGCCGTGCGTAAGTGCACGCAGACGGCGCCGAGAACGTAAACAAAGGCGGGGTAGGCGCGGAGGGCTACGAGCTAAGCTAAAGCTAACACCACACCGGCTCCCTTTACCCAGCATTTTCCTCGCCAATGTCCGTTCTCTGGCAAACAAAATGGACGAAATACGGCTCTCCATCACTAACAACAGACGGATTATGGACTCAAATGTCATGATTTTCACCGAAACATGGCTAAACAACAGCTGCCCGGACAATGCTATTGAGTTAGCAGGACGCCACACACACCGAGCCGACAGGATAGCAGACGACTCCGGCAAGACCAGAGGTGGAGGTTTGTGCATTTATATCAACAATGCTTGGTGCATAAACTCTGCCACTACCGAGAGTCACTGCTCACCCAATGTGGAGTTTTTAATGGTCAAATGCAGACCTTATTATCTCCCCAGAGAGCTCACTTCCATCATACTCACTGCAGTGTATATCCCCCCGGATGCTAATGCTAAGTTAGCTATGAAAGAACTTTACACAGCCATTAGCAAACACCAAACTAAACACCCTGAGGCTGCTTTTATTGTTGCTGGTGACTTCAACCACTCCAATTTAAAGACAGTCCTTCCCAGATTCCACCAACATGTCTCCTGTCACACCAGAGGAGACAAAACTTTGGACCATGTTTATTCCAACATGTCTGGAGCCTACAAAGCAACACCCCTCCCCCACATTGGACAATCAGACCATCTCTCCCTGTTCCTCACACCTCGGTACTCACCACTCATCCAACGTGTGAAACCCACTGTGAGGACAGTAAAAGTGTGGCCAGAGGGGACAGATGCTGTGCTCCAGGACCGGTTCAAAAACACAGACTGGAATATGTTCATCCACACAGACTTGGACCAGTACGCCACATCTGTACTGGACCACATCTCCTTGACTACACATAGTGTCACCACCCAGAAACAGATCACCATGTACCCCAACCAGAAGCCTTGGATGAACCGAGATGTTCGTCTCCTACTGAAGGCCCGCAATACCGCCTTCAGGTCAGGGGATGCACAGGCTTACAGTGCAGCCAGGGCCAAACTGAAGAGGGGCATCAAAAATGCTAAACACCACTACAAAGGGAAGGTAGAAGAACACTTCTCCAACTCCAATCCCCGACGTATGTGGCAAGGTCTCCAGATCATCACAGACTACAGGACCATCAAACCCTCCCCCGCATCCTCTGATGTCCCCTTCCTCAACGAGCTCAACAACTTCTATGCTCGTTTTGAGCGGGGGAATACAACAACTGCAACTAAGGCAGAGGTGACTCCAGACCACCAACCACTGACTCTCTCCCCCACTGATGTAGGAGCGGTGCTGAGCAGGATTAATGTCCACAAGGCTGCAGGTCCTGATGGCATCCCTGGCCGTGTTCTCAGAGCGTGTTCAGTGGAGCTGGCAGGAGTGCTGACGGAGATATTCAATCTGTCCTTGGCCCATGCTGTGGTACCGGCCTGCTTCAAATCCACCTCCATCGTTCCGATACCCAAAAACTCCAACCCATCAAGCCTCAACGACTACCGCCCGGTAGCCCTCACCCCAATCATCACAAAGTGCTTAGAGCGGCTGGTCCTAGCACACCTCAAATCCTGTCTCCCCCCCACCCTGGACCCCCACCAATTTGCATTCCGTCAGAACAGGAGCACAGAGGATGCAGTCTCCATAGCGCTGCACACTGTCCTCTCACACCTGGACAATAAAAACACCTACGCCAGAATGCTGTTTATAGACTTCAGTTCAGCGTTCAACACAATCATCCCCTCACAACTCATCAGGAAACTCACAGACCTAGGCATCAGTTCCCTCATGTGCAACTGGTTACTGGACTTCCTGACCTGCCGGCCCCAACATGTCCGGCTGGATAACCACTGTTCATCCATCATCACAATGAACACCGGTGTACCACAAGGCTGTGTGATGAGTCCCTTCCTCTACTCCCTCCTCACCCATGACTGCAGACCTGTCGATGGTTCCAACACCATCATTAAGTTTGCAGATGACACCACGGTGATCGGCCTCATTAAAGACAGCAATGAGGCCGCCTACAGGGAGGAGGTGGATCGTCTGGCTGAGTGGTGCGACACCAACAACCTGCTGCTCAACACCGAGAAGACCAAAGAGCTCATCGTGGACTTCAGGAGGAATGCTGACCCACATCCACCCATCCACATCAAGGGGACGGCTGTGGAGCGTGTGAACAGCTTCAAGTTCCTGGGAGTCCACATCTCAGAGGATCTCACCTGGACGACCAGCTGCTCCAAGCTGGTCAAGAAGGCTCACCAGCGCCTCTTCTTCTTGAGGACTCTGAGGAAGAACAACCTGTCCTCAGACATCCTGGTGAACTTCCATCGCTGCACCATCGAGAGCATCCTGACCAACTGTATAACAGTCTGGTATGGGAGCTGCTCTGCCTCGGACCGGAAGGCGTTGCAGAGGGTGGTGAAAGCCGCCCAGCGCATCGCTGGAGCACCACTTCCTTCCATAGAGGACATCTATAGGAAGCGGTGTCTGAGAAGGGCCGGGAAAATCATCAAAGACCCCAGTCACCCAGCACACAGACTCTTCACCCTCCTGCCCTCTGGGAGGTGCTACAGGAGCCTCCGGACTAAGACCACCAGGTACCGGAACAGCTTCTATCCTACAGCTGTCAGACTCTGGAATTCTGCCTCCTGACATCTCACCCACATTAAAACTCATAGACTGAACATACACGCACTCTCACAACCACTGACAACAACCCATAACTGAACATACACACAATGGACAAAAAAAACCCCAGTATCCTCATACACACTCATACACAGTGGCTGGACCACCACTTACAGCCACATGCACTTTAATATTACTACTGTATAAATTATTCATATATATCTTACTGTAAATACTGTATAGACAACCATGCTGTACAATACAATACAATAATTATAGTTCTACAGCTGTTATTAATACTTGCATATTGTATATTTATAGTCTGTTATAGTCTTTTATTTATATCCATACGTATAACCTGTTTATAGCCTGTACATAGCTTGTACACTTACTACAGTTATAGCCTGTATATACTTATAGTTATAGCACTCATAACATTCCTTCATACCGTGTACATTGTAACATATCTAAAATATATCTATATTTTGTAATATATCTATATTCTTGCTAAAGCACTTCTGGATGGATGCAAACTGCATTTCGTTGCTTGTACTTGTGACGTGCAATGACAATAAAGTTGAATTCTATTCTATTCTATTCTATTCACAACCTAGAAGTCCAATGCGCTATCCATTGCGCCACAGAGCCACAAAAAGCCTAGCTTTAAGACGCTATTGCATGCACATCACTTCTTAGATTTCCACTTTTTGTGCAACTACACACTGTTCAGCATGCAAATTTTTACATATGTAAAACATTGAAGTGAGCGGTTCCCACATTCTGTGGCATAGGCACTGCTGGGATTTGAACCCAGGATCTCCTGTTTACGAGACAGGCGCTTTGACCAGCTAAGCCACAGCGCCAGTTACAAGAGTGCAGTGAAACTTGTCGCTAAAACAAGTCTAAAAGAGGCAGCACATCAGGAAAACAGCTGATTACGTCATGAAAGAGGTCCCTTAGAGGTAAGAGGATTGTTTCCAAAACATGAGGGGCTTTCAGGCCTCAAGGGAATGTGTGAACTCATTTGATTTTGGCCCTACACTCTCCATACTCATGCCTAAAATGTTTCTTGAGCTTTCTTCTGACATGAAAGGGCAAAATCCAGAAAGATATCCATGTATTATTCTTCATCTAGTAAAGACTTTGTTTCTACAAATACCCATAGGCTTGACTTTATCAATAGGTAGTAGCAGATTTCGAGCCTAAGCTAGGGGCTTGCAAATCATTCTTGAAGCGCATCTGCACAGCATAGTTTTTTAATTGTCTCTCTCATTTAAAACAGGTGAATGAAATAATTGACTGATTAGTAACGTACTCAATGATCTGACTTGGGTGTGCCCAATAAGGAAAACAAGAAACAAGTGCTGCGTTGGCTTCTGAAAAAGTTGGAAAAGTTTAAGCATCTATGCAAAGGGATACCATCCATTTGTGACTCTGGTGGGACCCAAAAACCAACAACCTTTTTAAAGCCTTCATTTGCAACCGAGAAGTCCAGATTGTCTTTCCTGCTGAGACTTTTACACCTGAAAAGTTTGAATGACTACTCCTAGAAGACACAGATTAGGCACTGCTGGGATTCGAACCCAGGATCTCCTGTTTACTAGACAGGCGCTTTGACCAACTAAGCCACAGCGCCAGGTACTGTCCCTGGTTCGATGATTTTGTATACAAAGTCTAAAAGAGGTAGCACGCCAGGAGAATATCTGATTACATCATGAATAGGTCCCTTTGAAGTTAGAGGATTATTTCCAAAACCTGAAAGGTGTGCAAGCTTCTGTTCAAGGACAAGGGAATATGTCAAACCATTTCATTTTGGATCGAAACTCTCAGTACTCGTGTTTCAAATGTTTTTGGAACCTCCAGTTACGATACATCTAAACGCTGTTTCAGCTAGGAGAAATGGAAAGCATTTTTTTTTTTGCTAGGTAGGTGGCCGACAATAGGTACTTGCAGATTTTGGCCTAAGCCAGTGGATTTCAACCCATTCTTGTTATCTCCCTTATTTAAATAGGTGACTTAAGCTAATTATTAGAGTACTCTATGATCTGAGTTGGGTGTGTCCAATAAGGGACATGAGCAGAACGTGAAGGGTATGCTTCTGAAGTAGTTTGTGGATCCCAGGTTTAAGCATATGCTTGTCCAACACAAAGACATCTGAGCAAAAGAGGACATTCACGACTCTGGTGGGACTCGAACCCACAACCTTTGAATACCTCCATTCACAACCTAGAAGTCCAATGCGCTATCCATTGCGCCACAGAGCCACAAAAAGCCTAGCTTTAAGACGCTATTGCATGCACATCACTTCTTAGATTTCCACTTTTTGTGCAACTACACACTGTTCTGCATGCTACACAGCATGCAAATTTTTACATATGTAAAACGTTGAAGTGAGCGGTTCCCACATCCTGTGGCATAGGCACTGCTGGGATTTGAACCCAGGATCTCCTGTTTACAAGACAGGCGCTTTGACCAGCTAAGCCACAGCGCCAGTTACAAGAGTGCAGTGAAACTTGTCGCTAAAACAAGTCTAAAAGAGGCAGCACATCAGGAAAATAGCTGATTACGTCATGAAAGAGGTCCCTTAGAGGTAAGAGGATTGTTTCCAAAACATGAGGGGCTTTCAGGCCTCAAGGGAATGTGTGAACTCATTTGATTTTGGCCCTACACTCTCCATACTCATGCCTAAAATGTTTCTTGAGCTTTCTTCAGACATGAAAGGGCAAAATCCAGAAAGATATCCATGTATTATTCTTCATCTAGTAAAGACTTTGTTTCTACAAATACCCATAGGCTTGACTTTATCAATAGGTAGTAGCAGATTTCGAGCCTAAGCTAGGGGCTTGCAAATCATTCTTGAAGCGCATCTGCACAGCATAGTTTTTTAATTGTCTCTCTCATTTAAAACAAGTGAATCAAATAATTGACTGATTAGTAACGTACTCAATGATCTGACTTGGGTGTGCCCAATAAGGAAAACAAGAAACAAGTGCTGCGTTGGCTTCTGAAAAAGTTGGAAAAGTTTAAGCATCTATGCAAAGGGATACCATCCATTTGTGACTCTGGTGGGACCCAAAAACCAACAACCTTTTTAAAGCCTTCATTTGCAACCGAGAAGTCCAGATTGTCTTTCCTGCTGAGACTTTTACACCTGAAAAGTTTGAATGACTACTCCTAGAAGACACAGATTAGGCACTGCTGGGATTCGAACCCAGGATCTCCTGTTTACTAGACAGGCGCTTTGACCAACTAAGCCACAGCGCCAGGTACTGTCCCTGGTTCGATGATTTTGTATACAAAGTCTAAAAGAGGTAGCACGCCAGGAGAATATCTGATTACATCATGAATAGGTCCCTTTGAAGTTAGAGGATTATTTCCAAAACCTGAAAGGTGTGCAAGCTTCTGTTCAAGGACAAGGGAATATGTCAAACCATTTCATTTTGGATCGAAACTCTCAGTACTCGTGTCTCAAATGTTTTTGGAACCTCCAGTTACGATACATCTAAACGCTGTTTCAGCTAGGAGAAATGGAAAGCTTTTTTTTTTTTTGCTAGGTAGGTGGCCGACAATAGGTACTTGCAGATTTTGGCCTAAGCCAGTGGATTTCAACCCATTCTTGTTATCTCCCTTATTTAAATAGGTGACTTAAGCTAATTATTAGAGTACTCTATGATCTGAGTTGGGTGTGTCCAATAAGGGACATGAGCAGAACGTGAAGGGTATGCTTCTGAAGTAGTTTGTGGATCCCAGGTTTAAGCATATGTTTGTCCAACACAAAGACATCTGAGCAAAAGAGGACATTCACGACTCTGGTGGGACTCGAACCCACAACCTTTGAATACCTCCATTCACAACCTAGAAGTCCAATGCGCTATCCATTGCGCCACAGAGCCACAAAAAGCCTAGCTTTAAGACGCTATTGCATGCACATCACTTCTTAGATTTCCACTTTTTGTGCAACTACACACTGTTCAGCATGCAAATTTTTACATATGTAAAACATTGAAGTGAGCGGTTCCCACATTCTGTGGCATAGGCACTGCTGGGATTTGAACCCAGGATCTCCTGTTTACGAGACAGGCGCTTTGACCAGCTAAGCCACAGCGCCAGTTACAAGAGTGCAGTGAAACTTGTCGCTAAAACAAGTCTAAAAGAGGCAGCACATCAGGAAAACAGCTGATTACGTCATGAAAGAGGTCCCTTAGAGGTAAGAGGATTGTTTCCAAAACATGAGGGGCTTTCAGGCCTCAAGGGAATGTGTGAACTCATTTGATTTTGGCCCTACACTCTCCATACTCATGCCTAAAATGTTTCTTGAGCTTTCTTCAGACATGAAAGGGCAAAATCCAGAAAGATATCCATGTATTATTCTTCATCTAGTAAAGACTTTGTTTCTACAAATACCCATAGGCTTGACTTTATCAATAGGTAGTAGCAGATTTCGAGCCTAAGCTAGGGGCTTGCAAATCATTCTTGAAGCGCATCTGCACAGCATAGTTTTTTAATTGTCTCTCTCATTTAAAACAGGTGAATCAAATAATTGACTGATTAGTAACGTACTCAATGATCTGACTTGGGTGTGCCCAATAAGGAAAACAAGAAACAAGTGCTGCGTTGGCTTCTGAAAAAGTTGGAAAAGTTTAAGCATCTATGCAAAGGGATACCATCCATTTGTGACTCTGGTGGGACCCAAAAACCAACAACCTTTTTAAAGCCTTCATTTGCAACCGAGAAGTCCAGATTGTCTTTCCTGCTGAGACTTTTACACCTGAAAAGTTTGAATGACTACTCCTAGAAGACACAGATTAGGCACTGCTGGGATTCGAACCCAGGATCTCCTGTTTACTAGACAGGCGCTTTGACCAACTAAGCCACAGCGCCAGGTACTGTCCCTGATTCGATGATTTTGTATACAAAGTCTAAAAGAGGTAGCACGCCAGGAGAATATCTGATTACATCATGAATAGGTCCCTTTGAAGTTAGAGGATTATTTCCAAAACCTGAAAGGTGTGCAAGCTTCTGTTCAAGGACAAGGGAATATGTCAAACCATTTCATTTTGGATCGAAACTCTCAGTACTCGTGTCTCAAATGTTTTTGGAACCTCCAGTTACGATACATCTAAACGCTGTTTCAGCTAGGAGAAATGGAAAGCTTTTTTTTTTTTTGCTAGGTAGGTGGCCGACAATAGGTACTTGCAGATTTTGGCCTAAGCCAGTGGATTTCAACCCATTCTTGTTATCTCCCTTATTTAAATAGGTGACTTAAGCTAATTATTAGAGTACTATATGATCTGAGTTGGGTGTGTCCAATAAGGGACATGAGCAGAACGTGAAGGGTATGCTTCTGAAGTAGTTTGTGGATCCCAGGTTTAAGCATATGCTTGTCCAACACAAAGACATCTGAGCAAAAGAGGACATTCACGACTCTGGTGGGACTCGAACCCACAACCTTTGAATACCTCCATTCACAACCTAGAAGTCCAATGCGCTATCCATTGCGCCACAGAGCCACAAAAAGCCTAGCTTTAAGACGCTATTGCATGCACATCACTTCTTAGATTTCCACTTTTTGTGCAACTACACACTGTTCAGCATGCAGATTTTTACATATGTAAAACATTGAAGTGAGCGGTTCCCACATTCTGTGGCATAGGCACTGCTGGGATTTGAACCCAGGATCTCCTGTTTACGAGACAGGCGCTTTGACCAGCTAAGCCACAGCGCCAGTTACAAGAGTGCAGTGAAACTTGTCGCTAAAACAAGTCTAAAAGAGGCAGCACATCAGGAAAACAGCTGATTACGTCATGAAAGAGGTCCCTTAGAGGTAAGAGGATTGTTTCCAAAACATGAGGGGCTTTCAGGCCTCAAGGGAATGTGTGAACTCATTTGATTTTGGCCCTACACTCTCCATACTCATGCCTAAAATGTTTCTTGAGCTTTCTTCTGACATGAAAGGGCAAAATCCAGAAAGATATCCATGTATTATTCTTCATCTAGTAAAGACTTTGTTTCTACAAATACCCATAGGCTTGACTTTATCAATAGGTAGTAGCAGATTTCGAGCCTAAGCTAGGGGCTTGCAAATCATTCTTGAAGCGCATCTGCACAGCATAGTTTTTTAATTGTCTCTCTCATTTAAAACAGGTGAATCAAATAATTGACTGATTAGTAACGTACTCAATGATCTGACTTGGGTGTGCCCAATAAGGAAAACAAGAAACAAGTGCTGCGTTGGCTTCTGAAAAAGTTGGAAAAGTTTAAGCATCTATGCAAAGGGATACCATCCATTTGTGACTCTGGTGGGACCCAAAAACCAACAACCTTTTTAAAGCCTTCATTTGCAACCGAGAAGTCCAGATTGTCTTTCCTGCTGAGACTTTTACACCTGAAAAGTTTGAATGACTACTCCTAGAAGACACAGATTAGGCACTGCTGGGATTCGAACCCAGGATCTCCTGTTTACTAGACAGGCGCTTTGACCAACTAAGCCACAGCGCCAGGTACTGTCCCTGGTTCGATGATTTTGTATACAAAGTCTAAAAGAGGTAGCACGCCAGGAGAATATCTGATTACATCATGAATAGGTCCCTTTGAAGTTAGAGGATTATTTCCAAAACCTGAAAGGTGTGCAAGCTTCTGTTCAAGGACAAGGGAATATGTCAAACCATTTCATTTTGGATCGAAACTCTCAGTACTCGTGTCTCAAATGTTTTTGGAACCTCCAGTTACGATACATCTAAACGCTGTTTCAGCTAGGAGAAATGGAAAGCATTTTTTTTTTGCTAGGTAGGTGGCCGACAATAGGTACTTGCAGATTTTGGCCTAAGCCAGTGGATTTCAACCCATTCTTGTTATCTCCCTTATTTAAATAGGTGACTTAAGCTAATTATTAGAGTACTCTATGATCTGAGTTGGGTGTGTCCAATAAGGGACATGAGCAGAACGTGAAGGGTATGCTTCTGAAGTAGTTTGTGGATCCCAGGTTTAAGCATATGCTTGTCCAACACAAAGACATCTGAGCAAAAGAGGACATTCACGACTCTGGTGGGACTCGAACCCACAACCTTTGAATACCTCCAATCACAACCTAGAAGTCCAATGCGCTATCCATTGCGCCACAGAGCCACAAAAAGCCTAGCTTTAAGACGCTATTGCATGCACATCACTTCTTAGATTTCCACTTTTTGTGCAACTACACACTGTTCAGCATGCTACACAGCATGCAAATTTTTACATATGTAAAACGTTGAAGTGAGCGGTTCCCACATCCTGTGGCATAGGCACTGCTGGGATTTGAACCCAGGATCTCCTGTTTACAAGACAGGCGCTTTGACCAGCTAAGCCACAGCGCCAGTTACAAGAGTGCAGTGAAACTTGTCGCTAAAACAAGTCTAAAAGAGGCAGCACATCAGGAAAATAGCTGATTACGTCATGAAAGAGGTCCCTTAGAGGTAAGAGGATTGTTTCCAAAACATGAGGGGCTTTCAGGCCTCAAGGGAATGTGTGAACTCATTTGATTTTGGCCCTACACTCTCCATACTCATGCCTAAAATGTTTCTTGAGCTTTCTTCAGACATGAAAGGGCAAAATCCAGAAAGATATCCATGTATTATTCTTCATCTAGTAAAGACTTTGTTTCTACAAATACCCATAGGCTTGACTTTATCAATAGGTAGTAGCAGATTTCGAGCCTAAGCTAGGGGCTTGCAAATCATTCTTGAAGCGCATCTGCACAGCATAGTTTTTTAATTGTCTCTCTCATTTAAAACAGGTGAATGAAATAATTGACTGATTAGTAACGTACTCAATGATCTGACTTGGGTGTGCCCAATAAGGAAAACAAGAAACAAGTGCTGCGTTGGCTTCTGAAAAAGTTGGAAAAGTTTAAGCATCTATGCAAAGGGATACCATCCATTTGTGACTCTGGTGGGACCCAAAAACCAACAACCTTTTTAAAGCCTTCATTTGCAACCGAGAAGTCCAGATTGTCTTTCCTGCTGAGACTTTTACACCTGAAAAGTTTGAATGACTACTCCTAGAAGACACAGATTAGGCACTGCTGGGATTCGAACCCAGGATCTCCTGTTTACTAGACAGGCGCTTTGACCAACTAAGCCACAGCGCCAGGTACTGTCCCTGGTTCGATGATTTTGTATACAAAGTCTAAAAGAGGTAGCACGCCAGGAGAATATCTGATTACATCATGAATAGGTCCCTTTGAAGTTAGAGGATTATTTCCAAAACCTGAAAGGTGTGCAAGCTTCTGTTCAAGGACAAGGGAATATGTCAAACCATTTCATTTTGGATCGAAACTCTCAGTACTCGTGTTTCAAATGTTTTTGGAACCTCCAGTTACGATACATCTAAACGCTGTTTCAGCTAGGAGAAATGGAAAGCATTTTTTTTTTTGCTAGGTAGGTGGCCGACAATAGGTACTTGCAGATTTTGGCCTAAGCCAGTGGATTTCAACCCATTCTTGTTATCTCCCTTATTTAAATAGGTGACTTAAGCTAATTATTAGAGTACTCTATGATCTGAGTTGGGTGTGTCCAATAAGGGACATGAGCAGAACGTGAAGGGTATGCTTCTGAAGTAGTTTGTGGATCCCAGGTTTAAGCATATGCTTGTCCAACACAAAGACATCTGAGCAAAAGAGGACATTCACGACTCTGGTGGGACTCGAACCCACAACCTTTGAATACCTCCATTCACAACCTAGAAGTCCAATGCGCTATCCATTGCGCCACAGAGCCACAAAAAGCCTAGCTTTAAGACGCTATTGCATGCACATCACTTCTTAGATTTCCACTTTTTGTGCAACTACACACTGTTCTGCATGCTACACAGCATGCAAATTTTGACATATGTAAAACGTTGAAGTGAGCGGTTCCCACATCCTGTGGCATAGGCACTGCTGGGATTTGAACCCAGGATCTCCTGTTTACAAGACAGGCGCTTTGACCAGCTAAGCCACAGCGCCAGTTACAAGAGTGCAGTGAAACTTGTCGCTAAAACAAGTCTAAAAGAGGCAGCACATCAGGAAAATAGCTGATTACGTCATGAAAGAGGTCCCTTAGAGGTAAGAGGATTGTTTCCAAAACATGAGGGGCTTTCAGGCCTCAAGGGAATGTGTGAACTCATTTGATTTTGGCCCTACACTCTCCATACTCATGCCTAAAATGTTTCTTGAGCTTTCTTCAGACATGAAAGGGCAAAATCCAGAAAGATATCCATGTATTATTCTTCATCTAGTAAAGACTTTGTTTCTACAAATACCCATAGGCTTGACTTTATCAATAGGTAGTAGCAGATTTCGAGCCTAAGCTAGGGGCTTGCAAATCATTCTTGAAGCGCATCTGCACAGCATAGTTTTTTAATTGTCTCTCTCATTTAAAACAGGTGAATCAAATAATTGACTGATTAGTAACGTACTCAATGATCTGACTTGGGTGTGCCCAATAAGGAAAACAAGAAACAAGTGCTGCGTTGGCTTCTGAAAAAGTTGGAAAAGTTTAAGCATCTATGCAAAGGGATACCATCCATTTGTGACTCTGGTGGGACCCAAAAACCAACAACCTTTTTAAAGCCTTCATTTGCAACCGAGAAGTCCAGATTGTCTTTCCTGCTGAGACTTTTACACCTGAAAAGTTTGAATGACTACTCCTAGAAGACACAGATTAGGCACTGCTGGGATTCGAACCCAGGATCTCCTGTTTACTAGACAGGCGCTTTGACCAACTAAGCCACAGCGCCAGGTACTGTCTCTGGTTCGATGATTTTGTATACAAAGTCTAAAAGAGGTAGCACGCCAGGAGAATATCTGATTACATCATGAATAGGTCCCTTTGAAGTTAGAGGAATATTTCCAAAACCTGAAAGGTGTGCAAGCTTCTGTTCAAGGACAAGGGAATATGTCAAACCATTTCATTTTGGATCGAAACTCTCAGTACTCGTGTCTCAAATGTTTTTGGAACCTCCAGTTACGATACATCTAAACGCTGTTTCAGCTAGGAGAAATGGAAAGCTTTTTTTTTTTTTGCTAGGTAGGTGGCCGACAATAGGTACTTGCAGATTTTGGCCTAAGCCAGTGGATTTCAACCCATTCTTGTTATCTCCCTTATTTAAATAGGTGACTTAAGCTAATTATTAGAATACTCTATGATCTGAGTTGGGTGTGTCCAATAAGGGACATGAGCAGAACGTGAAGGGTATGCTTCTGAAGTAGTTTGTGGATCCCAGGTTTAAGCATATGCTTGTCCAACACAAAGACATCTGAGCAAAAGAGGACATTCACGACTCTGGTGGGACTCGAACCCACAACCTTTGAATACCTCCATTCACAACCTAGAAGTCCAATGCGCTATCCATTGCGCCACAGAGCCACAAAAAGCCTAGCTTTAAGACGCTATCGCATGCACATCACTTCTTAGATTTCCACTTTTTGTGCAACTACACACTGTTCTGCATGCTACACAGCATGCAAATTTTGACATATGTAAAACGTTGAAGTGAGCGGTTCCCACATCCTGTGGCATAGGCACTGCTGGGATTTGAACCCAGGATCTCCTGTTTACAAGACAGGCGCTTTGACCAGCTAAGCCACAGCGCCAGTTACAAGAGTGCAGTGAAACTTGTCGCTAAAACAAGTCTAAAAGAGGCAGCACATCAGGAAAATAGCTGATTACGTCATGAAAGAGGTCCCTTAGAGGTAAGAGGATTGTTTCCAAAACATGAGGGGCTTTCAGGCCTCAAGGGAATGTGTGAACTCATTTGATTTTGGCCCTACACTCTCCATACTCATGCCTAAAATGTTTCTTGAGCTTTCTTCAGACATGAAAGGGCAAAATCCAGAAAGATATCCATGTATTATTCTTCATCTAGTAAAGACTTTGTTTCTACAAATACCCATAGGCTTGACTTTATCAATAGGTAGTAGCAGATTTCGAGCCTAAGCTAGGGGCTTGCAAATCATTCTTGAAGCGCATCTGCACAGCATAGTTTTTTAATTGTCTCTCTCATTTAAAACAGGTGAATGAAATAATTGACTGATTAGTAACGTACTCAATGATCTGACTTGGGTGTGCCCAATAAGGAAAACAAGAAACAAGTGCTGCGTTGGCTTCTGAAAAAGTTGGAAAAGTTTAAGCATCTATGCAAAGGGATACCATCCATTTGTGACTCTGGTGGGACCCAAAAACCAACAACCTTTTTAAAGCCTTCATTTGCAACCGAGAAGTCCAGATTGTCTTTCCTGCTGAGACTTTTACACCTGAAAAGTTTGAATGACTACTCCTAGAAGACACAGATTAGGCACTGCTGGGATTCGAACCCAGGATCTCCTGTTTACTAGACAGGCGCTTTGACCAACTAAGCCACAGCGCCAGGTACTGTCCCTGGTTCGATGATTTTGTATACAAAGTCTAAAAGAGGTAGCACGCCAGGAGAATATCTGATTACATCATGAATAGGTCCCTTTGAAGTTAGAGGATTATTTCCAAAACCTGAAAGGTGTGCAAGCTTCTGTTCAAGGACAAGGGAATATGTCAAACCATTTCATTTTGGATCGAAACTCTCAGTACTCGTGTCTCAAATGTTTTTGGAACCTCCAGTTACGATACATCTAAACGCTGTTTCAGCTAGGAGAAATGGAAAGCTTTTTTTTTTTTTGCTAGGTAGGTGGCCGACAATAGGTACTTGCAGATTTTGGCCTAAGCCAGTGGATTTCAACCCATTCTTGTTATCTCCCTTATTTAAATAGGTGACTTAAGCTAATTATTAGAATACTCTATGATCTGAGTTGGGTGTGTCCAATAAGGGACATGAGCAGAACGTGAAGGGTATGCTTCTGAAGTAGTTTGTGGATCCCAGGTTTAAGCATATGCTTGTCCAACACAAAGACATCTGAGCAAAAGAGGACATTCACGACTCTGGTGGGACTCGAACCCACAACCTTTGAATACCTCCATTCACAACCTAGAAGTCCAATGCGCTATCCATTGCGCCACAGAGCCACAAAAAGCCTAGCTTTAAGACGCTATTGCATGCACATCACTTCTTAGATTTCCACTTTTTGTGCAACTACACACTGTTCAGCATGCAAATTTTTACATATGTAAAACATTGAAGTGAGCGGTTCCCACATTCTGTGGCATAGGCACTGCTGGGATTTGAACCCAGGATCTCCTGTTTACGAGACAGGCGCTTTGACCAGCTAAGCCACAGCGCCAGTTACAAGAGTGCAGTGAAACTTGTCGCTAAAACAAGTCTAAAAGAGGCAGCACATCAGGAAAACAGCTGATTACGTCATGAAAGAGGTCCCTTAGAGGTAAGAGGATTGTTTCCAAAACATGAGGGGCTTTCAGGCCTCAAGGGAATGTGTGAACTCATTTGATTTTGGCCCTACACTCTCCATACTCATGCCTAAAATGTTTCTTGAGCTTTCTTCTGACATGAAAGGGCAAAATCCAGAAAGATATCCATGTATTATTCTTCATCTAGTAAAGACTTTGTTTCTACAAATACCCATAGGCTTGACTTTATCAATAGGTAGTAGCAGATTTCGAGCCTAAGCTAGGGGCTTGCAAATCATTCTTGAAGCGCATCTGCACAGCATAGTTTTTTAATTGTCTCTCTCATTTAAAACAGGTGAATGAAATAATTGACTGATTAGTAACGTACTCAATGATCTGACTTGGGTGTGCCCAATAAGGAAAACAAGAAACAAGTGCTGCGTTGGCTTCTGAAAAAGTTGGAAAAGTTTAAGCATCTATGCAAAGGGATACCATCCATTTGTGACTCTGGTGGGACCCAAAAACCAACAACCTTTTTAAAGCCTTCATTTGCAACCGAGAAGTCCAGATTGTCTTTCCTGCTGAGACTTTTACACCTGAAAAGTTTGAATGACTACTCCTAGAAGACACAGATTAGGCACTGCTGGGATTCGAACCCAGGATCTCCTGTTTACTAGACAGGCGCTTTGACCAACTAAGCCACAGCGCCAGGTACTGTCCCTGGTTCGATGATTTTGTATACAAAGTCTAAAAGAGGTAGCACGCCAGGAGAATATCTGATTACATCATGAATAGGTCCCTTTGAAGTTAGAGGATTATTTCCAAAACCTGAAAGGTGTGCAAGCTTCTGTTCAAGGACAAGGGAATATGTCAAACCATTTCATTTTGGATCGAAACTCTCAGTACTCGTGTCTCAAATGTTTTTGGAACCTCCAGTTACGATACATCTAAACGCTGTTTCAGCTAGGAGAAATGGAAAGCATTTTTTTTTTTGCTAGGTAGGTGGCCGACAATAGGTACTTGCAGATTTTGGCCTAAGCCAGTGGATTTCAACCCATTCTTGTTATCTCCCTTATTTAAATAGGTGACTTAAGCTAATTATTAGAGTACTCTATGATCTGAGTTGGGTGTGTCCAATAAGGGACATGAGCAGAACGTGAAGGGTATGCTTCTGAAGTAGTTTGTGGATCCCAGGTTTAAGCATATGCTTGTCCAACACAAAGACATCTGAGCAAAAGAGGACATTCACGACTCTGGTGGGACTCGAACCCACAACCTTTGAATACCTCCATTCACAACCTAGAAGTCCAATGCGCTATCCATTGCGCCACAGAGCCACAAAAAGCCTAGCTTTAAGACGCTATTGCATGCACATCACTTCTTAGATTTCCACTTTTTGTGCAACTACACACTGTTCAGCATGCAAATTTTTACATATGTAAAACATTGAAGTGAGCGGTTCCCACATTCTGTGGCATAGGCACTGCTGGGATTTGAACCCAGGATCTCCTGTTTACGAGACAGGCGCTTTGACCAGCTAAGCCACAGCGCCAGTTACAAGAGTGCAGTGAAACTTGTCGCTAAAACAAGTCTAAAAGAGGCAGCACATCAGGAAAACAGCTGATTACGTCATGAAAGAGGTCCCTTAGAGGTAAGAGGATTGTTTCCAAAACATGAGGGGCTTTCAGGCCTCAAGGGAATGTGTGAACTCATTTGATTTTGGCCCTACACTCTCCATACTCATGCCTAAAATGTTTCTTGAGCTTTCTTCCGACATGAAAGGGCAAAATCCAGAAAGATATCCATGTATTATTCTTCATCTAGTAAAGACTTTGTTTCTACAAATACCCATAGGCTTGACTTTATCAATAGGTAGTAGCAGATTTCGAGCCTAAGCTAGGGGCTTGCAAATCATTCTTGAAGCGCATCTGCACAGCATAGTTTTTTAATTGTCTCTCTCATTTAAAACAGGTGAATCAAATAATTGACTGATTAGTAACGTACTCAATGATCTGACTTGGGTGTGCCCAATAAGGAAAACAAGAAACAAGTGCTGCGTTGGCTTCTGAAAAAGTTGGAAAAGTTTAAGCATCTATGCAAAGGGATACCATCCATTTGTGACTCTGGTGGGACCCAAAAACCAACAACCTTTTTAAAGCCTTCATTTGCAACCGAGAAGTCCAGATTGTCTTTCCTGCTGAGACTTTTACACCTGAAAAGTTTGAATGACTACTCCTAGAAGACACAGATTAGGCACTGCTGGGATTCGAACCCAGGATCTCCTGTTTACTAGACAGGCGCTTTGACCAACTAAGCCACAGCGCCAGGTACTGTCCCTGGTTCGATGATTTTGTATACAAAGTCTAAAAGAGGTAGCACGCCAGGAGAATATCTGATTACATCATGAATAGGTCCCTTTGAAGTTAGAGGATTATTTCCAAAACCTGAAAGGTGTGCAAGCTTCTGTTCAAGGACAAGGGAATATGTCAAACCATTTCATTTTGGATCGAAACTCTCAGTACTCGTGTTTCAAATGTTTTTGGAACCTCCAGTTACGATACATCTAAACGCTGTTTCAGCTAGGAGAAATGGAAAGCATTTTTTTTTTTGCTAGGTAGGTGGCCGACAATAGGTACTTGCAGATTTTGGCCTAAGCCAGTGGATTTCAACCCATTCTTGTTATCTCCCTTATTTAAATAGGTGACTTAAGCTAATTATTAGAGTACTCTATGATCTGAGTTGGGTGTGTCCAATAAGGGACATGAGCAGAACGTGAAGGGTATGCTTCTGAAGTAGTTTGTGGATCCCAGGTTTAAGCATATGCTTGTCCAACACAAAGACATCTGAGCAAAAGAGGACATTCACGACTCTGGTGGGACTCGAACCCACAACCTTTGAATACCTCCATTCACAACCTAGAAGTCCAATGCGCTATCCATTGCGCCACAGAGCCACAAAAAGCCTAGCTTTAAGACGCTATCGCATGCACATCACTTCTTAGATTTCCACTTTTTGTGCAACTACACACTGTTCTGCATGCTACACAGCATGCAAATTTTGACATATGTAAAACGTTGAAGTGACCGGTTCCCACATCCTGTGGCATAGGCACTGCTGGGATTTGAACCCAGGATCTCCTGTTTACAAGACAGGCGCTTTGACCAGCTAAGCCACAGCGCCAGTTACAAGAGTGCAGTGAAACTTGTCGCTAAAACAAGTCTAAAAGAGGCAGCACATCAGGAAAATAGCTGATTACGTCATGAAAGAGGTCCCTTAGAGGTAAGAGGATTGTTTCCAAAACATGAGGGGCTTTCAGGCCTCAAGGGAATGTGTGAACTCATTTGATTTTGGCCCTACACTCTCCATACTCATGCCTAAAATGTTTCTTGAGCTTTCTTCAGACATGAAAGGGCAAAATCCAGAAAGATATCCATGTATTATTCTTCATCTAGTAAAGACTTTGTTTCTACAAATACCCATAGGCTTGACTTTATCAATAGGTAGTAGCAGATTTCGAGCCTAAGCTAGGGGCTTGCAAATCATTCTTGAAGCGCATCTGCACAGCATAGTTTTTTAATTGTCTCTCTCATTTAAAACAAGTGAATCAAATAATTGACTGATTAGTAACGTACTCAATGATCTGACTTGGGTGTGCCCAATAAGGAAAACAAGAAACAAGTGCTGCGTTGGCTTCTGAAAAAGTTGGAAAAGTTTAAGCATCTATGCAAAGGGATACCATCCATTTGTGACTCTGGTGGGACCCAAAAACCAACAACCTTTTTAAAGCCTTCATTTGCAACCGAGAAGTCCAGATTGTCTTTCCTGCTGAGACTTTTACACCTGAAAAGTTTGAATGACTACTCCTAGAAGACACAGATTAGGCACTGCTGGGATTCGAACCCAGGATCTCCTGTTTACTAGACAGGCGCTTTGACCAACTAAGCCACAGCGCCAGGTACTGTCCCTGGTTCGATGATTTTGTATACAAAGTCTAAAAGAGGTAGCACGCCAGGAGAATATCTGATTACATCATGAATAGGTCCCTTTGAAGTTAGAGGATTATTTCCAAAACCTGAAAGGTGTGCAAGCTTCTGTTCAAGGACAAGGGAATATGTCAAACCATTTCATTTTGGATCGAAACTCTCAGTACTCGTGTCTCAAATGTTTTTGGAACCTCCAGTTACGATACATCTAAACGCTGTTTCAGCTAGGAGAAATGGAAAGCTTTTTTTTTTTTTGCTAGGTAGGTGGCCGACAATAGGTACTTGCAGATTTTGGCCTAAGCCAGTGGATTTCAACCCATTCTTGTTATCTCCCTTATTTAAATAGGTGACTTAAGCTAATTATTAGAGTACTCTATGATCTGAGTTGGGTGTGTCCAATAAGGGACATGAGCAGAACGTGAAGGGTATGCTTCTGAAGTAGTTTGTGGATCCCAGGTTTAAGCATATGCTTGTCTAACACAAAGACATCTGAGCAAAAGAGGACATTCACGACTCTGGTGGGACTCGAACCCACAACCTTTGAATACCTCCATTCACAACCTAGAAGTCCAATGCGCTATCCATTGCGCCACAGAGCCACAAAAAGCCTAGCTTTAAGACGCTATTGCATGCACATCACTTCTTAGATTTCCACTTTTTGTGCAACTACACACTGTTCAGCATGCAAATTTTTACATATGTAAAACATTGAAGTTCGCGGTTCCCACATTCTGTGGCATAGGCACTGCTGGGATTTGAACCCAGGATCTCCTGTTTACGAGACAGGCGCTTTGACCAGCTAAGCCACAGCGCCAGTTACAAGAGTGCAGTGAAACTTGTCGCTAAAACAAGTCTAAAAGAGGCAGCACATCAGGAAAACAGCTGATTACGTCATGAAAGAGGTCCCTTAGAGGTAAGAGGATTGTTTCCAAAACATGAGGGGCTTTCAGGCCTCAAGGGAATGTGTGAACTCATTTGATTTTGGCCCTACACTCTCCATACTCATGCCTAAAATGTTTCTTGAGCTTTCTTCTGACATGAAAGGGCAAAATCCAGAAAGATATCCATGTATTATTCTTCATCTAGTAAAGACTTTGTTTCTACAAATACCCATAGGCTTGACTTTATCAATAGGTAGTAGCAGATTTCGAGCCTAAGCTAGGGGCTTGCAAATCATTCTTGAAGCGCATCTGCACAGCATAGTTTTTTAATTGTCTCTCTCATTTAAAACAGGTGAATGAAATAATTGACTGATTAGTAACGTACTCAATGATCTGACTTGGGTGTGCCCAATAAGGAAAACAAGAAACAAGTGCTGCGTTGGCTTCTGAAAAAGTTGGAAAAGTTTAAGCATCTATGCAAAGGGATACCATCCATTTGTGACTCTGGTGGGACCCAAAAACCAACAACCTTTTTAAAGCCTTCATTTGCAACCGAGAAGTCCAGATTGTCTTTCCTGCTGAGACTTTTACACCTGAAAAGTTTGAATGACTACTCCTAGAAGACACAGATTAGGCACTGCTGGGATTCGAACCCAGGATCTCCTGTTTACTAGACAGGCGCTTTGACCAACTAAGCCACAGCGCCAGGTACTGTCCCTGGTTCGATGATTTTGTATACAAAGTCTAAAAGAGGTAGCACGCCAGGAGAATATCTGATTACATCATGAATAGGTCCCTTTGAAGTTAGAGGATTATTTCCAAAACCTGAAAGGTGTGCAAGCTTCTGTTCAAGGACAAGGGAATATGTCAAACCATTTCATTTTGGATCGAAACTCTCAGTACTCGTGTCTCAAATGTTTTTGGAACCTCCAGTTACGATACATCTAAACGCTGTTTCAGCTAGGAGAAATGGAAAGCATTTTTTTTTTGCTAGGTAGGTGGCCGACAATAGGTACTTGCAGATTTTGGCCTAAGCCAGTGGATTTCAACCCATTCTTGTTATCTCCCTTATTTAAATAGGTGACTTAAGCTAATTATTAGAGTACTCTATGATCTGAGTTGGGTGTGTCCAATAAGGGACATGAGCAGAACGTGAAGGGTATGCTTCTGAAGTAGTTTGTGGATCCCAGGTTTAAGCATATGCTTGTCCAACACAAAGACATCTGAGCAAAAGAGGACATTCACGACTCTGGTGGGACTCGAACCCACAACCTTTGAATACCTCCAATCACAACCTAGAAGTCCAATGCGCTATCCATTGCGCCACAGAGCCACAAAAAGCCTAGCTTTAAGACGCTATTGCATGCACATCACTTCTTAGATTTCCACTTTTTGTGCAACTACACACTGTTCAGCATGCTACACAGCATGCAAATTTTTACATATGTAAAACGTTGAAGTGAGCGGTTCCCACATCCTGTGGCATAGGCACTGCTGGGATTTGAACCCAGGATCTCCTGTTTACAAGACAGGCGCTTTGACCAGCTAAGCCACAGCGCCAGTTACAAGAGTGCAGTGAAACTTGTCGCTAAAACAAGTCTAAAAGAGGCAGCACATCAGGAAAATAGCTGATTACGTCATGAAAGAGGTCCCTTAGAGGTAAGAGGATTGTTTCCAAAACATGAGGGGCTTTCAGGCCTCAAGGGAATGTGTGAACTCATTTGATTTTGGCCCTACACTCTCCATACTCATGCCTAAAATGTTTCTTGAGCTTTCTTCAGACATGAAAGGGCAAAATCCAGAAAGATATCCATGTATTATTCTTCATCTAGTAAAGACTTTGTTTCTACAAATACCCATAGGCTTGACTTTATCAATAGGTAGTAGCAGATTTCGAGCCTAAGCTAGGGGCTTGCAAATCATTCTTGAAGCGCATCTGCACAGCATAGTTTTTTAATTGTCTCTCTCATTTAAAACAAGTGAATCAAATAATTGACTGATTAGTAACGTACTCAATGATCTGACTTGGGTGTGCCCAATAAGGAAAACAAGAAACAAGTGCTGCGTTGGCTTCTGAAAAAGTTGGAAAAGTTTAAGCATCTATGCAAAGGGATACCATCCATTTGTGACTCTGGTGGGACCCAAAAACCAACAACCTTTTTAAAGCCTTCATTTGCAACCGAGAAGTCCAGATTGTCTTTCCTGCTGAGACTTTTACACCTGAAAAGTTTGAATGACTACTCCTAGAAGACACAGATTAGGCACTGCTGGGATTCGAACCCAGGATCTCCTGTTTACTAGACAGGCGCTTTGACCAACTAAGCCACAGCGCCAGGTACTGTCCCTGGTTCGATGATTTTGTATACAAAGTCTAAAAGAGGTAGCACGCCAGGAGAATATCTGATTACATCATGAATAGGTCCCTTTGAAGTTAGAGGATTATTTCCAAAACCTGAAAGGTGTGCAAGCTTCTGTTCAAGGACAAGGGAATATGTCAAACCATTTCATTTTGGATCGAAACTCTCAGTACTCGTGTCTCAAATGTTTTTGGAACCTCCAGTTACGATACATCTAAACGCTGTTTCAGCTAGGAGAAATGGAAAGCTTTTTTTTTTTTTGCTAGGTAGGTGGCCGACAATAGGTACTTGCAGATTTTGGCCTAAGCCAGTGGATTTCAACCCATTCTTGTTATCTCCCTTATTTAAATAGGTGACTTAAGCTAATTATTAGAGTACTCTATGATCTGAGTTGGGTGTGTCCAATAAGGGACATGAGCAGAACGTGAAGGGTATGCTTCTGAAGTAGTTTGTGGATCCCAGGTTTAAGCATATGCTTGTCTAACACAAAGACATCTGAGCAAAAGAGGACATTCACGACTCTGGTGGGACTCGAACCCACAACCTTTGAATACCTCCATTCACAACCTAGAAGTCCAATGCGCTATCCATTGCGCCACAGAGCCACAAAAAGCCTAGCTTTAAGACGCTATTGCATGCACATCACTTCTTAGATTTCCACTTTTTGTGCAACTACACACTGTTCAGCATGCAAATTTTTACATATGTAAAACATTGAAGTTCGCGGTTCCCACATTCTGTGGCATAGGCACTGCTGGGATTTGAACCCAGGATCTCCTGTTTACGAGACAGGCGCTTTGACCAGCTAAGCCACAGCGCCAGTTACAAGAGTGCAGTGAAACTTGTCGCTAAAACAAGTCTAAAAGAGGCAGCACATCAGGAAAACAGCTGATTACGTCATGAAAGAGGTCCCTTAGAGGTAAGAGGATTGTTTCCAAAACATGAGGGGCTTTCAGGCCTCAAGGGAATGTGTGAACTCATTTGATTTTGGCCCTACACTCTCCATACTCATGCCTAAAATGTTTCTTGAGCTTTCTTCTGACATGAAAGGGCAAAATCCAGAAAGATATCCATGTATTATTCTTCATCTAGTAAAGACTTTGTTTCTACAAATACCCATAGGCTTGACTTTATCAATAGGTAGTAGCAGATTTCGAGCCTAAGCTAGGGGCTTGCAAATCATTCTTGAAGCGCATCTGCACAGCATAGTTTTTTAATTGTCTCTCTCATTTAAAACAGGTGAATGAAATAATTGACTGATTAGTAACGTACTCAATGATCTGACTTGGGTGTGCCCAATAAGGAAAACAAGAAACAAGTGCTGCGTTGGCTTCTGAAAAAGTTGGAAAAGTTTAAGCATCTATGCAAAGGGATACCATCCATTTGTGACTCTGGTGGGACCCAAAAACCAACAACCTTTTTAAAGCCTTCATTTGCAACCGAGAAGTCCAGATTGTCTTTCCTGCTGAGACTTTTACACCTGAAAAGTTTGAATGACTACTCCTAGAAGACACAGATTAGGCACTGCTGGGATTCGAACCCAGGATCTCCTGTTTACTAGACAGGCGCTTTGACCAACTAAGCCACAGCGCCAGGTACTGTCCCTGGTTCGATGATTTTGTATACAAAGTCTAAAAGAGGTAGCACGCCAGGAGAATATCTGATTACATCATGAATAGGTCCCTTTGAAGTTAGAGGATTATTTCCAAAACCTGAAAGGTGTGCAAGCTTCTGTTCAAGGACAAGGGAATATGTCAAACCATTTCATTTTGGATCGAAACTCTCAGTACTCGTGTCTCAAATGTTTTTGGAACCTCCAGTTACGATACATCTAAACGCTGTTTCAGCTAGGAGAAATGGAAAGCTTTTTTTTTTTTTGCTAGGTAGGTGGCCGACAATAGGTACTTGCAGATTTTGGCCTAAGCCAGTGGATTTCAACCCATTCTTGTTATCTCCCTTATTTAAATAGGTGACTTAAGCTAATTATTAGAGTACTCTATGATCTGAGTTGGGTGTGTCCAATAAGGGACATGAGCAGAACGTGAAGGGTATGCTTCTGAAGTAGTTTGTGGATCCCAGGTTTAAGCATATGCTTGTCCAACACAAAGACATCTGAGCAAAAGAGGACATTCACGACTCTGGTGGGACTCGAACCCACAACCTTTGAATACCTCCATTCACAACCTAGAAGTCCAATGCGCTATCCATTGCGCCACAGAGCCACAAAAAGCCTAGCTTTAAGACGCTATTGCATGCACATCACTTCTTAGATTTCCACTTTTTGTGCAACTACACACTGTTCAGCATGCAAATTTTTACATATGTAAAACATTGAAGTGAGCGGTTCCCACATTCTGTGGCATAGGCACTGCTGGGATTTGAACCCAGGATCTCCTGTTTACGAGACAGGCGCTTTGACCAGCTAAGCCACAGCGCCAGTTACAAGAGTGCAGTGAAACTTGTCGCTAAAACAAGTCTAAAAGAGGCAGCACATCAGGAAAACAGCTGATTACGTCATGAAAGAGGTCCCTTAGAGGTAAGAGGATTGTTTCCAAAACATGAGGGGCTTTCAGGCCTCAAGGGAATGTGTGAACTCATTTGATTTTGGCCCTACACTCTCCATACTCATGCCTAAAATGTTTCTTGAGCTTTCTTCTGACATGAAAGGGCAAAATCCAGAAAGATATCCATGTATTATTCTTCATCTAGTAAAGACTTTGTTTCTACAAATACCCATAGGCTTGACTTTATCAATAGGTAGTAGCAGATTTCGAGCCTAAGCTAGGGGCTTGCAAATCATTCTTGAAGCGCATCTGCACAGCATAGTTTTTTAATTGTCTCTCTCATTTAAAACAGGTGAATGAAATAATTGACTGATTAGTAACGTACTCAATGATCTGACTTGGGTGTGCCCAATAAGGAAAACAAGAAACAAGTGCTGCGTTGGCTTCTGAAAAAGTTGGAAAAGTTTAAGCATCTATGCAAAGGGATACCATCCATTTGTGACTCTGGTGGGACCCAAAAACCAACAACCTTTTTAAAGCCTTCATTTGCAACCGAGAAGTCCAGATTGTCTTTCCTGCTGAGACTTTTACACCTGAAAAGTTTGAATGACTACTCCTAGAAGACACAGATTAGGCACTGCTGGGATTCGAACCCAGGATCTCCTGTTTACTAGACAGGCGCTTTGACCAACTAAGCCACAGCGCCAGGTACTGTCCCTGGTTCGATGATTTTGTATACAAAGTCTAAAAGAGGTAGCACGCCAGGAGAATATCTGATTACATCATGAATAGGTCCCTTTGAAGTTAGAGGATTATTTCCAAAACCTGAAAGGTGTGCAAGCTTCTGTTCAAGGACAAGGGAATATGTCAAACCATTTCATTTTGGATCGAAACTCTCAGTACTCGTGTCTCAAATGTTTTTGGAACCTCCAGTTACGATACATCTAAACGCTGTTTCAGCTAGGAGAAATGGAAAGCATTTTTTTTTTTGCTAGGTAGGTGGCCGACAATAGGTACTTGCAGATTTTGGCCTAAGCCAGTGGATTTCAACCCATTCTTGTTATCTCCCTTATTTAAATAGGTGACTTAAGCTAATTATTAGAGTACTCTATGATCTGAGTTGGGTGTGTCCAATAAGGGACATGAGCAGAACGTGAAGGGTATGCTTCTGAAGTAGTTTGTGGATCCCAGGTTTAAGCATATGCTTGTCCAACACAAAGACATCTGAGCAAAAGAGGACATTCACGACTCTGGTGGGACTCGAACCCACAACCTTTGAATACCTCCATTCACAACCTAGAAGTCCAATGCGCTATCCATTGCGCCACAGAGCCACAAAAAGCCTAGCTTTAAGACGCTATTGCATGCACATCACTTCTTAGATTTCCACTTTTTGTGCAACTACACACTGTTCAGCATGCAAATTTTTACATATGTAAAACATTGAAGTTCGCGGTTCCCACATTCTGTGGCATAGGCACTGCTGGGATTTGAACCCAGGATCTCCTGTTTACGAGACAGGCGCTTTGACCAGCTAAGCCACAGCGCCAGTTACAAGAGTGCAGTGAAACTTGTCGCTAAAACAAGTCTAAAAGAGGCAGCACATCAGGAAAACAGCTGATTACGTCATGAAAGAGGTCCCTTAGAGGTAAGAGGATTGTTTCCAAAACATGAGGGGCTTTCAGGCCTCAAGGGAATGTGTGAACTCATTTGATTTTGGCCCTACACTCTCCATACTCATGCCTAAAATGTTTCTTGAGCTTTCTTCTGACATGAAAGGGCAAAATCCAGAAAGATATCCATGTATTATTCTTCATCTAGTAAAGACTTTGTTTCTACAAATACCCATAGGCTTGACTTTATCAATAGGTAGTAGCAGATTTCGAGCCTAAGCTAGGGGCTTGCAAATCATTCTTGAAGCGCATCTGCACAGCATAGTTTTTTAATTGTCTCTCTCATTTAAAACAGGTGAATGAAATAATTGACTGATTAGTAACGTACTCAATGATCTGACTTGGGTGTGCCCAATAAGGAAAACAAGAAACAAGTGCTGCGTTGGCTTCTGAAAAAGTTGGAAAAGTTTAAGCATCTATGCAAAGGGATACCATCCATTTGTGACTCTGGTGGGACCCAAAAACCAACAACCTTTTTAAAGCCTTCATTTGCAACCGAGAAGTCCAGATTGTCTTTCCTGCTGAGACTTTTACACCTGAAAAGTTTGAATGACTACTCCTAGAAGACACAGATTAGGCACTGCTGGGATTCGAACCCAGGATCTCCTGTTTACTAGACAGGCGCTTTGACCAACTAAGCCACAGCGCCAGGTACTGTCCCTGGTTCGATGATTTTGTATACAAAGTCTAAAAGAGGTAGCACGCCAGGAGAATATCTGATTACATCATGAATAGGTCCCTTTGAAGTTAGAGGATTATTTCCAAAACCTGAAAGGTGTGCAAGCTTCTGTTCAAGGACAAGGGAATATGTCAAACCATTTCATTTTGGATCGAAACTCTCAGTACTCGTGTCTCAAATGTTTTTGGAACCTCCAGTTACGATACATCTAAACGCTGTTTCAGCTAGGAGAAATGGAAAGCATTTTTTTTTTGCTAGGTAGGTGGCCGACAATAGGTACTTGCAGATTTTGGCCTAAGCCAGTGGATTTCAACCCATTCTTGTTATCTCCCTTATTTAAATAGGTGACTTAAGCTAATTATTAGAGTACTCTATGATCTGAGTTGGGTGTGTCCAATAAGGGACATGAGCAGAACGTGAAGGGTATGCTTCTGAAGTAGTTTGTGGATCCCAGGTTTAAGCATATGCTTGTCCAACACAAAGACATCTGAGCAAAAGAGGACATTCACGACTCTGGTGGGACTCGAACCCACAACCTTTGAATACCTCCAATCACAACCTAGAAGTCCAATGCGCTATCCATTGCGCCACAGAGCCACAAAAAGCCTAGCTTTAAGACGCTATTGCATGCACATCACTTCTTAGATTTCCACTTTTTGTGCAACTACACACTGTTCAGCATGCTACACAGCATGCAAATTTTTACATATGTAAAACGTTGAAGTGAGCGGTTCCCACATCCTGTGGCATAGGCACTGCTGGGATTTGAACCCAGGATCTCCTGTTTACAAGACAGGCGCTTTGACCAGCTAAGCCACAGCGCCAGTTACAAGAGTGCAGTGAAACTTGTCGCTAAAACAAGTCTAAAAGAGGCAGCACATCAGGAAAATAGCTGATTACGTCATGAAAGAGGTCCCTTAGAGGTAAGAGGATTGTTTCCAAAACATGAGGGGCTTTCAGGCCTCAAGGGAATGTGTGAACTCATTTGATTTTGGCCCTACACTCTCCATACTCATGCCTAAAATGTTTCTTGAGCTTTCTTCAGACATGAAAGGGCAAAATCCAGAAAGATATCCATGTATTATTCTTCATCTAGTAAAGACTTTGTTTCTACAAATACCCATAGGCTTGACTTTATCAATAGGTAGTAGCAGATTTCGAGCCTAAGCTAGGGGCTTGCAAATCATTCTTGAAGCGCATCTGCACAGCATAGTTTTTTAATTGTCTCTCTCATTTAAAACAAGTGAATCAAATAATTGACTGATTAGTAACGTACTCAATGATCTGACTTGGGTGTGCCCAATAAGGAAAACAAGAAACAAGTGCTGCGTTGGCTTCTGAAAAAGTTGGAAAAGTTTAAGCATCTATGCAAAGGGATACCATCCATTTGTGACTCTGGTGGGACCCAAAAACCAACAACCTTTTTAAAGCCTTCATTTGCAACCGAGAAGTCCAGATTGTCTTTCCTGCTGAGACTTTTACACCTGAAAAGTTTGAATGACTACTCCTAGAAGACACAGATTAGGCACTGCTGGGATTCGAACCCAGGATCTCCTGTTTACTAGACAGGCGCTTTGACCAACTAAGCCACAGCGCCAGGTACTGTCCCTGGTTCGATGATTTTGTATACAAAGTCTAAAAGAGGTAGCACGCCAGGAGAATATCTGATTACATCATGAATAGGTCCCTTTGAAGTTAGAGGATTATTTCCAAAACCTGAAAGGTGTGCAAGCTTCTGTTCAAGGACAAGGGAATATGTCAAACCATTTCATTTTGGATCGAAACTCTCAGTACTCGTGTCTCAAATGTTTTTGGAACCTCCAGTTACGATACATCTAAACGCTGTTTCAGCTAGGAGAAATGGAAAGCTTTTTTTTTTTTTGCTAGGTAGGTGGCCGACAATAGGTACTTGCAGATTTTGGCCTAAGCCAGTGGATTTCAACCCATTCTTGTTATCTCCCTTATTTAAATAGGTGACTTAAGCTAATTATTAGAGTACTCTATGATCTGAGTTGGGTGTGTCCAATAAGGGACATGAGCAGAACGTGAAGGGTATGCTTCTGAAGTAGTTTGTGGATCCCAGGTTTAAGCATATGCTTGTCTAACACAAAGACATCTGAGCAAAAGAGGACATTCACGACTCTGGTGGGACTCGAACCCACAACCTTTGAATACCTCCATTCACAACCTAGAAGTCCAATGCGCTATCCATTGCGCCACAGAGCCACAAAAAGCCTAGCTTTAAGACGCTATTGCATGCACATCACTTCTTAGATTTCCACTTTTTGTGCAACTACACACTGTTCAGCATGCAAATTTTTACATATGTAAAACATTGAAGTTCGCGGTTCCCACATTCTGTGGCATAGGCACTGCTGGGATTTGAACCCAGGATCTCCTGTTTACGAGACAGGCGCTTTGACCAGCTAAGCCACAGCGCCAGTTACAAGAGTGCAGTGAAACTTGTCGCTAAAACAAGTCTAAAAGAGGCAGCACATCAGGAAAACAGCTGATTACGTCATGAAAGAGGTCCCTTAGAGGTAAGAGGATTGTTTCCAAAACATGAGGGGCTTTCAGGCCTCAAGGGAATGTGTGAACTCATTTGATTTTGGCCCTACACTCTCCATACTCATGCCTAAAATGTTTCTTGAGCTTTCTTCTGACATGAAAGGGCAAAATCCAGAAAGATATCCATGTATTATTCTTCATCTAGTAAAGACTTTGTTTCTACAAATACCCATAGGCTTGACTTTATCAATAGGTAGTAGCAGATTTCGAGCCTAAGCTAGGGGCTTGCAAATCATTCTTGAAGCGCATCTGCACAGCATAGTTTTTTAATTGTCTCTCTCATTTAAAACAGGTGAATGAAATAATTGACTGATTAGTAACGTACTCAATGATCTGACTTGGGTGTGCCCAATAAGGAAAACAAGAAACAAGTGCTGCGTTGGCTTCTGAAAAAGTTGGAAAAGTTTAAGCATCTATGCAAAGGGATACCATCCATTTGTGACTCTGGTGGGACCCAAAAACCAACAACCTTTTTAAAGCCTTCATTTGCAACCGAGAAGTCCAGATTGTCTTTCCTGCTGAGACTTTTACACCTGAAAAGTTTGAATGACTACTCCTAGAAGACACAGATTAGGCACTGCTGGGATTCGAACCCAGGATCTCCTGTTTACTAGACAGGCGCTTTGACCAACTAAGCCACAGCGCCAGGTACTGTCCCTGGTTCGATGATTTTGTATACAAAGTCTAAAAGAGGTAGCACGCCAGGAGAATATCTGATTACATCATGAATAGGTCCCTTTGAAGTTAGAGGATTATTTCCAAAACCTGAAAGGTGTGCAAGCTTCTGTTCAAGGACAAGGGAATATGTCAAACCATTTCATTTTGGATCGAAACTCTCAGTACTCGTGTCTCAAATGTTTTTGGAACCTCCAGTTACGATACATCTAAACGCTGTTTCAGCTAGGAGAAATGGAAAGCTTTTTTTTTTTTTGCTAGGTAGGTGGCCGACAATAGGTACTTGCAGATTTTGGCCTAAGCCAGTGGATTTCAACCCATTCTTGTTATCTCCCTTATTTAAATAGGTGACTTAAGCTAATTATTAGAGTACTCTATGATCTGAGTTGGGTGTGTCCAATAAGGGACATGAGCAGAACGTGAAGGGTATGCTTCTGAAGTAGTTTGTGGATCCCAGGTTTAAGCATATGCTTGTCCAACACAAAGACATCTGAGCAAAAGAGGACATTCACGACTCTGGTGGGACTCGAACCCACAACCTTTGAATACCTCCATTCACAACCTAGAAGTCCAATGCGCTATCCATTGCGCCACAGAGCCACAAAAAGCCTAGCTTTAAGACGCTATTGCATGCACATCACTTCTTAGATTTCCACTTTTTGTGCAACTACACACTGTTCAGCATGCAAATTTTTACATATGTAAAACATTGAAGTGAGCGGTTCCCACATTCTGTGGCATAGGCACTGCTGGGATTTGAACCCAGGATCTCCTGTTTACGAGACAGGCGCTTTGACCAGCTAAGCCACAGCGCCAGTTACAAGAGTGCAGTGAAACTTGTCGCTAAAACAAGTCTAAAAGAGGCAGCACATCAGGAAAACAGCTGATTACGTCATGAAAGAGGTCCCTTAGAGGTAAGAGGATTGTTTCCAAAACATGAGGGGCTTTCAGGCCTCAAGGGAATGTGTGAACTCATTTGATTTTGGCCCTACACTCTCCATACTCATGCCTAAAATGTTTCTTGAGCTTTCTTCTGACATGAAAGGGCAAAATCCAGAAAGATATCCATGTATTATTCTTCATCTAGTAAAGACTTTGTTTCTACAAATACCCATAGGCTTGACTTTATCAATAGGTAGTAGCAGATTTCGAGCCTAAGCTAGGGGCTTGCAAATCATTCTTGAAGCGCATCTGCACAGCATAGTTTTTTAATTGTCTCTCTCATTTAAAACAGGTGAATGAAATAATTGACTGATTAGTAACGTACTCAATGATCTGACTTGGGTGTGCCCAATAAGGAAAACAAGAAACAAGTGCTGCGTTGGCTTCTGAAAAAGTTGGAAAAGTTTAAGCATCTATGCAAAGGGATACCATCCATTTGTGACTCTGGTGGGACCCAAAAACCAACAACCTTTTTAAAGCCTTCATTTGCAACCGAGAAGTCCAGATTGTCTTTCCTGCTGAGACTTTTACACCTGAAAAGTTTGAATGACTACTCCTAGAAGACACAGATTAGGCACTGCTGGGATTCGAACCCAGGATCTCCTGTTTACTAGACAGGCGCTTTGACCAACTAAGCCACAGCGCCAGGTACTGTCCCTGGTTCGATGATTTTGTATACAAAGTCTAAAAGAGGTAGCACGCCAGGAGAATATCTGATTACATCATGAATAGGTCCCTTTGAAGTTAGAGGATTATTTCCAAAACCTGAAAGGTGTGCAAGCTTCTGTTCAAGGACAAGGGAATATGTCAAACCATTTCATTTTGGATCGAAACTCTCAGTACTCGTGTCTCAAATGTTTTTGGAACCTCCAGTTACGATACATCTAAACGCTGTTTCAGCTAGGAGAAATGGAAAGCATTTTTTTTTTTGCTAGGTAGGTGGCCGACAATAGGTACTTGCAGATTTTGGCCTAAGCCAGTGGATTTCAACCCATTCTTGTTATCTCCCTTATTTAAATAGGTGACTTAAGCTAATTATTAGAGTACTCTATGATCTGAGTTGGGTGTGTCCAATAAGGGACATGAGCAGAACGTGAAGGGTATGCTTCTGAAGTAGTTTGTGGATCCCAGGTTTAAGCATATGCTTGTCCAACACAAAGACATCTGAGCAAAAGAGGACATTCACGACTCTGGTGGGACTCGAACCCACAACCTTTGAATACCTCCATTCACAACCTAGAAGTCCAATGCGCTATCCATTGCGCCACAGAGCCACAAAAAGCCTAGCTTTAAGACGCTATTGCATGCACATCACTTCTTAGATTTCCACTTTTTGTGCAACTACACACTGTTCTGCATGCTACACAGCATGCAAATTTTGACATATGTAAAACGTTGAAGTGAGCGGTTCCCACATCCTGTGGCATAGGCACTGCTGGGATTTGAACCCAGGATCTCCTGTTTACAAGACAGGCGCTTTGACCAGCTAAGCCACAGCGCCAGTTACAAGAGTGCAGTGAAACTTGTCGCTAAAACAAGTCTAAAAGAGGCAGCACATCAGGAAAACAGCTGATTACGTCATGAAAGAGGTCCCTTAGAGGTAAGAGGATTGTTTCCAAAACATGAGGGGCTTTCAGGCCTCAAGGGAATGTGTGAACTCATTTGATTTTGGCCCTACACTCTCCATACTCATGCCTAAAATGTTTCTTGAGCTTTCTTCTGACATGAAAGGGCAAAATCCAGAAAGATATCCATGTATTATTCTTCATCTAGTAAAGACTTTGTTTCTACAAATACCCATAGGCTTGACTTTATCAATAGGTAGTAGCAGATTTCGAGCCTAAGCTAGGGGCTTGCAAATCATTCTTGAAGCGCATCTGCACAGCATAGTTTTTTAATTGTCTCTCTCATTTAAAACAGGTGAATGAAATAATTGACTGATTAGTAACGTACTCAATGATCTGACTTGGGTGTGCCCAATAAGGAAAACAAGAAACAAGTGCTGCGTTGGCTTCTGAAAAAGTTGGAAAAGTTTAAGCATCTATGCAAAGGGATACCATCCATTTGTGACTCTGGTGGGACCCAAAAACCAACAACCTTTTTAAAGCCTTCATTTGCAACCGAGAAGTCCAGATTGTCTTTCCTGCTGAGACTTTTACACCTGAAAAGTTTGAATGACTACTCCTAGAAGACACAGATTAGGCACTGCTGGGATTCGAACCCAGGATCTCCTGTTTACTAGACAGGCGCTTTGACCAACTAAGCCACAGCGCCAGGTACTGTCCCTGGTTCGATGATTTTGTATACAAAGTCTAAAAGAGGTAGCACGCCAGGAGAATATCTGATTACATCATGAATAGGTCCCTTTGAAGTTAGAGGATTATTTCCAAAACCTGAAAGGTGTGCAAGCTTCTGTTCAAGGACAAGGGAATATGTCAAACCATTTCATTTTGGATCGAAACTCTCAGTACTCGTGTCTCAAATGTTTTTGGAACCTCCAGTTACGATACATCTAAACGCTGTTTCAGCTAGGAGAAATGGAAAGCATTTTTTTTTTTGCTAGGTAGGTGGCCGACAATAGGTACTTGCAGATTTTGGCCTAAGCCAGTGGATTTCAACCCATTCTTGTTATCTCCCTTATTTAAATAGGTGACTTAAGCTAATTATTAGAGTACTCTATGATCTGAGTTGGGTGTGTCCAATAAGGGACATGAGCAGAACGTGAAGGGTATGCTTCTGAAGTAGTTTGTGGATCCCAGGTTTAAGCATATGCTTGTCCAACACAAAGACATCTGAGCAAAAGAGGACATTCACGACTCTGGTGGGACTCGAACCCACAACCTTTGAATACCTCCATTCACAACCTAGAAGTCCAATGCGCTATCCATTGCGCCACAGAGCCACAAAAAGCCTAGCTTTAAGACGCTATTGCATGCACATCACTTCTTAGATTTCCACTTTTTGTGCAACTACACACTGTTCTGCATGCTACACAGCATGCAAATTTTGACATATGTAAAACGTTGAAGTGAGCGGTTCCCACATCCTGTGGCATAGGCACTGCTGGGATTTGAACCCAGGATCTCCTGTTTACAAGACAGGCGCTTTGACCAGCTAAGCCACAGCGCCAGTTACAAGAGTGCAGTGAAACTTGTCGCTAAAACAAGTCTAAAAGAGGCAGCACATCAGGAAAATAGCTGATTACGTCATGAAAGAGGTCCCTTAGAGGTAAGAGGATTGTTTCCAAAACATGAGGGGCTTTCAGGCCTCAAGGGAATGTGTGAACTCATTTGATTTTGGCCCTACACTCTCCATACTCATGCCTAAAATGTTTCTTGAGCTTTCTTCAGACATGAAAGGGCAAAATCCAGAAAGATATCCATGTATTATTCTTCATCTAGTAAAGACTTTGTTTCTACAAATACCCATAGGCTTGACTTTATCAATAGGTAGTAGCAGATTTCGAGCCTAAGCTAGGGGCTTGCAAATCATTCTTGAAGCGCATCTGCACAGCATAGTTTTTTAATTGTCTCTCTCATTTAAAACAGGTGAATGAAATAATTGACTGATTAGTAACGTACTCAATGATCTGACTTGGGTGTGCCCAATAAGGAAAACAAGAAACAAGTGCTGCGTTGGCTTCTGAAAAAGTTGGAAAAGTTTAAGCATCTATGCAAAGGGATACCATCCATTTGTGACTCTGGTGGGACCCAAAAACCAACAACCTTTTTAAAGCCTTCATTTGCAACCGAGAAGTCCAGATTGTCTTTCCTGCTGAGACTTTTACACCTGAAAAGTTTGAATGACTACTCCTAGAAGACACAGATTAGGCACTGCTGGGATTCGAACCCAGGATCTCCTGTTTACTAGACAGGCGCTTTGACCAACTAAGCCACAGCGCCAGGTACTGTCCCTGGTTCGATGATTTTGTATACAAAGTCTAAAAGAGGTAGCACGCCAGGAGAATATCTGATTACATCATGAATAGGTCCCTTTGAAGTTAGAGGATTATTTCCAAAACCTGAAAGGTGTGCAAGCTTCTGTTCAAGGACAAGGGAATATGTCAAACCATTTCATTTTGGATCGAAACTCTCAGTACTCGTGTTTCAAATGTTTTTGGAACCTCCAGTTACGATACATCTAAACGCTGTTTCAGCTAGGAGAAATGAAAAGCATTTTTTTTTTTGCTAGGTAGGTGGCCGACAATAGGTACTTGCAGATTTTGGCCTAAGCCAGTGGATTTCAACCCATTCTTGTTATCTCCCTTATTTAAATAGGTGACTTAAGCTAATTATTAGAGTACTCTATGATCTGAGTTGGGTGTGTCCAATAAGGGACATGAGCAGAACGTGAAGGGTATGCTTCTGAAGTAGTTTGTGGATCCCAGGTTTAAGCATATGCTTGTCCAACACAAAGACATCTGAGCAAAAGAGGACATTCACGACTCTGGTGGGACTCGAACCCACAACCTTTGAATACCTCCATTCACAACCTAGAAGTCCAATGCGCTATCCATTGCGCCACAGAGCCACAAAAAGCCTAGCTTTAAGACGCTATTGCATGCACATCACTTCTTAGATTTCCACTTTTTGTGCAACTACACACTGTTCTGCATGCTACACAGCATGCAAATTTTGACATATGTAAAACGTTGAAGTGAGCGGTTCCCACATCCTGTGGCATAGGCACTGCTGGGATTTGAACCCAGGATCTCCTGTTTACAAGACAGGCGCTTTGACCAGCTAAGCCACAGCGCCAGTTACAAGAGTGCAGTGAAACTTGTCGCTAAAACAAGTCTAAAAGAGGCAGCACATCAGGAAAATAGCTGATTACGTCATGAAAGAGGTCCCTTAGAGGTAAGAGGATTGTTTCCAAAACATGAGGGGCTTTCAGGCCTCAAGGGAATGTGTGAACTCATTTGATTTTGGCCCTACACTCTCCATACTCATGCCTAAAATGTTTCTTGAGCTTTCTTCAGACATGAAAGGGCAAAATCCAGAAAGATATCCATGTATTATTCTTCATCTAGTAAAGACTTTGTTTCTACAAATACCCATAGGCTTGACTTTATCAATAGGTAGTAGCAGATTTCGAGCCTAAGCTAGGGGCTTGCAAATCATTCTTGAAGCGCATCTGCACAGCATAGTTTTTTAATTGTCTCTCTCATTTAAAACAGGTGAATGAAATAATTGACTGATTAGTAACGTACTCAATGATCTGACTTGGGTGTGCCCAATAAGGAAAACAAGAAACAAGTGCTGCGTTGGCTTCTGAAAAAGTTGGAAAAGTTTAAGCATCTATGCAAAGGGATACCATCCATTTGTGACTCTGGTGGGACCCAAAAACCAACAACCTTTTTAAAGCCTTCATTTGCAACCGAGAAGTCCAGATTGTCTTTCCTGCTGAGACTTTTACACCTGAAAAGTTTGAATGACTACTCCTAGAAGACACAGATTAGGCACTGCTGGGATTCGAACCCAGGATCTCCTGTTTACTAGACAGGCGCTTTGACCAACTAAGCCACAGCGCCAGGTACTGTCCCTGGTTCGATGATTTTGTATACAAAGTCTAAAAGAGGTAGCACGCCAGGAGAATATCTGATTACATCATGAATAGGTCCCTTTGAAGTTAGAGGATTATTTCCAAAACCTGAAAGGTGTGCAAGCTTCTGTTCAAGGACAAGGGAATATGTCAAACCATTTCATTTTGGATCGAAACTCTCAGTACTCGTGTCTCAAATGTTTTTGGAACCTCCAGTTACGATACATCTAAACGCTGTTTCAGCTAGGAGAAATGGAAAGCTTTTTTTTTTTTTGCTAGGTAGGTGGCCGACAATAGGTACTTGCAGATTTTGGCCTAAGCCAGTGGATTTTAACCCATTCTTGTTATCTCCCTTATTTAAATAGGTGACTTAAGCTAATTATTAGAATACTCTATGATCTGAGTTGGGTGTGTCCAATAAGGGACATGAGCAGAACGTGAAGGGTATGCTTCTGAAGTAGTTTGTGGATCCCAGGTTTAAGCATATGCTTGTCCAACACAAAGACATCTGAGCAAAAGAGGACATTCACGACTCTGGTGGGACTCGAACCCACAACCTTTGAATACCTCCATTCACAACCTAGAAGTCCAATGCGCTATCCATTGCGCCACAGAGCCACAAAAAGCCTAGCTTTAAGACGCTATTGCATGCACATCACTTCTTAGATTTCCACTTTTTGTGCAACTACACACTGTTCAGCATGCAAATTTTTACATATGTAAAACATTGAAGTTCGCGGTTCCCACATTCTGTGGCATAGGCACTGCTGGGATTTGAACCCAGGATCTCCTGTTTACGAGACAGGCGCTTTGACCAGCTAAGCCACAGCGCCAGTTACAAGAGTGCAGTGAAACTTGTCGCTAAAACAAGTCTAAAAGAGGCAGCACATCAGGAAAACAGCTGATTACGTCATGAAAGAGGTCCCTTAGAGGTAAGAGGATTGTTTCCAAAACATGAGGGGCTTTCAGGCCTCAAGGGAATGTGTGAACTCATTTGATTTTGGCCCTACACTCTCCATACTCATGCCTAAAATGTTTCTTGAGCTTTCTTCTGACATGAAAGGGCAAAATCCAGAAAGATATCCATGTATTATTCTTCATCTAGTAAAGACTTTGTTTCTACAAATACCCATAGGCTTGACTTTATCAATAGGTAGTAGCAGATTTCGAGCCTAAGCTAGGGGCTTGCAAATCATTCTTGAAGCGCATCTGCACAGCATAGTTTTTTAATTGTCTCTCTCATTTAAAACAGGTGAATGAAATAATTGACTGATTAGTAACGTACTCAATGATCTGACTTGGGTGTGCCCAATAAGGAAAACAAGAAACAAGTGCTGCGTTGGCTTCTGAAAAAGTTGGAAAAGTTTAAGCATCTATGCAAAGGGATACCATCCATTTGTGACTCTGGTGGGACCCAAAAACCAACAACCTTTTTAAAGCCTTCATTTGCAACCGAGAAGTCCAGATTGTCTTTCCTGCTGAGACTTTTACACCTGAAAAGTTTGAATGACTACTCCTAGAAGACACAGATTAGGCACTGCTGGGATTCGAACCCAGGATCTCCTGTTTACTAGACAGGCGCTTTGACCAACTAAGCCACAGCGCCAGGTACTGTCCCTGGTTCGATGATTTTGTATACAAAGTCTAAAAGAGGTAGCACGCCAGGAGAATATCTGATTACATCATGAATAGGTCCCTTTGAAGTTAGAGGATTATTTCCAAAACCTGAAAGGTGTGCAAGCTTCTGTTCAAGGACAAGGGAATATGTCAAACCATTTCATTTTGGATCGAAACTCTCAGTACTCGTGTCTCAAATGTTTTTGGAACCTCCAGTTACGATACATCTAAACGCTGTTTCAGCTAGGAGAAATGGAAAGCTTTTTTTTTTTTTGCTAGGTAGGTGGCCGACAATAGGTACTTGCAGATTTTGGCCTAAGCCAGTGGATTTCAACCCATTCTTGTTATCTCCCTTATTTAAATAGGTGACTTAAGCTAATTATTAGAGTACTCTATGATCTGAGTTGGGTGTGTCCAATAAGGGACATGAGCAGAACGTGAAGGGTATGCTTCTGAAGTAGTTTGTGGATCCCAGGTTTAAGCATATGCTTGTCCAACACAAAGACATCTGAGCAAAAGAGGACATTCACGACTCTGGTGGGACTCGAACCCACAACCTTTGAATACCTCCATTCACAACCTAGAAGTCCAATGCGCTATCCATTGCGCCACAGAGCCACAAAAAGCCTAGCTTTAAGACGCTATTGCATGCACATCACTTCTTAGATTTCCACTTTTTGTGCAACTACACACTGTTCAGCATGCAAATTTTTACATATGTAAAACATTGAAGTGAGCGGTTCCCACATTCTGTGGCATAGGCACTGCTGGGATTTGAACCCAGGATCTCCTGTTTACGAGACAGGCGCTTTGACCAGCTAAGCCACAGCGCCAGTTACAAGAGTGCAGTGAAACTTGTCGCTAAAACAAGTCTAAAAGAGGCAGCACATCAGGAAAACAGCTGATTACGTCATGAAAGAGGTCCCTTAGAGGTAAGAGGATTGTTTCCAAAACATGAGGGGCTTTCAGGCCTCAAGGGAATGTGTGAACTCATTTGATTTTGGCCCTACACTCTCCATACTCATGCCTAAAATGTTTCTTGAGCTTTCTTCTGACATGAAAGGGCAAAATCCAGAAAGATATCCATGTATTATTCTTCATCTAGTAAAGACTTTGTTTCTACAAATACCCATAGGCTTGACTTTATCAATAGGTAGTAGCAGATTTCGAGCCTAAGCTAGGGGCTTGCAAATCATTCTTGAAGCGCATCTGCACAGCATAGTTTTTTAATTGTCTCTCTCATTTAAAACAGGTGAATCAAATAATTGACTGATTAGTAACGTACTCAATGATCTGACTTGGGTGTGCCCAATAAGGAAAACAAGAAACAAGTGCTGCGTTGGCTTCTGAAAAAGTTGGAAAAGTTTAAGCATCTATGCAAAGGGATACCATCCATTTGTGACTCTGGTGGGACCCAAAAACCAACAACCTTTTTAAAGCCTTCATTTGCAACCGAGAAGTCCAGATTGTCTTTCCTGCTGAGACTTTTACACCTGAAAAGTTTGAATGACTACTCCTAGAAGACACAGATTAGGCACTGCTGGGATTCGAACCCAGGATCTCCTGTTTACTAGACAGGCGCTTTGACCAACTAAGCCACAGCGCCAGGTACTGTCCCTGGTTCGATGATTTTGTATACAAAGTCTAAAAGAGGTAGCACGCCAGGAGAATATCTGATTACATCATGAATAGGTCCCTTTGAAGTTAGAGGATTATTTCCAAAACCTGAAAGGTGTGCAAGCTTCTGTTCAAGGACAAGGGAATATGTCAAACCATTTCATTTTGGATCGAAACTCTCAGTACTCGTGTCTCAAATGTTTTTGGAACCTCCAGTTACGATACATCTAAACGCTGTTTCAGCTAGGAGAAATGGAAAGCATTTTTTTTTTTGCTAGGTAGGTGGCCGACAATAGGTACTTGCAGATTTTGGCCTAAGCCAGTGGATTTCAACCCATTCTTGTTATCTCCCTTATTTAAATAGGTGACTTAAGCTAATTATTAGAGTACTCTATGATCTGAGTTGGGTGTGTCCAATAAGGGACATGAGCAGAACGTGAAGGGTATGCTTCTGAAGTAGTTTGTGGATCCCAGGTTTAAGCATATGCTTGTCCAACACAAAGACATCTGAGCAAAAGAGGACATTCACGACTCTGGTGGGACTCGAACCCACAACCTTTGAATATCTCCATTCACAACCTAGAAGTCCAATGCGCTATCCATTGCGCCACAGAGCCACAAAAAGCCTAGCTTTAAGACGCTATTGCATGCACATCACTTCTTAGATTTCCACTTTTTGTGCAACTACACACTGTTCTGCATGCTACACAGCATGCAAATTTTGACATATGTAAAACGTTGAAGTGAGCGGTTCCCACATCCTGTGGCATAGGCACTGCTGGGATTTGAACCCAGGATCTCCTGTTTACAAGACAGGCGCTTTGACCAGCTAAGCCACAGCGCCAGTTACAAGAGTGCAGTGAAACTTGTCGCTAAAACAAGTCTAAAAGAGGCAGCACATCAGGAAAATAGCTGATTACGTCATGAAAGAGGTCCCTTAGAGGTAAGAGGATTGTTTCCAAAACATGAGGGGCTTTCAGGCCTCAAGGGAATGTGTGAACTCATTTGATTTTGGCCCTACACTCTCCATACTCATGCCTAAAATGTTTCTTGAGCTTTCTTCAGACATGAAAGGGCAAAATCCAGAAAGATATCCATGTATTATTCTTCATCTAGTAAAGACTTTGTTTCTACAAATACCCATAGGCTTGACTTTATCAATAGGTAGTAGCAGATTTCGAGCCTAAGCTAGGGGCTTGCAAATCATTCTTGAAGCGCATCTGCACAGCATAGTTTTTTAATTGTCTCTCTCATTTAAAACAGGTGAATGAAATAATTGACTGATTAGTAACGTACTCAATGATCTGACTTGGGTGTGCCCAATAAGGAAAACAAGAAACAAGTGCTGCGTTGGCTTCTGAAAAAGTTGGAAAAGTTTAAGCATCTATGCAAAGGGATACCATCCATTTGTGACTCTGGTGGGACCCAAAAACCAACAACCTTTTTAAAGCCTTCATTTGCAACCGAGAAGTCCAGATTGTCTTTCCTGCTGAGACTTTTACACCTGAAAAGTTTGAATGACTACTCCTAGAAGACACAGATTAGGCACTGCTGGGATTCGAACCCAGGATCTCCTGTTTACTAGACAGGCGCTTTGACCAACTAAGCCACAGCGCCAGGTACTGTCCCTGGTTCGATGATTTTGTATACAAAGTCTAAAAGAGGTAGCACGCCAGGAGAATATCTGATTACATCATGAATAGGTCCCTTTGAAGTTAGAGGATTATTTCCAAAACCTGAAAGGTGTGCAAGCTTCTGTTCAAGGACAAGGGAATATGTCAAACCATTTCATTTTGGATCGAAACTCTCAGTACTCGTGTTTCAAATGTTTTTGGAACCTCCAGTTACGATACATCTAAACGCTGTTTCAGCTAGGAGAAATGAAAAGCATTTTTTTTTTTGCTAGGTAGGTGGCCGACAATAGGTACTTGCAGATTTTGGCCTAAGCCAGTGGATTTCAACCCATTCTTGTTATCTCCCTTATTTAAATAGGTGACTTAAGCTAATTATTAGAGTACTCTATGATCTGAGTTGGGTGTGTCCAATAAGGGACATGAGCAGAACGTGAAGGGTATGCTTCTGAAGTAGTTTGTGGATCCCAGGTTTAAGCATATGCTTGTCCAACACAAAGACATCTGAGCAAAAGAGGACATTCACGACTCTGGTGGGACTCGAACCCACAACCTTTGAATACCTCCATTCACAACCTAGAAGTCCAATGCGCTATCCATTGCGCCACAGAGCCACAAAAAGCCTAGCTTTAAGACGCTATTGCATGCACATCACTTCTTAGATTTCCACTTTTTGTGCAACTACACACTGTTCTGCATGCTACACAGCATGCAAATTTTGACATATGTAAAACGTTGAAGTGAGCGGTTCCCACATCCTGTGGCATAGGCACTGCTGGGATTTGAACCCAGGATCTCCTGTTTACAAGACAGGCGCTTTGACCAGCTAAGCCACAGCGCCAGTTACAAGAGTGCAGTGAAACTTGTCGCTAAAACAAGTCTAAAAGAGGCAGCACATCAGGAAAATAGCTGATTACGTCATGAAAGAGGTCCCTTAGAGGTAAGAGGATTGTTTCCAAAACATGAGGGGCTTTCAGGCCTCAAGGGAATGTGTGAACTCATTTGATTTTGGCCCTACACTCTCCATACTCATGCCTAAAATGTTTCTTGAGCTTTCTTCAGACATGAAAGGGCAAAATCCAGAAAGATATCCATGTATTATTCTTCATCTAGTAAAGACTTTGTTTCTACAAATACCCATAGGCTTGACTTTATCAATAGGTAGTAGCAGATTTCGAGCCTAAGCTAGGGGCTTGCAAATCATTCTTGAAGCGCATCTGCACAGCATAGTTTTTTAATTGTCTCTCTCATTTAAAACAGGTGAATGAAATAATTGACTGATTAGTAACGTACTCAATGATCTGACTTGGGTGTGCCCAATAAGGAAAACAAGAAACAAGTGCTGCGTTGGCTTCTGAAAAAGTTGGAAAAGTTTAAGCATCTATGCAAAGGGATACCATCCATTTGTGACTCTGGTGGGACCCAAAAACCAACAACCTTTTTAAAGCCTTCATTTGCAACCGAGAAGTCCAGATTGTCTTTCCTGCTGAGACTTTTACACCTGAAAAGTTTGAATGACTACTCCTAGAAGACACAGATTAGGCACTGCTGGGATTCGAACCCAGGATCTCCTGTTTACTAGACAGGCGCTTTGACCAACTAAGCCACAGCGCCAGGTACTGTCCCTGGTTCGATGATTTTGTATACAAAGTCTAAAAGAGGTAGCACGCCAGGAGAATATCTGATTACATCATGAATAGGTCCCTTTGAAGTTAGAGGATTATTTCCAAAACCTGAAAGGTGTGCAAGCTTCTGTTCAAGGACAAGGGAATATGTCAAACCATTTCATTTTGGATCGAAACTCTCAGTACTCGTGTCTCAAATGTTTTTGGAACCTCCAGTTACGATACATCTAAACGCTGTTTCAGCTAGGAGAAATGGAAAGCTTTTTTTTTTTTTGCTAGGTAGGTGGCCGACAATAGGTACTTGCAGATTTTGGCCTAAGCCAGTGGATTTCAACCCATTCTTGTTATCTCCCTTATTTAAATAGGTGACTTAAGCTAATTATTAGAATACTCTATGATCTGAGTTGGGTGTGTCCAATAAGGGACATGAGCAGAACGTGAAGGGTATGCTTCTGAAGTAGTTTGTGGATCCCAGGTTTAAGCATATGCTTGTCCAACACAAAGACATCTGAGCAAAAGAGGACATTCACGACTCTGGTGGGACTCGAACCCACAACCTTTGAATACCTCCATTCACAACCTAGAAGTCCAATGCGCTATCCATTGCGCCACAGAGCCACAAAAAGCCTAGCTTTAAGACGCTATTGCATGCACATCACTTCTTAGATTTCCACTTTTTGTGCAACTACACACTGTTCAGCATGCAAATTTTTACATATGTAAAACATTGAAGTTCGCGGTTCCCACATTCTGTGGCATAGGCACTGCTGGGATTTGAACCCAGGATCTCCTGTTTACGAGACAGGCGCTTTGACCAGCTAAGCCACAGCGCCAGTTACAAGAGTGCAGTGAAACTTGTCGCTAAAACAAGTCTAAAAGAGGCAGCACATCAGGAAAACAGCTGATTACGTCATGAAAGAGGTCCCTTAGAGGTAAGAGGATTGTTTCCAAAACATGAGGGGCTTTCAGGCCTCAAGGGAATGTGTGAACTCATTTGATTTTGGCCCTACACTCTCCATACTCATGCCTAAAATGTTTCTTGAGCTTTCTTCTGACATGAAAGGGCAAAATCCAGAAAGATATCCATGTATTATTCTTCATCTAGTAAAGACTTTGTTTCTACAAATACCCATAGGCTTGACTTTATCAATAGGTAGTAGCAGATTTCGAGCCTAAGCTAGGGGCTTGCAAATCATTCTTGAAGCGCATCTGCACAGCATAGTTTTTTAATTGTCTCTCTCATTTAAAACAGGTGAATCAAATAATTGACTGATTAGTAACGTACTCAATGATCTGACTTGGGTGTGCCCAATAAGGAAAACAAGAAACAAGTGCTGCGTTGGCTTCTGAAAAAGTTGGAAAAGTTTAAGCATCTATGCAAAGGGATACCATCCATTTGTGACTCTGGTGGGACCCAAAAACCAACAACCTTTTTAAAGCCTTCATTTGCAACCGAGAAGTCCAGATTGTCTTTCCTGCTGAGACTTTTACACCTGAAAAGTTTGAATGACTACTCCTAGAAGACACAGATTAGGCACTGCTGGGATTCGAACCCAGGATCTCCTGTTTACTAGACAGGCGCTTTGACCAACTAAGCCACAGCGCCAGGTACTGTCCCTGGTTCGATGATTTTGTATACAAAGTCTAAAAGAGGTAGCACGCCAGGAGAATATCTGATTACATCATGAATAGGTCCCTTTGAAGTTAGAGGATTATTTCCAAAACCTGAAAGGTGTGCAAGCTTCTGTTCAAGGACAAGGGAATATGTCAAACCATTTCATTTTGGATCGAAACTCTCAGTACTCGTGTTTCAAATGTTTTTGGAACCTCCAGTTACGATACATCTAAACGCTGTTTCAGCTAGGAGAAATGGAAAGCATTTTTTTTTTTGCTAGGTAGGTGGCCGACAATAGGTACTTGCAGATTTTGGCCTAAGCCAGTGGATTTCAACCCATTCTTGTTATCTCCCTTATTTAAATAGGTGACTTAAGCTAATTATTAGAGTACTCTATGATCTGAGTTGGGTGTGTCCAATAAGGGACATGAGCAGAACGTGAAGGGTATGCTTCTGAAGTAGTTTGTGGATCCCAGGTTTAAGCATATGCTTGTCCAACACAAAGACATCTGAGCAAAAGAGGACATTCACGACTCTGGTGGGACTCGAACCCACAACCTTTGAATACCTCCATTCACAACCTAGAAGTCCAATGCGCTATCCATTGCGCCACAGAGCCACAAAAAGCCTAGCTTTAAGACGCTATCGCATGCACATCACTTCTTAGATTTCCACTTTTTGTGCAACTACACACTGTTCTGCATGCTACACAGCATGCAAATTTTGACATATGTAAAACGTTGAAGTGAGCGGTTCCCACATCCTGTGGCATAGGCACTGCTGGGATTTGAACCCAGGATCTCCTGTTTACAAGACAGGCGCTTTGACCAGCTAAGCCACAGCGCCAGTTACAAGAGTGCAGTGAAACTTGTCGCTAAAACAAGTCTAAAAGAGGCAGCACATCAGGAAAATAGCTGATTACGTCATGAAAGAGGTCCCTTAGAGGTAAGAGGATTGTTTCCAAAACATGAGGGGCTTTCAGGCCTCAAGGGAATGTGTGAACTCATTTGATTTTGGCCCTACACTCTCCATACTCATGCCTAAAATGTTTCTTGAGCTTTCTTCAGACATGAAAGGGCAAAATCCAGAAAGATATCCATGTATTATTCTTCATCTAGTAAAGACTTTGTTTCTACAAATACCCATAGGCTTGACTTTATCAATAGGTAGTAGCAGATTTCGAGCCTAAGCTAGGGGCTTGCAAATCATTCTTGAAGCGCATCTGCACAGCATAGTTTTTTAATTGTCTCTCTCATTTAAAACAAGTGAATCAAATAATTGACTGATTAGTAACGTACTCAATGATCTGACTTGGGTGTGCCCAATAAGGAAAACAAGAAACAAGTGCTGCGTTGGCTTCTGAAAAAGTTGGAAAAGTTTAAGCATCTATGCAAAGGGATACCATCCATTTGTGACTCTGGTGGGACCCAAAAACCAACAACCTTTTTAAAGCCTTCATTTGCAACCGAGAAGTCCAGATTGTCTTTCCTGCTGAGACTTTTACACCTGAAAAGTTTGAATGACTACTCCTAGAAGACACAGATTAGGCACTGCTGGGATTCGAACCCAGGATCTCCTGTTTACTAGACAGGCGCTTTGACCAACTAAGCCACAGCGCCAGGTACTGTCCCTGGTTCGATGATTTTGTATACAAAGTCTAAAAGAGGTAGCACGCCAGGAGAATATCTGATTACATCATGAATAGGTCCCTTTGAAGTTAGAGGATTATTTCCAAAACCTGAAAGGTGTGCAAGCTTCTGTTCAAGGACAAGGGAATATGTCAAACCATTTCATTTTGGATCGAAACTCTCAGTACTCGTGTCTCAAATGTTTTTGGAACCTCCAGTTACGATACATCTAAACGCTGTTTCAGCTAGGAGAAATGGAAAGCTTTTTTTTTTTTGCTAGGTAGGTGGCCGACAATAGGTACTTGCAGATTTTGGCCTAAGCCAGTGGATTTCAACCCATTCTTGTTATCTCCCTTATTTAAATAGGTGACTTAAGCTAATTATTAGAGTACTCTATGATCTGAGTTGGGTGTGTCCAATAAGGGACATGAGCAGAACGTGAAGGGTATGCTTCTGAAGTAGTTTGTGGATCCCAGGTTTAAGCATATGCTTGTCTAACACAAAGACATCTGAGCAAAAGAGGACATTCACGACTCTGGTGGGACTCGAACCCACAACCTTTGAATACCTCCATTCACAACCTAGAAGTCCAATGCGCTATCCATTGCGCCACAGAGCCACAAAAAGCCTAGCTTTAAGACGCTATTGCATGCACATCACTTCTTAGATTTCCACTTTTTGTGCAACTACACACTGTTCAGCATGCAAATTTTTACATATGTAAAACATTGAAGTTCGCGGTTCCCACATTCTGTGGCATATGCACTGCTGGGATTTGAACCCAGGATCTCCTGTTTACGAGACAGGCGCTTTGACCAGCTAAGCCACAGCGCCAGTTACAAGAGTGCAGTGAAACTTGTCGCTAAAACAAGTCTAAAAGAGGCAGCACATCAGGAAAACAGCTGATTACGTCATGAAAGAGGTCCCTTAGAGGTAAGAGGATTGTTTCCAAAACATGAGGGGCTTTCAGGCCTCAAGGGAATGTGTGAACTCATTTGATTTTGGCCCTACACTCTCCATACTCATGCCTAAAATGTTTCTTGAGCTTTCTTCTGACATGAAAGGGCAAAATCCAGAAAGATATCCATGTATTATTCTTCATCTAGTAAAGACTTTGTTTCTACAAATACCCATAGGCTTGACTTTATCAATAGGTAGTAGCAGATTTCGAGCCTAAGCTAGGGGCTTGCAAATCATTCTTGAAGCGCATCTGCACAGCATAGTTTTTTAATTGTCTCTCTCATTTAAAACAGGTGAATGAAATAATTGACTGATTAGTAACGTACTCAATGATCTGACTTGGGTGTGCCCAATAAGGAAAACAAGAAACAAGTGCTGCGTTGGCTTCTGAAAAAGTTGGAAAAGTTTAAGCATCTATGCAAAGGGATACCATCCATTTGTGACTCTGGTGGGACCCAAAAACCAACAACCTTTTTAAAGCCTTCATTTGCAACCGAGAAGTCCAGATTGTCTTTCCTGCTGAGACTTTTACACCTGAAAAGTTTGAATGACTACTCCTAGAAGACACAGATTAGGCACTGCTGGGATTCGAACCCAGGATCTCCTGTTTACTAGACAGGCGCTTTGACCAACTAAGCCACAGCGCCAGGTACTGTCCCTGGTTCGATGATTTTGTATACAAAGTCTAAAAGAGGTAGCACGCCAGGAGAATATCTGATTACATCATGAATAGGTCCCTTTGAAGTTAGAGGATTATTTCCAAAACCTGAAAGGTGTGCAAGCTTCTGTTCAAGGACAAGGGAATATGTCAAACCATTTCATTTTGGATCGAAACTCTCAGTACTCGTGTTTCAAATGTTTTTGGAACCTCCAGTTACGATACATCTAAACGCTGTTTCAGCTAGGAGAAATGGAAAGCATTTTTTTTTTTGCTAGGTAGGTGGCCGACAATAGGTACTTGCAGATTTTGGCCTAAGCCAGTGGATTTCAACCCATTCTTGTTATCTCCCTTATTTAAATAGGTGACTTAAGCTAATTATTAGAGTACTCTATGATCTGAGTTGGGTGTGTCCAATAAGGGACATGAGCAGAACGTGAAGGGTATGCTTCTGAAGTAGTTTGTGGATCCCAGGTTTAAGCATATGCTTGTCCAACACAAAGACATCTGAGCAAAAGAGGACATTCACGACTCTGGTGGGACTCGAACCCACAACCTTTGAATACCTCCATTCACAACCTAGAAGTCCAATGCGCTATCCATTGCGCCACAGAGCCACAAAAAGCCTAGCTTTAAGACGCTATCGCATGCACATCACTTCTTAGATTTCCACTTTTTGTGCAACTACACACTGTTCTGCATGCTACACAGCATGCAAATTTTGACATATGTAAAACGTTGAAGTGAGCGGTTCCCACATCCTGTGGCATAGGCACTGCTGGGATTTGAACCCAGGATCTCCTGTTTACAAGACAGGCGCTTTGACCAGCTAAGCCACAGCGCCAGTTACAAGAGTGCAGTGAAACTTGTCGCTAAAACAAGTCTAAAAGAGGCAGCACATCAGGAAAATAGCTGATTACGTCATGAAAGAGGTCCCTTAGAGGTAAGAGGATTGTTTCCAAAACATGAGGGGCTTTCAGGCCTCAAGGGAATGTGTGAACTCATTTGATTTTGGCCCTACACTCTCCATACTCATGCCTAAAATGTTTCTTGAGCTTTCTTCAGACATGAAAGGGCAAAATCCAGAAAGATATCCATGTATTATTCTTCATCTAGTAAAGACTTTGTTTCTACAAATACCCATAGGCTTGACTTTATCAATAGGTAGTAGCAGATTTCGAGCCTAAGCTAGGGGCTTGCAAATCATTCTTGAAGCGCATCTGCACAGCATAGTTTTTTAATTGTCTCTCTCATTTAAAACAAGTGAATCAAATAATTGACTGATTAGTAACGTACTCAATGATCTGACTTGGGTGTGCCCAATAAGGAAAACAAGAAACAAGTGCTGCGTTGGCTTCTGAAAAAGTTGGAAAAGTTTAAGCATCTATGCAAAGGGATACCATCCATTTGTGACTCTGGTGGGACCCAAAAACCAACAACCTTTTTAAAGCCTTCATTTGCAACCGAGAAGTCCAGATTGTCTTTCCTGCTGAGACTTTTACACCTGAAAAGTTTGAATGACTACTCCTAGAAGACACAGATTAGGCACTGCTGGGATTCGAACCCAGGATCTCCTGTTTACTAGACAGGCGCTTTGACCAACTAAGCCACAGCGCCAGGTACTGTCCCTGGTTCGATGATTTTGTATACAAAGTCTAAAAGAGGTAGCACGCCAGGAGAATATCTGATTACATCATGAATAGGTCCCTTTGAAGTTAGAGGATTATTTCCAAAACCTGAAAGGTGTGCAAGCTTCTGTTCAAGGACAAGGGAATATGTCAAACCATTTCATTTTGGATCGAAACTCTCAGTACTCGTGTCTCAAATGTTTTTGGAACCTCCAGTTACGATACATCTAAACGCTGTTTCAGCTAGGAGAAATGGAAAGCTTTTTTTTTTTTGCTAGGTAGGTGGCCGACAATAGGTACTTGCAGATTTTGGCCTAAGCCAGTGGATTTCAACCCATTCTTGTTATCTCCCTTATTTAAATAGGTGACTTAAGCTAATTATTAGAGTACTCTATGATCTGAGTTGGGTGTGTCCAATAAGGGACATGAGCAGAACGTGAAGGGTATGCTTCTGAAGTAGTTTGTGGATCCCAGGTTTAAGCATATGCTTGTCTAACACAAAGACATCTGAGCAAAAGAGGACATTCACGACTCTGGTGGGACTCGAACCCACAACCTTTGAATACCTCCATTCACAACCTAGAAGTCCAATGCGCTATCCATTGCGCCACAGAGCCACAAAAAGCCTAGCTTTAAGACGCTATTGCATGCACATCACTTCTTAGATTTCCACTTTTTGTGCAACTACACACTGTTCAGCATGCAAATTTTTACATATGTAAAACATTGAAGTGAGCGGTTCCCACATTCTGTGGCATAGGCACTGCTGGGATTTGAACCCAGGATCTCCTGTTTACGAGACAGGCGCTTTGACCAGCTAAGCCACAGCGCCAGTTACAAGAGTGCAGTGAAACTTGTCGCTAAAACAAGTCTAAAAGAGGCAGCACATCAGGAAAACAGCTGATTACGTCATGAAAGAGGTCCCTTAGAGGTAAGAGGATTGTTTCCAAAACATGAGGGGCTTTCAGGCCTCAAGGGAATGTGTGAACTCATTTGATTTTGGCCCTACACTCTCCATACTCATGCCTAAAATGTTTCTTGAGCTTTCTTCTGACATGAAAGGGCAAAATCCAGAAAGATATCCATGTATTATTCTTCATCTAGTAAAGACTTTGTTTCTACAAATACCCATAGGCTTGACTTTATCAATAGGTAGTAGCAGATTTCGAGCCTAAGCTAGGGGCTTGCAAATCATTCTTGAAGCGCATCTGCACAGCATAGTTTTTTAATTGTCTCTCTCATTTAAAACAGGTGAATGAAATAATTGACTGATTAGTAACGTACTCAATGATCTGACTTGGGTGTGCCCAATAAGGAAAACAAGAAACAAGTGCTGCGTTGGCTTCTGAAAAAGTTGGAAAAGTTTAAGCATCTATGCAAAGGGATACCATCCATTTGTGACTCTGGTGGGACCCAAAAACCAACAACCTTTTTAAAGCCTTCATTTGCAACCGAGAAGTCCAGATTGTCTTTCCTGCTGAGACTTTTACACCTGAAAAGTTTGAATGACTACTCCTAGAAGACACAGATTAGGCACTGCTGGGATTCGAACCCAGGATCTCCTGTTTACTAGACAGGCGCTTTGACCAACTAAGCCACAGCGCCAGGTACTGTCCCTGGTTCGATGATTTTGTATACAAAGTCTAAAAGAGGTAGCACGCCAGGAGAATATCTGATTACATCATGAATAGGTCCCTTTGAAGTTAGAGGATTATTTCCAAAACCTGAAAGGTGTGCAAGCTTCTGTTCAAGGACAAGGGAATATGTCAAACCATTTCATTTTGGATCGAAACTCTCAGTACTCGTGTCTCAAATGTTTTTGGAACCTCCAGTTACGATACATCTAAACGCTGTTTCAGCTAGGAGAAATGGAAAGCTTTTTTTTTTTTTGCTAGGTAGGTGGCCGACAATAGGTACTTGCAGATTTTGGCCTAAGCCAGTGGATTTCAACCCATTCTTGTTATCTCCCTTATTTAAATAGGTGACTTAAGCTAATTATTAGAGTACTCTATGATCTGAGTTGGGTGTGTCCAATAAGGGACATGAGCAGAACGTGAAGGGTATGCTTCTGAAGTAGTTTGTGGATCCCAGGTTTAAGCATATGCTTGTCCAACACAAAGACATCTGAGCAAAAGAGGACATTCACGACTCTGGTGGGACTCGAACCCACAACCTTTGAATACCTCCATTCACAACCTAGAAGTCCAATGCGCTATCCATTGCGCCACAGAGCCACAAAAAGCCTAGCTTTAAGACGCTATTGCATGCACATCACTTCTTAGATTTCCACTTTTTGTGCAACTACACACTGTTCAGCATGCAAATTTTTACATATGTAAAACATTGAAGTTCGCGGTTCCCACATTCTGTGGCATAGGCACTGCTGGGATTTGAACCCAGGATCTCCTGTTTACGAGACAGGCGCTTTGACCAGCTAAGCCACAGCGCCAGTTACAAGAGTGCAGTGAAACTTGTCGCTAAAACAAGTCTAAAAGAGGCAGCACATCAGGAAAACAGCTGATTACGTCATGAAAGAGGTCCCTTAGAGGTAAGAGGATTGTTTCCAAAACATGAGGGGCTTTCAGGCCTCAAGGGAATGTGTGAACTCATTTGATTTTGGCCCTACACTCTCCATACTCATGCCTAAAATGTTTCTTGAGCTTTCTTCTGACATGAAAGGGCAAAATCCAGAAAGATATCCATGTATTATTCTTCATCTAGTAAAGACTTTGTTTCTACAAATACCCATAGGCTTGACTTTATCAATAGGTAGTAGCAGATTTCGAGCCTAAGCTAGGGGCTTGCAAATCATTCTTGAAGCGCATCTGCACAGCATAGTTTTTTAATTGTCTCTCTCATTTAAAACAGGTGAATGAAATAATTGACTGATTAGTAACGTACTCAATGATCTGACTTGGGTGTGCCCAATAAGGAAAACAAGAAACAAGTGCTGCGTTGGCTTCTGAAAAAGTTGGAAAAGTTTAAGCATCTATGCAAAGGGATACCATCCATTTGTGACTCTGGTGGGACCCAAAAACCAACAACCTTTTTAAAGCCTTCATTTGCAACCGAGAAGTCCAGATTGTCTTTCCTGCTGAGACTTTTACACCTGAAAAGTTTGAATGACTACTCCTAGAAGACACAGATTAGGCACTGCTGGGATTCGAACCCAGGATCTCCTGTTTACTAGACAGGCGCTTTGACCAACTAAGCCACAGCGCCAGGTACTGTCCCTGGTTCGATGATTTTGTATACAAAGTCTAAAAGAGGTAGCACGCCAGGAGAATATCTGATTACATCATGAATAGGTCCCTTTGAAGTTAGAGGATTATTTCCAAAACCTGAAAGGTGTGCAAGCTTCTGTTCAAGGACAAGGGAATATGTCAAACCATTTCATTTTGGATCGAAACTCTCAGTACTCGTGTCTCAAATGTTTTTGGAACCTCCAGTTACGATACATCTAAACGCTGTTTCAGCTAGGAGAAATGGAAAGCATTTTTTTTTTGCTAGGTAGGTGGCCGACAATAGGTACTTGCAGATTTTGGCCTAAGCCAGTGGATTTCAACCCATTCTTGTTATCTCCCTTATTTAAATAGGTGACTTAAGCTAATTATTAGAGTACTCTATGATCTGAGTTGGGTGTGTCCAATAAGGGACATGAGCAGAACGTGAAGGGTATGCTTCTGAAGTAGTTTGTGGATCCCAGGTTTAAGCATATGCTTGTCCAACACAAAGACATCTGAGCAAAAGAGGACATTCACGACTCTGGTGGGACTCGAACCCACAACCTTTGAATACCTCCAATCACAACCTAGAAGTCCAATGCGCTATCCATTGCGCCACAGAGCCACAAAAAGCCTAGCTTTAAGACGCTATTGCATGCACATCACTTCTTAGATTTCCACTTTTTGTGCAACTACACACTGTTCAGCATGCTACACAGCATGCAAATTTTTACATATGTAAAACGTTGAAGTGAGCGGTTCCCACATCCTGTGGCATAGGCACTGCTGGGATTTGAACCCAGGATCTCCTGTTTACAAGACAGGCGCTTTGACCAGCTAAGCCACAGCGCCAGTTACAAGAGTGCAGTGAAACTTGTCGCTAAAACAAGTCTAAAAGAGGCAGCACATCAGGAAAATAGCTGATTACGTCATGAAAGAGGTCCCTTAGAGGTAAGAGGATTGTTTCCAAAACATGAGGGGCTTTCAGGCCTCAAGGGAATGTGTGAACTCATTTGATTTTGGCCCTACACTCTCCATACTCATGCCTAAAATGTTTCTTGAGCTTTCTTCAGACATGAAAGGGCAAAATCCAGAAAGATATCCATGTATTATTCTTCATCTAGTAAAGACTTTGTTTCTACAAATACCCATAGGCTTGACTTTATCAATAGGTAGTAGCAGATTTCGAGCCTAAGCTAGGGGCTTGCAAATCATTCTTGAAGCGCATCTGCACAGCATAGTTTTTTAATTGTCTCTCTCATTTAAAACAAGTGAATCAAATAATTGACTGATTAGTAACGTACTCAATGATCTGACTTGGGTGTGCCCAATAAGGAAAACAAGAAACAAGTGCTGCGTTGGCTTCTGAAAAAGTTGGAAAAGTTTAAGCATCTATGCAAAGGGATACCATCCATTTGTGACTCTGGTGGGACCCAAAAACCAACAACCTTTTTAAAGCCTTCATTTGCAACCGAGAAGTCCAGATTGTCTTTCCTGCTGAGACTTTTACACCTGAAAAGTTTGAATGACTACTCCTAGAAGACACAGATTAGGCACTGCTGGGATTCGAACCCAGGATCTCCTGTTTACTAGACAGGCGCTTTGACCAACTAAGCCACAGCGCCAGGTACTGTCCCTGGTTCGATGATTTTGTATACAAAGTCTAAAAGAGGTAGCACGCCAGGAGAATATCTGATTACATCATGAATAGGTCCCTTTGAAGTTAGAGGATTATTTCCAAAACCTGAAAGGTGTGCAAGCTTCTGTTCAAGGACAAGGGAATATGTCAAACCATTTCATTTTGGATCGAAACTCTCAGTACTCGTGTCTCAAATGTTTTTGGAACCTCCAGTTACGATACATCTAAACGCTGTTTCAGCTAGGAGAAATGGAAAGCTTTTTTTTTTTTGCTAGGTAGGTGGCCGACAATAGGTACTTGCAGATTTTGGCCTAAGCCAGTGGATTTCAACCCATTCTTGTTATCTCCCTTATTTAAATAGGTGACTTAAGCTAATTATTAGAGTACTCTATGATCTGAGTTGGGTGTGTCCAATAAGGGACATGAGCAGAACGTGAAGGGTATGCTTCTGAAGTAGTTTGTGGATCCCAGGTTTAAGCATATGCTTGTCTAACACAAAGACATCTGAGCAAAAGAGGACATTCACGACTCTGGTGGGACTCGAACCCACAACCTTTGAATACCTCCATTCACAACCTAGAAGTCCAATGCGCTATCCATTGCGCCACAGAGCCACAAAAAGCCTAGCTTTAAGACGCTATTGCATGCACATCACTTCTTAGATTTCCACTTTTTGTGCAACTACACACTGTTCAGCATGCAAATTTTTACATATGTAAAACATTGAAGTGAGCGGTTCCCACATTCTGTGGCATAGGCACTGCTGGGATTTGAACCCAGGATCTCCTGTTTACGAGACAGGCGCTTTGACCAGCTAAGCCACAGCGCCAGTTACAAGAGTGCAGTGAAACTTGTCGCTAAAACAAGTCTAAAAGAGGCAGCACATCAGGAAAACAGCTGATTACGTCATGAAAGAGGTCCCTTAGAGGTAAGAGGATTGTTTCCAAAACATGAGGGGCTTTCAGGCCTCAAGGGAATGTGTGAACTCATTTGATTTTGGCCCTACACTCTCCATACTCATGCCTAAAATGTTTCTTGAGCTTTCTTCTGACATGAAAGGGCAAAATCCAGAAAGATATCCATGTATTATTCTTCATCTAGTAAAGACTTTGTTTCTACAAATACCCATAGGCTTGACTTTATCAATAGGTAGTAGCAGATTTCGAGCCTAAGCTAGGGGCTTGCAAATCATTCTTGAAGCGCATCTGCACAGCATAGTTTTTTAATTGTCTCTCTCATTTAAAACAGGTGAATGAAATAATTGACTGATTAGTAACGTACTCAATGATCTGACTTGGGTGTGCCCAATAAGGAAAACAAGAAACAAGTGCTGCGTTGGCTTCTGAAAAAGTTGGAAAAGTTTAAGCATCTATGCAAAGGGATACCATCCATTTGTGACTCTGGTGGGACCCAAAAACCAACAACCTTTTTAAAGCCTTCATTTGCAACCGAGAAGTCCAGATTGTCTTTCCTGCTGAGACTTTTACACCTGAAAAGTTTGAATGACTACTCCTAGAAGACACAGATTAGGCACTGCTGGGATTCGAACCCAGGATCTCCTGTTTACTAGACAGGCGCTTTGACCAACTAAGCCACAGCGCCAGGTACTGTCCCTGGTTCGATGATTTTGTATACAAAGTCTAAAAGAGGTAGCACGCCAGGAGAATATCTGATTACATCATGAATAGGTCCCTTTGAAGTTAGAGGATTATTTCCAAAACCTGAAAGGTGTGCAAGCTTCTGTTCAAGGACAAGGGAATATGTCAAACCATTTCATTTTGGATCGAAACTCTCAGTACTCGTGTCTCAAATGTTTTTGGAACCTCCAGTTACGATACATCTAAACGCTGTTTCAGCTAGGAGAAATGGAAAGCTTTTTTTTTTTTTGCTAGGTAGGTGGCCGACAATAGGTACTTGCAGATTTTGGCCTAAGCCAGTGGATTTCAACCCATTCTTGTTATCTCCCTTATTTAAATAGGTGACTTAAGCTAATTATTAGAGTACTCTATGATCTGAGTTGGGTGTGTCCAATAAGGGACATGAGCAGAACGTGAAGGGTATGCTTCTGAAGTAGTTTGTGGATCCCAGGTTTAAGCATATGCTTGTCCAACACAAAGACATCTGAGCAAAAGAGGACATTCACGACTCTGGTGGGACTCGAACCCACAACCTTTGAATACCTCCATTCACAACCTAGAAGTCCAATGCGCTATCCATTGCGCCACAGAGCCACAAAAAGCCTAGCTTTAAGACGCTATTGCATGCACATCACTTCTTAGATTTCCACTTTTTGTGCAACTACACACTGTTCAGCATGCAAATTTTTACATATGTAAAACATTGAAGTTCGCGGTTCCCACATTCTGTGGCATAGGCACTGCTGGGATTTGAACCCAGGATCTCCTGTTTACGAGACAGGCGCTTTGACCAGCTAAGCCACAGCGCCAGTTACAAGAGTGCAGTGAAACTTGTCGCTAAAACAAGTCTAAAAGAGGCAGCACATCAGGAAAACAGCTGATTACGTCATGAAAGAGGTCCCTTAGAGGTAAGAGGATTGTTTCCAAAACATGAGGGGCTTTCAGGCCTCAAGGGAATGTGTGAACTCATTTGATTTTGGCCCTACACTCTCCATACTCATGCCTAAAATGTTTCTTGAGCTTTCTTCTGACATGAAAGGGCAAAATCCAGAAAGATATCCATGTATTATTCTTCATCTAGTAAAGACTTTGTTTCTACAAATACCCATAGGCTTGACTTTATCAATAGGTAGTAGCAGATTTCGAGCCTAAGCTAGGGGCTTGCAAATCATTCTTGAAGCGCATCTGCACAGCATAGTTTTTTAATTGTCTCTCTCATTTAAAACAGGTGAATGAAATAATTGACTGATTAGTAACGTACTCAATGATCTGACTTGGGTGTGCCCAATAAGGAAAACAAGAAACAAGTGCTGCGTTGGCTTCTGAAAAAGTTGGAAAAGTTTAAGCATCTATGCAAAGGGATACCATCCATTTGTGACTCTGGTGGGACCCAAAAACCAACAACCTTTTTAAAGCCTTCATTTGCAACCGAGAAGTCCAGATTGTCTTTCCTGCTGAGACTTTTACACCTGAAAAGTTTGAATGACTACTCCTAGAAGACACAGATTAGGCACTGCTGGGATTCGAACCCAGGATCTCCTGTTTACTAGACAGGCGCTTTGACCAACTAAGCCACAGCGCCAGGTACTGTCCCTGGTTCGATGATTTTGTATACAAAGTCTAAAAGAGGTAGCACGCCAGGAGAATATCTGATTACATCATGAATAGGTCCCTTTGAAGTTAGAGGATTATTTCCAAAACCTGAAAGGTGTGCAAGCTTCTGTTCAAGGACAAGGGAATATGTCAAACCATTTCATTTTGGATCGAAACTCTCAGTACTCGTGTCTCAAATGTTTTTGGAACCTCCAGTTACGATACATCTAAACGCTGTTTCAGCTAGGAGAAATGGAAAGCATTTTTTTTTTGCTAGGTAGGTGGCCGACAATAGGTACTTGCAGATTTTGGCCTAAGCCAGTGGATTTCAACCCATTCTTGTTATCTCCCTTATTTAAATAGGTGACTTAAGCTAATTATTAGAGTACTCTATGATCTGAGTTGGGTGTGTCCAATAAGGGACATGAGCAGAACGTGAAGGGTATGCTTCTGAAGTAGTTTGTGGATCCCAGGTTTAAGCATATGCTTGTCCAACACAAAGACATCTGAGCAAAAGAGGACATTCACGACTCTGGTGGGACTCGAACCCACAACCTTTGAATACCTCCAATCACAACCTAGAAGTCCAATGCGCTATCCATTGCGCCACAGAGCCACAAAAAGCCTAGCTTTAAGACGCTATTGCATGCACATCACTTCTTAGATTTCCACTTTTTGTGCAACTACACACTGTTCAGCATGCTACACAGCATGCAAATTTTTACATATGTAAAACGTTGAAGTGAGCGGTTCCCACATCCTGTGGCATAGGCACTGCTGGGATTTGAACCCAGGATCTCCTGTTTACAAGACAGGCGCTTTGACCAGCTAAGCCACAGCGCCAGTTACAAGAGTGCAGTGAAACTTGTCGCTAAAACAAGTCTAAAAGAGGCAGCACATCAGGAAAATAGCTGATTACGTCATGAAAGAGGTCCCTTAGAGGTAAGAGGATTGTTTCCAAAACATGAGGGGCTTTCAGGCCTCAAGGGAATGTGTGAACTCATTTGATTTTGGCCCTACACTCTCCATACTCATGCCTAAAATGTTTCTTGAGCTTTCTTCAGACATGAAAGGGCAAAATCCAGAAAGATATCCATGTATTATTCTTCATCTAGTAAAGACTTTGTTTCTACAAATACCCATAGGCTTGACTTTATCAATAGGTAGTAGCAGATTTCGAGCCTAAGCTAGGGGCTTGCAAATCATTCTTGAAGCGCATCTGCACAGCATAGTTTTTTAATTGTCTCTCTCATTTAAAACAGGTGAATCAAATAATTGACTGATTAGTAACGTACTCAATGATCTGACTTGGGTGTGCCCAATAAGGAAAACAAGAAACAAGTGCTGCGTTGGCTTCTGAAAAAGTTGGAAAAGTTTAAGCATCTATGCAAAGGGATACCATCCATTTGTGACTCTGGTGGGACCCAAAAACCAACAACCTTTTTAAAGCCTTCATTTGCAACCGAGAAGTCCAGATTGTCTTTCCTGCTGAGACTTTTACACCTGAAAAGTTTGAATGACTACTCCTAGAAGACACAGATTAGGCACTGCTGGGATTCGAACCCAGGATCTCCTGTTTACTAGACAGGCGCTTTGACCAACTAAGCCACAGCGCCAGGTACTGTCCCTGGTTCGATGATTTTGTATACAAAGTCTAAAAGAGGTAGCACGCCAGGAGAATATCTGATTACATCATGAATAGGTCCCTTTGAAGTTAGAGGATTATTTCCAAAACCTGAAAGGTGTGCAAGCTTCTGTTCAAGGACAAGGGAATATGTCAAACCATTTCATTTTGGATCGAAACTCTCAGTACTCGTGTTTCAAATGTTTTTGGAACCTCCAGTTACGATACATCTAAACGCTGTTTCAGCTAGGAGAAATGGAAAGCATTTTTTTTTTTGCTAGGTAGGTGGCCGACAATAGGTACTTGCAGATTTTGGCCTAAGCCAGTGGATTTCAACCCATTCTTGTTATCTCCCTTATTTAAATAGGTGACTTAAGCTAATTATTAGAGTACTCTATGATCTGAGTTGGGTGTGTCCAATAAGGGACATGAGCAGAACGTGAAGGGTATGCTTCTGAAGTAGTTTGTGGATCCCAGGTTTAAGCATATGCTTGTCCAACACAAAGACATCTGAGCAAAAGAGGACATTCACGACTCTGGTGGGACTCGAACCCACAACCTTTGAATACCTCCATTCACAACCTAGAAGTCCAATGCGCTATCCATTGCGCCACAGAGCCACAAAAAGCCTAGCTTTAAGACGCTATTGCATGCACATCACTTCTTAGATTTCCACTTTTTGTGCAACTACACACTGTTCTGCATGCTACACAGCATGCAAATTTTGACATATGTAAAACGTTGAAGTGAGCGGTTCCCACATCCTGTGGCATAGGCACTGCTGGGATTTGAACCCAGGATCTCCTGTTTACAAGACAGGCGCTTTGACCAGCTAAGCCACAGCGCCAGTTACAAGAGTGCAGTGAAACTTGTCGCTAAAACAAGTCTAAAAGAGGCAGCACATCAGGAAAATAGCTGATTACGTCATGAAAGAGGTCCCTTAGAGGTAAGAGGATTGTTTCCAAAACATGAGGGGCTTTCAGGCCTCAAGGGAATGTGTGAACTCATTTGATTTTGGCCCTACACTCTCCATACTCATGCCTAAAATGTTTCTTGAGCTTTCTTCAGACATGAAAGGGCAAAATCCAGAAAGATATCCATGTATTATTCTTCATCTAGTAAAGACTTTGTTTCTACAAATACCCATAGGCTTGACTTTATCAATAGGTAGTAGCAGATTTCGAGCCTAAGCTAGGGGCTTGCAAATCATTCTTGAAGCGCATCTGCACAGCATAGTTTTTTAATTGTCTCTCTCATTTAAAACAGGTGAATGAAATAATTGACTGATTAGTAACGTACTCAATGATCTGACTTGGGTGTGCCCAATAAGGAAAACAAGAAACAAGTGCTGCGTTGGCTTCTGAAAAAGTTGGAAAAGTTTAAGCATCTATGCAAAGGGATACCATCCATTTGTGACTCTGGTGGGACCCAAAAACCAACAACCTTTTTAAAGCCTTCATTTGCAACCGAGAAGTCCAGATTGTCTTTCCTGCTGAGACTTTTACACCTGAAAAGTTTGAATGACTACTCCTAGAAGACACAGATTAGGCACTGCTGGGATTCGAACCCAGGATCTCCTGTTTACTAGACAGGCGCTTTGACCAACTAAGCCACAGCGCCAGGTACTGTCCCTGGTTCGATGATTTTGTATACAAAGTCTAAAAGAGGTAGCACGCCAGGAGAATATCTGATTACATCATGAATAGGTCCCTTTGAAGTTAGAGGATTATTTCCAAAACCTGAAAGGTGTGCAAGCTTCTGTTCAAGGACAAGGGAATATGTCAAACCATTTCATTTTGGATCGAAACTCTCAGTACTCGTGTCTCAAATGTTTTTGGAACCTCCAGTTACGATACATCTAAACGCTGTTTCAGCTAGGAGAAATGGAAAGCTTTTTTTTTTTTTGCTAGGTAGGTGGCCGACAATAGGTACTTGCAGATTTTGGCCTAAGCCAGTGGATTTCAACCCATTCTTGTTATCTCCCTTATTTAAATAGGTGACTTAAGCTAATTATTAGAATACTCTATGATCTGAGTTGGGTGTGTCCAATAAGGGACATGAGCAGAACGTGAAGGGTATGCTTCTGAAGTAGTTTGTGGATCCCAGGTTTAAGCATATGCTTGTCCAACACAAAGACATCTGAGCAAAAGAGGACATTCACGACTCTGGTGGGACTCGAACCCACAACCTTTGAATACCTCCATTCACAACCTAGAAGTCCAATGCGCTATCCATTGCGCCACAGAGCCACAAAAAGCCTAGCTTTAAGACGCTATTGCATGCACATCACTTCTTAGATTTCCACTTTTTGTGCAACTACACACTGTTCAGCATGCAAATTTTTACATATGTAAAACATTGAAGTGAGCGGTTCCCACATTCTGTGGCATAGGCACTGCTGGGATTTGAACCCAGGATCTCCTGTTTACGAGACAGGCGCTTTGACCAGCTAAGCCACAGCGCCAGTTACAAGAGTGCAGTGAAACTTGTCGCTAAAACAAGTCTAAAAGAGGCAGCACATCAGGAAAACAGCTGATTACGTCATGAAAGAGGTCCCTTAGAGGTAAGAGGATTGTTTCCAAAACATGAGGGGCTTTCAGGCCTCAAGGGAATGTGTGAACTCATTTGATTTTGGCCCTACACTCTCCATACTCATGCCTAAAATGTTTCTTGAGCTTTCTTCTGACATGAAAGGGCAAAATCCAGAAAGATATCCATGTATTATTCTTCATCTAGTAAAGACTTTGTTTCTACAAATACCCATAGGCTTGACTTTATCAATAGGTAGTAGCAGATTTCGAGCCTAAGCTAGGGGCTTGCAAATCATTCTTGAAGCGCATCTGCACAGCATAGTTTTTTAATTGTCTCTCTCATTTAAAACAGGTGAATCAAATAATTGACTGATTAGTAACGTACTCAATGATCTGACTTGGGTGTGCCCAATAAGGAAAACAAGAAACAAGTGCTGCGTTGGCTTCTGAAAAAGTTGGAAAAGTTTAAGCATCTATGCAAAGGGATACCATCCATTTGTGACTCTGGTGGGACCCAAAAACCAACAACCTTTTTAAAGCCTTCATTTGCAACCGAGAAGTCCAGATTGTCTTTCCTGCTGAGACTTTTACACCTGAAAAGTTTGAATGACTACTCCTAGAAGACACAGATTAGGCACTGCTGGGATTCGAACCCAGGATCTCCTGTTTACTAGACAGGCGCTTTGACCAACTAAGCCACAGCGCCAGGTACTGTCCCTGGTTCGATGATTTTGTATACAAAGTCTAAAAGAGGTAGCACGCCAGGAGAATATCTGATTACATCATGAATAGGTCCCTTTGAAGTTAGAGGATTATTTCCAAAACCTGAAAGGTGTGCAAGCTTCTGTTCAAGGACAAGGGAATATGTCAAACCATTTCATTTTGGATCGAAACTCTCAGTACTCGTGTCTCAAATGTTTTTGGAACCTCCAGTTACGATACATCTAAACGCTGTTTCAGCTAGGAGAAATGGAAAGCATTTTTTTTTTGCTAGGTAGGTGGCCGACAATAGGTACTTGCAGATTTTGGCCTAAGCCAGTGGATTTCAACCCATTCTTGTTATCTCCCTTATTTAAATAGGTGACTTAAGCTAATTATTAGAGTACTCTATGATCTGAGTTGGGTGTGTCCAATAAGGGACATGAGCAGAACGTGAAGGGTATGCTTCTGAAGTAGTTTGTGGATCCCAGGTTTAAGCATATGCTTGTCCAACACAAAGACATCTGAGCAAAAGAGGACATTCACGACTCTGGTGGGACTCGAACCCACAACCTTTGAATACCTCCAATCACAACCTAGAAGTCCAATGCGCTATCCATTGCGCCACAGAGCCACAAAAAGCCTAGCTTTAAGACGCTATTGCATGCACATCACTTCTTAGATTTCCACTTTTTGTGCAACTACACACTGTTCAGCATGCTACACAGCATGCAAATTTTGACATATGTAAAACGTTGAAGTGAGCGGTTCCCACATCCTGTGGCATAGGCACTGCTGGGATTTGAACCCAGGATCTCCTGTTTACAAGACAGGCGCTTTGACCAGCTAAGCCACAGCGCCAGTTACAAGAGTGCAGTGAAACTTGTCGCTAAAACAAGTCTAAAAGAGGCAGCACATCAGGAAAATAGCTGATTACGTCATGAAAGAGGTCCCTTAGAGGTAAGAGGATTGTTTCCAAAACATGAGGGGCTTTCAGGCCTCAAGGGAATGTGTGAACTCATTTGATTTTGGCCCTACACTCTCCATACTCATGCCTAAAATGTTTCTTGAGCTTTCTTCAGACATGAAAGGGCAAAATCCAGAAAGATATCCATGTATTATTCTTCATCTAGTAAAGACTTTGTTTCTACAAATACCCATAGGCTTGACTTTATCAATAGGTAGTAGCAGATTTCGAGCCTAAGCTAGGGGCTTGCAAATCATTCTTGAAGCGCATCTGCACAGCATAGTTTTTTAATTGTCTCTCTCATTTAAAACAGGTGAATGAAATAATTGACTGATTAGTAACGTACTCAATGATCTGACTTGGGTGTGCCCAATAAGGAAAACAAGAAACAAGTGCTGCGTTGGCTTCTGAAAAAGTTGGAAAAGTTTAAGCATCTATGCAAAGGGATACCATCCATTTGTGACTCTGGTGGGACCCAAAAACCAACAACCTTTTTAAAGCCTTCATTTGCAACCGAGAAGTCCAGATTGTCTTTCCTGCTGAGACTTTTACACCTGAAAAGTTTGAATGACTACTCCTAGAAGACACAGATTAGGCACTGCTGGGATTCGAACCCAGGATCTCCTGTTTACTAGACAGGCGCTTTGACCAACTAAGCCACAGCGCCAGGTACTGTCCCTGGTTCGATGATTTTGTATACAAAGTCTAAAAGAGGTAGCACGCCAGGAGAATATCTGATTACATCATGAATAGGTCCCTTTGAAGTTAGAGGATTATTTCCAAAACCTGAAAGGTGTGCAAGCTTCTGTTCAAGGACAAGGGAATATGTCAAACCATTTCATTTTGGATCGAAACTCTCAGTACTCGTGTCTCAAATGTTTTTGGAACCTCCAGTTACGATACATCTAAACGCTGTTTCAGCTAGGAGAAATGGAAAGCTTTTTTTTTTTTTGCTAGGTAGGTGGCCGACAATAGGTACTTGCAGATTTTGGCCTAAGCCAGTGGATTTCAACCCATTCTTGTTATCTCCCTTATTTAAATTGGTGACTTAAGCTAATTATTAGAATACTCTATGATCTGAGTTGGGTGTGTCCAATAAGGGACATGAGCAGAACGTGAAGGGTATGCTTCTGAAGTAGTTTGTGGATCCCAGGTTTAAGCATATGCTTGTCCAACACAAAGACATCTGAGCAAAAGAGGACATTCATGACTCTGGTGGGACTCGAACCCACAACCTTTGAATACCTCCATTCACAACCTAGAAGTCCAATGCGCTATCCATTGCGCCACAGAGCCACAAAAAGCCTAGCTTTAAGACGCTATTGCATGCACATCACTTCTTAGATTTCCACTTTTTGTGCAACTACACACTGTTCAGCATGCAAATTTTTACATATGTAAAACATTGAAGTGAGCGGTTCCCACATTCTGTGGCATAGGCACTGCTGGGATTTGAACCCAGGATCTCCTGTTTACGAGACAGGCGCTTTGACCAGCTAAGCCACAGCGCCAGTTACAAGAGTGCAGTGAAACTTGTCGCTAAAACAAGTCTAAAAGAGGCAGCACATCAGGAAAACAGCTGATTACGTCATGAAAGAGGTCCCTTAGAGGTAAGAGGATTGTTTCCAAAACATGAGGGGCTTTCAGGCCTCAAGGGAATGTGTGAACTCATTTGATTTTGGCCCTACACTCTCCATACTCATGCCTAAAATGTTTCTTGAGCTTTCTTCTGACATGAAAGGGCAAAATCCAGAAAGATATCCATGTATTATTCTTCATCTAGTAAAGACTTTGTTTCTACAAATACCCATAGGCTTGACTTTATCAATAGGTAGTAGCAGATTTCGAGCCTAAGCTAGGGGCTTGCAAATCATTCTTGAAGCGCATCTGCACAGCATAGTTTTTTAATTGTCTCTCTCATTTAAAACAGGTGAATCAAATAATTGACTGATTAGTAACGTACTCAATGATCTGACTTGGGTGTGCCCAATAAGGAAAACAAGAAACAAGTGCTGCGTTGGCTTCTGAAAAAGTTGGAAAAGTTTAAGCATCTATGCAAAGGGATACCATCCATTTGTGACTCTGGTGGGACCCAAAAACCAACAACCTTTTTAAAGCCTTCATTTGCAACCGAGAAGTCCAGATTGTCTTTCCTGCTGAGACTTTTACACCTGAAAAGTTTGAATGACTACTCCTAGAAGACACAGATTAGGCACTGCTGGGATTCGAACCCAGGATCTCCTGTTTACTAGACAGGCGCTTTGACCAACTAAGCCACAGCGCCAGGTACTGTCCCTGGTTCGATGATTTTGTATACAAAGTCTAAAAGAGGTAGCACGCCAGGAGAATATCTGATTACATCATGAATAGGTCCCTTTGAAGTTAGAGGATTATTTCCAAAACCTGAAAGGTGTGCAAGCTTCTGTTCAAGGACAAGGGAATATGTCAAACCATTTCATTTTGGATCGAAACTCTCAGTACTCGTGTCTCAAATGTTTTTGGAACCTCCAGTTACGATACATCTAAACGCTGTTTCAGCTAGGAGAAATGGAAAGCATTTTTTTTTTGCTAGGTAGGTGGCCGACAATAGGTACTTGCAGATTTTGGCCTAAGCCAGTGGATTTCAACCCATTCTTGTTATCTCCCTTATTTAAATAGGTGACTTAAGCTAATTATTAGAGTACTCTATGATCTGAGTTGGGTGTGTCCAATAAGGGACATGAGCAGAACGTGAAGGGTATGCTTCTGAAGTAGTTTGTGGATCCCAGGTTTAAGCATATGCTTGTCCAACACAAAGACATCTGAGCAAAAGAGGACATTCACGACTCTGGTGGGACTCGAACCCACAACCTTTGAATACCTCCAATCACAACCTAGAAGTCCAATGCGCTATCCATTGCGCCACAGAGCCACAAAAAGCCTAGCTTTAAGACGCTATTGCATGCACATCACTTCTTAGATTTCCACTTTTTGTGCAACTACACACTGTTCAGCATGCTACACAGCATGCAAATTTTGACATATGTAAAACGTTGAAGTGAGCGGTTCCCACATCCTGTGGCATAGGCACTGCTGGGATTTGAACCCAGGATCTCCTGTTTACAAGACAGGCGCTTTGACCAGCTAAGCCACAGCGCCAGTTACAAGAGTGCAGTGAAACTTGTCGCTAAAACAAGTCTAAAAGAGGCAGCACATCAGGAAAATAGCTGATTACGTCATGAAAGAGGTCCCTTAGAGGTAAGAGGATTGTTTCCAAAACATGAGGGGCTTTCAGGCCTCAAGGGAATGTGTGAACTCATTTGATTTTGGCCCTACACTCTCCATACTCATGCCTAAAATGTTTCTTGAGCTTTCTTCAGACATGAAAGGGCAAAATCCAGAAAGATATCCATGTATTATTCTTCATCTAGTAAAGACTTTGTTTCTACAAATACCCATAGGCTTGACTTTATCAATAGGTAGTAGCAGATTTCGAGCCTAAGCTAGGGGCTTGCAAATCATTCTTGAAGCGCATCTGCACAGCATAGTTTTTTAATTGTCTCTCTCATTTAAAACAGGTGAATCAAATAATTGACTGATTAGTAACGTACTCAATGATCTGACTTGGGTGTGCCCAATAAGGAAAACAAGAAACAAGTGCTGCGTTGGCTTCTGAAAAAGTTGGAAAAGTTTAAGCATCTATGCAAAGGGATACCATCCATTTGTGACTCTGGTGGGACCCAAAAACCAACAACCTTTTTAAAGCCTTCATTTGCAACCGAGAAGTCCAGATTGTCTTTCCTGCTGAGACTTTTACACCTGAAAAGTTTGAATGACTACTCCTAGAAGACACAGATTAGGCACTGCTGGGATTCGAACCCAGGATCTCCTGTTTACTAGACAGGCGCTTTGACCAACTAAGCCACAGCGCCAGGTACTGTCCCTGGTTCGATGATTTTGTATACAAAGTCTAAAAGAGGTAGCACGCCAGGAGAATATCTGATTACATCATGAATAGGTCCCTTTGAAGTTAGAGGATTATTTCCAAAACCTGAAAGGTGTGCAAGCTTCTGTTCAAGGACAAGGGAATATGTCAAACCATTTCATTTTGGATCGAAACTCTCAGTACTCGTGTTTCAAATGTTTTTGGAACCTCCAGTTACGATACATCTAAACGCTGTTTCAGCTAGGAGAAATGGAAAGCATTTTTTTTTTTGCTAGGTAGGTGGCCGACAATAGGTACTTGCAGATTTTGGCCTAAGCCAGTGGATTTCAACCCATTCTTGTTATCTCCCTTATTTAAATAGGTGACTTAAGCTAATTATTAGAGTACTCTATGATCTGAGTTGGGTGTGTCCAATAAGGGACATGAGCAGAACGTGAAGGGTATGCTTCTGAAGTAGTTTGTGGATCCCAGGTTTAAGCATATGCTTGTCCAACACAAAGACATCTGAGCAAAAGAGGACATTCACGACTCTGGTGGGACTCGAACCCACAACCTTTGAATACCTCCATTCACAACCTAGAAGTCCAATGCGCTATCCATTGCGCCACAGAGCCACAAAAAGCCTAGCTTTAAGACGCTATTGCATGCACATCACTTCTTAGATTTCCACTTTTTGTGCAACTACACACTGTTCTGCATGCTACACAGCATGCAAATTTTGACATATGTAAAACGTTGAAGTGAGCGGTTCCCACATCCTGTGGCATAGGCACTGCTGGGATTTGAACCCAGGATCTCCTGTTTACAAGACAGGCGCTTTGACCAGCTAAGCCACAGCGCCAGTTACAAGAGTGCAGTGAAACTTGTCGCTAAAACAAGTCTAAAAGAGGCAGCACATCAGGAAAATAGCTGATTACGTCATGAAAGAGGTCCCTTAGAGGTAAGAGGATTGTTTCCAAAACATGAGGGGCTTTCAGGCCTCAAGGGAATGTGTGAACTCATTTGATTTTGGCCCTACACTCTCCATACTCATGCCTAAAATGTTTCTTGAGCTTTCTTCAGACATGAAAGGGCAAAATCCAGAAAGATATCCATGTATTATTCTTCATCTAGTAAAGGCTTTGTTTCTACAAATACCCATAGGCTTGACTTTATCAATAGGTAGTAGCAGATTTCGAGCCTAAGCTAGGGGCTTGCAAATCATTCTTGAAGCGCATCTGCACAGCATAGTTTTTTAATTGTCTCTCTCATTTAAAACAAGTGAATCAAATAATTGACTGATTAGTAACGTACTCAATGATCTGACTTGGGTGTGCCCAATAAGGAAAACAAGAAACAAGTGCTGCGTTGGCTTCTGAAAAAGTTGGAAAAGTTTAAGCATCTATGCAAAGGGATACCATCCATTTGTGACTCTGGTGGGACCCAAAAACCAACAACCTTTTTAAAGCCTTCATTTGCAACCGAGAAGTCCAGATTGTCTTTCCTGCTGAGACTTTTACACCTGAAAAGTTTGAATGACTACTCCTAGAAGACACAGATTAGGCACTGCTGGGATTCGAACCCAGGATCTCCTGTTTACTAGACAGGCGCTTTGACCAACTAAGCCACAGCGCCAGGTACTGTCCCTGGTTCGATGATTTTGTATACAAAGTCTAAAAGAGGTAGCACGCCAGGAGAATATCTGATTACATCATGAATAGGTCCCTTTGAAGTTAGAGGATTATTTCCAAAACCTGAAAGGTGTGCAAGCTTCTGTTCAAGGACAAGGGAATATGTCAAACCATTTCATTTTGGATCGAAACTCTCAGTACTCGTGTCTCAAATGTTTTTGGAACCTCCAGTTACGATACATCTAAACGCTGTTTCAGCTAGGAGAAATGGAAAGCATTTTTTTTTTTTGCTAGGTAGGTGGCCGACAATAGGTACTTGCAGATTTTGGCCTAAGCCAGTGGATTTCAACCCATTCTTGTTATCTCCCTTATTTAAATAGGTGACTTAAGCTAATTATTAGAGTACTCTATGATCTGAGTTGGGTGTGTCCAATAAGGGACATGAGCAGAACGTGAAGGGTATGCTTCTGAAGTAGTTTGTGGATCCCAGGTTTAAGCATATGCTTGTCCAACACAAAGACATCTGAGCAAAAGAGGACATTCACGACTCTGGTGGGACTCGAACCCACAACCTTTGAATACCTCCATTCACAACCTAGAAGTCCAATGCGCTATCCATTGCGCCACAGAGCCACAAAAAGCCTAGCTTTAAGACGCTATTGCATGCACATCACTTCTTAGATTTCCACTTTTTGTGCAACTACACACTGTTCTGCATGCTACACAGCATGCAAATTTTTACATATGTAAAACGTTGAAGTGAGCGGTTCCCACATCCTGTGGCATAGGCACTGCTGGGATTTGAACCCAGGATCTCCTGTTTACGAGACAGGCGCTTTGACCAGCTAAGCCACAGCGCCAGTTACAAGAGTGCAGTGAAACTTGTCGCTAAAACAAGTCTAAAAGAGGCAGCACATCAGGAAAACAGCTGATTACGTCATGAAAGAGGTCCCTTAGAGGTAAGAGGATTGTTTCCAAAACATGAGGGGCTTTCAGGCCTCAAGGGAATGTGTGAACTCATTTGATTTTGGCCCTACACTCTCCATACTCATGCCTAAAATGTTTCTTGAGCTTTCTTCAGACATGAAAGGGCAAAATCCAGAAAGATATCCATGTATTATTCTTCATCTAGTAAAGACTTTGTTTCTACAAATACCCATAGGCTTGACTTTATCAATAGGTAGTAGCAGATTTCGAGCCTAAGCTAGGGGCTTGCAAATCATTCTTGAAGCGCATCTGCACAGCATAGTTTTTTAATTGTCTCTCTCATTTAAAACAAGTGAATCAAATAATTGACTGATTAGTAACGTACTCAATGATCTGACTTGGGTGTGCCCAATAAGGAAAACAAGAAACAAGTGCTGCGTTGGCTTCTGAAAAAGTTGGAAAAGTTTAAGCATCTATGCAAAGGGATACCATCCATTTGTGACTCTGGTGGGACCCAAAAACCAACAACCTTTTTAAAGCCTTCATTTGCAACCGAGAAGTCCAGATTGTCTTTCCTGCTGAGACTTTTACACCTGAAAAGTTTGAATGACTACTCCTAGAAGACACAGATTAGGCACTGCTGGGATTCGAACCCAGGATCTCCTGTTTACTAGACAGGCGCTTTGACCAACTAAGCCACAGCGCCAGGTACTGTCCCTGGTTCGATGATTTTGTATACAAAGTCTAAAAGAGGTAGCACGCCAGGAGAATATCTGATTACATCATGAATAGGTCCCTTTGAAGTTAGAGGATTATTTCCAAAACCTGAAAGGTGTGCAAGCTTCTGTTCAAGGACAAGGGAATATGTCAAACCATTTCATTTTGGATCGAAACTCTCAGTACTCGTGTCTCAAATGTTTTTGGAACCTCCAGTTACGATACATCTAAACGCTGTTTCAGCTAGGAGAAATGGAAAGCTTTTTTTTTTTTTGCTAGGTAGGTGGCCGACAATAGGTACTTGCAGATTTTGGCCTAAGCCAGTGGATTTCAACCCATTCTTGTTATCTCCCTTATTTAAATAGGTGACTTAAGCTAATTATTAGAGTACTCTATGATCTGAGTTGGGTGTGTCCAATAAGGGACATGAGCAGAACGTGAAGGGTATGCTTCTGAAGTAGTTTGTGGATCCCAGGTTTAAGCATATGCTTGTCCAACACAAAGACATCTGAGCAAAAGAGGACATTCACGACTCTGGTGGGACTCGAACCCACAACCTTTGAATACCTCCATTCACAACCTAGAAGTCCAATGCGCTATCCATTGCGCCACAGAGCCACAAAAAGCCTAGCTTTAAGACGCTATTGCATGCACATCACTTCTTAGATTTCCACTTTTTGTGCAACTACACACTGTTCAGCATGCAAATTTTTACATATGTAAAACATTGAAGTGACGGTTCCCACATTCTGTGGCATAGGCACTGCTGGGATTTGAACCCAGGATCTCCTGTTTACGAGACAGGCGCTTTGACCAGCTAAGCCACAGCGCCAGTTACAAGAGTGCAGTGAAACTTGTCGCTAAAACAAGTCTAAAAGAGGCAGCACATCAGGAAAACAGCTGATTACGTCATGAAAGAGGTCCCTTAGAGGTAAGAGGATTGTTTCCAAAACATGAGGGGCTTTCAGGCCTCAAGGGAATGTGTGAACTCATTTGATTTTGGCCCTACACTCTCCATACTCATGCCTAAAATGTTTCTTGAGCTTTCTTCTGACATGAAAGGGCAAAATCCAGAAAGATATCCATGTATTATTCTTCATCTAGTAAAGACTTTGTTTCTACAAATACCCATAGGCTTGACTTTATCAATAGGTAGTAGCAGATTTCGAGCCTAAGCTAGGGGCTTGCAAATCATTCTTGAAGCGCATCTGCACAGCATAGTTTTTTAATTGTCTCTCTCATTTAAAACAGGTGAATGAAATAATTGACTGATTAGTAACGTACTCAATGATCTGACTTGGGTGTGCCCAATAAGGAAAACAAGAAACAAGTGCTGCGTTGGCTTCTGAAAAAGTTGGAAAAGTTTAAGCATCTATGCAAAGGGATACCATCCATTTGTGACTCTGGTGGGACCCAAAAACCAACAACCTTTTTAAAGCCTTCATTTGCAACCGAGAAGTCCAGATTGTCTTTCCTGCTGAGACTTTTACACCTGAAAAGTTTGAATGACTACTCCTAGAAGACACAGATTAGGCACTGCTGGGATTCGAACCCAGGATCTCCTGTTTACTAGACAGGCGCTTTGACCAACTAAGCCACAGCGCCAGGTACTGTCCCTGGTTCGATGATTTTGTATACAAAGTCTAAAAGAGGTAGCACGCCAGGAGAATATCTGATTACATCATGAATAGGTCCCTTTGAAGTTAGAGGATTATTTCCAAAACCTGAAAGGTGTGCAAGCTTCTGTTCAAGGACAAGGGAATATGTCAAACCATTTCATTTTGGATCGAAACTCTCAGTACTCGTGTTTCAAATGTTTTTGGAACCTCCAGTTACGATACATCTAAACGCTGTTTCAGCTAGGAGAAATGGAAAGCATTTTTTTTTTTGCTAGGTAGGTGGCCGACAATAGGTACTTGCAGATTTTGGCCTAAGCCAGTGGATTTCAACCCATTCTTGTTATCTCCCTTATTTAAATAGGTGACTTAAGCTAATTATTAGAGTACTCTATGATCTGAGTTGGGTGTGTCCAATAAGGGACATGAGCAGAACGTGAAGGGTATGCTTCTGAAGTAGTTTGTGGATCCCAGGTTTAAGCATATGCTTGTCCAACACAAAGACATCTGAGCAAAAGAGGACATTCACAACTCTGGTGGGACTCAAACCCACAACCTTTGAATACCTCCATTCACAACCTAGAAGTCCAATGCGCTATCCATTGCGCCACAGAGCCACAAAAAGCCTAGCTTTAAGACGCTATTGCATGCACATCACTTCTTAGATTTCCACTTTTTGTGCAACTACACACTGTTCAGCATGCAAATTTTTACATATGTAAAACATTGAAGTGAGCGGTTCCCACATTCTGTGGCATAGGCACTGCTGGGATTTGAACCCAGGATCTCCTGTTTACGAGACAGGCGCTTTGACCAGCTAAGCCACAGCGCCAGTTACAAGAGTGCAGTGAAACTTGTCGCTAAAACAAGTCTAAAAGAGGCAGCATATCAGGAAAACAGCTGATTACGTCATGAAACAGGTCCCTTAGAGGTAAGAGGATTGTTTCCAAAACATGAGGGGCTTTCAGGCCTCAAGGGAATGTGTGAACTCATTTGATTTTGGCCCTACACTCTCCATACTCATGCCTAAAATGTTTCTTGAGCTTTCTTCTGACATGAAAGGGCAAAATCCAGAAAGATATCCATGTATTATTCTTCATCTAGTAAAGACTTTGTTTCTACAAATACCCATAGGCTTGACTTTATCAATAGGTAGTAGCAGATTTCGAGCCTAAGCTAGGGGCTTGCAAATCATTCTTGAAGCGCATCTGCACAGCATAGTTTTTTAATTGTCTCTCTCATTTAAAACAGGTGAATGAAATAATTGACTGATTAGTAACGTACTCAATGATCTGACTTGGGTGTGCCCAATAAGGAAAACAAGAAACAAGTGCTGCGTTGGCTTCTGAAAAAGTTGGAAAAGTTTAAGCATCTATGCAAAGGGATACCATCCATTTGTGACTCTGGTGGGACCCAAAAACCAACAACCTTTTTAAAGCCTTCATTTGCAACCGAGAAGTCCAGATTGTCTTTCCTGCTGAGACTTTTACACCTGAAAAGTTTGAATGACTACTCCTAGAAGACACAGATTAGGCACTGCTGGGATTCGAACCCAGGATCTCCTGTTTACTAGACAGGCGCTTTGACCAACTAAGCCACAGCGCCAGGTACTGTCCCTGGTTCGATGATTTTGTATACAAAGTCTAAAAGAGGTAGCACGCCAGGAGAATATCTGATTACATCATGAATAGGTCCCTTTGAAGTTAGAGGATTATTTCCAAAACCTGAAAGGTGTGCAAGCTTCTGTTCAAGGACAAGGGAATATGTCAAACCATTTCATTTTGGATCGAAACTCTCAGTACTCGTGTCTCAAATGTTTTTGGAACCTCCAGTTACGATACATCTAAACGCTGTTTCAGCTAGGAGAAATGGAAAGCATTTTTTTTTTGCTAGGTAGGTGGCCGACAATAGGTACTTGCAGATTTTGGCCTAAGCCAGTGGATTTCAACCCATTCTTGTTATCTCCCTTATTTAAATAGGTGACTTAAGCTAATTATTAGAGTACTCTATGATCTGAGTTGGGTGTGTCCAATAAGGGACATGAGCAGAACGTGAAGGGTATGCTTCTGAAGTAGTTTGTGGATCCCAGGTTTAAGCATATGCTTGTCCAACACAAAGACATCTGAGCAAAAGAGGACATTCACGACTCTGGTGGGACTCGAACCCACAACCTTTGAATACCTCCATTCACAACCTAGAAGTCCAATGCGCTATCCATTGCGCCACAGAGCCACAAAAAAGCCTAGCTTTAAGACGCTATTGCATGCACATCACTTCTTAGATTTCCACTTTTTGTGCAACTACACACTGTTCAGCATGCAAATTTTTACGTATGTAAAACATTGAAGTGAGCGGTTCCCACATTCTGTGGCATAGGCACTGCTGGGATTTGAACCCAGGATCTCCTGTTTACGAGACAGGCGCTTTGACCAGCTAAGCCACAGCGCCAGTTACAAGAGTGCAGTGAAACTTGTCGCTAAAACAAGTCTAAAAGAGGCAGCATATCAGGAAAACAGCTGATTACGTCATGAAACAGGTCCCTTAGAGGTAAGAGGATTGTTTCCAAAACATGAGGGGCTTTCAGGCCTCAAGGGAATGTGTGAACTCATTTGATTTTGGCCCTACACTCTCCATACTCATGCCTAAAATGTTTCTTGAGCTTTCTTCTGACATGAAAGGGCAAAATCCAGAAAGATATCCATGTATTATTCTTCATCTAGTAAAGACTTTGTTTCTACAAATACCCATAGGCTTGACTTTATCAATAGGTAGTAGCAGATTTCGAGCCTAAGCTAGGGGCTTGCAAATCATTCTTGAAGCGCATCTGCACAGCATAGTTTTTTAATTGTCTCTCTCATTTAAAACAGGTGAATGAAATAATTGACTGATTAGTAACGTACTCAATGATCTGACTTGGGTGTGCCCAATAAGGAAAACAAGAAACAAGTGCTGCGTTGGCTTCTGAAAAAGTTGGAAAAGTTTAAGCATCTATGCAAAGGGATACCATCCATTTGTGACTCTGGTGGGACCCAAAAACCAACAACCTTTTTAAAGCCTTCATTTGCAACCGAGAAGTCCAGATTGTCTTTCCTGCTGAGACTTTTACACCTGAAAAGTTTGAATGACTACTCCTAGAAGACACAGATTAGGCACTGCTGGGATTCGAACCCAGGATCTCCTGTTTACTAGACAGGCGCTTTGACCAACTAAGCCACAGCGCCAGGTACTGTCCCTGGTTCGATGATTTTGTATACAAAGTCTAAAAGAGGTAGCACGCCAGGAGAATATCTGATTACATCATGAATAGGTCCCTTTGAAGTTAGAGGATTATTTCCAAAACCTGAAAGGTGTGCAAGCTTCTGTTCAAGGACAAGGGAATATGTCAAACCATTTCATTTTGGATCGAAACTCTCAGTACTCGTGTCTCAAATGTTTTTGGAACCTCCAGTTACGATACATCTAAACGCTGTTTCAGCTAGGAGAAATGGAAAGCATTTTTTTTTTGCTAGGTAGGTGGCCGACAATAGGTACTTGCAGATTTTGGCCTAAGCCAGTGGATTTCAACCCATTCTTGTTATCTCCCTTATTTAAATAGGTGACTTAAGCTAATTATTAGAGTACTCTATGATCTGAGTTGGGTGTGTCCAATAAGGGACATGAGCAGAACGTGAAGGGTATGCTTCTGAAGTAGTTTGTGGATCCCAGGTTTAAGCATATGCTTGTCCAACACAAAGACATCTGAGCAAAAGAGGACATTCACGACTCTGGTGGGACTCGAACCCACAACCTTTGAATACCTCCAATCACAACCTAGAAGTCCAATGCGCTATCCATTGCGCCACAGAGCCACAAAAAGCCTAGCTTTAAGACGCTATTGCATGCACATCACTTCTTAGATTTCCACTTTTTGTGCAACTACACACTGTTCAGCATGCTACACAGCATGCAAATTTTTACATATGTAAAACGTTGAAGTGAGCGGTTCCCACATCCTGTGGCATAGGCACTGCTGGGATTTGAACCCAGGATCTCCTGTTTACAAGACAGGCGCTTTGACCAGCTAAGCCACAGCACCAGTTACAAGAGTGCAGTGAAACTTGTCGCTAAAACAAGTCTAAAAGAGGCAGCACATCAGGAAAATAGCTGATTACGTCATGAAAGAGGTCCCTTAGAGGTAAGAGGATTGTTTCCAAAACATGAGGGGCTTTCAGGCCTCAAGGGAATGTGTGAACTCATTTGATTTTGGCCCTACACTCTCCATACTCATGCCTAAAATGTTTCTTGAGCTTTCTTCAGACATGAAAGGGCAAAATCCAGAAAGATATCCATGTATTATTCTTCATCTAGTAAAGACTTTGTTTCTACAAATACCCATAGGCTTGACTTTATCAATAGGTAGTAGCAGATTTCGAGCCTAAGCTAGGGGCTTGCAAATCATTCTTGAAGCGCATCTGCACAGCATAGTTTTTTAATTGTCTCTCTCATTTAAAACAGGTGAATGAAATAATTGACTGATTAGTAACGTACTCAATGATCTGACTTGGGTGTGCCCAATAAGGAAAACAAGAAACAAGTGCTGCGTTGGCTTCTGAAAAAGTTGGAAAAGTTTAAGCATCTATGCAAAGGGATACCATCCATTTGTGACTCTGGTGGGACCCAAAAACCAACAACCTTTTTAAAGCCTTCATTTGCAACCGAGAAGTCCAGATTGTCTTTCCTGCTGAGACTTTTACACCTGAAAAGTTTGAATGACTACTCCTAGAAGACACAGATTAGGCACTGCTGGGATTCGAACCCAGGATCTCCTGTTTACTAGACAGGCGCTTTGACCAACTAAGCCACAGCGCCAGGTACTGTCCCTGGTTCGATGATTTTGTATACAAAGTCTAAAAGAGGTAGCACGCCAGGAGAATATCTGATTACATCATGAATAGGTCCCTTTGAAGTTAGAGGATTATTTCCAAAACCTGAAAGGTGTGCAAGCTTCTGTTCAAGGACAAGGGAATATGTCAAACCATTTCATTTTGGATCGAAACTCTCAGTACTCGTGTTTCAAATGTTTTTGGAACCTCCAGTTACGATACATCTAAACGCTGTTTCAGCTAGGAGAAATGGAAAGCATTTTTTTTTTTGCTAGGTAGGTGGCCGACAATAGGTACTTGCAGATTTTGGCCTAAGCCAGTGGATTTCAACCCATTCTTGTTATCTCCCTTATTTAAATAGGTGACTTAAGCTAATTATTAGAGTACTCTATGATCTGAGTTGGGTGTGTCCAATAAGGGACATGAGCAGAACGTGAAGGGTATGCTTCTGAAGTAGTTTGTGGATCCCAGGTTTAAGCATATGCTTGTCCAACACAAAGACATCTGAGCAAAAGAGGACATTCACGACTCTGGTGGGACTCGAACCCACAACCTTTGAATACCTCCATTCACAACCTAGAAGTCCAATGCGCTATCCATTGCGCCACAGAGCCACAAAAAGCCTAGCTTTAAGACGCTATTGCATGCACATCACTTCTTAGATTTCCACTTTTTGTGCAACTACACACTGTTCTGCATGCTACACAGCATGCAAATTTTTACATATGTAAAACGTTGAAGTGAGCGGTTCCCACATCCTGTGGCATAGGCACTGCTGGGATTTGAACCCAGGATCTCCTGTTTACAAGACAGGCGCTTTGACCAGCTAAGCCACAGCGCCAGTTACAAGAGTGCAGTGAAACTTGTCGCTAAAACAAGTCTAAAAGAGGCAGCACATCAGGAAAATAGCTGATTACGTCATGAAAGAGGTCCCTTAGAGGTAAGAGGATTGTTTCCAAAACATGAGGGGCTTTCAGGCCTCAAGGGAATGTGTGAACTCATTTGATTTTGGCCCTACACTCTCCATACTCATGCCTAAAATGTTTCTTGAGCTTTCTTCAGACATGAAAGGGCAAAATCCAGAAAGATATCCATGTATTATTCTTCATCTAGTAAAGACTTTGTTTCTACAAATACCCATAGGCTTGACTTTATCAATAGGTAGTAGCAGATTTCGAGCCTAAGCTAGGGGCTTGCAAATCATTCTTGAAGCGCATCTGCACAGCATAGTTTTTTAATTGTCTCTCTCATTTAAAACAGGTGAATGAAATAATTGACTGATTAGTAACGTACTCAATGATCTGACTTGGGTGTGCCCAATAAGGAAAACAAGAAACAAGTGCTGCGTTGGCTTCTGAAAAAGTTGGAAAAGTTTAAGCATCTATGCAAAGGGATACCATCCATTTGTGACTCTGGTGGGACCCAAAAACCAACAACCTTTTTAAAGCCTTCATTTGCAACCGAGAAGTCCAGATTGTCTTTCCTGCTGAGACTTTTACACCTGAAAAGTTTGAATGACTACTCCTAGAAGACACAGATTAGGCACTGCTGGGATTCGAACCCAGGATCTCCTGTTTACTAGACAGGCGCTTTGACCAACTAAGCCACAGCGCCAGGTACTGTCCCTGGTTCGATGATTTTGTATACAAAGTCTAAAAGAGGTAGCACGCCAGGAGAATATCTGATTACATCATGAATAGGTCCCTTTGAAGTTAGAGGATTATTTCCAAAACCTGAAAGGTGTGCAAGCTTCTGTTCAAGGACAAGGGAATATGTCAAACCATTTCATTTTGGATCGAAACTCTCAGTACTCGTGTCTCAAATGTTTTTGGAACCTCCAGTTACGATACATCTAAACGCTGTTTCAGCTAGGAGAAATGGAAAGCATTTTTTTTTTGCTAGGTAGGTGGCCGACAATAGGTACTTGCAGATTTTGGCCTAAGCCAGTGGATTTCAACCCATTCTTGTTATCTCCCTTATTTAAATAGGTGACTTAAGCTAATTATTAGAGTACTCTATGATCTGAGTTGGGTGTGTCCAATAAGGGACATGAGCAGAACGTGAAGGGTATGCTTCTGAAGTAGTTTGTGGATCCCAGGTTTAAGCATATGCTTGTCCAACACAAAGACATCTGAGCAAAAGAGGACATTCACGACTCTGGTGGGACTCGAACCCACAACCTTTGAATACCTCCATTCACAACCTAGAAGTCCAATGCGCTATCCATTGCGCCACAGAGCCACAAAAAAGCCTAGCTTTAAGACGCTATTGCATGCACATCACTTCTTAGATTTCCACTTTTTGTGCAACTACACACTGTTCAGCATGCAAATTTTTACATATGTAAAACATTGAAGTGAGCGGTTCCCACATTCTGTGGCATAGGCACTGCTGGGATTTGAACCCAGGATCTCCTGTTTACGAGACAGGCGCTTTGACCAGCTAAGCCACAGCGCCAGTTACAAGAGTGCAGTGAAACTTGTCGCTAAAACAAGTCTAAAAGAGGCAGCATATCAGGAAAACAGCTGATTACGTCATGAAACAGGTCCCTTAGAGGTAAGAGGATTGTTTCCAAAACATGAGGGGCTTTCAGGCCTCAAGGGAATGTGTGAACTCATTTGATTTTGGCCCTACACTCTCCATACTCATGCCTAAAATGTTTCTTGAGCTTTCTTCTGACATGAAAGGGCAAAATCCAGAAAGATATCCATGTATTATTCTTCATCTAGTAAAGACTTTGTTTCTACAAATACCCATAGGCTTGACTTTATCAATAGGTAGTAGCAGATTTCGAGCCTAAGCTAGGGGCTTGCAAATCATTCTTGAAGCGCATCTGCACAGCATAGTTTTTTAATTGTCTCTCTCATTTAAAACAGGTGAATGAAATAATTGACTGATTAGTAACGTACTCAATGATCTGACTTGGGTGTGCCCAATAAGGAAAACAAGAAACAAGTGCTGCGTTGGCTTCTGAAAAAGTTGGAAAAGTTTAAGCATCTATGCAAAGGGATACCATCCATTTGTGACTCTGGTGGGACCCAAAAACCAACAACCTTTTTAAAGCCTTCATTTGCAACCGAGAAGTCCAGATTGTCTTTCCTGCTGAGACTTTTACACCTGAAAAGTTTGAATGACTACTCCTAGAAGACACAGATTAGGCACTGCTGGGATTCGAACCCAGGATCTCCTGTTTACTAGACAGGCGCTTTGACCAACTAAGCCACAGCGCCAGGTACTGTCCCTGGTTCGATGATTTTGTATACAAAGTCTAAAAGAGGTAGCACGCCAGGAGAATATCTGATTACATCATGAATAGGTCCCTTTGAAGTTAGAGGATTATTTCCAAAACCTGAAAGGTGTGCAAGCTTCTGTTCAAGGACAAGGGAATATGTCAAACCATTTCATTTTGGATCGAAACTCTCAGTACTCGTGTCTCAAATGTTTTTGGAACCTCCAGTTACGATACATCTAAACGCTGTTTCAGCTAGGAGAAATGGAAAGCATTTTTTTTTTGCTAGGTAGGTGGCCGACAATAGGTACTTGCAGATTTTGGCCTAAGCCAGTGGATTTCAACCCATTCTTGTTATCTCCCTTATTTAAATAGGTGACTTAAGCTAATTATTAGAGTACTCTATGATCTGAGTTGGGTGTGTCCAATAAGGGACATGAGCAGAACGTGAAGGGTATGCTTCTGAAGTAGTTTGTGGATCCCAGGTTTAAGCATATGCTTGTCCAACACAAAGACATCTGAGCAAAAGAGGACATTCACGACTCTGGTGGGACTCGAACCCACAACCTTTGAATACCTCCAATCACAACCTAGAAGTCCAATGCGCTATCCATTGCGCCACAGAGCCACAAAAAGCCTAGCTTTAAGACGCTATTGCATGCACATCACTTCTTAGATTTCCACTTTTTGTGCAACTACACACTGTTCAGCATGCTACACAGCATGCAAATTTTTACATATGTAAAACGTTGAAGTGAGCGGTTCCCACATCCTGTGGCATAGGCACTGCTGGGATTTGAACCCAGGATCTCCTGTTTACAAGACAGGCGCTTTGACCAGCTAAGCCACAGCACCAGTTACAAGAGTGCAGTGAAACTTGTCGCTAAAACAAGTCTAAAAGAGGCAGCACATCAGGAAAATAGCTGATTACGTCATGAAAGAGGTCCCTTAGAGGTAAGAGGATTGTTTCCAAAACATGAGGGGCTTTCAGGCCTCAAGGGAATGTGTGAACTCATTTGATTTTGGCCCTACACTCTCCATACTCATGCCTAAAATGTTTCTTGAGCTTTCTTCAGACATGAAAGGGCAAAATCCAGAAAGATATCCATGTATTATTCTTCATCTAGTAAAGACTTTGTTTCTACAAATACCCATAGGCTTGACTTTATCAATAGGTAGTAGCAGATTTCGAGCCTAAGCTAGGGGCTTGCAAATCATTCTTGAAGCGCATCTGCACAGCATAGTTTTTTAATTGTCTCTCTCATTTAAAACAGGTGAATGAAATAATTGACTGATTAGTAACGTACTCAATGATCTGACTTGGGTGTGCCCAATAAGGAAAACAAGAAACAAGTGCTGCGTTGGCTTCTGAAAAAGTTGGAAAAGTTTAAGCATCTATGCAAAGGGATACCATCCATTTGTGACTCTGGTGGGACCCAAAAACCAACAACCTTTTTAAAGCCTTCATTTGCAACCGAGAAGTCCAGATTGTCTTTCCTGCTGAGACTTTTACACCTGAAAAGTTTGAATGACTACTCCTAGAAGACACAGATTAGGCACTGCTGGGATTCGAACCCAGGATCTCCTGTTTACTAGACAGGCGCTTTGACCAACTAAGCCACAGCGCCAGGTACTGTCCCTGGTTCGATGATTTTGTATACAAAGTCTAAAAGAGGTAGCACGCCAGGAGAATATCTGATTACATCATGAATAGGTCCCTTTGAAGTTAGAGGATTATTTCCAAAACCTGAAAGGTGTGCAAGCTTCTGTTCAAGGACAAGGGAATATGTCAAACCATTTCATTTTGGATCGAAACTCTCAGTACTCGTGTTTCAAATGTTTTTGGAACCTCCAGTTACGATACATCTAAACGCTGTTTCAGCTAGGAGAAATGGAAAGCATTTTTTTTTTTGCTAGGTAGGTGGCCGACAATAGGTACTTGCAGATTTTGGCCTAAGCCAGTGGATTTCAACCCATTCTTGTTATCTCCCTTATTTAAATAGGTGACTTAAGCTAATTATTAGAGTACTCTATGATCTGAGTTGGGTGTGTCCAATAAGGGACATGAGCAGAACGTGAAGGGTATGCTTCTGAAGTAGTTTGTGGATCCCAGGTTTAAGCATATGCTTGTCCAACACAAAGACATCTGAGCAAAAGAGGACATTCACGACTCTGGTGGGACTCGAACCCACAACCTTTGAATACCTCCATTCACAACCTAGAAGTCCAATGCGCTATCCATTGCGCCACAGAGCCACAAAAAGCCTAGCTTTAAGACGCTATTGCATGCACATCACTTCTTAGATTTCCACTTTTTGTGCAACTACACACTGTTCTGCATGCTACACAGCATGCAAATTTTTACATATGTAAAACGTTGAAGTGAGCGGTTCCCACATCCTGTGGCATAGGCACTGCTGGGATTTGAACCCAGGATCTCCTGTTTACAAGACAGGCGCTTTGACCAGCTAAGCCACAGCGCCAGTTACAAGAGTGCAGTGAAACTTGTCGCTAAAACAAGTCTAAAAGAGGCAGCACATCAGGAAAATAGCTGATTACGTCATGAAAGAGGTCCCTTAGAGGTAAGAGGATTGTTTCCAAAACATGAGGGGCTTTCAGGCCTCAAGGGAATGTGTGAACTCATTTGATTTTGGCCCTACACTCTCCATACTCATGCCTAAAATGTTTCTTGAGCTTTCTTCAGACATGAAAGGGCAAAATCCAGAAAGATATCCATGTATTATTCTTCATCTAGTAAAGACTTTGTTTCTACAAATACCCATAGGCTTGACTTTATCAATAGGTAGTAGCAGATTTCGAGCCTAAGCTAGGGGCTTGCAAATCATTCTTGAAGCGCATCTGCACAGCATAGTTTTTTAATTGTCTCTCTCATTTAAAACAGGTGAATGAAATAATTGACTGATTAGTAACGTACTCAATGATCTGACTTGGGTGTGCCCAATAAGGAAAACAAGAAACAAGTGCTGCGTTGGCTTCTGAAAAAGTTGGAAAAGTTTAAGCATCTATGCAAAGGGATACCATCCATTTGTGACTCTGGTGGGACCCAAAAACCAACAACCTTTTTAAAGCCTTCATTTGCAACCGAGAAGTCCAGATTGTCTTTCCTGCTGAGACTTTTACACCTGAAAAGTTTGAATGACTACTCCTAGAAGACACAGATTAGGCACTGCTGGGATTCGAACCCAGGATCTCCTGTTTACTAGACAGGCGCTTTGACCAACTAAGCCACAGCGCCAGGTACTGTCCCTGGTTCGATGATTTTGTATACAAAGTCTAAAAGAGGTAGCACGCCAGGAGAATATCTGATTACATCATGAATAGGTCCCTTTGAAGTTAGAGGATTATTTCCAAAACCTGAAAGGTGTGCAAGCTTCTGTTCAAGGACAAGGGAATATGTCAAACCATTTCATTTTGGATCGAAACTCTCAGTACTCGTGTCTCAAATGTTTTTGGAACCTCCAGTTACGATACATCTAAACGCTGTTTCAGCTAGGAGAAATGGAAAGCATTTTTTTTTTGCTAGGTAGGTGGCCGACAATAGGTACTTGCAGATTTTGGCCTAAGCCAGTGGATTTCAACCCATTCTTGTTATCTCCCTTATTTAAATAGGTGACTTAAGCTAATTATTAGAGTACTCTATGATCTGAGTTGGGTGTGTCCAATAAGGGACATGAGCAGAACGTGAAGGGTATGCTTCTGAAGTAGTTTGTGGATCCCAGGTTTAAGCATATGCTTGTCCAACACAAAGACATCTGAGCAAAAGAGGACATTCACGACTCTGGTGGGACTCGAACCCACAACCTTTGAATACCTCCATTCACAACCTAGAAGTCCAATGCGCTATCCATTGCGCCACAGAGCCACAAAAAGCCTAGCTTTAAGACGCTATTGCATGCACATCACTTCTTAGATTTCCACTTTTTGTGCAACTACACACTGTTCAGCATGCAAATTTTTACATATGTAAAACATTGAAGTGAGCGGTTCCCACATTCTGTGGCATAGGCACTGCTGGGATTTGAACCCAGGATCTCCTGTTTACGAGACAGGCGCTTTGACCAGCTAAGCCACAGCGCCAGTTACAAGAGTGCAGTGAAACTTGTCGCTAAAACAAGTCTAAAAGAGGCAGCACATCAGGAAAACAGCTGATTACGTCATGAAAGAGGTCCCTTAGAGGTAAGAGGATTGTTTCCAAAACATGAGGGGCTTTCAGGCCTCAAGGGAATGTGTGAACTCATTTGATTTTGGCCCTACACTCTCCATACTCATGCCTAAAATGTTTCTTGAGCTTTCTTCTGACATGAAAGGGCAAAATCCAGAAAGATATCCATGTATTATTCTTCATCTAGTAAAGACTTTGTTTCTACAAATACCCATAGGCTTGACTTTATCAATAGGTAGTAGCAGATTTCGAGCCTAAGCTAGGGGCTTGCAAATCATTCTTGAAGCGCATCTGCACAGCATAGTTTTTTAATTGTCTCTCTCATTTAAAACAGGTGAATGAAATAATTGACTGATTAGTAACGTACTCAATGATCTGACTTGGGTGTGCCCAATAAGGAAAACAAGAAACAAGTGCTGCGTTGGCTTCTGAAAAAGTTGGAAAAGTTTAAGCATCTATGCAAAGGGATACCATCCATTTGTGACTCTGGTGGGACCCAAAAACCAACAACCTTTTTAAAGCCTTCATTTGCAACCGAGAAGTCCAGATTGTCTTTCCTGCTGAGACTTTTACACCTGAAAAGTTTGAATGACTACTCCTAGAAGACACAGATTAGGCACTGCTGGGATTCGAACCCAGGATCTCCTGTTTACTAGACAGGCGCTTTGACCAACTAAGCCACAGCACCAGGTACTGTCCCTGGTTCGATGATTTTGTATACAAAGTCTAAAAGAGGTAGCACGCCAGGAGAATATCTGATTACATCATGAATAGGTCCCTTTGAAGTTAGAGGATTATTTCCAAAACCTGAAAGGTGTGCAAGCTTCTGTTCAAGGACAAGGGAATATGTCAAACCATTTCATTTTGGATCGAAACTCTCAGTACTCGTGTCTCAAATGTTTTTGGAACCTCCAGTTACGATACATCTAAACGCTGTTTCAGCTAGGAGAAATGGAAAGCTTTTTTTTTTTTTGCTAGGTAGGTGGCCGACAATAGGTACTTGCAGATTTTGGCCTAAGCCAGTGGATTTCAACCCATTCTTGTTATCTCCCTTATTTAAATAGGTGACTTAAGCTAATTATTAGAGTACTCTATGATCTGAGTTGGGTGTGTCCAATAAGGGACATGAGCAGAACGTGAAGGGTATGCTTCTGAAGTAGTTTGTGGATCCCAGGTTTAAGCATATGCTTGTCCAACACAAAGACATCTGAGCAAAAGAGGACATTCACGACTCTGGTGGGACTCGAACCCACAACCTTTGAATACCTCCATTCACAACCTAGAAGTCCAATGCGCTATCCACTGCGCCACAGAGCCACAAAAAGCCTAGCTTTAAGACGCTATTGCATGCACATCACTTCTTAGATTTCCACTTTTTGTGCAACTACACACTGTTCAGCATGCAAATTTTTACATATGTAAAACATTGAAGTGAGCGGTTCCCACATTCTGTGGCATAGGCACTGCTGGGATTTGAACCCAGGATCTCATGTTTACGAGACAGGCGCTTTGACCAGCTAAGCCACAGCGCCAGTTACAAGAGTGCAGTGAAACTTGTCGCTAAAACAAGTCTAAAAGAGGCAGCACATCAGGAAAACAGCTGATTACGTCATGAAAGAGGTCCCTTAGAGGTAAGAGGATTGTTTCCAAAACATGAGGGGCTTTCAGGCCTCAAGGGAATGTGTGAACTCATTTGATTTTGGCCCTACACTCTCCATACTCATGCCTAAAATGTTTCTTGAGCTTTCTTCTGACATGAAAGGGCAAAATCCAGAAAGATATCCATGTATTATTCTTCATCTAGTAAAGACTTTGTTTCTACAAATACCCATAGGCTTGACTTTATCAATAGGTAGTAGCAGATTTCGAGCCTAAGCTAGGGGCTTGCAAATCATTCTTGAAGCGCATCTGCACAGCATAGTTTTTTAATTGTCTCTCTCATTTAAAACAGGTGAATGAAATAATTGACTGATTAGTAACGTACTCAATGATCTGACTTGGGTGTGCCCAATAAGGAAAACAAGAAACAAGTGCTGCGTTGGCTTCTGAAAAAGTTGGAAAAGTTTAAGCATCTATGCAAAGGGATACCATCCATTTGTGACTCTGGTGGGACCCAAAAACCAACAACCTTTTTAAAGCCTTCATTTGCAACCGAGAAGTCCAGATTGTCTTTCCTGCTGAGACTTTTACACCTGAAAAGTTTGAATGACTACTCCTAGAAGACACAGATTAGGCACTGCTGGGATTCGAACCCAGGATCTCCTGTTTACTAGACAGGCGCTTTGACCAACTAAGCCACAGCGCCAGGTACTGTCCCTGGTTCGATGATTTTGTATACAAAGTCTAAAAGAGGTAGCACGCCAGGAGAATATCTGATTACATCATGAATAGGTCCCTTTGAAGTTAGAGGATTATTTCCAAAACCTGAAAGGTGTGCAAGCTTCTGTTCAAGGACAAGGGAATATGTCAAACCATTTCATTTTGGATCGAAACTCTCAGTACTCGTGTCTCAAATGTTTTTGGAACCTCCAGTTACGATACATCTAAACGCTGTTTCAGCTAGGAGAAATGGAAAGCATTTTTTTTTTGCTAGGTAGGTGGCCGACAATAGGTACTTGCAGATTTTGGCCTAAGCCAGTGGATTTCAACCCATTCTTGTTATCTCCCTTATTTAAATAGGTGACTTAAGCTAATTATTAGAGTACTCTATGATCTGAGTTGGGTGTGTCCAATAAGGGACATGAGCAGAACGTGAAGGGTATGCTTCTGAAGTAGTTTGTGGATCCCAGGTTTAAGCATATGCTTGTCCAACACAAAGACATCTGAGCAAAAGAGGACATTCACGACTCTGGTGGGACTCGAACCCACAACCTTTGAATACCTCCAATCACAACCTAGAAGTCCAATGCGCTATCCATTGCGCCACAAAAAGCCTAGCTTTAAGACGCTATTGCATGCACATCACTTCTTAGATTTCCACTTTTTGTGCAACTACACACTGTTCAGCATGCTACACAGCATGCAAATTTTTACATATGTAAAACGTTGAAGTGAGCGGTTCCCACATCCTGTGGCATAGGCACTGCTGGGATTTGAACCCAGGATCTCCTGTTTACAAGACAGGCGCTTTGACCAGCTAAGCCACAGCGCCAGTTACAAGAGTGCAGTGAAACTTGTCGCTAAAACAAGTCTAAAAGAGGCAGCACATCAGGAAAATAGCTGATTACGTCATGAAAGAGGTCCCTTAGAGGTAAGAGGATTGTTTCCAAAACATGAGGGGCTTTCAGGCCTCAAGGGAATGTGTGAACTCATTTGATTTTGGCCCTACACTCTCCATACTCATGCCTAAAATGTTTCTTGAGCTTTCTTCAGACATGAAAGGGCAAAATCCAGAAAGATATCCATGTATTATTCTTCATCTAGTAAAGACTTTGTTTCTACAAATACCCATAGGCTTGACTTTATCAATAGGTAGTAGCAGATTTCGAGCCTAAGCTAGGGGCTTGCAAATCATTCTTGAAGCGCATCTGCACAGCATAGTTTTTTAATTGTCTCTCTCATTTAAAACAGGTGAATGAAATAATTGACTGATTAGTAACGTACTCAATGATCTGACTTGGGTGTGCCCAATAAGGAAAACAAGAAACAAGTGCTGCGTTGGCTTCTGAAAAAGTTGGAAAAGTTTAAGCATCTATGCAAAGGGATACCATCCATTTGTGACTCTGGTGGGACCCAAAAACCAACAACCTTTTTAAAGCCTTCATTTGCAACCGAGAAGTCCAGATTGTCTTTCCTGCTGAGACTTTTACACCTGAAAAGTTTGAATGACTACTCCTAGAAGACACAGATTAGGCACTGCTGGGATTCGAACCCAGGATCTCCTGTTTACTAGACAGGCGCTTTGACCAACTAAGCCACAGCGCCAGGTACTGTCCCTGGTTCGATGATTTTGTATACAAAGTCTAAAAGAGGTAGCACGCCAGGAGAATATCTGATTACATCATGAATAGGTCCCTTTGAAGTTAGAGGATTATTTCCAAAACCTGAAAGGTGTGCAAGCTTCTGTTCAAGGACAAGGGAATATGTCAAACCATTTCATTTTGGATCGAAACTCTCAGTACTCGTGTCTCAAATGTTTTTGGAACCTCCAGTTACGATACATCTAAACGCTGTTTCAGCTAGGAGAAATGGAAAGCTTTTTTTTTTTTTGCTAGGTAGGTGGCCGACAATAGGTACTTGCAGATTTTGGCCTAAGCCAGTGGATTTCAACCCATTCTTGTTATCTCCCTTATTTAAATAGGTGACTTAAGCTAATTATTAGAATACTCTATGATCTGAGTTGGGTGTGTCCAATAAGGGACATGAGCAGAACGTGAAGGGTATGCTTCTGAAGTAGTTTGTGGATCCCAGGTTTAAGCATATGCTTGTCCAACACAAAGACATCTGAGCAAAAGAGGACATTCACGACTCTGGTGGGACTCGAACCCACAACCTTTGAATACCTCCATTCACAACCTAGAAGTCCAATGCGCTATCCATTGCGCCACAGAGCCACAAAAAAGCCTAGCTTTAAGACGCTATTGCATGCACATCACTTCTTAGATTTCCACTTTTTGTGCAACTACACACTGTTCAGCATGCAAATTTTTACATATGTAAAACATTGAAGTGAGCGGTTCCCACATTCTGTGGCATAGGCACTGCTGGGATTTGAACCCAGGATCTCCTGTTTACGAGACAGGCGCTTTGACCAGCTAAGCCACAGCGCCAGTTACAAGAGTGCAGTGAAACTTGTCGCTAAAACAAGTCTAAAAGAGGCAGCACATCAGGAAAACAGCTGATTACGTCATGAAAGAGGTCCCTTAGAGGTAAGAGGATTGTTTCCAAAACATGAGGGGCTTTCAGGCCTCAAGGGAATGTGTGAACTCATTTGATTTTGGCCCTACACTCTCCATACTCATGCCTAAAATGTTTCTTGAGCTTTCTTCTGACATGAAAGGGCAAAATCCAGAAAGATATCCATGTATTATTCTTCATCTAGTAAAGACTTTGTTTCTACAAATACCCATAGGCTTGACTTTATCAATAGGTAGTAGCAGATTTCGAGCCTAAGCTAGGGGCTTGCAAATCATTCTTGAAGCGCATCTGCACAGCATAGTTTTTTAATTGTCTCTCTCATTTAAAACAGGTGAATGAAATAATTGACTGATTAGTAACGTACTCAATGATCTGACTTGGGTGTGCCCAATAAGGAAAACAAGAAACAAGTGCTGCGTTGGCTTCTGAAAAAGTTGGAAAAGTTTAAGCATCTATGCAAAGGGATACCATCCATTTGTGACTCTGGTGGGACCCAAAAACCAACAACCTTTTTAAAGCCTTCATTTGCAACCGAGAAGTCCAGATTGTCTTTCCTGCTGAGACTTTTACACCTGAAAAGTTTGAATGACTACTCCTAGAAGACACAGATTAGGCACTGCTGGGATTCGAACCCAGGATCTCCTGTTTACTAGACAGGCGCTTTGACCAACTAAGCCACAGCGCCAGGTACTGTCCCTGGTTCGATGATTTTGTATACAAAGTCTAAAAGAGGTAGCACGCCAGGAGAATATCTGATTACATCATGAATAGGTCCCTTTGAAGTTAGAGGATTATTTCCAAAACCTGAAAGGTGTGCAAGCTTCTGTTCAAGGACAAGGGAATATGTCAAACCATTTCATTTTGGATCGAAACTCTCAGTACTCGTGTCTCAAATGTTTTTGGAACCTCCAGTTACGATACATCTAAACGCTGTTTCAGCTAGGAGAAATGGAAAGCATTTTTTTTTTGCTAGGTAGGTGGCCGACAATAGGTACTTGCAGATTTTGGCCTAAGCCAGTGGATTTCAACCCATTCTTGTTATCTCCCTTATTTAAATAGGTGACTTAAGCTAATTATTAGAGTACTCTATGATCTGAGTTGGGTGTGTCCAATAAGGGACATGAGCAGAACGTGAAGGGTATGCTTCTGAAGTAGTTTGTGGATCCCAGGTTTAAGCATATGCTTGTCCAACACAAAGACATCTGAGCAAAAGAGGACATTCACGACTCTGGTGGGACTCGAACCCACAACCTTTGAATACCTCCAATCACAACCTAGAAGTCCAATGCGCTATCCATTGCGCCACAGAGCCACAAAAAGCCTAGCTTTAAGACGCTATTGCATGCACATCACTTCTTAGATTTCCACTTTTTGTGCAACTACACACTGTTCAGCATGCAAATTTTTACATATGTAAAACATTGAAGTGAGCGGTTCCCACATTCTGTGGCATAGGGAATGCTGGGATTTGAACCCAGGATCTCCTGTTTACGAGACAGGCGCTTTGACCAGCTAAGCCACAGCGCCAGTTACAAGAGTGCAGTGAAACTTGTCGCTAAAACAAGTCTAAAAGAGGCAGCACATCAGGAAAACAGCTGATTACGTCATGAAAGAGGTCCCTTAGAGGTAAGAGGATTGTTTCCAAAACATGAGGGGCTTTCAGGCCTCAAGGGAATGTGTGAACTCATTTGATTTTGGCCCTACACTCTCCATACTCATGCCTAAAATGTTTCTTGAGCTTTCTTCTGACATGAAAGGGCAAAATCCAGAAAGATATCCATGTATTATTCTTCATCTAGTAAAGACTTTGTTTCTACAAATACCCATAGGCTTGACTTTATCAATAGGTAGTAGCAGATTTCGAGCCTAAGCTAGGGGCTTGCAAATCATTCTTGAAGCGCATCTGCACAGCATAGTTTTTTAATTGTCTCTCTCATTTAAAACAGGTGAATGAAATAATTGACTGATTAGTAACGTACTCAATGATCTGACTTGGGTGTGCCCAATAAGGAAAACAAGAAACAAGTGCTGCGTTGGCTTCTGAAAAAGTTGGAAAAGTTTAAGCATCTATGCAAAGGGATACCATCCATTTGTGACTCTGGTGGGACCCAAAAACCAACAACCTTTTTAAAGCCTTCATTTGCAACCGAGAAGTCCAGATTGTCTTTCCTGCTGAGACTTTTACACCTGAAAAGTTTGAATGACTACTCCTAGAAGACACAGATTAGGCACTGCTGGGATTCGAACCCAGGATCTCCTGTTTACTAGACAGGCGCTTTGACCAACTAAGCCACAGCGCCAGGTACTGTCCCTGGTTCGATGATTTTGTATACAAAGTCTAAAAGAGGTAGCACGCCAGGAGAATATCTGATTACATCATGAATAGGTCCCTTTGAAGTTAGAGGATTATTTCCAAAACCTGAAAGGTGTGCAAGCTTCTGTTCAAGGACAAGGGAATATGTCAAACCATTTCATTTTGGATCGAAACTCTCAGTACTCGTGTCTCAAATGTTTTTGGAACCTCCAGTTACGATACATCTAAACGCTGTTTCAGCTAGGAGAAATGGAAAGCATTTTTTTTTTGCTAGGTAGGTGGCCGACAATAGGTACTTGCAGATTTTGGCCTAAGCCAGTGGATTTCAACCCATTCTTGTTATCTCCCTTATTTAAATAGGTGACTTAAGCTAATTATTAGAGTACTCTATGATCTGAGTTGGGTGTGTCCAATAAGGGACATGAGCAGAACGTGAAGGGTATGCTTCTGAAGTAGTTTGTGGATCCCAGGTTTAAGCATATGCTTGTCCAACACAAAGACATCTGAGCAAAAGAGGACATTCACGACTCTGGTGGGACTCGAACCCACAACCTTTGAATACCTCCAATCACAACCTAGAAGTCCAATGCGCTATCCATTGCGCCACAGAGCCACAAAAAGCCTAGCTTTAAGACGCTATTGCATGCACATCACTTCTTAGATTTCCACTTTTTGTGCAACTACACACTGTTCAGCATGCTACACAGCATGCAATTTTTTACATATGTAAAACGTTGAAGTGAGCGGTTCCCACATCCTGTGGCATAGGCACTGCTGGGATTTGAACCCAGGATCTCCTGTTTACAAGACAGGCGCTTTGACCAGCTAAGCCACAGCGCCAGTTACAAGAGTGCAGTGAAACTTGTCGCTAAAACAAGTCTAAAAGAGGCAGCACATCAGGAAAATAGCTGATTACGTCATGAAAGAGGTCCCTTAGAGGTAAGAGGATTGTTTCCAAAACATGAGGGGCTTTCAGGCCTCAAGGGAATGTGTGAACTCATTTGATTTTGGCCCTACACTCTCCATACTCATGCCTAAAATGTTTCTTGAGCTTTCTTCCGACATGAAAGGGCAAAATCCAGAAAGATATCCATGTATTATTCTTCATCTAGTAAAGACTTTGTTTCTACAAATACCCATAGGCTTGACTTTATCAATAGGTAGTAGCAGATTTCGAGCCTAAGCTAGGGGCTTGCAAATCATTCTTGAAGCGCATCTGCACAGCATAGTTTTTTAATTGTCTCTCTCATTTAAAACAGGTGAATGAAATAATTGACTGATTAGTAACGTACTCAATGATCTGACTTGGGTGTGCCCAATAAGGAAAACAAGAAACAAGTGCTGCGTTGGCTTCTGAAAAAGTTGGAAAAGTTTAAGCATCTATGCAAAGGGATACCATCCATTTGTGACTCTGGTGGGACCCAAAAACCAACAACCTTTTTAAAGCCTTCATTTGCAACCGAGAAGTCCAGATTGTCTTTCCTGCTGAGACTTTTACACCTGAAAAGTTTGAATGACTACTCCTAGAAGACACAGATTAGGCACTGCTGGGATTCGAACCCAGGATCTCCTGTTTACTAGACAGGCGCTTTGACCAACTAAGCCACAGCGCCAGGTACTGTCCCTGGTTCGATGATTTTGTATACAAAGTCTAAAAGAGGTAGCACGCCAGGAGAATATCTGATTACATCATGAATAGGTCCCTTTGAAGTTAGAGGATTATTTCCAAAACCTGAAAGGTGTGCAAGCTTCTGTTCAAGGACAAGGGAATATGTCAAACCATTTCATTTTGGATCGAAACTCTCAGTACTCGTGTTTCAAATGTTTTTGGAACCTCCAGTTACGATACATCTAAACGCTGTTTCAGCTAGGAGAAATGGAAAGCATTTTTTTTTTTGCTAGGTAGGTGGCCGACAATAGGTACTTGCAGATTTTGGCCTAAGCCAGTGGATTTCAACCCATTCTTGTTATCTCCCTTATTTAAATAGGTGACTTAAGCTAATTATTAGAGTACTCTATGATCTGAGTTGGGTGTGTCCAATAAGGGACATGAGCAGAACGTGAAGGGTATGCTTCTGAAGTAGTTTGTGGATCCCAGGTTTAAGCATATGCTTGTCCAACACAAAGACATCTGAGCAAAAGAGGACATTCACGACTCTGGTGGGACTCAAACCCACAACCTTTGAATACCTCCATTCACAACCTAGAAGTCCAATGCGCTATCCATTGCGCCACAGAGCCACAAAAAGCCTAGCTTTAAGACGCTATTGCATGCACATCACTTCTTAGATTTCCACTTTTTGTGCAACTACACACTGTTCTGCATGCTACACAGCATGCAAATTTTTACATATGTAAAACGTTGAAGTGAGCGGTTCCCACATCCTGTGGCATAGGCACTGCTGGGATTTGAACCCAGGATCTCCTGTTTACAAGACAGGCGCTTTGACCAGCTAAGCCACAGCGCCAGTTACAAGAGTGCAGTGAAACTTGTCGCTAAAACAAGTCTAAAAGAGGCAGCACATCAGGAAAATAGCTGATTACGTCATGAAAGAGGTCCCTTAGAGGTAAGAGGATTGTTTCCAAAACATGAGGGGCTTTCAGGCCTCAAGGGAATGTGTGAACTCATTTGATTTTGGCCCTACACTCTCCATACTCATGCCTAAAATGTTTCTTGAGCTTTCTTCAGACATGAAAGGGCAAAATCCAGAAAGATATCCATGTATTATTCTTCATCTAGTAAAGACTTTGTTTCTACAAATACCCATAGGCTTGACTTTATCAATAGGTAGTAGCAGATTTCGAGCCTAAGCTAGGGGCTTGCAAATCATTCTTGAAGCGCATCTGCACAGCATAGTTTTTTAATTGTCTCTCTCATTTAAAACAGGTGAATGAAATAATTGACTGATTAGTAACGTACTCAATGATCTGACTTGGGTGTGCCCAATAAGGAAAACAAGAAACAAGTGCTGCGTTGGCTTCTGAAAAAGTTGGAAAAGTTTAAGCATCTATGCAAAGGGATACCATCCATTTGTGACTCTGGTGGGACCCAAAAACCAACAACCTTTTTAAAGCCTTCATTTGCAACCGAGAAATCCAGATTGTCTTTCCTGCTGAGACTTTTACACCTGAAAAGTTTGAATGACTACTCCTAGAAGACACAGATTAGGCACTGCTGGGATTTGAACCCAGGATCTCCTGTTTACTAGACAGGCGCTTTGACCAACTAAGCCACAGCGCCAGGTACTGTCTCTGGTTCGATGATTTTGTATACAAAGTCTAAAAGAGGTAGCACGCCAGGAGAATATCTGATTACATCATGAATAGGTCCCTTTGAAGTTAGAGGATTATTTCCAAAACCTGAAAGGTGTGCAAGCTTCTGTTCAAGGACAAGGGAATATGTCAAACCATTTCATTTTGGATCGAAACTCTCAGTACTCGTGTCTCAAATGTTTTTGGAACCTCCAGTTACGATACATCTAAACGCTGTTTCAGCTAGGAGAAATGGAAAGCTTTTTTTTTTTTTGCTAGGTAGGTGGCCGACAATAGGTACTTGCAGATTTTGGCCTAAGCCAGTGGATTTCAACCCATTCTTGTTATCTCCCTTATTTAAATAGGTGACTTAAGCTAATTATTAGAATACTCTATGATCTGAGTTGGGTGTGTCCAATAAGGGACATGAGCAGAACGTGAAGGGTATGCTTCTGAAGTAGTTTGTGGATCCCAGGTTTAAGCATATGCTTGTCCAACACAAAGACATCTGAGCAAAAGAGGACATTCACGACTCTGGTGGGACTCGAACCCACAACCTTTGAATACCTCCATTCACAACCTAGAAGTCCAATGCGCTATCCATTGCGCCACAGAGCCACAAAAAAGCCTAGCTTTAAGACGCTATTGCATGCACATCACTTCTTAGATTTCCACTTTTTGTGCAACTACACACTGTTCAGCATGCAAATTTTTACATATGTAAAACATTGAAGTGAGCGGTTCCCACATTCTGTGGCATAGGCACTGCTGGGATTTGAACCCAGGATCTCCTGTTTACGAGACAGGCGCTTTGACCAGCTAAGCCACAGCGCCAGTTACAAGAGTGCAGTGAAACTTGTCGCTAAAACAAGTCTAAAAGAGGCAGCACATCAGGAAAACAGCTGATTACGTCATGAAAGAGGTCCCTTAGAGGTAAGAGGATTGTTTCCAAAACATGAGGGGCTTTCAGGCCTCAAGGGAATGTGTGAACTCATTTGATTTTGGCCCTACACTCTCCATACTCATGCCTAAAATGTTTCTTGAGCTTTCTTCTGACATGAAAGGGCAAAATCCAGAAAGATATCCATGTATTATTCTTCATCTAGTAAAGACTTTGTTTCTACAAATACCCATAGGCTTGACTTTATCAATAGGTAGTAGCAGATTTCGAGCCTAAGCTAGGGGCTTGCAAATCATTCTTGAAGCGCATCTGCACAGCATAGTTTTTTAATTGTCTCTCTCATTTAAAACAGGTGAATGAAATAATTGACTGATTAGTAACGTACTCAATGATCTGACTTGGGTGTGCCCAATAAGGAAAACAAGAAACAAGTGCTGCGTTGGCTTCTGAAAAAGTTGGAAAAGTTTAAGCATCTATGCAAAGGGATACCATCCATTTGTGACTCTGGTGGGACCCAAAAACCAACAACCTTTTTAAAGCCTTCATTTGCAACCGAGAAGTCCAGATTGTCTTTCCTGCTGAGACTTTTACACCTGAAAAGTTTGAATGACTACTCCTAGAAGACACAGATTAGGCACTGCTGGGATTCGAACCCAGGATCTCCTGTTTACTAGACAGGCGCTTTGACCAACTAAGCCACAGCGCCAGGTACTGTCCCTGGTTCGATGATTTTGTATACAAAGTCTAAAAGAGGTAGCACGCCAGGAGAATATCTGATTACATCATGAATAGGTCCCTTTGAAGTTAGAGGATTATTTCCAAAACCTGAAAGGTGTGCAAGCTTCTGTTCAAGGACAAGGGAATATGTCAAACCATTTCATTTTGGATCGAAACTCTCAGTACTCGTGTTTCAAATGTTTTTGGAACCTCCAGTTACGATACATCTAAACGCTGTTTCAGCTAGGAGAAATGGAAAGCATTTTTTTTTTTGCTAGGTAGGTGGCCGACAATAGGTACTTGCAGATTTTGGCCTAAGCCAGTGGATTTCAACCCATTCTTGTTATCTCCCTTATTTAAATAGGTGACTTAAGCTAATTATTAGAGTACTCTATGATCTGAGTTGGGTGTGTCCAATAAGGGACATGAGCAGAACGTGAAGGGTATGCTTCTGAAGTAGTTTGTGGATCCCAGGTTTAAGCATATGCTTGTCCAACACAAAGACATCTGAGCAAAAGAGGACATTCACGACTCTGGTGGGACTCGAACCCACAACCTTTGAATACCTCCATTCACAACCTAGAAGTCCAATGCGCTATCCATTGCGCCACAGAGCCACAAAAAGCCTAGCTTTAAGACGCTATTGCATGCACATCACTTCTTAGATTTCCACTTTTTGTGCAACTACACACTGTTCTGCATGCTACACAGCATGCAAATTTTTACATATGTAAAACGTTGAAGTGAGCGGTTCCCACATCCTGTGGCATAGGCACTGCTGGGATTTGAACCCAGGATCTCCTGTTTACAAGACAGGCGCTTTGACCAGCTAAGCCACAGCGCCAGTTACAAGAGTGCAGTGAAACTTGTCGCTAAAACAAGTCTAAAAGAGGCAGCACATCAGGAAAATAGCTGATTACGTCATGAAAGAGGTCCCTTAGAGGTAAGAGGATTGTTTCCAAAACATGAGGGGCTTTCAGGCCTCAAGAGAATGTGTGAACTCATTTCATTTTGGCCCTACACTCTCCATACTCATGCTTAAAATGTTTCTTGAGCTTTCTTCTGACATGAAAGGGCAAAATCCAGAAAGATATCCATGTATTATTCTTTATCTAGTAAAGACTTTGTTTCTACAAATACCCATAGGCTTGACTTTATCAATAGGTAGTAGCAGATTTCGAGCCTAAGCTAGGGGCTTGCAAATCATTCTTGAAGCGCATCTGCACAGCATAGTTTTTTAATTGTCTCTCTCATTTAAAACAGGTGAATGAAATAATTGACTGATTAGTAACGTACTCAATGATCTGACTTGGGTGTGCCCAATAAGGAAAACAAGAAACAAGTGCTGCGTTGGCTTCTGAAAAAGTTGGAAAAGTTTAAGCATCTATGCAAAGGGATACCATCCATTTGTGACTCTGGTGGGACCCAAAAACCAACAACCTTTTTAAAGCCTTCATTTGCAACCGAGAAGTCCAGATTGTCTTTCCTGCTGAGACTTTTACACCTGAAAAGTTTGAATGACTACTCCTAGAAGACACAGATTAGGCACTGCTGGGATTCGAACCCAGGATCTCCTGTTTACTAGACAGGCGCTTTGACCAACTAAGCCACAGCGCCAGGTACTGTCTCTGGTTCGATTATTTTGTATACAAAGTCTAAAAGAGGTAGCACGCCAGGAGAATATCTGATTACATCATGAATAGGTCCCTTTGAAGTTAGAGGATTATTTCCAAAACCTGAAAGGTGTGCAAGCTTCTGTTCAAGGACAAGGGAATATGTCAAATCATTTCATTTTGGATCGAAACTCTCAGTACTCGTGTCTCAAATGTTTTTGGAACCTCCAGTTACGATACATCTAAACGCTGTTTCAGCTAGGAGAAATGGAAAGCTTTTTTTTTTTTTTGCTAGGTAGGTGGCCGACAATAGGTACTTGCAGATTTTGGCCTAAGCCAGTGGATTTCAACCCATTCTTGTTATCTCCCTTATTTAAATAGGTGACTTAAGCTAATTATTAGAATACTCTATGATCTGAGTTGGGTGTGTCCAATAAGGGACATGAGCAGAACGTGAAGGGTATGCTTCTGAAGTAGTTTGTGGATCCCAGGTTTAAGCATATGCTTGTCCAACACAAAGACATCTGAGCAAAAGAGGACATTCACGACTCTGGTGGGACTCGAACCCACAACCTTTGAATACCTCCATTCACAACCTAGAAGTCCAATGCGCTATCCATTGCGCCACAGAGCCACAAAAAGCCTAGCTTTAAGACGCTATTGCATGCACATCACTTCTTAGATTTCACTTTTTGTGCAACTACACACTGTTCAGCATGCAAATTTTTACATATGTAAAACATTGAAGTGAGCGGTTCCCACATTCTGTGGCATAGGCACTGCTGGGATTTGAACCCAGGATCTCCTGTTTACGAGACAGGCGCTTTGACCAGCTAAGCCACAGCGCCAGTTACAAGAGTGCAGTGAAACTTGTCGCTAAAACAAGTCTAAAAGAGGCAGCACATCAGGAAAACAGCTGATTACGTCATGAAAGAGGTCCCTTAGAGGTAAGAGGATTGTTTCCAAAACATGAGGGGCTTTCAGGCCTCAAGGGAATGTGTGAACTCATTTGATTTTGGCCCTACACTCTCCATACTCATGCCTAAAATGTTTCTTGAGCTTTCTTCTGACATGAAAGGGCAAAATCCAGAAAGATATCCATGTATTATTCTTCATCTAGTAAAGACTTTGTTTCTACAAATACCCATAGGCTTGACTTTATCAATAGGTAGTAGCAGATTTCGAGCCTAAGCTAGGGGCTTGCAAATCATTCTTGAAGCGCATCTGCACAGCATAGTTTTTTAATTGTCTCTCTCATTTAAAACAGGTGAATGAAATAATTGACTGATTAGTAACGTACTCAATGATCTGACTTGGGTGTGCCCAATAAGGAAAACAAGAAACAAGTGCTGCGTTGGCTTCTGAAAAAGTTGGAAAAGTTTAAGCATCTATGCAAAGGGATACCATCCATTTGTGACTCTGGTGGGACCCAAAAACCAACAACCTTTTTAAAGCCTTCATTTGCAACCGAGAAGTCCAGATTGTCTTTCCTGCTGAGACTTTTACACCTGAAAAGTTTGAATGACTACTCCTAGAAGACACAGATTAGGCACTGCTGGGATTCGAACCCAGGATCTCCTGTTTACTAGACAGGCGCTTTGACCAACTAAGCCACAGTGCCAGGTACTGTCCCTGGTTCGATGATTTTGTATACAAAGTCTAAAAGAGGTAGCACGCCAGGAGAATATCTGATTACATCATGAATAGGTCCCTTTGAAGTTAGAGGATTATTTCCAAAACCTGAAAGGTGTGCAAGCTTCTGTTCAAGGACAAGGGAATATGTCAAACCATTTCATTTTGGATCGAAACTCTCAGTACTCGTGTTTCAAATGTTTTTGGAACCTCCAGTTACGATACATCTAAACGCTGTTTCAGCTAGGAGAAATGGAAAGCATTTTTTTTTTTGCTAGGTAGGTGGCCGACAATAGGTACTTGCAGATTTTGGCCTAAGCCAGTGGATTTCAACCCATTCTTGTTATCTCCCTTATTTAAATAGGTGACTTAAGCTAATTATTAGAGTACTCTATGATCTGAGTTGGGTGTGTCCAATAAGGGACATGAGCAGAACGTGAAGGGTATGCTTCTGAAGTAGTTTGTGGATCCCAGGTTTAAGCATATGCTTGTCCAACACAAAGACATCTGAGCAAAAGAGGACATTCACGACTCTGGTGGGACTCGAACCCACAACCTTTGAATACCTCCATTCACAACCTAGAAGTCCAATGCGCTATCCATTGCGCCACAGAGCCACAAAAAGCCTAGCTTTAAGACGCTATTGCATGCACATCACTTCTTAGATTTCCACTTTTTGTGCAACTACACACTGTTCTGCATGCTACACAGCATGCAAATTTTTACATATGTAAAACGTTGAAGTGAGCGGTTCCCACATCCTGTGGCATAGGCACTGCTGGGATTTGAACCCAGGATCTCCTGTTTACAAGACAGGCGCTTTGACCAGCTAAGCCACAGCGCCAGTTACAAGAGTGCAGTGAAACTTGTCGCTAAAACAAGTCTAAAAGAGGCAGCACATCAGGAAAATAGCTGATTACGTCATGAAAGAGGTCCCTTAGAGGTAAGAGGATTGTTTCCAAAACATGAGGGGCTTTCAGGCCTCAAGGGAATGTGTGAACTCATTTGATTTTGGCCCTACACTCTCCATACTCATGCTTAAAATGTTTCTTGAGCTTTCTTCTGACATGAAAGGGCAAAATCCAGAAAGATATCCATGTATTATTCTTCATCTAGTAAAGACTTTGTTTCTACAAATACCCATAGGCTTGACTTTATCAATAGGTAGTAGCAGATTTCGAGCCTAAGCTAGGGGCTTGCAAATCATTCTTGAAGCGCATCTGCACAGCATAGTTTTTTAATTGTCTCTCTCATTTAAAACAGGTGAATGAAATAATTGACTGATTAGTAACGTACTCAATGATCTGACTTGGGTGTGCCCAATAAGGAAAACAAGAAACAAGTGCTGCGTTGGCTTCTGAAAAAGTTGGAAAAGTTTAAGCATCTATGCAAAGGGATACCATCCATTTGTGACTCTGGTGGGACCCAAAAACCAACAACCTTTTTAAAGCCTTCATTTGCAACCGAGAAGTCCAGATTGTCTTTCCTGCTGAGACTTTTACACCTGAAAAGTTTGAATGACTACTCCTAAAAGACACAGATTAGGCACTGCTGGGATTCGAACCCAGGATCTCCTGTTTACTAGACAGGCGCTTTGACCAACTAAGCCACAGCGCCAGGTACTGTCCCTGGTTCGATGATTTTGTATACAAAGTCTAAAAGAGGTAGCACGCCAGGAGAATATCTGATTACATCATGAATAGGTCCCTTTGAAGTTAGAGGATTATTTCCAAAACCTGAAAGGTGTGCAAGCTTCTGTTCAAGGACAAGGGAATATGTCAAACCATTTCATTTTGGATCGAAACTCTCAGTACTCGTGTCTCAAATGTTTTTGGAACCTCCAGTTACGATACATCTAAACGCTGTTTCAGCTAGGAGAAATGGAAAGCTTTTTTTTTTTTTGCTAGGTAGGTGGCCGACAATAGGTACTTGCAGATTTTGGCCTAAGCCAGTGGATTTCAACCCATTCTTGTTATCTCCCTTATTTAAATAGGTGACTTAAGCTAATTATTAGAATACTCTATGATCTGAGTTGGGTGTGTCCAATAAGGGACATGAGCAGAACGTGAAGGGTATGCTTCTGAAGTAGTTTGTGGATCCCAGGTTTAAGCATATGCTTGTCCAACACAAAGACATCTGAGCAAAAGAGGACATTCACGACTCTGGTGGGACTCGAACCCACAACCTTTGAATACCTCCATTCACAACCTAGAAGTCCAATGCGCTATCCATTGCGCCACAGAGCCACAAAAAGCCTAGCTTTAAGACGCTATTGCATGCACATCACTTCTTAGATTTCCACTTTTTGTGCAACTACACACTGTTCTGCATGCTACACAGCATGCAAATTTTTACATATGTAAAACATTGAAGTGAGCGGTTCCCACATTCTGTGGCATAGGCACTGCTGGGATTTGAACCCAGGATCTCCTGTTTACGAGACAGGCGCTTTGACCAGCTAAGCCACAGCGCCAGTTACAAGAGTGCAGTGAAACTTGTCGCTAAAACAAGTCTAAAAGAGGCAGCACATCAGGAAAACAGCTGATTACGTCATGAAAGAGGTCCCTTAGAGGTAAGAGGATTGTTTCCAAAACATGAGGGGCTTTCAGGCCTCAAGGGAATGTGTGAACTCATTTGATTTTGGCCCTACACTCTCCATACTCATGCCTAAAATGTTTCTTGAGCTTTCTTCTGACATGAAAGGGCAAAATCCAGAAAGATATCCATGTATTATTCTTCATCTAGTAAAGACTTTGTTTCTACAAATACCCATAGGCTTGACTTTATCAATAGGTAGTAGCAGATTTCGAGCCTAAGCTAGGGGCTTGCAAATCATTCTTGAAGCGCATCTGCACAGCATAGTTTTTTAATTGTCTCTCTCATTTAAAACAGGTGAATGAAATAATTGACTGATTAGTAACGTACTCAATGATCTGACTTGGGTGTGCCCAATAAGGAAAACAAGAAACAAGTGCTGCGTTGGCTTCTGAAAAAGTTGGAAAAGTTTAAGCATCTATGCAAAGGGATACCATCCATTTGTGACTCTGGTGGGACCCAAAAACCAACAACCTTTTTAAAGCCTTCATTTGCAACCGAGAAGTCCAGATTGTCTTTCCTGCTGAGACTTTTACACCTGAAAAGTTTGAATGACTACTCCTAGAAGACACAGATTAGGCACTGCTGGGATTCGAACCCAGGATCTCCTGTTTACTAGACAGGCGCTTTGACCAACTAAGCCACAGCGCCAGGTACTGTCCCTGGTTCGATGATTTTGTATACAAAGTCTAAAAGAGGTAGCACGCCAGGAGAATATCTGATTACATCATGAATAGGTCCCTTTGAAGTTAGAGGATTATTTCCAAAACCTGAAAGGTGTGCAAGCTTCTGTTCAAGGACAAGGGAATATGTCAAACCATTTCATTTTGGATCGAAACTCTCAGTACTCGTGTTTCAAATGTTTTTGGAACCTCCAGTTACGATACATCTAAACGCTGTTTCAGCTAGGAGAAATGAAAAGCATTTTTTTTTTTGCTAGGTAGGTGGCCGACAATAGGTACTTGCAGATTTTGGCCTAAGCCAGTGGATTTCAACCCATTCTTGTTATCTCCCTTATTTAAATAGGTGACTTAAGCTAATTATTAGAGTACTCTATGATCTGAGTTGGGTGTGTCCAATAAGGGACATGAGCAGAACGTGAAGGGTATGCTTCTGAAGTAGTTTGTGGATCCCAGGTTTAAGCATATGCTTGTCCAACACAAAGACATCTGAGCAAAAGAGGACATTCACGACTCTGGTGGGACTCGAACCCACAACCTTTGAATACCTCCATTCACAACCTAGAAGTCCAATGCGCTATCCATTGCGCCACAGAGCCACAAAAAGCCTAGCTTTAAGACGCTATTGCATGCACATCACTTCTTAGATTTCCACTTTTTGTGCAACTACACACTGTTCTGCATGCTACACAGCATGCAAATTTTTACATATGTAAAACGTTGAAGTGAGCGGTTCCCACATCCTGTGGCATAGGCACTGCTGGGATTTGAACCCAGGATCTCCTGTTTACAAGACAGGCGCTTTGACCAGCTAAGCCACAGCGCCAGTTACAAGAGTGCAGTGAAACTTGTCGCTAAAACAAGTCTAAAAGAGGCAGCACATCAGGAAAATAGCTGATTACGTCATGAAAGAGGTCCCTTAGAGGTAAGAGGATTGTTTCCAAAACATGAGGGGCTTTCAGGCCTCAAGGGAATGTGTGAACTCATTTCATTTTG